>NC_090446.1:55964164-56570085 GCF_031143425.1 Pleurodeles waltl | reverse complement strand
AACTACTCCAATTTATTTTTCAGGATCTGATTGAATATGGAAGGTGACTCTGAAAACCCTTGAGGAATTCTTCACCAACAGTAAACTCGATCCAAGAATTTGAAACAAAAGAGAAATTGTCTGTCCTCATGAAGAGGCACAGAAAAGAAAGCTTGTGACAAATCAATGACCGTGAACTACTCATCATCACATGGAATCTGAAACATTCTCACAGCTGGATTTGGTACCAGGGGACAACATTTGATCACAATGTAATTTAATTTTCTAAAATGCTGGACAATTCAAACTTTCCCACAGCGCTTTTTTCAAACCCATTGTCGGTAAATAACATGGGCTGCTCAACACTTAATTCAACACCATTTGTTCCACTGAATCAGCAGTTATTTGGGCAACCTTCATAAGAACATCCTGTGGCATGTGGTACTGGGAATCCGAGGAAAAAAGCGCATTTGGCTTTACAGAAACTTTAACTGGCCCAACTCCCTTTATCAGACCTATCTCTTTCTCTGTCAGATCCCACTCCTTCTCTTAAACTGTTCCCTGTAAATCAGGGTGAAGCTCCTTTACTGTGAATACTGGAAAGAAATCAATCGGAGGGTATTCCTCATTTGTCGTCTCACACTTTGGTTCTGGATCTGGGCCATCCTCATCATCACTGTTCGTCTGTATCTCGGTTCCATCATTTGAGCAGGTAATCGAGCACTTGGTTTTACACAAGTCTCCTACCAGTAGGGATACTGGGCTTGAATCACAGACTACGAATTTATGTAAATCCTGAAAATTGCCAATCTTAACCTGGTTCTGTAATTAGGTTGGTCAAATACTGATTCGCCACTTCTACAATCTGGACCGTCTTTTCTGAAAGGGGCAAATTTGGGACTTCAACAGATCTTGCTGTAGAGCATGTAGCTCCTGTGTCAACCAAGAATGAAACTCAGTGATCCATGACTCTTTCCTTCATATAGGGACCTTTCTGATCTACTTCTAAGGAAGCTGCAAGCACACATACCTCCTCATCCGAACTCTCACTCATCCAATCATCGTTTATTCCATTCTCACTGTGTAACGGGAATTGGTGAACTGTCATTACTTTGGTTGGACCTCTGACCTGTTGAGGAAGCATCACCTGCTGCTGTTCCATTGGGGCTTGATGTATTTGGATTTGCTGTCTAGGTACCATGGGGAGCTGCTGTTGCATCGGCTGCAACTGTGTCATTTGCACACGTGGCATTTGCTTTTTCTGCATGGGTTGAAAATTCTGCATTTGATTCAGATTATTCTGCAAATTCGGATTAGGACCTCTCACCCTCGGTCCTCATGTTTTGGAATGAGTTGCTATTTTTAGTTTGCTGAACAAACACCTTCCTTCACCATCATTGGACACTCCTGCTTCCAGTGTCCGACGGCTCCGCAAAGGTGACAAGGCAACAATTTCTTCATTTCCCTGTATATCATTCTGAACTACTACAGTATTCATTTCTGACCACGGTTCATAGTACCTCTGCGACCTCTACCTCTCATCTGATTTTTAAATAACATGTTTCCCTGCTGCAGCTGCTGCTGTGGAAAAACTCCATGCATTCCTGTCTGCAGCTTTAATTTGCTTATACCTTTTCAGGTAGGCTGTAAGGGCAGTCCCGCAGAAGCCTTTGCATGGGCTCCCTGTGGGTGGCACATTATATGCTGCAGCCTATAGGGATCCTCTGGAACCCTAGGGCCCTGGGTACCTAGGTACCATATACTAGGGACTTATAGGGGGACACCAGTATGCCAATTGTGGGTGAAATACTGTGTTAACAGTAACCAATTTTAAAAGGAGAGAGCATAACTACTGGGGTCCTGATTAGCAAGATCCCAGTAGACACTGACAAGCACACTGACATCAGGCAGAAAAATTGGGGTAACCATGCCAAGAAAGAGGGTACTAACCTACAGACTGCAAGATAAATATGAGTAGCCTACGGCCACTCGTGTTATTTACGGTAACTTACTAAAAATGGCTGAGTCCAATTGGCTCAATGGATGCATTAAACAAAGAAATGTAAAAATTCTTCCTATGCTATGTCACCATTGTCCTAAGGCTATTAATTTTATTTTTGAAGCTCTTTGACAAACTGTGCCCTGATTTCATTGAACCATTTTACTCCAAACCAATGAGACAGTTTCACAACATCTTTTTTTGTCTTGTTTAAAGGATTTTCTTCTGCGTCACAAGGGAGATCCCGACCTCTGGATTGGCTTGAGGAGGATGGGTCCTGGCCAGCTGTGGATATGGGTCGACGGCTTCAAATTCGACAACTGGTAAGTGCTTGTATGTTTGCAAGACATTCACAGTTTCTCAGTCCCTAAAAAATCACTTGAAAGCTAATCACAAACCGCTGCGCAGCACAAAGCTGTTAACTTTGTTGGCCTAGATCAATGAGCACCTGGCTACAACTAAGGGCATTCATGTACATTTTGATTTTATCAGACTATAAATATACACACACACCTGTGTTCTATCTACACCACCTATGTTTTTAGATATCCCTCCTGTAATAAAAGGGTTCTGTATAAAACTCTCCACTATGCATTAAAGATAGCTTGGTGCAATATCAAAAACTTTTAAAAAAAGACCAGCATTTTAAAAGGTAATATTTGTGGCTTTTTCAGGTCATGCTGGTGGTATGATGGTTTATTTTATAATTAATGTAATTTTATTATAACTATATGTAAGATAAAGTTAAAAGTGCTGCATCATAAATGTGGATGGCATATGCTTGCAATAAAAATGAGTAAAAACTCAACATATCAGAAAGTGCCCTTCTTTGAATTAGAATGTGCATTATTATTTTACTTTTTCATTAAGGCTTGACACTATCAGACACACAGCTACATTCTACACATGAAATTACAAATAGGTACCAAATTACAATTCCAAAACAATATACAGCCCTGCTTAAGAGAGCGAAACAATAATTACCAAATTGCACATTTCCTATCCTCAGGGTATGCCAGGATAAAACCACCAAAACTCTTGCCTGTGGCAAAAGTCTGAGGGATTTAAAGTACTAGAACATCCTACAGCATTAACTCATTGCAATAACAACCCACTTTCAAGTTCTACTTTATCACAGGCTTTTTTTCAATAAATGAGAGAGATGAGACCTATGACATCTAACATACCTTTTCCCAATGAATCAGTCCGGCCTGGGGCTTTCATCACAGGTTTGTCACCAGCCAGCTTAGGCCTCCGACATTGGCATCAGTTTTTCCCACAAGATTAATACAAGACATTCTTACAGCGATTATCTGCTGCTATTCATCAGGGAAGTATTGGGTATCTGGGCAAGACATAACAGAGAAAACTGGACTTTGGCTCTGAATTACACTCCTTTTCAGGAAGATGTCACATGATAAAATGGTTTCACTAACAAGAAATTCAGCAAATGACTGAAGTGTTGCTTTTGCAGGTGGAAGCGACATGTGAATGGCATTCGAAAAGTCCAGTGGCTGAAGCGGGTTTGCCCAGTGCCGACTACTTAATATGTATGCTTGTAGGTTTTCTGATTACGTTTCTTACTAAGACAGTCTGCCAGGTGGGCAAACCTGGCAAGTGAGACAAAAAAACTTGTTAGGCCCTCTCTCCCTTCCACAAAAGCAACAGAAAACCAAGGGCAATAAAGCTGCCTCACAACAAGATTAACCCCTTCAGAATATGAGGGCTAGCTTTAGGTAACTTGAGGGATGTGAAATATGGTTGTTCTGTCTTGGGGCACAGGTTCTAATACTGAAACTCAACAGTCAGTATAAGATAATCCAGTGACGTCCTTTTCCAAGAGACGAGGTTGTTGCATTTCCAGAACTGACCCAGTAGCTAGAAAAGGCCAAGATTGAGTACACTTTATTATTCTGTGGTAGAATATTGTCTCCTTAAAGAATGGTGTATGTTTTATACAATAACCATAGTATCTCCATTTGGTCTCCCTCCTTTGAATATCAACTCTCTGAAGTTCTTGTGAAGTGGAAAAAACATACTTGGAAGGATGGATATCATATTGAGGAAATGAACCCTCCTGCTGGATTGGAGGTGGTTCAACATAATAGATTTGACTTAGATCTTTCTTGACTAAGAATTTGCCTGAGGCCAAGTACGGGGTACCTCCTGGGCAGATTAATCAGTAGAGTGGCCTTGCTCTAGAATGACTTCAAGTGTTTCTTCTTGGTTTTAGATTTAGCTGCACGTGCCTTGCCCATAGTTTCATCTGTACTAAAGATCATGGGCCAGATGTGTCTATGGGCTCAGACCAAGGTCTCTACACGAGACAAAGCAAATAAAATACACAAAATTGGCAGGGAGATTTCCCAGTCCAACTAGTTTTTCTCTGAGTCAGCAGATCTTGTTTTTTAGATATGTGAAAGATGGGGCTGTTATATTGGATCTTCTTGTCTTGGCACAGAATGCCAACCTTCCTCGTTTTTGTTTGAGAATAGGGTACTGGGGCCCTGTATGGTCTATCATGCCCTTGGTTGAAGGGGTTCCTTTACACTTTCCCTCTGATTTTGAGATTTCTAGTGAAACTGAGAATAGACAAAGCAACTAGTAGTATTAATAGCGTCAGCATGGACCGCTCTGCTTGGTTCCCTCTGATAGTTGCCATAATGATCAGCAGGGAGGGGCCCTGCTACCAAAAATACTGTCCACTTTGGCCTTTCTGGCTCCCTAGTTAAGCTCTCTGAGAAGGCTCAACCTGACATCTTGGAAATTGAATAGGCTGTGTTAGAGAGAAAAGTAAATAGATCATAGTTATAGGTACTCCTGAAAACGTAGCACCATTAATGTCCTCCTAGACCTATGTTGGACTCCACTTTCTTTTTTTTTTTTTTTTTATCATTAGAGGTCAACCACCAAGAACTGTTTTACAATTTAGACTTCACGCCTCCGTCTGTATTGGTGCTCAGTGTTCTTGTGTGAATAAGTGTCTGTGGCACTAAGCTTGCCAATCGCAAACCACTGTTTCCCAGTAAGGCACCTGCTCACTTCTGCACAATGTTATATGAAACCCGAGGTTCACTAGATTGAGACCTGTTTCCGGGAAGCCTAATTGTTTCTTATATTTACAAGCTGTACATCCAGTTCACTCTGCCACTGAACCAGTGTCTGTCCTTCCAGGATCGCAATAACAGACTGTTGAAATAGTATGCGTTTCGGCCATTTTATGGCATTTGAAAACTTTATTGAAAAAGTTTTCTGTAACATTTATTCAATACTTCACGGAAACTTGCTGAAAAGACCTGAGATTGTTTTCTTCTTGTTGCAGGTTCACGGTAGAAGATTTTGCAGAATGTGCTTACCTTAATTATGGCATAGTGAAAAGTTCGGAATGTTACAGCAAAAGACAGTGGATCTGCTCAAAAATCTCCATGTATGAAAAAGAGTGAAAAAAAATCACTAATCATGGACAATTTTCGTTGGTGACATTGAGAGAATGTTCTCTTTTCTACAGCAGTTTCTTGTTATCGCCTTGCCTACCACTTGCCAAAAACACCTTTTAAGAAGGATTGTATCCCTCGCAAGTTTGGGTCTTTCTGTGATGTGATAACCCAGTTGCTCTTGATCTGGTGATGGCCCTCTTTTTTTTTGTTTTGTCCACTAGCTAGGCGAGATCCAAATACTGTGGGGGGAAGGGGGTTGGAGGCGGGGGCTGGCGGTTGGAAGCGGGGGCTGCCCAGAACTAGTTTTGAGGTGAGGCAGGGGATTCCTCTCACCCACAGGTAGGCACTGGGCATACAAGTGGCGAACCCAGAACTTGGAATTGGATCACTCTTGGATCTATGAAGACTTTCAAGGACGGCCCTCCAGTCTGCAACCAGAAGAAAGACTGGATCAGCTTGCCTCTTCTTTTTGACCCCAAATGTGACACCTATGGGTCAGTTGCCTATCCTCCTGTGTGAACTAGAGGCCTACAATGAGTTTGAGTGCATCCCAGCTGACCAGACCCATTTGAACGTAACCTGATCCCCTTTGCTGGCCTCGTTGAGAGCGAATCCTGACCTCCAAGTGCTTTTTTTACATAAATGTAAAAACTCACATCTGTGGTTCTACTTAGTTTTTTTCTTTTTTTTTGTGATTTTAAGTAATTTGATGTTATTTTTGTTATTAGAGCATTGGAATGTTGAGAGCACCATTGAAGGCAATGCAGCTCCAGAGATATGTATTCATAGGTAAAGGCCCTCTCATCTGAGTGTTCTAAACTCGACCTGCGAACACTAGCAATCCATTCTACTGTTTAAAGTGCAGTCAACCAGATAGTCAGAACAGGTGGAGAGCTGAGCAGTAGCTATGGCAAATCCTCCAAAGAATGTTCAGTTTGTGGAAAAGCTCAACAAATTTCTTTCAATTTATTTGGACACGTTTCCATTGATGAATGGGTAAATATATCAGCTGGAGCACACAGAGATGCCCGGAAAGCACCACCAAACCTTTGCTGCACATAAATTAGATATACATGAAGAGCAGAGAGCTGAAACTAAGACTAGAACATCAACAAAATGGGCAGCCCAAATATTCAGAGACCGGTTGGTAGAAAATGGGAATGTACCAGATTTTTAGACGAAACAACCGGATGAACTTTGCAGCCTTTTGAGACATTTTTATGCAGAGGTAAGAAATGCTGAAGGGGAATGTTATAGTAATCAAAGCCTTATATCAAATAAGGGCTGGAATAAATAGACAAATTAACTATCCTCCTTCTACAGGGCTGTTAATATCATGCATGATGCTGTGTTTGCACCCCTAACAATGTTGCCTAAAAATACTTTCACATTCGTAGTAGACGAAAACAACCCAGATGACCTTTAATGAACAAACAAAAAAATCATAAGGCAGTAAATGAGAATCTTGGATATCAAAACAGAGGGTGCATTTATGCACAACCAGAAAGTGCAATGTCTCCTGTAAAATCTTTGAAATTGCATATTTCGAAGTTGCTCAGAGAATGCAGTCGCTTGCACGTATATCCAAGGAAACTTACTGTGGCGGATGCTGCAAGTTCCTCTGTGTGGTATTTTAATAAGCCTCCTGGGAAACATACAATTGAAGGACAAATGAAAGAAATCAGCAGGAAAGCAGGGTTAAGCAGTGTTTACATAAAACACTGTCGGTGTGCTACAGCTGTGCAAACTGCTTGCAGATAATGTTTTTGAGGCACAACTCTAACATCTTCATTTGCCTCCGAGCCATTAATCAGTGGATGACATGGAGCCATCTCAAATTGAATTCTTCCAAAACTGAGATACTCACATGTAGCGATTGTGTAAAATTATGACCCATTCTGCGCCTGGCCCAATGATCTGTGATCACCTCCTAAAATATCTAATGAAGTTTGAAAATTTGGAATAACAAATTGGCAAGATCAAGCTTAATTTCTGTGAAAACTCTGCAACACATCTTCTCCCACCTGGGATTTTTACACAAATTCCAGGCTGCCATCTCTTGTACTGCCTAAACTGGATTACACCAATGGCCTCTACCACGGATCATCTCTATCAACTATGAAATGACTACATTAAATTCAGAACTCTGCTGCCAGACTACTTCTACAAGGAAAGCAGCAGGCCCACAGACCCATGGATAACTAACTTATGTTCAGAAGAATACTCAAGAATTGGCAGTTTCCTACATAACCATCATACTCAAACACTGATGTGCAGCACATCCTTGTGTGTGTAAGCCCTTATAATTTGATGATATGTATGTATTTAGATATGTATATTTCTATATCCAAATATGTAAACTGTTTTTAAAAAATATATAGATATACTTTAGGTATGCCTAACACATGAATATATTCTGTTTTTTTATATATATATATATATATATATATATATATATATATATATGTATGTTCGGTGGCATGTGTAGATGCAGATACACATGCTGTGCATTATCCTGCCATCTAGTGTTGGGCTCGGAGTGTTACAAGTTGTATTTCTTCGAAGAAGTCTTTTCGAGTCACTAGACCGAGGGACTCCTCCCTTTCGGCTCCATTGTGCATGGGTGTCGACTCCATCTTAGATTGTTTTCTTTCCGCCATCGGGTTCGGACGTGTTCCTCTTCGCTCCATATTTCGAATCGGGAAAGTTAGCTAAATTATCGAAAATTCAATGGTATTGTTCTCGTTCCGTACCAGGTTAGTGTTATTGTATCGGCAAAGACAGCAAGAGCGCTCTGGCGGCCCTTCGGGCCTTCCGTTCTTCACCGGGGCCTGGTTGGCCCGACCACATCCATCGTCGAAGACAAATGGACCGGACCCCCTTCCGCTTCTGTCCGAAGTGTCATTCGAAGTATCCCTATACAGACCAGCACCTGGTCTGTAATCTGTGTTATCACCGGAACACAGGGAGGATATTTGCAGGGCTTGTCGAGCATTTCGATCTAAAAAGACCCTACGAGATCGACGAGCAAGAAGACTGCAAATGGCGTCGACACCGAGAGAGCAACTCGACGTCTGAGAGGAGGAAAGGATTTCCATCCAGGGATCGGACTCGGACGAATCCGAAAGTGACCGAAACTCGACGGTGCAGCGAACAGTGAGTAAACCTGCCCCGTCAAAAACTCACACAAAGATCTTTAAGGCCAAGGGGACGCCACCGCCAACAGGCCATGGCTTAACCCATCGAAAAGAAGGTGACCAAACATCGGCACCAAAAAAGACCAGGGATTTGCCAAAGACTTCCGACTCCGGTCGAGATTCCGGTAACGAACGCTCTCGACACCAAGAGTTCGACTCACCCAAAGTGAGAAAAATATAATCGGAACCGAAAAAGACAATATCTGAAACCTCTGTACCGAAAAAAGCGGCTTCGGAGCGGAAAAGAAGCTCTTACACAGAAGAACAAGGACTTTCCAGCCAAATGAAGGAAAGACATAGGTTTGAGCAGTAATTAATTATGGACGAACCGGACCGTACACAAAGGAGGTTGCATATCCAGAAAGAGACTGGAAAAATACAAACTCTCCCTCCAATCAAGTCTAAAAGAAAACTGGCATTTCAGGAGACAGAAATGCAGCCTAAGGCGAAGGTGGCTAGAGAAAAATCCCCACCACCAAGGTTTTCACCACAGCCGTCCCCACCACACTCGCCACAACTGTCTCCAGTGGGAACACCTCCAATGCAGTCACCCACACATAAAGGGATGACACAGGATGAAGCTGATGCATGGGACTTATATGATGCACCAGTATCGGATAACAGTCCGGATTGTTATCCAACAAAGCCGTCACCTCCAGAGGACAGTACTGCATAAACGCAGGTACTATCCAGGGCAGCTACGTTCCACAACATAGCAATGCATTCAGAGCCAGTAGAGGATGATTTCCTGTTTAACACCTTGGCATCCACCCATGCTTCCTATCGGAGTCTGCCAATGCTACCTCAAACACGCAAAACAAGTATTCAAGGAGCCAGTTAAAGGAAGGGCTATCACACCTAGGGTGGAGAAGAAGTACAAGCCTCCCCCAACGGATCCTGTGTTCATAACACAACAACTTACACCAGACTCAGTGGTTGTAGGAGCAGCAAGAAAGAGAGCAAACTCTCAATCGTCAGGAGACGCTCCACCGCCTGACAAAGAGAGCAGAAAGTTTGACGCAGTGGGCAAACGAGTGGCAGCACAAGCAGCCAATCAATTGCAGATCGCTAATTCGCAAGCCCTACTTGCTTGCTACGACTGGGCACACTGGGACGAGATGCAACACATTATACAACACTTGCCCAAAGAACACCAGAAACGTGCTCAGCAGGTTGTGGAAGAAGGACAGGCCATATCCAACAACCAAATAAGGTCCGCACTAGACTCTGCAGACACGGCAGCACGAACGGTCAACACAGCGGTAACCATTCGCAGGCATGCATGGTTAAGAAGCTCTGGATTCAAGCCAGAAATCCAACAAGCGGTGTTGAACATGCCATTTAACCGAGAACAATTGTTTGGGCCGGAAGTGGACACAGCAATTGAAAAGTTAAAAAAAAGACACGGACACGGCCAAAGACATGGGTGCACTCTTCTCCCCACAAGTCAGAGGCACCTTTAGGAAACCACAATTCAGAGGAGTTTTTCGACAGCAAACACCAGAGCCTTCCACCTCTCAAACCAGACCCACCTATCAGGCACACTATCAGAGGAGGGTTTTGTGGTTCCTACAGAGGACAATTCCCGAGAGGAAGGGGAAAATTCCAGGTAACCAAAACAAACCAGACCAAACAGTGACTTCAGTGTCACAAAACCCCAACACTTATCACCAGTGGGGGGAGACTAACCGCATATTATCAAAACTGGACACATATTACCACAGACGCATGGGTCCTTTAAATTATCCAACATGGTTATTGCATAGAATTCAGAAATTTCCCGCCAGATGTGCCACCAAGAGCACACAATCTGTCCAAACAACACTTACACCTATTACAAATAGAAGTGCAGGCCCTATTACAAAAACAAGCAATAGAGCTAGTACCCAACCATCAGAAAGGAACAGGCGTCTACTCACTATATTTCCTAATTCCAAAAAAGGACAAAACGTTAAGACCTATCTTAGATCTCAGAACACTGAATCTCTTCATCAAATCAGACCACTTCCACATGGTAACACTTCAAGACGTGGTTCTCTTACTAAAAAAGGAGGACTACATGTCAACATTGGATCTCAAGGATGCGTATTTCCACATACCCATCCATCCTTCTCACAGAAAATACTTAAGGGTTGTAATGCACGGCGTACACTATCAATTCAAAGTGCTACCATTTGGGATAACAACAGCCCCAAGGGTATTCACAAAATGCCTAGCAGTAGTAGCCGCTCACATAAGGAGACGGCACATGCACGTATTCCCATATTTAGACGACTGGCTAATAAAAACCAACACTCAACAACAGTGTCTTCTTCACACGCAATACGTCATAGAAACTCTACAGCAACTAGGGTTCTCTATAAATTACCAGAAATCACATCTGCAACCATTCCAAATACAACAATACTTGGGAACAACACTCAACACACAAAAGGCAATTGCCACTCCATGCCCACAAAGAGTCCAAGCATTCCAAAACATAACATCAAGCATACAGTCAAACCAACACTACCCAGTAAGGTTTGTAATGAAACTTCTAGGCATGATGTCTTCATACATAGCCATTGTCCCAAATGCAAGATTACACATGCGGCCCTTACAACAGTGCCTAACAAAACAATGGACACAAGCACAGGGTCAACTTCAAGATGTAGTGTTGATAGACCGCCAAACACACTTCTCGCTTCAAGGGTGGAACCCTATAAATGTAAACAAAGGGTGGCCATTCCAAGACCCAGTGCCTCAAGCTGTTATCACAACAGATGCTTCCATGATGGGGTGGGGAGCACACCTCAACAAGCACAGCATACAGGGTCAATGGGACAATCAACAAAAACAACTTCACATAAATCATTTGGAACTGCTAGCAGTGTTTCTAGCATTAAAAGCATTTCAACCACTGATAGCCCACAAACCCATTCTTGTCAAAACAGACAACATGACAACAATGTATTATCTCAACAAACAAGGGGGGACACACTTGTCACAACTGTGTCTCTTAGCACAAAAGATTTGGCATTGGGCAATTCACAATTATATTCGCCTCATTACGCAATACATACCAGGTATTTCAGAACCAGTTAGCCAACAATCTCAGTCGAGATCACTAGCAAACTCATGAATGGGAAATTCATCCCCAGATCCTACAGGATCACGTCCTCCACTGGGGAACACCAAACATAGACCTATTCACAACAAAAGAAAACGCAAAATGCCAAAACTTTGCGTCCAGGTACCCACACCCTCAGTCCAAGGGCAATGCACTATGGATCAGTTGGTCAGGGATATTTGCTTACGCTTTTCCCCCTCTCCCACTCATTCCTTATCTGGTCAACAAACTAAGTCAAAACAAACTCAAACTAATACTCCTAGCACCAACCTGGGCACGTCAACCGTGGTACACAACACTGTTGGACCTGTCAGTAGTACCTCACATCAAATTACCAAACATACCAGATCTGTTAACACAACACAAACAACAGATCAGACACCCGAATCCAGCATCGCTCAATCTAGCAATCTGGCTCCTGAAGTGTTAGAATTCGGACATTTAAACCTTACACAAGAGTGTATGGAGGTCATTAAACAAGCTAGAAAACCTACAACAAGACATTGTTACGCAAACAAATGGAAAAGATTTGTTTGCTACTGCCACACTAATCAGATTCAACCACTACACGCCTCCACAAAGGACATTGTAAGCTACTTATTACACTTACAAAAGTCTAATCTAGCATTCTCTTCCATTAAAATACATCTCACTGCAATATCTGCCTATCTGCAGATTACACATACAAGATCGCTTTTTAGAATACCAGTCATTAAAGCATTTATGGAGGGACTAAAAAGAATCATACCCCCAAGGACACCACCAGTACCTTCGTGGAACCTTAATATTGTATTAACACGACTCATGGGCCCACCATTCAAACCCATGCATTCTTGTGAAATGCAATACCTGACTTGGAAAGTAGAGTTTCTAATAGCTATCACATCACTTAGAAGAGAAAGTGAGATACAAGCATTTACTATTCAGGAACCCTTTATACAAATACATAAACATAAAGTGGTTCTCCGTACAAATTATTACCAAAGGCCATATCACCATTCCACCTAAACCAAACTGGAACTCCCAGTCTTCTTTCCGCAACCAGACTCGGTAGCCGAAAGAGCCTTACATACATTAGACATTAAAAGAGCACTAATGTATTACATTGACAGAACAAAACAATTTCGTAAAACAAAACAATCGTTTGTAGCCTTCCAAAAACCTCATGCAGGTAATCCTATATCCAAACAAGGCATCGCCAGATGGATAGTTAAATGTATTCAAGCTTGCTATATTAAAGCAAAAAGAGATTTAACTATTACACCAAGAGCACATTCCACTAGGAAGAAAGGCGCCACAATGGCTTTTCTAGGGAATATACCTATGACAGAAATTTGTAAGGCAGCCACCTGGTCTATGCCTCGTACATTCACTTAGCATTACTGGGTAGATGTGTTAGCAACGCAACAAGCCACAGTAGGACAGGCTGTATTAAGAACATTATTTCAGACAACTTCAACTCCTACAGGATAAACCACCGCTTTTGGGGAGATTACTGCTTGTTAGTCTATGCACAGCATGAGTATCTGAAGCTACACTTGCCACTGAACGGAAAATGTCACTTACCCAGTGTACATCTGTTCGTGGCATGAGACGCTACAGATTCACATGCTCCCTCCCACCTCCCCGGTAGCCTGTAGCCATTATTAGTTGGATGAAAATTGTAAATTTTGTAAATAATTATTCTTTTGATACACATTGAGTACATACATACCTACTCCATTGCATGGGCACATCTAGTATACTCACAACTCCTACCTCACCCTCTGTGGGGAAAACAATCTAAGATGGAGTTGACGCCCATGCGCAACAGAGCCGAAAGGGAGGAGTCCCTCGGTCTCGTGACTCGAAAACAAAAACAACTTGTAACACTCCAAGCCCAACTCTAGATGGCAGGATAATGCACAGCATGTGAATCTGCAGCATCTCATGCCACAAATAGATGTACACTGGGTAAGTGACATTTTCCATATATATATATATTCCAACCAAAGCAAGCCAAGGATTCCGACGCGCACTAACAGCTGGTGCAAGGCAGGAGAGTTGGCTGAACTCTCAAAATATATAAAAAACAAAAGAATGATTGCCACGCACTCCGCTCAGCTACAGAATGAATTTAAGTGGTTTATTCGGTGCAAAAGAAAGAGAACAACGCGTTTCGACTATACAGTCTTCTTCTTAGTTCTATAGTCCTTTCTCTAACGGATCTATTTATATTATCTATCTCACACACCAATCCAATGCATTCTGGTTATGATAGTTCAATTATACAATACAAAATTTCACTAAGTTTATACTAAATTTCATCAATTCAAAATTTGTTAATCCCATGAAATAATATTAATGATACAAAAAATATATATATTTATAACTTTAAAAACTAATTATCATAAATTAGAGAAAGAACCAAATAATTATAAATTATAATTCTACAATAATCAGCCATTTCATTTGAAGTCATGATTAAATAAACCTCAAAATTCATCTCCCTAATTATTTACTCACAATTCATTTCTCGTGTGTAAATTATGTGAAAAAAAGTGAATTAATTAGTGTAATTCTTTAATTTCATATTCAATCGTGGCTCTGATAATTATTTATAAAATAAATTCTGGTTCATTTTAATTCAGAGATGGACATAAAGCTCCTCATCGTAATTAAGCCCTAACGGAGTCTTGGTCCTCATTGAGATAATATACTTAGATTCCAGTTGTCTCAAATTTTTTACTCTATCTCCACCTCTTTCATTTTCAGGAATGTGGTCTATCCCATAATAGCGTAACATTCTCCAAGTGTTTATTTCATGTTGTTGGAAGTGTTTGGCTATGGCATATGTTTGATCTTTATGTAAAACTGCTCTGACATGCTCTAAAATTCTTTTCTTTAGCATGCAGATTGTACTGCCTACGTATCTCAAGCCACAATGACATTCAATTACATAAACTGTAAATTTGGTGTTACAAGTTATTCGATATTTTATGTTCATTACCATTTTATCCCATAATTTTACAGTTTTAGTTGATTTTCCAATTTTGCAAGCTTTACAACTGTTACATTTAATGAAGCCACATTGTTGTTCAGTTAGCTGATTCTGTTAATGATGGAGCTTTTCGATACGTGATCATTGGACCTGAGCCTATTGTTGGACCAAGATCTGGATCTTTCCGTATGATATGCCAATGTTTGCGTAAAATATTTTTGATAAGGCCACTTTCTTTAGTATATTCCATTATCATTCTCACATTGTTTTCCTCTGTTTCATCCTCTGTAACCTTTATTTTCTTAGGCACTAGTGTCTCATCTCGAGAGATTGTTTGTACTTTTTCTAAATTTCTTTGTAAAAGTCGATGATTATAGCCTCTCTGTTTAAATCTATGTAAAGTCTCTTTATATTTCAACTCTACCTCTTTCTCATTAGAACAATTTCTACGCATTCTGATCAATTCTCCATAGGGAATGCTTTTTAAAAGTGATTTAGGATGAAAACTTTGACCATGTAAAATGCTGTTCGTTGACTTTTTTTACGAAAGACTGGTTTCTAATTTATTGTTTTCTACATAAATATTGATATCTAGAAAATTAATTGATGACTTACTCATTTCACAAGTAAACTGCAAACCCACATTATTCTGATTCAATTTATCATAGTATAGTTGAAAATCATCCTGTGTTCCTTGCCAAATTATAAATAAATCATCGATAAACCGTACCCAAAGTGCAATTTTATCCATGAACACATCATTATCCTTACGCCAAGCTATTTCCCTTTCCCACCAACCCATTGTTAAGTTGGCATAATTGGGAGAAAGGTAAATGCCCATTGCTGTACCACACATTTGCTGGTAAATCTCATGATTAAAAATAAAAATGTTGTTATTGAGGCATAATTCTATCATTGAAAGTAACATCTTTGAATGTTCAAATTCCACAATGCTTCTCTGTCTTAGAAAATATTCACATGCTCTTAATCCAATATCATGATTAATAGACGTGTATAAAGATACAACATCTATTGTCACTAATAAGTAATCATCAGACCAGTTTAATTCCGATAAGATACGTAATAGATCTCCTGAGTCCTTAATGTATGAACTTAAGGTCATTACAATTGGTGCCAGATAGAAGTCAACATAATCAGAAATTCTTTCATATAATGATTCACATGTTGAAACTATTGGTCTGCCAGGTGGTGATGTCAGTGATTTATGTATTTTAGGTAAAAAATATATTGTTGGAATAGTTGGATTCTCCTTTTTCAAAAATTTAAACTCATCTAAATTCAAAAGTGATTGTTGATGCCAGTCATCTAATTTTCAATGCAATTGATGAATCATTTGATTGATGGGATTATGATTAAATTTTCTGTAATTAGATTGATCATTTAGTTGCCTATATGCTTCTGCCATGTAATTTTGTATGTCCAGAACCACAATATTTCCACCCTTGTCTGCGGGTTTAATTATAATATTAGCATTGTTCGTTAGTGATTTTAAGGCTAATCGTTCACTTTTTGAAAGATTTTCCCGATGACCATGGTGTCTAATATTTTGTAACTTTTCCAAGTCTTCCAATACTAGTTCCAAAAATATATCAATCTTATTTCCAGGTGATAGTACCGGACAGAATTTGGATTTTTCTTTAAAATGACTAAACTGATGTTTATTGGTGTCTATTTCCAATTCTCGTACAACTTCTGATTCAGTGTATGTTTCATCCGGTAAATCGAAGTATAAATCAAATAGCGTTTTCAAATCCCCAATTTGATTAATACACAAGTTCGATTGATGTGGAGTGTCAATTGATGTTTCCTCTTGTGTTACTTCAATTTTTTTCGAATTCATGGAGTGATACTTGACCAATTTTAATTTACGGATAAATTTGTAAATATCAATGCGAGTATTTACATAATTAAAATGTTTTTTAAGAAGAAGATTGTATAGTCGAAACGTGTTGTTCTCTTTCTTTTGCACCGAATAAACCACTTAAATTCATTCTGTGGCTGAGCGGAGTGCGTGGCAATCATTCTTTTGTTTTATATATATATATATATATATATATATATATATATATATACACACACACACACACACACACAAAAAGAAGAGAGAACTCTGGGTAGTTCCCAAGTTTAGGTGGAGAGCAGCTCTAGTAAGGAGCACCCTGCAACACCGGCAACACTCTAGATTTGCTCACCTCAAATGTCTGTTTATCTAGCAAGGTTTTTAAGCATTGGATCAGCACAGTGCTATCCACGCCAAGCTAGATAGTGACAAAGTCTTTTGCCATTTGTACAGCCAAGTCTTTATGCGCACCACTTGTCATCCCCTCTTGTCCAAAGGTGGCCATCAACGTCATCTGCCCTGTGGCAAAACTCATAGAGCTGCAGGTTCAGGACATTGGTGGACAAGATGCACTTATCAGTGCTGTTCCACGAAGGGACTACAATTACCATATTTTTAGAGGAAGCAACCATCTTCGGGTGTGGCAGGCCTATACAGCCCAGCCACACCCAAGCACGTTGCTCACTATTTTGAAGACTTCGATGCAGTCAGACCACGTGGGGGTTTCTCTGAAGAAAAGCAGAGTTCCTGGATGGCAGAGTGTCATCCAGTCGAAGTATCCTTGTTTCCATGGTGAATTCAAAAACGTTTAGGTCGTACTCTTACTGGTAAGGCCTTGATGAATCCAATTTTGAAGGAAGTAGTTACTTCCAGAAGTAAAGCGCCCCTTAGCACAACGAGCAAAGCGTTTTCAGTTTTCCAGAGTACATCGGCCTTGGCCCGACGATCAAAGGTGTTTCAGAGCACAGGTGTAAAGCGCTCTTTGTATGGCAATTCAAGAGTTTCAGTCCACAGATGTAAAACGCTCTAGGCACGACAATTCAAGCTCTTCAGTCTACAGGTGTAAAGCGCTCCTTGCACGGCAATTCAATCGCTTCAATCCACAGGTGTAAAGCGATCTTGGCACGGCAATTCAAAGTGCTTCAGTCCACATGTAAAGTGCTCTTGGCACGGCGTTTCAAAGCTCTTCAGTCCACAGGTGTAAAGCGCTCTTGGCACGGCAATTCAAATGCTTCCGTTCACAGGTGTAAAGCGCTCTTGGCACGGCGATGCAAGCGCTTCAGTTCACAGGTGTAAAGCGCTCTTGGTACGGCAATTCAAGCGCTTCAATCCACAGGAGTGAAAGGCTCTTGGCACCAGAATCAAAGTGATTCAGGCCACATGAGTGAAGGGCCCTCTTAGCATAACGAGCGTAGCGTCTCAGGTAACACAAGTAAAAGCGCTTCCTGGTATTATAAGTAAAGTGCTTCAAATTCAATGAGTAAAAACTTTTTGACCTTTTATAGTTGTGAATGTGAAAGTATTTCTGGAGATAAGCAAATCATAGTTTTCATTGTTTTTTTTTGGAAAGCATAATATGTGAAAAGCATATTTAATTCTTTGAGATTTTTTAGGTAATGATCTATGAATGCAGAAATGTTACAGGATTGATATTCTGAGTATGATCGTAATCCAAAGCTCTTGCCATCTCTTGGTTCTGAGGTCGTAGTTTATTCTTGTTCCATGATTCAAAGAAAGGGCTTTGCCCTCATCTCAAAAGGGGTCTCCATCTGATAGCACGGAGACTCATTTAGTCAAGAGTCTATTGATGAGTTATATTTCTATGAATGAGTAAGTGCATATTTGTTCTAACCTTTTCTTTTCAGATCTCTCTCCCTGCTGTTCTCTAACCTAATTCCCCCCCCCCCCCCCCCACCCTGGACTGGCTTCATCATAACTCTGTGCTATAATAGCTTTCTGAGTTGGTGATGCCGGAAGGTGGGCCTTTTGTTCAGCAACATGCAGATCCCGAGGAAAGGACACTGTGACAGAATAGTGAGCCCACAAGTTTATACTTTCCCCTTGGTCTGTACGTGAGCTGCACAAAATGGCCACCCTAGATACCCTTATGCAGTAGTCACTCAGATGCAAAGGGATTTGACAGACTCAAAAAATGTTACAGCTGATTTAGTTAATAAAGTAACTCAGTTACAGAGTAAGGTGGATGGTTCTGAATCTGAGTCTCGTCCAATACCTTCCGCACTTACTAACATAGCTGTGAATGTGCCGACACAGATTCCTTTAGCTGTACCAGAGGGGTTATCTGAGGACCCCAATAAGGTTCAAATTTTTCTCACATAGGTAGAACTACATTTTACGTGTCGGGCTAGTGCTTTTCCGGACGCACAATCTAGAATTGCATTCCTTATATCATATCTGAATGGTGATGCAGCTACTTGGGCAGTGCCATTAGTCCGATTAGACAGTCCTCTGTTATATAGCTGGCGTAGTTTTGTAGAAGAATTTGTAAAGGTTTTTGACAGACGCGCAATAACTGTCTACATACAAAGCACTACTAGAAATACGTCAAGGAAACAAAGACCTGATAACGTATTTGTCACACTTCAACCAGTTAGTAGTGGAAACTGCTTGGCCTGAGGAAAAAAGGTCAGCAGTATTTTATCAAGGGCTAAAAGACGAACTAAAAGATGTATTGGCCCAAGTTGAACCACAACCAGAAACCTGCACAGATTTAATTAATCTAACCCTACGGATAGATCAGACTTTCTGAAAGAAAAGGAGTAAGGAAAAAATGGGAAAAACCCAACTGGCGAATGGAAAGATCCAGACACCTTCAATTGTCTTCAGATCCTATGATAGAACTGATGGATATCAGAACTGTTCGCCCACCACTGATCAAAGAAGAGAAAGACATACGACGAAAAAATGGTCAGTTTCTGTATTGTGGAAAAAAGGGTAATTTCGTAAAAGAATGTCAAAAGAAACCCAAAGGTAAAATTGATCCAACATTTGTGAATAAGAAAAAGATAACTGTTGCTTTGGAAAATTCATAGGAAAACTAAAGTGCCCAAGAAAAAACCAAGGGGACCTCTTGGGCAAATTGACAATCCCTTCAGTGTGCTCTTGCACAAATCGTTATGTCAAACATTTTCGAATTTTAGTACAAAAGACATAATGTACAAGTTCTAATTGATTCAGGGGCAACGGGAAATTTTGTGGACCAACAAACTGTACTAGATTTGCATATACCCAGTGTCAAGAAAAAGGTTCCAGAAGTTGTGTATGCAGTTGATGGTAGTGAGTTGGCAGGAGGTCCCGTTACTAAACAAACCTCACGAATACAAATGATTTGCAAATATGAGAATCAGAACCACTGTGAGATAATTCGCTTTGATATAATCTAAGCACCTCAATATTGTTTTGTTTTAGGAGTGCCGTGGTTAATGTTACATAATCCATGCATAGACTGGCGCAACCAGGTTTTGCATTTTTCTTCTTGCGCAAAGAAATTTTTTCAATCAAGACGAAACAAAGAAGGAAATCTTCAACACTCTATTGCTACTGCAGTTGAGAAGGAAACTGATCTGCCATCACAGTATTCAGAATATACTGATGTTTTCATAGAAAAGAAAGAAAGCTCATTACCACCTAACAGGCCGTACGGTTGTCAGATCGACCCTGTACCTGGCGCCAATATACCAAATTGTAGAATATCTGTACTATCAGAGAAAGAAAATTAAGACCTACGAGAATACCTTGATCAATGTTTAGCCAACAAGTTAATTCGGCTATCACAATCTCCAATGGCTTCTCCACTGTTTTTCATACCTAAAGCGAATGGTGATTTAAGGCCTTGTATTGACTTTAGAGTGATAAATAAGATCACCACCTCTCATACTAGTCTTGTTAAACCAGGTAAAATCTGCCGTTATTTATACCAAACTCAACTTACCACCTAGTTCGAATTCGAGAGGGAGATGAGTAGAAAACGGCTTATAAGACTCGTTATGGCCTCTTTGAGTATCTAGTGATGCCGTTCGGTCTATGTATTGCCCCAGCAGCCTTTCAATATTTCCTAAACGATGTTCTGAGAGAATATCTAGACATCTTTGTCATCGTTTATATTGATGATATCTTGATTTATTCAAACTCTGAAGATATACATGAAGAAGATGTTAAAAAAAGTACTTAAAAACTCTACAAAAACATAATTTGTTTTGTAAGCTAAGTAAATGCGAATTCCATACCAAAGAAGTTGAATTTCTAGGAGTCATTTTAACACCTGACGGCATGCAAATGACTGAAAGAAAAATTCAAGCTGTATCCAAATAGCCCACACCAAAATCAGAACGTGATATTCAATGTTGTTTTTTGGGTTTTGTGTATTTTTTTTATCAACGCTTTATCCACCACTTCTCCCAAAAGGTGGCACCAATCACCAAATTGTTAAGGAAAAAGGCCATCTTCAACTGGTCCCAAGAGACAGAGAAAGCATTTCAAGATTTAAAAAAGGCCTTTACTACTGCTCCTATTCTAGCTCACCCTAATGTGGAGGAACCATTCATTGTGGAAGCTGATGCGTCTGATGTCGCTGTTGGGGCCATCCTTTGTCAACGTCATCTAGAAACTGGACAATTACACCCGATAGCATATGCGTCAAGAAGATTGAATGAAGTGGAACAGAATTACACCATAGCAGAAAAAGAATTACTAGCAATTCGTAATGCTTTTAAAGATTGGAGACATTATCTATTGGAAGCGAAACACACCATAACTGTTTATTCTGATCATAGAAATTTACAATTTATTAGTTCGGCCAGACTACTAACTCCTAGACAACTAAGATGAATGCTATTCTTTGCAGAATTAAATTTCATAGTGACTTTTAGACAGGAGTAGATAATCGTAAGGCTGATGCATTATCTAGACAAGATTTTTCAATCACACCTACTGAACAAAAACCCATGCCTATTATAACGCCTTCAAAAGTGTTGTGTTTAGTAGCTGCTGAGAAATTCTTTGATCTCATTCGTAATCATTTTCACATCACTAAGTGGCAAGAGTGGTTACAACAAGACACCAAGAGGTCTATTCAACAAGGCTTTCCTCTATGCGAATCTAGAGTATTCCTGCTTACTGAGGAGTTGAGAGACAGCTTTTCGTTGATTACACAGTCATCCTCTTGCAGGTCATCCAGGTCCTCAAAAAACAATAGAACTCATGAAAAGGTATTTTTGGTGGCCTACATTCGTTCACGACCTTAAGCAAATGAATTCATAAATGTTACAGGATTGATATTCTGAGTATGATCGTAATCCAAAGCTCTTGCCATCTCTTGGTTCTGAGGTCATAGTTTATTCTTGTTCCATGATTCAAAGAGAAGGGGCTTTGCCCTCATTTCAAAAGGGGTCTCCATCTCATATCACGGAGACACATTTAGTCAAGATTCTATTGATGAGTTATAGTTCTATGAATAAGTAAGTGCATATTTGTTCTAACCTTTTCTTTTCAGATTTCTCCCTGCTGTTCTCTACCCTAATTCCCTTCGACTGGCCTCCTCATAACTCTGTGCTGTAATAGCTTTCTGAGTTGGTGACGCTGGAACGTGGGCCTTTTGTTCAGCAACATGCAGATCCTGAGGAAAGGACACTGTGGCACTTCTCTCCTCCATTATCTGAATCCCAGTAAGACTTCCCTGCTGACATCTCGGACACCTATGCCAGCTGTGCAAACAAACCTCTCCAAACCACGTTAAGTTTAGCTTGGTCTCACACTTTAAGTTCAGCCATTCAGCAACCCAGCCCCTTTTCTTTAGGGTCCACCTGTTGTCTGTTCACTTGTTCATGCTCACACTGCATTATGTATATTTTTACTCTATAGACCTGAAGATTTGTATATGCAGAGCATTTCTTTTGTATATGTGTGCCCATGTTTGGACTTTGTCCCCTTTTGTGCTATTGCTGTGACAGCACGTAGTAGCATATATAACTGCCTGACTTACATGCTTCAGGGCAGAAGATGCCAGCTTGTAAGACGTAACACTGGGATGTGCGCCTGCCAATAAACCTTGGTACCTCAACAAACATTTCATCTCTTCTGGAGCCTTGCCTGGTGATTGTTTTTTCTTTGTGTCACTCTGTGGAGGTTTGAAAATTAGTTTCCCCAACACCATTTACAATTCTCTGCCTTCAGGTGCACAAAAAGCCATTGCAAATTTTGATTCATATTTTTTACGGACAATTATGTTCATCAAAGCTGTGCTGTTTGAAATTTGAATTGCAAACGAGTGTGTATGACTGTTCAAATGTCTATAGTCTAAAACTATAGAATATGAATAATCAGGTTTCATTGTAGAAAAAAGTGGATTGCTTATGGGACGTATGCAAGGCTGAATTACGCCTTGGCACTCTAATTGTGAGAATTTTTCTCACTGGGTGTTTAGCTTAATGTTTGGGTATTGTGGTTGCACCCGTGGACTGGACCATATAGGCATGATCTGATAAGGAGAATCCTTATCCAAATCTATCCAAACCTGCTTGATTGCGATATAATACAAGGGCTTGTGCAAGAGCCCATTTTATGGCATACGTTTGTTATCACCTTCAGGAACAAGAACAGAGAAGTTACATAAAATTACTTCCTCTCCTCTGGGGCTTTTCTAACAAACTCAGCCCGCTTCAGCCAGGTGACTATCATAGGAAATTGTAAAATTTCCCCAGAATATTAGCTTAATAGTACGCAATATGTCACCCTCAATTTGGGTGTACAAATCATGAAGCCTGTCAGGAGGGCTAACCGTATGATCCAGTGTTTAAACTTGAATTAAGTAATTAGTTGCTTTCGAAACCAGGCACTCTTGAAGACCTTGTAGATTTATTGTGACCTCTGCCATGCTGTCGAGCAGAGTTGTTTCCGAAAGAGTATTCTAAATATGTGTGGCATTCGGTGGAAATACTTGCCACCTTCTTTTTAAACTGTTTTTAGTTGTGGAAGTTTCTATTCTTTTTTATGATGATGTTAGACAAGCATTGTGAGTCTGTTTTTGGTTTCACATAGTCACTTCAATCCCCCTTTTCTCTGAACATTTTGCCAATGCATCCTGAAAGAAACGAGAAGTAAGTTTATTGGTATAATGATACCTGTCCGGCTGTTTGAGTGTATCACAGTCACCTAAATGATAATATTTTTCTGAGGACTCCAGTTGTAGAGATCCATCTTGTGTTTTTTTTTCTGTCTTTTTTTTGTTTTGGTCCAGCATTTCTTAAGACTCAGGTGCCTGCTTGGTAGTATCTGAATCAGATTTGATTTAAGCTGTTCTTTATTGAGCCTAGCTCCCAAATTATCCAAACCTGTAGATGTATAGTCTTCAGAAATAATTTTCTGTAGTTCAAGCTCCCGGTCCGCAATGGGATCATGTGCGAGGAGTTGGTGAATTGCTAAAACTGCTGTCTCGCCTTTGATATCACTTAAAATAAATGAGGATACCATGGCAAAGTTGCCAATTAATTTCATCCCCACATCCAGGACATGGACAGCTCTGTATTTATTTAAAATTGTTTTAAGTGTTGAAGGCAAAAGAGCTATGGATGGTGTTCCATGCGTTATGGTATGTATGGCAGCAAAGACCATACTCCCAAGTTACATAGTTTTCTACAGGGGGAAATATACCAAGTGGTAGACACATCATGAGAATTCTGTTTGTTATAGGGTCCTGTTTGGGAAAACACTGCTTTAAGCTGCTTTGTTTTTTTGTGCAGTTCAAAATGGGACTTCCTTTTGTTTGGTAGGAACTTTACCCATAATTGTGTCGATAGAGACAGGACTAATTGCATGCACATCTAATGGCTACTGTCCAGCTGGAGCGGCCAATCCTGGGGCAGTAGTCAATGTATGAATAATTAACTGCATTAGGCGCTGGTATAGATTAACAACGTGGTTATATTGTGCAATTATTTCTTGACTATTTAATGCTCCCAATTTAGGATAAGGTATTTGGCTAAAAAAGGCCAGGTTGTCCCATCATCACTCAGAGGACCCAGTCTTACGTGTTGAGGTGGATGTAGGAGGGTGCCTCAGAAACAGTTGTGATGCTCCTGAAAATGTAATGCTATTTCTGAATGTTGATAAGGTCTGCATTGGTTAGGTGCTGCAGCCTCAGTGTATGTATGAAATGTCTGTGATGTGGCATCTGCTGCTGGGAAAATGAACCCAGGAACAAAATACTTTCCATCTATACGCTTTGTGTGCCTCAATCACGAAGGTAACATCTCTACCCCCCAATAGGGAGACCACATGGCAGTACATGTATTGTAACAGTATGTCTACAATTAACAGGATTGTTACTTACTTGCACCATTATAATGAATTGAGTTCAAAGAAAAGGAAATACTATAGTGGGGTAACACTTTTAAAAGTTCAAGATTGAACATCCTACAGACATAAATAGGTGTTTCCTATTAAGCTGCGGAGGATTGATCCCTAACACCATGGACGTATCTGTATAAAGGTGAAAATGGCACCTGAGGCCCACGCATGAACTACTCGGGAGACCCATTCATTAAGTATCTGACCTATAACGGTGGTTGTGCCAAGTTATGCGGTTCTTCTCAATTACGTAGGACTGTGTATTAGGTCAGCAAGAACTTAAGAATATAGTCCACGCATACCATCAGTAAATGTTGTTGCAGTTTCCTAACTAGCTCACAGTGCTCCACATGAACCCCCTACCCTTACCAGCGTACCAGATGGTATGCGCAACCTCGAACATGGCCACTCTTATTCCCAACTAATTAGTGTAAACCGTTCTATCCTTTCATTGTTATTCGTTACATTCCTGCCCAAAGTAACACAAGAAAGATACGAAAATACATTTTCAAAACATTTACTGAAACAAAGCATTGTGACCAGCATTAGGAGAATGGTGAAAAAGAACAATTCAGCTGTCGTAATGGTTATTATATTGTTACACTCCTATCTGCCAATACTGACACTAAAAAAAGTGTAGCTGGAGTACCCTCTGCCAGATCTGTTTGCATAACCCCCATACTGGGGTATGATGTGCCAGGAAGCCGGTTTGATGCAGGGCAGGCTATCATCCTTTGTAGGATGTAGGTCAGAGTCATCAGGGCTGTATCTCAGTCACAATGTGCCGAGTTCCAGGATAATCCTAGCAGAAGTGCTCTTTTGTCAAATTCAGCACAGATCCTGTTTATATTATAAAAGTGATGTTCATATCACACTGTGTTGAAGCTGCAGAGTCTAAAGCCTAAGAGCGGTCTCCAATGGACATCAGAATACAATGGTATTCCGTTCCATTTGTGCAACCCTGGTACTGAATGTACAAACTACAGGGTAATACGCCTACTAGGAAAAAGCTGCATGCACAGCACATTCTTGCGTTGGTGTGAAAAGATGTAAAAGTTGCAATTAGAAAAATATGTCAAGTTTAAAACCTGGAATCGAAAATGGGGACTAAGCACAGGTGCTAATGCACCTTATAATAGTAAGGTATCGCAGGTGGTTGATGTAGTTCCCGGAGAGTACTGCGTTTTGTTCAGTCATAGTTTTGACTCCTAAAGTAGCATAGAGGGTTAATGCACCTGTTGCAATGCAAAGCACATTGTGTAACATGCAGATCAGATTTGTTTTGTATGAAGATAACCGTGTAACTACTTTTGACACAGCTCCTTTTGTTAATTCCATTTCATAAGTTTCAATCAGCACAGTGAGCTACGAACAAGAATCAATGAGCTGCATTCAAACTTCAAGTCATGGGGTTAGATTCTTATCTTTTCCTCAATCTGTTGTTCTAAGTTTGCAAAAAAAGGTTCCTTTAGGTAGCGATAGTCTTGTTAGTACAGACAACCATGATTACTGCCTTTTTTTGCTTTAAATCCTGATTTTGTTTTTCTCTTGCTATTAACATTTTATAACTACAAGTATGGACAACATGTGACTACCACAACTTCTAATCTCACTGTTTTGTATAACATTTATTGTACATTCTTTTACAAGTGTGTATGTTATATTATATTTGTATAAGAAAATGGCTTTGACACCCCACACTGTGTTGAGTAAAGCTATAAAAGAAAAACAATAAAGTATAAATTATTGTCATTTAAATTATTTGTGTAATTACTCATACAACCACATACATCTGGCATTCGTACAGTGCATGCACATCTTACAAAAGGGAGGATTGAACAAAGTCAAAAACCTGCCTCGTAATCACAGTTTCTCTTGAGTACATGTGAAGTGATAAGCCTTGTGCATTTGTTTCTTTCCATTACACGGGGTGTATGTATTAGCTTCCAGATGGCTACAAGCCAGGAATATACTTATACAAAAAGAGGGCTGATGATGCTTTAAATCAGGCCTTTGTTTTGGACCCATCTGGAATTGAAAATAAACAAGAACTCTAAAACCATGCAGCGTTGTGGGCCGATCAGAAACAGACAAATGCAGGTGCTGCTGAATTGTGTCCCAGTGCTTGAAATTTACACCAGGACAAATTTAGCATATTTTACTGGGTAGAACAGATCACAGATACGGCTCAGAAATAGCTGCTGGAACCAGGATCTGACGGATTCCCCCTAATTTCCTGCACTCCTGTGTCATCCTGGTGCCTTGTTTTTGTATGACATTATCTGCATCAGGTGATACTAAACCCAAGAGCTGTACAACAGCACTACTGCTCTCAACCTTTGCTTGCAGAGGAGCTGCGGGTAGATGAGACCCCGTGTGCCCCAGATTCTGAAATTGAATGTTTCTCAAACTGATTGCTATTCATTCTGTGCAATTTGGTGATAGATTATGAAACCGCAGCCCTCAAATATTGTGCAGAGGAGCACAGGCAGGTTGCAAGTAGCCATGTGACAATCACAGAACTGAATCAGGTATTAAACAGTGTGAGTAACAGCAGTGCTCCCATTGTGGAGTCTTCTTATGCTTGGTGACATACAGTTTCTCCTCATGTTCCATGGTGGCCTTCTGCTTCATCAACTCGCAGTTGCTGCAGACTCTGGATTTGTGGCTTGACCACAGCCTCACCTGATGGATGTCTGTCACAGCCATTTGTTTGTGACAAACCTTGCAGAATTTGAAACCTGTTGATTTAGGGGTGACATCCCTTGCATACTAAAACTTACTAGAAATATTGAGCTTTGGGTCTCAGAGAGAAAGTAGGGAGCTCTGGAATCATGTATTGAGACATGTAAGGAAAGAAACTGATGGTCAGGAGTGTCACCTGTATAGGATCTGCACGTCCTTTCCAGAGTAGAACAGTATCAGTCCAAAGTCACATGGTGCCATCTTCCAGCATGCAGAGGGACTGCTGAGAAGGTTCTGGATCCAGCCTGATGCTTTGGGAATATTCAAAAGGTGAGGAATCTACAACTAGAAGTCTCTATCAGAAAAGGTAGTTTAATGAGCATGGTGGTTATCCATCGGTGCCTATTACGTTATAGATTATATCCTGGCAGAGTCAATCAGCTAATAACACCTGTTACCCTTATGTCCCAGACACTTCCAGAGGAGCGGCAGAGACATTTTTAGATACATTAACGCCTAAGCAGATTTGTGTAAAGCCGCTACCCCATTCTTAATTTTATTTCATCAATCTCTTTTTATCGGGCTTATCATCCATAGCAGTAGTTGCATATATATATAACTGTCTCTATGGTGTGCAATTAACATTGGTGATTCCTCTTTATTTGTTAATTAAAATACTCCTCCTTAAAGCCATACAAATCAGACTTTAAAAACTGAGTCGTCTGTCTCATATAGTGGCCATATACTCTTCTGCCTCCTCATTTTCCCTCTCTTCCCCCCCAATAGTTTGCAAAGTGGCAGTAGAATTCACAAATGTTCCTGTATGCAAGTTAAACAAGTAAAATAAAAGTCGCATGGAGACGTTCAGGGTCTTCCTGCGTGCCTATGTCATTAACTACCGGGAACAATGATCCAGTATTTTGTGAGGTTCAGGTCCTTGATTGCCTGATCATTCTGACCTTAGAGTTTTACTGGCCTGTTAACCTAACTCTGTAATTGGAGTAGGGTGATTTCTCTCTCGCAGGCCCTTAAAGACCTATTACAATCTCAGGTAGACGAAAGAAACCCTCTTCATGCTGACACTTTCTCAGAAGCCTTGACAATTGGGGCTCTAGGTTTTGAAGTGCCCCACATTCTATTGGGTTCACTAAGTACCTTATGGAATGAATGACAATACATGAGAATCCCTAGAAAGTCAAGGCTTAGTTCTCGCTCAAAAGCCTTTGTCAGCTCTTGAAGGCCCACATGTTTGTGTAAACTAGGCCTTCTTGTTCGGAAGCAAAATTCTTGAGCAACCTATTCAAGCTGCATTCCGCTATACTATTGGTTACTTCAGTAGTTAGATGAATGACCCACTGCTCTCTTCATCAAGTAATTCAATTTCTATATATAAATCCTATGGATGGCCTCAATCAACCGATCAATCAAGTATTTTTAAAGTGCAGCTTCTCACCTGGGGGCTCTCAAGGCACTGGTGGGGGGGGGACACTGGTCAGTCGAAGAGCCAGGGCTTGAGGACCTTCCCGAACTGAGCCATTGAGGGGGACTGCCTGAGGTGAAGCGGTAGCGTGTTCCAGGTCTGCACAGGAAGGTAGGAGAAGTTTCTTCCTCCAGCCGTGTTCTTACGGATCCTAAGGATAGTGGTGAGGGCTAGTTGAGCAGTGCGGAGTTGCCTGGGGGATGCGTAGAAGGAGAGATGGTGGTTGATGTAGACAGGTCCGATGTTGTGAAGAGCCTTGTAACGGAGTGTCAGGAGTTAGAAAGTTAAGTGTTTGTTGACAGGGAGCCAGTGTAGGTCTCAGGTGGGCAGATATGTGGCTGTGGTGGGGGATGTCCAGGACGAGTCTAGCCGCGGTATTCTGTATTCTTTGGAGTCTTTGTAGTGTCTTGTTGATGCTGGCATAGACTGTTGCCGTAGTAGAGTTTATTGCTGACAAGTGCATGGGTGTCTGTTCTTCCCGAATCTGTGAGGATCCACTTGAAAATCTTCTGGAGCAGGCACAGTGTGTGGAAGCACAAAGATAAGATGGTATTGACTTGGCGGGCCATAGACAGCGTGGAGTCAAGAATTATGCCAAGGTTCTGTGCGTGGTCGGTGGGAGATGGAGCAATTCCAAGGGCAGTGGGCCACAAGGAGTCATCCCAGGAGGTGGGGGTGGGGCCCAGGATGAGGATCTTCTTATTGGCCGAGTTGAGCTTGAGGCAGCTGTCTTTCAGCTAGTCGAGGACCGCCTTCATTCCATTGTAAAAGTTGCTTTTGGCTGTCGATGGTTCGGCGGTAAGGGAGAGAATTAGGTGTGTGGAGTTGGCGTATGAGACAATATTGAGCCCGTGTAGTCTGACGATCTTGGTCAGGGGTCATGTAGACACTGAAAAGGGTGGGACCCAGAGAGGAGCCCTGGGGATCTCCGCAGCTGGTTTCTGTCTGCTTAGAGTTGAGGCCAGTGAGGAAGGAGTGGATACACTCCAGGATTTTGCCCCAGATGCTGGCGTTGTGTAGTCTGGTGCACATGGTGGTGTGGGAGACTGTGGCGAAAGCAGCAGAGAGGTTGAGGAGGATTAGGGCAGCTCTTTCACCGTCGTCCAATCAGGCGTGGATGTCATCTCTGGCTGCTAGGAGGTTTAGGTGCTATGGTTGCTCCTGAATCCGGAGTGGGAGGGATTGAGGATGTGGTGTTGTCTCAATGAACCTGGTGAGCTGTGTGTTGATCGCTTTTTCGGTTACCTTGGCTAGAAAAGGGAGTATAGAGATCGGTCTGTAGTTCTTCAGCTCCATTGGGTCTGCGGAGGGCTTTTTCAGTAGGGGGTTTATCTCTGTGTGTTTCCAGTCATCTAGGAAGGTGGCAGTCTCAATGGAGCAGTGGCACCAGCTTGGTTGAAGATTTGGTGGGGGCATGGGTCTGAAGGAGCCCCAGAGTGGATGGTACACATAAGCTTCAGGTTGTGTTCTGGGTTGAGGATGGTCCAGTGGGTCAGAGTTGGCGGAAGGTTGGAGTCCATGGTGGTGCTGGATTTTTCGGTGGAAGAAGGTGGCAAGATTGTCACAGAGGTCTTTGGAGGGGGATGTCTGTGGTGTCCGTGCGGGATTTCAAAATTCTTTGACTATGGTGAAGAGCTCCTTGCTGCTGTGTGCGTTGGCTTTGATGTGCTCCTGAGTGGCTGATTTTCTAGCTGACCTGATGAGCCGATGGTGCAATGTGACGGCGTCTTTGAAGGCTTTGTGGTATGTCTCAATGTATTTCCATGGTGACTGTTACAACATGCTGATCCTGTGCTATTTGCAACCCTCTAGGTACCCTTACTTGTTCCCAGGGCCTGCATATTTCTGTATATGTGTGGTGAACATTTCTATATTTGTCTAGTGAACATTCATGTTTTGTATATTCTCTATTTAATCTTCGTATTTCATGTATATTATAACCCAGAAGAAGTGTACAATGTTCATACTTCAATATGTGTTTTTTCACGTCTTCAAAATATATCTGTGACTCATCTCCTTGCACATTCCCTGCTCCAAGTACCTGAGAGAGAATGATGACTCATTCCCCCTGCTCCCCAAGTCAACATGTTACAGTAAGAATATCACCACCCCCCTGGGATTTAAAGGTTAGTGATTATTACATTACTGAGAAATCTGAGTGAAAGACTCGCTGGACTCTACGCAAGCCTTCTTGTTTCAATAAAGAAAGGCTCAACAGAGATACAAACTTAAAAAGTCAGTTAGTTTTGTAAGGGCAATTCTAAAAAGTTCAACAATGCCGAACTTTGAGAACTAATTTAGTAAAGCGGTGTGGTGAAAACTGATAACGCTGGTCATTATTTCTTGCTCAAGGACTTTTTTTTTTTTTTTTACCTAAATACCTGATAGCAATCTAGAATATTATCTTGTTTGAAAACCTGTTACATTTTTAATTCCAAAAGACATCCATGCTGAAATAGGTGTTTAAGAAAATTTCTAAATACTGACACTTAACCTGTTAAGGAACTTTAACACCATTTAGTATTTTGCATATCATGGTATAGGCACATTAGGATGTGAAACAAGAACATTGTGTAAGAAGTTTTGTGTGACTTGAACACTGTTGCTTCGTCTGCTGAAAGATTCAGAACAAGATATTGGTATGTATTTTGTCAATGGTTAGTCGCCTAAGCATATACTAAGAAAGGTGGTAGGATGAACTAATGCTCAAGTTTAATACTATTTCCGTCTTTTGCCCAGGGTCCTTTTCTCACAAGACAGAAACCATCCCACTAGCAAGCACTGCGAAATCTAGGTGTCTCAGTACCTGTTGTCTCATACCCTCTCTTCCATTCTCCCTCCCCCCTTTGGAACTCTTTGCTCACTGCTTGTAACCTCAGCAGTGAAGGTCTAGTCCACAGGGGTGTGGGTCTTGCTCTTCATTCCTGCAGAAACCTGGATATCAGGTGAGTGGTCTAGGTTTGTCAGTGACTCATTCCACTGGCCATTCTCTTAATCTCATTTTCTCGATTTCCTACCACATACATATCTGCTCATTCTGGACATACCATTGTCTGGTACAATCACAATTTGTTTGGCTCCACTTTAACACCAATCAGGTTAGCTTGCCTTCTAAAGAAGGTTTCCATGTGCACAAAAATGTATTCAGCTAAAATCTACACTGACCTTGTTGAAGTCCTGAGAAATTCCCCTAAGACTCCTGACCCTAACATACATACTTCCTTTGGAATAAGATGTTCCCTATTATAGATCACCTGGGTCTTCTAAAATTAGTAAACAACAAGAAAGACTGGATAAATAATACACAGTTCTAGCCCTTTCCCTCTGCAGAAAACATCTTTCCCCTGAGTTTGAATTTTGATGGTGGCATACCCTTATTCTGAGGAATCTTGTTATGCCTACACACTCCAACTCAGAAGATATAAAATGTATTAGGCTAGTAGAAAAGTGCCTTCTTTATTTTCAGGTTTCTTGAGCTGTCATCATTTGTGAAGAAGCTTGTAAAAACAAAGGTGTAAACTTTACAAATCAAACTATATTTTTGCTGACAGGAAATTGTACTAAAGTGTATGATGGTGTGAGAAATGGGGTTTCTGTTTGGCTAGGGTATGCACCGAAGCCAAGCAGAACCCACCACTCTAGTCAGGGCAAGTAAGCTGCACACCAAGGATAACTTGTGCTCACCTCCTGGTAGCTTGGCACAGTACAGTCAGGCTTATCCTCAGAGATCATGTGTAAAGCATTTGCGCAACACACTCAAACCAACAACACAATAAATACACCTAAAAAGACTCTGCACAGGGTCCCATAAAAAAAAATATATATATATGTATATATATCTATGTAGGTATATTGTACCTTGTGTATGAACATCAACTACAGTGACATTAATCATAAATACTGTATGCCCTATACACATCCTGAGTCAGTATTCATTATCTTGGCTAGGCAAGAATAAAATTGTCATACATCACATCAGTGCATGAGACCCATCAGGTAGGTTATAGCTGAGTACCTATGAATCACCATGTACCACACACTGCATATTATGCAATTATTATGATAGACTTGTTATCCTGGCAGGATACAAATCAGAATGACCTAAACATTATAAAGATATCACTTAACATCACATGAATCACCCTATTAGCAGCACACTGTGCTACCACTAAACTTTATGGGGTAGCACTTGATTTGCTAAGGTTCCTTATAGGTGCGCAAATCACTACAAGATTACATGGCAGAGCGCACCTACGCTTCTGTGAGGCATGAGACTAATTCTGTAGACCCCATAGACTGCAGGAAACCCCCCTGTGTACCTACTACGTGTTTCTGATGGATACAACTCCCTGTGGATTCCTCACCTTATGAATTCTCCCAATGCCCCAACATTCAACGGAAATTTTTCTTCCCAGCTCTCCACATCGACGAGGACATTGCAATTGGCCAACTTCCATGTGACTCCGTCTGACGTCGTCGTGGCAATAAGAGGTAATCCGTGCCTTCGAAGCATAACGTTTTTTTCCTAGCTCTTGGGAGTTACCGTTGTCGAAGGTGTTTAATTGTAGGTTACAATGTCTCCTCGGAAATCCGGATTCAAGCCTTGTCGGGAGTGCGGGGGTCGCGTGTCGGTGACAGACCCGCACAATGACTGCCCGTGGTGCTTGAGTTAAGATCACGATGTGGAGGAGTGTGGTTCATGCCAGAGAATGACCCAAAGGTGCTCAAGGAACGGGAGGCCAAACTCTTTTTGGCCAAGGCGAAGAAGAAGAAGCATAGGAGTCGTTGGAGGTCTTCTTCTGGAAAATCCTGAGGTCTCACAAGAAATGGCGTCAGCATGATTCCTGGTGTCGTTCGGATAGAGACCGGTCCCTATCGAGGTCTTCATCAAGTCGGCGTCGTGCGACGTGGGAGGTTAGTCTGGCGACTCCATCACCTCAGATTCCTCAAGCTTCTCCGGCGCCATCAGTCTTTGAGGTGGCTGGGCCTCAGAAGAGTCCTCTCTTCTCGCCTGGAGGGCAATCAGACATTCTGGATCCGACGCCAAAGGAGGAACAAGGGTATCCTGCCTTCCCGGCTGTGGGTGTGGTCCAGCGGCATTTTTAAATGCCATGTTCAACATCTTTAGCTCTATGGCCCCTGGTGGTGCACCGGCTGGCCCCACACAGGTCCTTTGGCCTTTTCAATAGGCGCTGTGGCTCCATATAGACCAGCGCCGTTTATGCCCTTTTGCCCTGTGGAGGGTGTTGGTCACCGCCGATAGTTGGTGTCGCCCGGAAGACCTTCAACGCCGGTGACTTCACCTGCGGGATCATTGGTGCCGATGACGTCGCTCCATATTCATTCGACACCGGTGAAGCGGGCCCGCATGTCCTCGCCGCCAATGGATTCAGTTCTGGCGTCAGATGGATCCGTGGAGCAGGGTGTGTCTCCTGGGCTGCGTCAGCCAAGATCTTCGACGTCTGTGAATTTCATGTTGACACCACGAATAGAGGCCAGATTAAGGTCAAGGAGAAAGGCTCTCAGGCTTTTAGAGGAACAAGAGTAGGAGGCAACTCCTGGAGGAAGGAGAAATTGCTGAGCCCCTGGGGGACTATTATGGTTTGGACTCGGCAAGTGGACTAGACACTTCCCCTGAGTGGGATCTAGCCTCTCCTGGGGAATTTACAGAGGAGACCGCTTCTTTTCATACTGTGGTAAGGAAGGCGGCAGATTTTCTGGACCTCCCACTACCATCTGCAAAGGTCAAGACTAACACCCTAACTGAGGTCCTCTATCCTGCTTCAGCTGCTGCTGCAGTGCCACTACTGCCTTGTAAGAATGCTCTTACAGAGCCTATTCTGGAAGTCTGGAATAAGCCTGTCTTTGTCTGCTGTTAGCAGATCTGTTGCAAGAAGGTATGGAGTGGCTCCGGGGGACCCGGGTTTCCTGTTGAAACATCCGATTCCAGAGAGTTTGGTGGTCCAGGCTTCATGCTCGTCTCATTCGGCTCCTGGTTCCTTCCCTGGCATGCCTTTGGACAGGGAATCCAAAAGGCTGGAGCAGTCTGCCAAAAATATATTTTCTTCATGTAGCATGTCCCTTAAATCTGCCAATGCGACTTGTGTTTTGGGCAGATACATACATGCTCTGATGGACACGGCCAAGGCTGTGCTACCGGATGTGCCCTTGGAGATGCAGGGACTCCTGTCGGATGCTCAGGCTGCTGCTACGCAGGTTATACAGTCAGGTCTGGACACTACAGACTCTGGCCAGAGCGATGGGCACTTCCATTGTCACCAGAAGACATGCGTGGTTGAGGTCTTCTGTGTTCCCGACGAATGTCCAAATGACCCTCTTGGACCTACCCTTTGATGGGGACAAATTGTTTAGGGCTAAAGCTGACCCTGAATTAGAGCGATTTAAGGAGAGTAGGGCTACTGCCAAGTCCTTGGGCCTACAGGCTTCCACTGCCACCCCATTCAGATCCTTTAGGAGGTTTAGGGGGTTTGGACGAGGAGCTTCCTTTCGTGGGAGACCCCAACCAACAGGCCAACAACCCTCAAGTCTGCCCTATAGATCCTATAGAGGGTGGGGTAGAGTTAGAACAATGTAAAAAACTCTCATGGGGTGATTTTGTGTCGAGTAATTGGCACTCCCCCTCAATAATCTATACAGACAGTTGTCCAAACGTGCCATTCACTGGGGCATCCCCCAAAAACCCAGGATGATAACAACACCTGTTATCCAATATAATGAATTCGAACGGCACACATTAAGATTCAGTAAGCCTCAATAGTTCATCAGTGGTTCATAATACAAAATTACATTAATTCTATTGAAAGTCCATAATTACAACAGTCTCCATAAATTCAGCCAAAGTGTTCTTTATTCTTCTTGAAAGTTCTTGTATCCAAAAATGCTCTTGTTACCGTCCCAGTCAACACGTGTTTCGTCTAGGAAATACCCCTTGACTTCTTCAGGACTTTCTACAACAGACAGTCTCAATACATACAATATAATTATGTTTTCAAAATATGAGTATCATTCTGATAACCCCTCACCATCCAATGTGACTTATTTATTGTACAATCATATGTGAAAACCGTGATTCCAAACACTGCAATAAAATACCACTCTTTAAGTTACAAAACATCAAATCTCTATATGCACACACCGCTTCTTCTCAGTGTGAACCCAAAATTATGTAACCCAGTTGTTTAAAACAGAACCCTCTCTAGACAGAGTCAATGTATAAAGAACATGCTTAGTGATACCAGTAAGTGTTCCCATTGAACAATATCAATAGAAAAAAGGTGGCTAGTACCTTATCTCGAAATAAACAGTCTCATAAGTCGGAATTTATATTTTTGATGATCGTTCAATTAATTATTGGGCTGCAATATATAATCTGTAATTATAAAATGTTTGTCATGCTTTTAATCATAAGCCATATCCCATATTAATACTGTGTAAATAATGTAAGAGTGTCCGCAAATTGTAGTGCTTACCTTACTATGTGTGCTTATTTCCGTGTGCTAAGTTTTTACTTGGATGCCCCAATCATAAAGAAGCATATCCTAAAAAGTTACAAAAAGTTAGTCACCACCTTGTATAAACGTTAATCTGAACATTCCCACTCCTAACCATATGAACTCGTACCTTCTATTAATTGGCCGCAGTCCGCGAGTGCATCGGAAAATGTGTAAAGGGAGAGCGTTTCTCCTCTCAGCGTTTTTAAGCCCGCCCCCTCTGGGCATAAACATTGAGAACGGACTAATCCTGGTGAAGCGCTTTTCTGCGCTTATTCATAGTTCCAAATGCTATTGGTGGTCCTTCGCCATTGAGCCAATCAAATAGACTCCCTGAGGAGAGAGCTTTTCGTCTCGGCGTTTTCAAATCCTCTCCCTCTAGCCATATACACTAAAAACGGACTGATCTTGGTGTCGCACTTTACTGTGCTTACTCAAAAGCCACAAATACAATCATTAGCCATTCACCAGTAAGCAGATCTAATCAGTTATAGTCTTTATCTTTAACCATATCTATCAAATCAGTCTAATTATCTTATCGTGCATTTCCGCACATGCTCAAAACCTCAAATCCTCTATAGTAATCACTTTCCAATAGTTAAACCAGAATATTTATATCTATGTGCCATATCTATTTATAAGGAGAAAAATAAATAAGACACCCACAATGCCTTCTAGGTACATACAGACTACAGTTTATATATATATATATATATATATATATATATATATATATATATATATATATATATATATATATATATTCTATTCCTCAGATACCATCCATTAATTATATGTAAGAGTTATATCCAATTGTTTTTTGCCTTATATTAAAAATAATCCCAATATATAAAGATATCATCCCCACAAATATATGTATCATGATCTATAATCAAATCTATCATAAACCATATTTCTATCTGTCCACAAGGAAAATATTCTAATTCATGATCTGAATTTAAATTATGCTCCACTGCCCCTAAGTGCATAATCCAAACAGATTCTTTCCTTCTTAATGCCAATTCCCTATTACCACCTCGTAGAGTTAAAACAAGAGGGGCGAACCAGCAGCACCCTGCCTCTTCCTCCGGGGGGAGGGGGGTGCAGCAGGGAAAGCAGCCTTAGTTCTCCGCCTGTTACGTCTCATGTTTCTCCTGTAGGAGGAAGGTTATTTCATTTTCTCCACAGGTGGGACTTAATCACATCGGACTCCTGGGTCCTCAATATTGTGGGGAAAGGTTATGCCCTTCCTTTTCGGGAGTTTACCCCTCCCATCCCTCCCCGTCCTTCCTTTTGCACAGAAGACCATCTTCTGTTGCTACAGCAGGAAGTTCTAGTCATTTTATCAAAAGGTGCAGTGGAGTTGGTTCCAGAGCAGGAAAGGGGTGAGGGTTGTTATTCAAGATATTTCCTGATCCCCAAGAAGGATGGTCGTTTGAGGCCTATCCTGGACCTGAGGGTTTTCAATTGGTTCCTCAAACAGGAAAAATTCAAAATGCTGACTCTAGCACAGGTGCTCCTAGCGTTGAACAAAAAGGATTGGGTGGTGTCTGTCGACTTGCAGGATGCTTACTTTCATATCCCTATTCTCAAGTTGCACAGGAGGTATCTGCGGTATGTAGTGGGGTCGCAACACTACCAGTTTGCGGTCATTCCGTTTGGTCTTATTTCCGCACCTTGAGTCTTCACAAAGGTAATGACAGTGGTTGTAGCAAGTCTGAGGAGGAAGGGAGTAGTGGTATTCCCTTACCTGGACAATTGGGTGATCAAAGCCAAGTCTCCAGAGCTCATGCTGCATCACCTGCGGATGACAACCCAGTTGTTGTTCGATCTGGGATTTTTTTGTAAACGAGCCCAAATCTCACCTGGAGCCCTCAACACCTCCTGTTCATAGGGGCAGTGCTGGATACAACATTGAATCTGGCATGTCCTCTGCCTCAGCGTATCCAGGACATTCAGGCCTAGATTCCAATGTTTCAAAGTGGAGCGGTCGTTCCAGTCCTCAAGGTCCTTCGTCTGCTCAGTCTGTTCGCTTCATGCATTCTATTGGTCACTCATGCACGCTGGCACATGAGGGCTCTTCAGTGGTGCCTCCACAGGCATTGGTTTCAGCACAGAGGGGATCTCGAGGAGTCGATAACGATCTCCAGAGACACTGCAGTGGACCTACAATGGTGGGCTGTGGACGGCAACCTTTCCCAAGGAAGGCCGTTTTCACTACCGCCTCCAGTGACCATGGTTATAACGGATGCCTCCACTCTAGGGTGGGGAGCTCATCTGGGGGGACCTGGAGGTCAAAGGTCATTGGTCTCCAGTGGAACAGATGTTTCATATCAATCTGTTGGAATTGCGGGCGATAAGTTTGGCTCTTAAGGCCTTCCTCCCTTCCCTTTGCGGTCAGTCGGTCCAAGTCCTGACACACAACACTTCCGCAATGTGGTATATTAACAAGCGGGGAGGAGTAGGGTCATACCTTCTCTGCAGAGAGGCTCTGCGGCTCTGATCCTGGCCTCATGACCATCAGATTTGCTTTGTAGCAAACCATCTGGCCGGAATTCTGAATGTGCGTACGGACAGTCTCAGTCGGCATTTCTCGGCTGATCACAAGTGACACCTCCATCCTGACCTGATCCATTACATCTTCCAGATGTGGGTGTTTCCTCAGGTACACCTGTTTGCCACTCAGGAGAACGCACACTGCCCGTCGTTCTGCAGCCTCCAGTATCCGGTGCAAGGAGCGTTGAGGAACGTGTTTCAGATGTCCTGGAACGGCCAGTTGCTTTACACGTTTCCCCCCATACCCTTGATTCCTCGGGTTCTGAGGAAGATTCGCCAAGACCAGGCCCAAGTCATCTTAATAGCTCCGGATTGGCCGAGAAGGGTGTAGTACACAGACCTTCTCCAACTCTCACTGTGCCCTCCGCTCAGTCTCCTTCACAGGGCAGACCTCCTCTCGCAGTCGCAAGGGCAGGTTCTACACCCCCACCTCCAGAGACTGCACCTTCATGCCTGGAGATGGAACAGGGCAATCTGAGTTCCTTTTCTCTCGCGCCAGGAGTGGTGGACATTATTTTATCGGCCAGGTGACACTCCACCAAGACTATCTATGCTGGCAGATGGGCAAAATTTGTTGATTGGTGTGGAGAGAAGCAAATTGATCCCTTACGAGCCCATTTGTCGGACGTTTTATTGTTTGCATTGTCCTTGGCGCAGAAGGGTTGTGCAGTTGCGACTGTCAAGGGCTATTTATTGGCACTGTTGGCCTTTCTGTGCCTTCCTGATCAACCTTCTTTGTTTAAGTCCCTTATAGTTGTAAGGTTCCTAAAAGGACTAACCAGTAGGTTTCCTCCTACTCCTTATGTTATGCCTCAGTGGGATTTGAATTTGGTTCTCACTTTCCTGATGTGGGTTCATGTTTGAACCTTTGCATTCTTGCCCATTAAGGTTATTGGTTTTGAAGACAGTTTTCCTCACAGCCATCACATCTGCCAGGCGTGTGAGTGAGCTTCAAGCTCTTAGTGTTAAACCCTCTTTCACATCTTTTCATGCAGACAAGGTGGTGCAGAGAACCAGGGCGGCTTTCGTACCACAGATAGTTACTCCCTTTCATATGGGACGATCCATCACACTCTCGTCCTTTTACCGTCCTCCCATCCATCAAAAGGGGAGGAAAGACTGCATCTTCTTGACCCAAGGAGTGCTTAAAGCTTTTATATTGAAAGAACCAGAGAGTTTCGAATGTACAATCGAAATGGAAAGGCAAGGCCGTCCATAAGACAACGCTGTCCAGGTGGGTCATTCTTTGTATTAAAATCTGTTATTCTTTGGCGAAGAAGGATCCTCCTGTTGGAATTAAGGCCCATTCCACCAGGGCTAAGTCTGCCACTTCAGCCTTGGCTATAGGTGTTCCGGTGGCTGACATTTGTAAGGCCGCAACTTGGGGTTCCCTTCACACTTTCGCTAAGCATTATTGCTTGGACTCTGAGGTTAGGAGGAATGGCCATTTTGCACGGTTGGTGCTGCAAGATTTCTTTGTGACCACTCAGGCACCCACCTCCGAGTGCGGTACTGCTTTGGGACTCTATTCATAAGGTGAGGAATCCACTGGTAGTTGTATCCATCAGAAGAACAAATTACTCACCTTCGGTAACGCTTTTTCTGGTGGATTCCTCATGGTCCCACCCGCCTCCCCGATGCCTGTCTGGTCATACCAAGTTTTCTTTGGGTGAATATGTATATATATATATATATGTGTGTGTGTGTATATACATATATGTGTGTGTATATATGTTTTTACTGTTTATATTTGAATAAATATTATGTATTATATTTGATTGATGTATTTATTTTCAGTATGTGATGTCGGTAATTACCTGTTCGCCTCAAAGGCACGTAAAAAATGGTGAAAACTGACATCAGCATGCCGGCGAGGACCTCTTATTGCACGATGACGTCAGCCGGAGTCGCGTGGGAGTCGGGCAATTGTGACGTCCTTGTGGACGTGGAGAGCTGGGAAGAAAAATTTCCTTCTAATGCTTGCGCATTGGGAGAATTCATAAGGTGAGGAACCCACAGGTAGCTAGTATATTCACCCGAAAAAGCATTACCGAAGGTCAGTAACTTGTTCTTCAGGGTAGTTCCTGGAACTGTGGCAAGATCCAGAGTGAAGGCCTAAGTCGGTGGGCTCACCCTGCCAGGCAAAAATAGCAAGGGAACAGTATTCGCTCAAGCCGTCGAGGATCTGGAGCCCTCTCAGGGCCTCAGGGTTCATGCTGACAATTCCCTGGTACATAGGTGTCACCCGGTGTTAGAAATGGGGCCTTTGGTTGGCTGTCAGGTTACCCCCTGCCCAAGCAAGGACCCTCACTCTAGTCAGGGTAAAGGAGAATCACCCTCAGTTAACCCCCGCTCACCCCTTTGGTAGCTTGGCACGAGCAGGCAGGCTTACCTTCAGCAGCAAGGTGTACAATATTTGTACCAACACGCGGGGTCACTCCCTTGGGGGGCAGAAATTGTATTTAGACCATTTCTGCCCCCCTTGGGGGCAGATCGTCTGATTTTTGTTAGGTCAATCTGCCCCCAAGGGGGGCAGAAACCACTAGGGTCCGTTAAGCTTTTTTTTGTGTGCAAATGTCAGGCACGGGGAGCAACCCCTTAGGCAAGGGTCGCTCCCCGGGAAGGTGGGGGGCGGGCAGGCGGCAAATTTATTTTAGGCCATTTCTGCCCCCCTTGGGGGGCAGATCGTCCTATTGTTATTAGGCCGATCTGCCCCCAGGGTGGGCAGAAACATCTAGGCGCCAGGGCAAATTTTTTTTGTGTGTTTTTTTTTTGTGTATATAGGAGCCAGGAAAATTCTTTTTTAGTTTTTTTTTTTTTTAGCAGTAGGTCGCTCCCCTTATGGGCCAATTTTGTATTTAGACCATTTCTGTCCCCTTTAGTGTAGATTCGCAGATTTTTTTTTTTTTTTTTAGGCCAATCTGCCCTCAAGGGGGGCAGAAACCACTTAGGCAGCAGGGTTTGGTGTGTGTGTATGTGTGTGTTTTCTTTAGGGGGGCAGCCCCTTGGGTAAGGGACGCTCCCCATGGGGGCACATTACTGTTGGCCATATCTTCTATCTATTTTTAGAAGGCCCATCTGCCCCCAAGGGGGGGGGGGGACAGAAAGCCCACCAAAGGCCAGGGAAGTTTTTTTTTTTCAAAAATAAGAGGGTGGGGGGTATGGCCATACCCCCACCCCAAATACATGGGGCCAAAGTTGTTCTGCCCACCAGTGGGCACATGGGTCAATTACCCCTGATCCACACCTCGGGGGGGTGGGGCAGAACGTCTACTAGATGCCAGGGAATAAAAAAAAAAAATATTGGGGTGGTGGCTACTAACCAGTATGGGCCTGGTTATGCCACTTCCCAACTGAAGGGAGTAACAGTTAGCTCTCCCCGCACTCTAAAACATGGTATCCCACAGCAAGCAAGAAGACATTTGATTATTTTGGGTTTTGGTTTTACATTTGGCTCATGAGAGCTTGGCTAACTCTCAAAATCGTCCCACTTGGAAAGGTGAGGACTGCACTTTAAAAACTTTGGGACGCTGCCATGTAGAAAAATCCACAAGACCTAGACCCATCTGAAAACTAAACATCTGGGTGATTCCAGGGTGGTGTGTTTCAAATGCACCCGCACCAGTTTCATACCCACAATGCCCTGCAAACCTCCAACTTGGCTGGAAATCACACATTTCTCCCACGTTTTTTGTGATGGAACCTTCCGGAATCTGCAGGAATCCACAAAATTCCTACCACCCAGCATTGTCTCATCTATACCGATAAGAATTCTGCTGCACTTGTCAGCCTAAAAAAGTTTTTTTGCAAACTGCCCTTTTGCACCCCCTTTGGTTCCCCCTCAATATCAACATGTTTTTGGCTCTTCCCTTTCACAAGCACTTGGCCCACCTACACAAATGAGATATCATTTTTACAGGGAGACTGAGAGGAACGTTGAGAGGTATGAAATTTGTCCCAGTGCGGCGATCCCACACAGAAATGTTGGAAACATGTAATTTGTTTTTTTTAGCTAAATTGGAGGTTTGCTGGTGAGTCTGGGTAAGAAAACATTGGGGGATCCATGCAAGTCACACCTCCCTGGACTCCCTCGGTGTCTAGTTTTCAGAAATGTCTGGGTTTGGTAGGTTTCCCTAGACGGCTGCTGAGCCCAGGACCAAAAATGCAGATGCCCCCCTCAAAAACAGTTAGAGGGTCATTCTGACCCTGGCGGCCACCGGCCGCCAGGGCCACCGAACACGGGAGCACCGCCAACAGGCTGGCGGTGCTCCAATGAGCATTCTGACCGCGGCGGTTCAGCCGCGGTCAGAAGCGGAAAGTCAGCGGTCTCCCGCTGACTTTCCGCTGCTCTTTGGAATCCTCCATGGCTGCGGAGCGCGCTCCGCAGCCATGAGGATTCTGACCCCCCCTACCGCCATCCAGTTCATGGCGGGAAAGCCGCCATGAACAGGATGGCGGTAGGGGGGGTCGCGGGGCCCCTGGGGGCCCCTGCCGTGCCCATGCCTATGGCATGGGCACGGCAGGGGCCCCCGTAAGAGGGCCCCGAAAAGTATTTCAGTGTCTGCCTTGCAGACACTGAAATACGCGACGGGTGCCACTGCACCCGTCGCACCTTCCCACTCCGCCGGCTCGATTACGAGCCGGCATCCTCGTGGGAAGGTCGTTTTCCCCTGGGCTGGCGGGCGGTTTTACTGGAACCGCCCGCCAGCCCAGGGGAAAACTCGTAATACCCGCCGCGGTCTTTTGACCGCGGCGCGGTAATTTGGAGGGCGGGATCCTGGCGGGCGGCCTCCGCCGCCCGCCAGGGTCATAATGAGGCCCTTAGTCTTGTTTTTTATAATTTTGATGTGTCCAGATAGTGTTTTGGGGCATTTTCTTTCGCTGGCAGTAGGCCTACCCACAAAAGTGACTTGGGGGAATGCTGGGTGGAAGGAAATTTGTGGCTCCTCTCAGATTCAGAACTTTCTGTCACTGAAATGAGAGGAAAAGTGTTTTTTTGGCCACATTTTGAGGTTTGCAAAGGATTCTGGGTAACAGAACCTGGTCAGAGCCCCCCCCCCCCCAAGTCACCCCATCTTGGATTCCCCTAGGTGTCTAGTTTTCAAAACTGCGCAGGTTTGCTAGGTTTCCCAACGTGCCGGCTGAGCTACATGCCAAAATCCACAGCTAGGCACTTTATAAAAAAACAGCTCTGTTTTCTTTGTGAAAATGTGATGTGTCCATGTTGTGTTTTGGGGCATTTCCTTTCGTGGGCGCTAGGCCTACCCACACAAGTGAGGTACCCTTTTTTATCGGGAGACATAGGGGAACACAAAATAGCAAAACAAGTGTTATTGCCCCTTGTCTTTCTCCACATTTGTTCCTTCCAAATATTTTTTCCCTCCACATTTTTTCTTATTTGAGAAATGCCCTGTAATTCACATGCTAGTATGGGCACCCTGAAATTCAGAGATATGCAAATAACCACTGCTTCTCAAAACCTTATCTTGTGGCCATTTTGGAAATACAAAGGTTTTCTTGATACCTATTTTTCACTTTGTATATTTCAGCAAATTAATTGATGTATACCCGGTATAGAATGAAAACCCATTGCAAGGTGCAGCTCATTTATTGGCTCTGGGTACTTAGGGTTCTTGATGAACCTACAAGCCCTATATATCCCTACAACCAGAAGAGTCCAGCAGACGTAACAGTATATTGCTTTCAAAAATCTGACATCACAGGAAAAAGTTACAGAGTAAAACGTGGAGAAAAATGGCTGTTTTCTTTACCTCAATTTCAATATTTTTTTATTTCTGCTGTTATTTTCTGTAGGAAACACTTGTAGGATATACACAAATGACCCCTTGCTTTCAGTAATGTTTAGCTTTCTGGGATTCAGCATTGGTTTCTCACCCATTTCGGCCACTAACTGGAAGGAGGCTGAAAGCACAAAAATAGTAAAAATGGGGTATGCCCCAGTAAAATGTCAAAATTGTGTTGAAAAATTGGGTTTTCTAATTCAAGTCTGCCTGTTCCTAAAAGCTGGGAAGATGGTGATCTTACCACCACATACCCTTTGTTGATGCCATTTTCAGGGAAACAAACACGAGCCGCCTTTTGCAGCCCTTTTTTCCCATTTTTTGGGAAAAAACAAAATCTTTGCTGAATTTTGGCTAATTTCTTGGTCTCCTGCAGGGGAACCCAGAAAGTCTGGGTACCTCTAGAATCCCTAGGATGTTGGAAAAAAAGGATGCAAATTTGGCGTGGGTAGCTTATGTGAACAAAAAGTAATGAGTGCCTAAGCAAGAACTGCCCCAAATAGCCAAAAAAAGGCTCGGCACAGGAGGGGAATAGGCCTGGCAGCGAAGGGGTGAAAAAAATAGGTAATATTTATCTAAACAAAACAAGACCAAAACAACCAATATCCAACATACATAAGTCAATTTATGAGTTTAAAAAGCAAATGACTCTTTAATCCTTTTAGAAAACAGTGAGAATGTTGTTAGTGCACAAAAGTACCTGGGTAGAGTCAAAATAAAGCCGCACAGGCAAGTGTGTGTCGGAAAAGGCCAGTGATGCAACGATTTCTCACTCACAAGCGAGAACGTTTGTCGTTCCTCCTCTGGTCAGGTCGGCGTGCGTCGTCTCTTCTCTCCCACAAGAGAGTGATGCGTCGATCCTGACTGGCACGTCGGGTCTGGGCAGGCTTTGCGTTGATTTTCCGCACCCAGCGATGTTGCTTCGAAATCCAGTCGCTCAGTGTCAAGAAACCGCGCTGTGTGGGGGCTTGCGTTGTTAACAGCAGCCGCTGCGGGTGTTGCGCATCATTTCTCTGACCGTGTTGCATCGATCTTCCAGCCACAATGTAGGGAGGAGCGTTGGTGTTAGCAGCAAGGCCGGCGACGCGTCGTTTTTTAGCCGAGAGGAGGGTGGTGTATCGAAAATTTCCCCACACAGCAGTCTTTGCATGGATTTCTGTCCTTTCCACCAGCTGGACCTTTCAAGGACCCAGAGACAGGTTAGGGCACCACTTGGCAGGCAGGACTCTCAGCATAAAGCCCAAGAGCTGGCAGAGAGAAGTCTATGATGCCCCTGAGACTTCAAAAACAGGAGGCAAGCTCAGTTCAAGTCCTTGGAGATTCTTCACCAGTGGGAAGTCACACAAGTCAGTTTTGTCCTCTCTCAGGCAGAAGCAGCTACTGCAGACCAACCCAGCAACGCACAGTCACAGGCAAAGGGGCAGTTCTCCTCCAGCTCTTCTCCTTGGCAGGGGTTCTTCTTAGTTCCAGAAGTTATCTGATTTACAGGGGTTTTGAGGCCTCTTCTTACACCCTTTCTGCCTTTGAAGTAGGCCTACTTCAATGAGAAGTCTGTTGTTCTCAAGATCCTGCCTTGGCCAGGCCCCAGAAACACACTAGGCGGTTGGAGACTGCATTGTGTGAGGACAGGCACAGCCCTTTCGGGTGTAAGTGACCACTCCTTCCCTCAGCCCAGATGGCTCATCAAGATATGCAGGTTGCACCCCAGCTCCCTTTGTGTCACTGTCTAGAGGAAAGGTGCAAACAGCCCATCTGTCAAACTGACCCAGACAGGGAATCCACAAATAAGCAGTCACAGAATGGTTTAAGCGAGAATATGGCTAATTTCTAAAAGTGGCATTTTCAAACACCCAATCTAAAAAACAACTTCACTGAAATATGTATTTCTAAATTGTGAGCCCAGAGACCCCAAACTCCACATATCTATCTGCTCCCAAAGGGAATCTACGCTTTAATCATATTTAAAGGCAGCCCCCATGATAACTTATGAGAGAGATAGGCCTTGCAAGAGTGAAAAACTAATTTAGCAGTATTTCACTGTCGGGATATGTAAAACACATAAGTACATGTCCCACCTTTAACATACACTGCACCCTGCCCATGGGGCTACCTAGGGCCTACCTTAGGGATACCTTAGAGGTATAAAAAAGGAAGGTTCAGGCCTGGCAAGTGTGTACACTTGCCAAGTTGAATTGGTAGTTTAAAACTACACTTACAGACACTGCAGTGGCAGGTCTGAGCCATGTTTACAGGGCTACTAATGTGGGTGGCACAACGAGTGCTGCAGGCCCACTCGTAGCATTTGATTTGCAGGACCTGGGCAATTCTAGTGCATTTTACTAGGGACTTACGTGTAAATCATATATGCCAATCATGGATAAGCCAATGTACACATATAATTTATACAGGGAACACTTACAGTTTTGCACTGGTCAGCAGTGGTAAAGTGTCCAGAGTAAACAAAACAGTAAAAATAGAGTCCAGCACACAGAAACAACCTGGGAAGTAGAGGCAAAAAGTTAGGGGAGGCCATACCACTGATGGCAAGTCTAACATCCAGCCAATGATCGGTGGAGCATGGGATGGATTTACGGCTCCCTCACACCCTGGCCCAACTCTCCCTTTGTCCCAGGGTAAGCTCTGCAGGCCACTGAGGACTTCTTTTCTTGGCAAAGTTCCCCACAGTAGCTTGTTGGCTGGCCAATGCAGCAGGCTTATGGGCGAAGTGTTGGTCCACCCCCACTTCACAGCAGCCTGGGGGGTCTGTAGATGAACTCCTGCGACAGCGGTTGCACTTCCAGCCTGGCCCTTCATTCAGGATCACGGTGGAAGTGTTGCTTTGGTCTTTCTCTACTCCCAAGGCGCGGCCAACATTGCCAAGCGATTCACCGTTGTTCAGGCAATGCGCCTCTAGGAATTTTGCTTGGGGCTTGGTGGGCTCTCGTTGTGGAGTCTCCTAGGCAAGGCTTCCACTGGCGCGGCATCTGGACAACACCCGATGTACTGGGAGCTCACGATTATCTTGCACAAGAAAGCGCTCAGCATTGCCTAGGGGGGACACAGATGATGACAGCAAATTAATCGCTCGCAAAGCATATAGCCAGGAAATGCAGGGAAATAAAGCGCTCACTCTGCTCAGTAGATATACCCTGGCACTGCAGGCAAATAAAGCGCTGCCCAATGCACTTGTTTTTTAAAGAGGCCAATGAGCAGAAAATCATAGCTTCATCTGTGCTGGCTTCCTGGGAGGCACAACAGGGGCAGGCTGGCCAAAATACATCAAGCAAGGGGTTGAAAAGGCAGTCCTTACTGACACTCCTTGGAGTGCCAATACAGTCAGAGTTGGGGGCAGTTGGCAGCAGGTCAACGCAACAGAGCAGCAGCGAAGTGGCTGTCCTTCCTACAGCCCAGCACACAGCAGCAGTAGGCCAACACAGCAATGCAGTACAGAGTAGCAGTCCCTTCTGGCAGCACAGCAGGCCTCCTTCCTGACGGGGCGTCATGTCCCAGAAGTGCTCTAAAAACATGTGGCCATAGAACCTGTACTTATACTAAAAAAATGTCTATGTTCATGGGGTGACTTCAAAGGAACCCTTTCAAGTAAAACACAACCCTCTTCCTACCCAGTCCTATCTCCAGACACCAGTAGGGAGTACTGTGACCATTGTGTGAGGGCAGGACATGGCCTATTGACAGGTAAGGTGTGAACGCTCCTCCCTCTCCCCAGCCCAGGATGACTATTAGTATGCAGATGTCTCTTCTGTCACACCCAGCCCTTCCTTTGTTATGGCTGTTTGAAAAATATGCTCCAAGTGTAGCTGGCATTCTTCTCTAGTCTTGGATTGGAGTCAAGCTGCAAAACACTAGAGTTATAAACACAGGGAACTGCCAACCTTCTGAAAGTGGCACTTCTAAAATAGTAATGTAAAATCCAACTACACCTGTAAGCAGGATTTCTCACTAAAATTCTAAACATACCAAGCACGCCCACACTACTCCTCCCAGATCAGAAGTTACCACTTAGACACATAGAAGGGAATCCCCAATGCTGACCTTTGAGAGGAGCATCCCTCACAGTAGTGAAAAATGAAATAGGCAGTTTGCCACTACTAGGACATGTAAAACATATAAGTGGTACATGACCCACATTTTACATACACAGAACCCTGCCCATAGGGCTATCTATGGAATACCTTAGTGGTGACTTAAGTGTAGTAAAAAGAGAGTTGAGGCCTTGGCAACTAGTTTCAATCACTAAGTCAATGGGTCAGTAAACGCTGCACTCAGGCAGTGCAATGGTAGGCCTGAGACAAGTTTGAAAGGCTACCTCTGTTGGTGGCGCAATCAGCACTGCAGGCCGACTAGTAGCATTTAATTTAAACACCCTGGTTATATGGTATACTATTGTACAAGCCAACAAAGAGAGGGTCAGAAAAATCAGGGGAGAAAGGCATAAAGTTTGGGGATATCCCTGCAGAAAGGGCCATTTCCAACAGATGACATGTATGTTTTTTTCTCCACCAGGACCTGCTCCTCGATCAGTATGTTCTGCGGTGCTTCCTATTGAAACAGTAATTCCCTTTGTTACTGAATCTGAGGTAAATCATTTGTTGTCTCTTATGAAACCCGATTCTTTCGACAATCCGTGACCCATTTCTGTTTTTCATAGGTTTGGTCCTACTTGCCTTAATTTCATCACAGATACTCTTTAATGCTTCTTTGTTTACAGGAATAGCCTATTGAGACAGAAAAATTGACAAGTCATTACGCCTTTGAAAATAAACACTCTCTTGAGTCCTTGTTACACTCAACATCTGGATGGCCTCTGACAAACCCACAGCCAAACTTGCTCAAAATATAGGGCCTGATTCACAAAGCTCAATTACACTTTTGAGTAAGTTTACTACTGTTTTTCTTATTCACAAAATACAACTTCCTCTAGAAGTGTAATGTATGTGTCTCCACCATGTGACTATTCACAAACATTGGGTCTGATTTACAAAGGTAACATTCTTCTGTGGCATGTGTAGCTGCACATACCCCCTGCAATCTAGTGTAGAGCTCGGTCGTGGGCACGTTATTTTTCTTCTAAGAAGTCATAAGATACAAATGACTCCGCCTATTACTGGTAATGCACATGGGCATTGGCTCCATTATTAGATTGTTTTTTCTCTGCTGTCAGATTCAGACATGTCCCTTAGAGCTGCGGTTCAGTGATGCGTGGTATCCTCATTGGGCCAGCTCAGATCCTTCTTAATGGCCAGATAAATTAATAGTGAGCCTCAGCATCCGTTAAAATCTTTGTGTTGCCTTTGCTTCAGTTCTGCAGTCAAACAAAATTGATGCCCCATAAAGGGCCTGGCCCCTTCGGAACTCCATACGCTCTTCGGCACTAAAGAATGAATGGAAAGGACTGCATTCTGATATTGCCCGAAGTATTAAGTGAAGTACTAGAGGACAGACCTCCATCAGGTGTGTAAACCTTGTCTCTCCCTGAACCACTCTTCACTGGAGTCACCTTAGAGTGCCCCCTTCTTCATGGTTTTGGGGTGATAGTCCAAAGAACGATACACCTTATCACCTACAACCTCATACCAAATCTTGTATGATTATGATGTGGAGCCCCGGGACGGCACTGACCCAACCTCTATCCGGCAAAAGCTTCCCCACCGGATGACATTACTGCAAAGCATGAGGTGTTTCAAAGGGCAGCTGCTTTCTAAAAAGTGGAGATGCATAAACAACCTGAGGAGAATACTTTCTCATAGAGCCACCCTCCACCACTCAGATGTCCATTCAGTACTTCTCAATGCTTAAGGGGATGCTCAAACCAGCCTGTGACATCTTCAACGAGGTGGTCAAGCCTAGGGTCGACAAGAAATATGAAGCTTCTCCTTCCGACCCTCCTTACATCAGAGGACAAATGCCACCTCATTCCCTAATTGTGTAAACAGGTGAACTCCCAGGGCACAATGGAAAACACCCCTCCTGACTGGGAGTAAGAAAATTGGTGCAGCAGGAAAATGCAGAGCGGCCAGTTGGCTGTGCATTGGCCTTTTGCCAATTCATTGGGTTTACTCTGTCAGTACGACCATGCCCTTTGGGACAAGAGGGAGGAGTTGCTGCAAAAGCTTCCGGACAAGTACAAAAAGAGCGGCCAGGCATTCATCACAGAGGGGAACATGATTTCCAGCACAAACATTAGATGCGCCCTAGACGCAGCAGACACTGCCGCTTGTTGGATGAATACCAGTATCCTTCGCAGATTGTCAATATGCCTTTTGATGATGAGCATCTGTTTGACCCGCAAGTTGCCCAGATACTGGAAAAAATAAAAAAAGATACTGAGACGGCTAAAGCCAATGATGCCTTACAGATCCCATCTGCCTGTGGCTCCTTTTGCTATACAGAATATTGTGGAGGTGCCAAAACCACCATCCCTGAGGCATCCACCTCCTTCCACAGACAAGAGCTGCAGCAAACACCTTGCCATCAACGTGAAGGCTGCCTACTTTCACATCCCCATCCACCCAGCACATCAACTGTTCCTCCTATTTGTAGTAAGTGGTCTGCATTATCAATTTAAAGTGGTGCCTTTCAGAGAAACTGCATCGCCCAAGGTGTTTACAAAGTGTCTTGAGGTGGTAGCCGTCAGATGGAGTAACATCCACTTTTTACCTTACCTGAATGATCAACTGATGAAGAGCGCAGTGAACAGCAATGCCTAGCGCACACCCATGTCACTGTACATCTCTTGCACTGCCTAGGCTTTACGATCAATACCACCAAGTCCCATCTCTGGCCCCGTTAAGTAAAACCCTTCCTTGGGCCAACATGGACCCTTGCTTAAGGAAAACATACCCCAGCTCAGCAAGGTTTCTAGCATTCCAAGCGATGCATCTTCTTTTCAGATCAGCAGGTAACGCTCATAAATGACATGTGCCTCCTAGGCATTATGGTCTCTTGCATTGCTCTAGTACCACATGCCAGGTTACACATGCATCTGTTGCAGGAGTGCCTAACAGCAAAATGATCACAAGCTGAGGGTCAATGGGAGGATCTAGTGTTGATCAGGGGCCATGCTCATTGCTCTCTGCAGTGGTGGAATACCAGCAACCTATTGAGGGGATGGCCTTTCTTTGACCCAGTGCTGCAATTGACAATCACAAAGGGCGCTTTGCTTGATGGTTTTTGGTTACATAATGTCAAAACTGACATTACAATGGGTGCGGACACCACATCAATGGAGTCTTCACATGAACCAGCTGAAGTCACCCAGCTGTCCCTCAAGGTCTTCCTCATATTCAAAATGAAGTGATACTAGCTAAGCATTCTGACTCATCTGTGGAGATAAATTCCAATCTAATGACTCCAGGGACAAGAAGCCCACCAGACCACCGGTAAGAAAATTGATAATAGAGATGGGATGGAGATTGTCCTTGCTATGGGCAGCCTCCAATTCTAGGGCAGAGGCTGTCTTTCTGCCCCTGGGGGAGATTTGGCATTTACCACCAGTCTGTCCAGCCCTGTGGGGACAGGAATCCCACCAAACCACCAGGAAACCACCAGAAAAACTACTGAGATTAAAAATCGGGTTGAATGTTGGCCTTTCTTGGTGTTGGGCCCACATCCTGGCGCCGGTAGGCACTATGGGCCACCCTCTACCTGAGGGAGTCAGAAAGGGGGATTACACTCTCTCTGTCGTCCCATATGTCAAAACTGCTCTAAAGAAATCCAATATTTTCCAACTCTTGTCATTGTGGGTGGCTGCCAAGTTGGTTGGCCTATGCCCAAGTTGGCATTTCAGAAAACTAGATACTCTGAATCTGTGAGTGGTATGGCTTCCTTGGATCTGAGCACTTTCCATACCAAAAATGACCTGCAAATGTTAAAACTATGTCAAAACACACAATTCCCGCTTATTTGTCAAGTGGCATTGCTGCAGTACTCTGGACCAGCTGGTATCCACAGAACTGTTAAATTGGTCTAAAAATGTTTTCTTCACACTTTCAGGTACAATATAGAGGGAGTTATAGTTATGGGTTAGATGTAGGGTTGAAGTACTTGGGTAACACTAAACCTTCCAGGAGCTATTAATGTTTCTGTTATAGCTGCGTATTGGTAGAGGTAGGTACACACCTACCAATAGCAATACACCCCCAACACAGGTTGTGCCCAGTCAAGGTCCCACAAAACAACCCCTGGCTCAACCCCTGGTAGCTTGGCAACAAGCAATGAAGCTTAACTTAGGAGACAGGTATGTGAGGAATTTAAATGCATCAATACAGTAAATAAGTCAGACACAACACATAATAAAAATCCCACACCAATTTATAAAAATAGGAAATATTTTTATCTTTAAATTACACCAAAATTCAAGAGAACCAGAAATATGAATTTTTAAAACTTAAATAAAAAAAACTGCTTTTCAGTGCTTCAAAAATCAATAGCGCCAACCGGGGACATCTGGTCGAGCCTGACCGGGACAAGGTCAGATTTTGAGGTCGACCCCGATGGAGCCCTTCGCGGATACACTGAGCAGGAGGCCTCAGCCAAAATTCGATTTTTACATTTAGAAACGTTTCCGGCGCTTTTCTCCTTGTCGTTAAGCAATGCTCCTCGTCACACAGCACACAGCAGTGCACACTCTAGTGCAAGAAATCTACTGGACCTCTAAACTTCCCTGCCCTATTATATACTGGTGACTTCTAGGTAGTTTGAATCTCCCCTGCCCTATTATCTGCTAGAGGCTTACGGGGGTCTGTCATTGCCAATTGGAATTGCAACACTGTACCATTTGACCATATACCTTTTATTCAGAGCACCGGCCCTGAGCCTGTTAAGCAGAGCCAAGGGCTTAGTCAGGATCAGTTACCATCAGTCAGAAACATTGAGGTGAACATGCTAAAAGGGTGACTTTCTCTTATGGCCCCCCTCCCAAACGAAAGGTGATGGGCAACTAACCTACACCCTGCCAGTCCTCATCAGCTAAGTGCAAAAACCTGGAAAGTCCATCTGCATTAGCATGTTCTACCCCTGGTCTGTGTTCCGCCGAGAAGTCCATCCCCTGTAGGGAAATGGACCACCTCAACAATTTAGGGTTCTGTTGTTTGCATTAGCCACCTGAAAAGCCTGTGGCCAGTTTGTACAGGAACATGAGTACCAAACAAGTATGGTCTCAGCTTTTTCAGGGTCCAAACCACAGCAAATTCTTCCCTTTCAATGGCATTCCATTTTTGCTCTCTGGGTTTAAGTTGCCTCCTGATGAAAGCAACTGGCTGATCAAGGTCCTCTGCATATACCTGTGCCAACACTGTCTTAACCCCATGTTCTGAAGCATCTGTCTGAACCAAAAGATAATTTGTGTAGTAAGGGGCCAGCAACACTGGTGCTGAAGACTTTGCCTTTCTAAGTGTGTCAAAGGCCTCCTGACACTTTGGAGTCCACATGACTTTCTTTTGCCTCTTTTTAGAGGTGAGTTCTGCTAGGAGACCCACAATGGTCCCATAATTTTGAACAAACCTTCTATAATACCCAGTCAGACCAAGGAAAGCCCTGACCTGTGTCTGGATGACAGGAGCAGTCCAATCCAAGATGGTTTGGATTTTAGCCTGGAGAGGTTGTACATGGCCTTTACCAACAAGGTGACCCAGGTACGCAACTAAACTATGCCCTATTTGACATGTACTGGCCTTAATAGCCAGGTCTGCCTGCTGCAGGGCCTGAAGCACTTCCTTCTGGTGACCTTCCAGGTGGAACTGTACACATCTATATCATCCAGATATGCTACACTGAACAGTTCTAGCCGTCTCAAGACCCTGTTCACCAACCTTTGGATGGTGGCAGGTACATTCTTTAAACCAAAGGGCATTACTTTAGATTGGTAGTGGCCCTCTGGTGTGGAGAATGCTGACCTCTCCTTTGCTCCTTCACCTAGGGCAATCTGCCAGGAGCCTGAATTCAAATGTACATAGGTACTTAGCAGCCTTTAACCTGTCAATGAGCTCATCAGCTTTAGGTATAGGATGAGCATCAGTCTTTGTGACTGCATTCAGTCCTCAGTAGTCCACGCAGAATCTCAGTTCTACCTTCCCCCCCAGAGGATTAGGTTTGGGTACCAGCACCACTGGGCTGGCCCAGGGACTATCAGGAGGCTCAATTACTCCCAATTCCAGCCTCTTAACTACCTCAGCTTTGATACTCGTTCTGACCTGGTCAGACACATGTATAGATTACTTTTGACAGATAGGCTGCCACCAGTGTCAATGTCATGGGCACATCAAGTGGCCAGGGGTCAGGGAAAACAGACCAGCAAACTGCCCAAGCATCGACTTGCAGTATCAGTGCTATTGGTCGGTCAATGTGGGAGATAGTACAACTCCCTCCACTGATGCATTTTACACGTTTGTGGAAAGGAGGTCTGGCAATGGCTCAGTATCCTCTTCTACTCCTTCACCTGTGGCCATCAACATGGTCATGTCTGCCCTGTCTTGGTGGGGTTTCAATCTTTTAACGTGCAGGACCTGGTGTGTTAAAGTCTACCCGGTAGGTAACATCACCCTTCTTTTCTAGGAATGGATAGGGCCCAGTTCACTTGCCCTGGAGGGCCCTATGAGCCACAGGCTTCAACACCCACACCAATTAAACTGATTTGTGTTCAGACATGGTACTTCTCTGGTTATACCAGAGCTTCATAAGCTCTAGAATGGCCTCCAAGTTTCTGTTTTCTTTGTATATGTACTCTGCCATGCAAGCTCTCAGACCTAGTACATAGTCCAGCACATTGTCCTGCCTTCTTTGAGAGGCTTTTCCCCCAGGCTCTCTCACCAGACACATTGGCTCTCTTACAGGATAACCAAACAACAATTCAAAAGGACTTAAGCCAACCCCTTTTTGTGGAACCTCCCTGTAAGCAAACAGTAATCATGTTTGGAGAACATCCCATTTCCTCCTGAGTTTGTCAGACAAACCATTGATCATACACTTCAGGGTCTTGATGAACCTTTCCACTAGACCATTGGTCTGAGGGTGATATGGGGTGGTGACCTTACAGGTGACCCCACACTCTTCCCACATCACTTTCAGGTAGCTAAACATGACATTTTTGCCCCTATCTGACACTGCCTCATTTGGAAAACCCACTCTGGCGAACACACCGAGCAAGGCCCTAGCCACTACAGGAGCATTGACTCTTCTGAAGAGGTATGGCCTTAGGGTATATTGTGGCATGGTCCACCACCACCAAGATATACCTCTTCCCTGGTGTTGTTGTTGGGTCTAGGAGACCGACAGTGCAATTCCCCACCCTTTCAAAGGGAGTCCCAACCAATGGCAGTAGTATCAATTAAGACTTTGGTTTGCCACCTGTCTGGCCACTGGCCTGACAGGTTGCACAGGAGCTACAAAACCCCTTCACTTTGGCAGACATGTTGGGATAATAGAAATGGTTCACCAACCTGTTCCAAGTCTTGTTGTCACCCAAATGACCTGCTAAGGGGGTATAGAGGAGGAATTCTCTATACTTTTGAGATACCTCCAACTTCTTGGTGGCACCCTCCCTGAGGTCTCTAACCTCAGTATATATGACTCCGTCATCCCAGTAAACTTTATGGGATCCGCTTACATCACCCTCCATTTTCCTTGAGGCAGTCTTCCTCAAGCTCTCGAGTGCTTGAGGAAGGCCCCTTTTTCACGCTGTTTTTCCCGCTCCCGCCTCCCAGCTGTCCTCTCCTCCCCCCTCTCCCTACTTAATGGCAGCTGTGCGCAGCTGACATGCCGCTGACGTGCCAAAGGCAAGCCCGTCTGCATCCGACCACAACCTGACCAGTGCCAGGACCCCTGGACCTGCCACCTGAATACGCCCGCAGCACTCCACTCACTCAGCCCAGGATGCAACAACAACTGCAAGCCCTCATCACTGGCTGACACCCACAGACCATTTAGCTGCCTCTGGTGCAGTCAATCCTACACCTCCACCTTCGACCCAGCAAAACCCACCCGCAACAAAACACCCACACCGAAGATACTAAAATGCATCCTCCTCAACGTCCGCTCCCTCCACAAACACGCTACCGAAATCTGGGACCTCCTTGACAGCACCACCCTGGATGTCGCATTCCTCACCGAAATTGGACCAACACCACCTTTGGTCCAGACATTGCAATTGCCATTCCCCACGGATATAAGATCACCCAGAAAGACCGCCCGCCACCCCGCGGGGTGTGGAGTGGAATCACCATTGTCCTCAAGTCTAACATCCGACTGAGTACACACTCTGAAGACCCCACAAGCCTGATGGAACACCTTTACTTCAAACTTCAGACAAGTCCAACGCCCACCGTCAGGGGAATCCTCATCTACCGCTCACCCGGGCCCTGCCCACCTTTCTCCGACTCCATCACAGACAGTATCACTGCGCAAGCCATCGCAGCCTCCAACTACACCATGCTGGGAGACTTCCACCTCGATAACCTTCAAGACCCCCAACACCGCATCCCTCCTAGACAACCTCCACAACATTTGGTTCTGAAAGATTGTAACAGAACCAACGCATTCAGCAGGACACACCCTCGACCCCATCTTCACAACAGGAACCTCCATCTCCTTCAGCCACACCTCTGAACCTCTGTGGACAGACTATTGCTGCATCAGTTTAACCTTCAAGACACACACCATCATCAGACCCAAACATCAACCATCTCTTAGAAGCTGGGCAAGAATCTCCAACCAGCTCACTGCCGCCTTTGCCAACTCCGCGCCTCCATCACACAGGACAACCCGAAAATCACAGACCGCACTTTCCACAAATGGATCGCCGACTGCGCAATCACCATAGCCCCTCTCAAAAAGAACAACAGAACCGCCACCAAGAAAGCCAGCTGGTTCACCGCAGATCTCCGAGAATCCAGACGCACATGTCGACGTCTCGAGAAAATCTGGAGAAACACCAAATATACAGAAGCCCAAATCAACTTCAGAGCCGCAACCACCATACACTACCATCTCATCAAAAGCACTAGAAAGAAAGCAATACAAGAAAGAATCTCCTCACACGTACACAACAGCCGAGAACTCTTCAGCATCATCAAAGAGTTCACCAAAAACCCAACAGCGAAGCAACGGACATCCCACCCTCACAAGATCTCTGCAACAACCTCAACACATACTTAACCACAAAATCAAGACCATCTACGACAACTTCAGCAGGGACAACCTACGTGCAGAACCCCCTCCACTGGAACCCGACACCAAAAAACCAAGATCACCAACTGGACCCCCCTCACTACCAAAGATACACTGAAGACAATGAGGACCATATGCTCTGGGGCCCCCACGGACCCATGCCCCCACAACATCTTCAACAGAGCTGCTGAAACCATCGCCCCAATTTCCGCCTCACCATCAACTGCTCCCTAGCAGACGCCTCCTTCCTGACGACTGGAAACACGCCGAGATTAACCCTCTCCTCAAGAAACCCACTGCAGACCCCTCCGACCTAAAGAACTACAGGCCCAGCTCCCAGCTCCCTTTTCCAGTGAAAGTCATCAAGAGAGCCATCAACAGCCAATTCTCCACTTTCATCGAAGACCACAAAATCCTCTGTCTCCCAATCTGGCTTAAAAAAAAAACCACAGCACCGAAATTGCCCTCCTAGCCGCAACTCTGCTCGACCTCTCAGCGGCCTTCGACACAGTCTCCCACCACACCTTGATACGCAGGCCCTTGACTGGATCCGATCTTTCCTCTCAGGCAGAACTCAACGAGTAAGACTTTCCCCCCTTCCTCTTGGACTCCACACCTATGACCTGCGGAGTTCCCCAGGGACCTTCCCTCAGCCGCACGCTGTTTAACATCTACATGGCCCCACTAGCCGCCATCGTCAAACTATGGACTCAACATCATCTCCTATGCTGATGACACTCAACTCATCCTCTCCCTATCCAATGAACCCAACACAGCCCGACACAACTTCCGCGAAGGCATGGGAGCAGTCGCCAACAGGATGAAACGCAGCTGCCTACAACTCAATGCAGACAAAACTGAAATACTCCTCATGGTCCCTCAACCCAACATGTGGAACGACCCCTGGTGGTCCCCCCACCCCTACGAACCAAGCCCGCAATCTCAGAATCATCCTGGACTCCAAACTCAACATGGACCGCTAAATCAACTCAGTCGCATCCACCTGCTTCCGCACCCTCCGCCTCCTATGCAAGACATTCAAATAGATCCCCCTCGAACACAGAAAGACCATCAATCACGCCCTCATTACCAGCAGACTGGACTACCGCAACTTGCTCTACGCCGAAATCAACAAGAAACTGACTGTAAACTAAAGAACATCCAGAATGCCGCCACCAGACTGGTCCTCGACCTACCTCAACACTGTCAAATCTCCCAGCACCTGCACCACACTACACTGGCTCCCCATAGAGAAAAGAATCACCTTCAAGATCCTCACCCACGCACACAAAGCCCTCCACGACACCAGAACAGCCTACCTGAACAGGTGACTCACTTTCCACATACCCCACAGGACCCTACGCTCAGCCCAGCTCTCTCTCGCCGAAGGACCCCGCATCAGAAAAACAAGAACAGGGGGATGCTCATTTTCCTACCTCACCACCACAGCCTGGAACGCCCTACCGCCCCACCTCAGACAGACTACACCCCTCCTAACTTCACGAAAGAGCTGAAGACATTGCTATTGCACCACACTGATGGATGCTCCACGGCCCCCCTCAGCGCCTTGAGACCCTCACTGGTGAGTAGTTGCGCTTAACAAACACTGATTGATTGAAGAGTGGGCGACACTCTCTGCCCCTAGCAAAACTGTCTGTTCTGCCAAGTTGGACAGATCTTGCATGAATGAAACACCATCCACAGAGGTCAGATCTTGCTGCATCTCTGGAGTTCCCTGGGTGGTATCACCAGACCCAGAGCCCTTCCTCTTGTCATTGGATACTTGGCCCAATATTTCAGAGTCCAGGTGTCCATCATTTCCCTGCTGAGCAGCTTATGACCTGGTCTCAGCACATACACACTCAGGGAGATCCAGCATCCCTGCACGGACCAATCTCACTACCACTGACCAACCAGAAGCTTCAAGATCATTTCCCAGTAGATACTCTAATGGGAGGGCAGGAGACACCGCAATCTGCTTAGGGTCTGTCACACCCCCCATTCGAAACTCAACATTGCCATGAGATGGTACACACTAGGTATGATCTGCACTGAAGAAACCTGTTTCTCAGTGACCATAGTCACACTGGCTCCTGTATCTCTCAGAGCCTCAACCTCAGTCCCATTGATTTTAGGCCTCTGCTTATACCTCTCCATGCTACGAGGCAAGTTGGCCAGGTTTGCAATTTCCTCCCCACCCATGGACACTAAGGTTGCATCTGTCAATCCCTTCCCCATCTCTGGGACGATCCCCACACCTACACTAGCAATCCCTGTTGGTTGCCCACTAGTGTGAGGCTTCATTTTGCAGACAACATATCCTCTTTTGTGAACTGGCACGTGACAGTCAAAACACTGTCCTGCCTTCCTTAGGTCACAAAACTTTCCTGGCTTTGTAGGATTACAATTATTCCCCCAAGTACTCTTCCTCCTTGAAAGTGCCATGGTTCGGGCCACAATCTGAATGCCCACTGACTATCCCCCAATCATCTTGGGGGATAGTCAATAGACATCCTTGTTCAATGAGCTTTAGGGTACCACCCAGAGGTATGATAACTTCCTCCAAAGTGTGGCATCTTCTTGTCTCATAAAGCACAGCACTTAAACATTCCGAGATGCATGATTTTCCTCCAGAGGAGTAAGGTCAGCCTAAACCAACTCTCTGGTGCAGCTCATTTCCATTAACTCCCCCTCTTGACATCTGCAAATTCCTTTCTGAAACCTACCATCTATCTGTGGGGTACAGTGGTGAGAGGGCAGGCCTGGCTACATTCCTTTCTGACTGGTTCCCTTTTACAGCCTCAGCTTGATTTACCCAGCCCCCCTCCTGGCCTGACTTCTCCATCTGCCTACCTCCCCATCAGATAGCCTCTGCTCAGGGCAGGCCACGTATCACCTCATCAAAGCAGCCTGACTAATCCTGTTAGGGCTGACCAATCAGGAGAGGCTACTAGCAGCCAGGAATTTGGCTTACAGTAAAGAATGCCTCATAGCTTATTTCCAGTAAAAGTTATGATAAATTCAACAATTACAAATTATTGCATTTATCATTACCATTCATTTGAGTCCTTTCATGGCATTTGTATCTCCTTCCTAGCACTATTTAGGTTTATGGAAAATAGTTCCATTTTAGTTTACGGCGCTAACATTCTGCAATAGGGGGAAATGAAAGGTGCAGCTTTTCCCTCATGAGGGCATATAAAACAACTTTTATAATGTCCCTGCTTATAGTTACATGGCACACCACCCCTGGGGCATCTAGTGGAGACCTTGGGGCTGACTTATTTATTATACAAAATAAGGTAGATTAATACTTTGGAAGTACCTTCAATTCCAAAGTTGAATTTGCATACATTTTACATATTAACCCCTTAGCTGCTGGCCCTTGCATCCCTACCCAGCGCTGAGACCTTTTTTTGCTATTTGGGGTAGTTCGCACTTTGGCCCCCCAATACCTTTTTGTCAACATAAGCTATCCACATCAGGTTTGTGTCCATTGTTTCCAAAATCCTGGGGATTCTAAATGTACCCACAGTTTGTGGGGTCCCCTGTAGGAGACCGAGAAAATAGCCAGAATACAGCTAAAATTTAGGTTTTTTGAGAAAAACTGGAAAAAAGTGCTGAAGAAGAAAGCATCTGTTTTTTTCCCCTGCAAATGGGATCCACAAATGGGTTTGCGGAACAGACAGACTTGAATAAGAAAACCAAAATTTTTAGTTTTGGCGTTTTACTGAGACATACTTCATTTTTACTTTTTTTTTTTACTTTCATCCTCCTTCCAGTTAGTCAGAGAAATGGGTATGAGACCAATGGTGGATCCCAGACAGCTAAACATTTATGAAAGGTAGACAAAATTCTAAATTCAGCAAGGGGTCATTTATGTAGATCCTTCAAGATTTTCCTATAGAAAGTAACAATTGAAATAAAACAAATTGAGTTGAAAACAACAGCTATTTCTGTCTATGCTTTCTTCTGTAACTTTTTCCAGCTATGGCAGATTTTTTAAAGCAATATACAGTTGCATCTGCTGAACCCTTCTGGTTGCGGGGATTTATAGGGCTTGTAGGCTTATCAAGAACCCAAGGTACCCAGACCCAATAAATGAATTGCACCTTGCAATTAGTTCTTATTGTATATCGGGTATACAGCAATTAATTCAGTAAAATATAAAGAGTGAAAAATAGGTATCAAGGAAAGCTATGTATTTCCGAAATGGGCACAAAATATGGAGTTTAGAAGTAGTGGTTATTTACATATCTCTGAATTTGGGGGTCCCCATACTAGCATGTGAATTACAGGGCATTTTGTAAAATGACTTCTTTCTTACCCACTGCCTTACATTTGGAAGGCATACATGTAGAGAAAGACAATTGGCAATAAAACTTGTTCTTCTATTCTGTGTTCCCCCAAGTCTCCTGATAAAAATGGTTCCTACCTTGTGTGGGTAGGCCTAGTTTCCACGACTGGAAAAGCCTCAAAACGCAACATGGAAACATCACATTTTTTCAGTTGAAAACTGATGTGTATTTTGGAAAGTGCCTAGCTGTGGATTTCGGGCTGTAGCTCAGCCGGCACTTTAAGAAACCTACCAAACCTGTACATTTTTTTATATTAGACACCTAGGGAAATCCAGTATAGGGTGACTTGTGGGGCTCTCACTAGGTTCTGTCACTCAAACTCCTTTGCAAACCTCAAAATTGGGCTAAAAAACACTTTTTCCTCACATATCGGTGCTGCAAGAATCTGATGGGAGTTACAAACTTCCTTCCATCCAGCATTCCCCCAAGAATGGTACTTCACTTGTGTGGGTAGGCCTAGTGCCCGCAACAGGAATCGCTCCAAAATGCAATGTGGGCACATCACATTTTCCCAATGACAACAGACATATTTTTTGCAAAGTGCCTAGCTGTGGATTTTGGCCTCCAGCTCAGCCGGCACCTAGGGAAACCTACCAAACCTGTACATTTTTAAAAAGTGGACAACTAAGGGAATCCAGGCTGGGATTACTTGTGGGGCTCTCATTGGGTTCTGTCACCCAAACTACTTTGCAAACCTCAAAATTAGGCTAAAAAAACATTTTCCTCACATTTCGGTGATGCATTCCCCCAAGTCTCCCGATTATAAATGGTACTTCACTTGTGTGGGGAGGCCTTGTGCCCGCGACAGGAAACACCCCACAACACTACATGGACAGATCACATTTTTCCAATGAAAATGGATGGGTTTTTTACATAGTGCCTAGCTGTGTATTTTGGACTGTAGCTCAGCCAGCACCTAGGGAAACCAAGCAAACCTATATATTTTTCAAAAGTACACATCTAGGGGAATCCAGAATAGGGTGACTTGTGAGTCTCTCATTGGTTTCTCTCAGGCAGACTCCTTTGCAAACCTCAACATTGGGCTAAAGAAATACTTTTTCCCCACATTTCGTTGATGGAAAGTTCTAGAATCTGAGCGGACCACAAACGTCCTTCCACCCAGCATTCCCCCAGGTCCACCGATTAAAAATGTTACCTCACTTGTGTGGGTAGGCCAAGTCCCCGCAACAGGGAAGGTCCCAAAATGTATTGTGGCAAGAGTGATAACTAAGGTGAGTGTACTAATTAGTCTTGGGATTGGGAACCAGTTAGGGAAACCTATCAAACCCAGACATTTTTGTAAAGTAGACATCAAGGGAAGTAAGGAGTTCATTATAAATTGTGTTACTTTGGTCCTCAAAAACAACTTATTTTAAATTTAAAAATGATCTGTATTTATTTACAGCTTAAAGGGACCAGTATGGGAGCTACCTGTACTCCCAGTTTATCCTGCCTCTATGTTGGTGAATTTGAGAATAAACACATTTATAATGAGACAGCCCCTTTTTTTGAAAATATCTTGACACCGGTTCATTGATGATATTTTCTTTATATGGGAAGGATCCCACCAAGAACTAGAGTAATTTTTGTTATGGCTAAATTTGGTCGACATGAACCTAAGATTTACAGCTCATGTGAGTGACACTGTAGAAGAGTTCCTTGATATTTTGATCAAGGGGAGGGATTTTGGAGGTAGAGTTATTCATAAAACCAACTAATAAAAATACTCTCCTTCACTATTCAAATTTCCATCCAAAAGCTCAATAGGAGTGTATTCAGTTTGGGCACTTTTTGAAACTCAGGAGGAATTGCAGTACTCTTGAAGATTTTTATAAACACTCCATGGTTTTGAAACAAAAATTGAAGAACAGAGGTTATCCCCATAAATTGATTAGCCACTCCTTCAAGAGAGCTTGTTTTTACAACAGAGAGCATGTTTGAAAACCAACATGGTAATAAAGAACTAGATAGGATTGCTTTTGTCAGTCAATTTAATTAGTAATAAGATAAAGAACATTAGTAATAGGAGTTGGCATGTTTTAAACAATGAAGAAGAAACCCTCTTGAATAAACCTCTCTATGTGTTTAGACACAATAACAATTTGAGAAATAGGTTGGTTCAGACTTATAGAGAGGAACATCCAGTTAGACAGCTTAGCTTGACTGGCAGTGAAGTAAAAGGGAACTATAGGTGTGGCAATTTCAGTTGCTATGGTTTATGTATAGAAGAGAAGTCTATTGAACACCAGGGCTTTAAAATTACACCAACAAGTATGAATAACTGCCGTAGTAAAACTGTAGTGTATCTAATGTTATGCCTATGTGGTATGGGCTATGTGGGTGAAACAGGAAGATAATTGAGGACTCGTTTATGTGAACATAGATCAGCAATTAGAACAGGTAAGATAAATGCACCATTGGTGGAACATTTTCACAACAGGGGACATTTTGAAAAAGATCTGCAATGGTTTATCCTGGAGAAAAGTTGTCCAAGAAAAAGAGGAGGTAATTGCTAAACATTTAGATAGAGGCGAGAACTATGGTATATTATTAGACTGGAGATGGTGAAGAATGGTTTGAATGGTAAGGAGGATTGGGACAAGAGGGTCGGTCTTTAAAATTATATTTATTTTTAAATGAGTGAGGGCCCCCTAGGTATTTATTGAGTTATAAGTCATGACCTCTTATAGATATAGTTGTGAGGTTAAATATGTGTGATTAAAGGGGGCTGTCTCTTAATATTATATTTACATTTATTTTTAAATGAGTGAGGGGCTACCTTGGTATTTATTGAGTTTTAAGTAATGACCCCTTGTAGATGTAGTTGTGTGGTTCAATAAGGGACCATGATTAATTGATTATTTGGAAGTTGCTATTTGCAACTTTCCAATTTGGGCATGAGATGGACATGTAATATATTGAATATGAGAATCTAATGGAATTTAATAGCTCCCCGTGTTATAATGAGTCATTAGTTTAATACGAAACGTAGAAAGGGGGAACTCCAAGATGGGCCTTACATTGGAACTGCCGAACGTGTGTGGGCAGTTCAGTGTTTCATGAACAGCATTTTAGGTCAGGAAGTGAGTCCCAAATGGGGAAACCCAAGATGGGGCTTATATTGGAACCGCCAAATTTTTGTGAGCGGTTCAGTGTTTGATGAAACAGGTGGCAACGGTTCAATGTTTTATGAAATAGGAAGTTAGCATAGGAATCCAGGAGGATCCTGGATCAGGGGGGATCAGTGGCAGTGGTCCTCCTGGACTTAAGCGCCGCGTTCGACACTGTCTGCCACAAAACTCTTCTTTGCCGGCTATCTCATCTGGGACTCGCCAGGGCCGCCCTTGACTGGCTGAGCTCCTTTTTGAGCGGAAGGACTTTTCAGGTCTTCGATGGCGACTCCTGCTCCACCAGTAGATCCCTGGATTGTGGGATGCCCCAGGGCTCCTCCCTAAGCCCCACGCTGTTCAATGTGTACATGAGACCGCTGGCTGGGGTTGTCCGCCAATATGGTATTAAAATCATTTCATATGCGGACGACACCCAGCTGGTGGTCTCCCTGGCACAGAAGAACATCGGGTCCCCTCGGGACAATCTGGCGACCTGCATGGAAGAGGTGAGGAAATGGATGACAGCATCCTCATTAAAATTAAACGGGGATAAAACCGAGGTCATGCTCCTCGGCCCCTCCACCCTCACTGACTTCGACCGGCTATGGCCCCCTAGTTTAGGCCCACCACCTACTCCGAAGGAGAATATTAAAAGCCTGGGAGTGTGGCTTGACAACTCACTCACTCTGAACACCCAGGCCACCAAAACTTCAGCAACTTGTTTCGGCATCATCCGGATGCTGAAGAAAATTCTGCCTCTCCTACCTTTCGAAGCCCAACAGGTGGTTATTCAGGGCCTCATCCAGTCCCGGATAGACTTCAACAACGCTCTCTATCTGGGATCCCCTGAATACGTGCTGCAAAAACTACAGCAAATCCAGAACTGTGCTGCACGTACGCTACTTAAGATACCGAGAAGAGAATCTGCCAAAACGGGAATTCGATCACTCCATTGGCTCCCAGTGAGGGATAGAATAAAATACAAAACCCTATGCATATCCCATCAAGCATTTCACAGAGCAAACCCAGAGATCAATCATTCTCTTCTCACTCCCTACCTCCCCGGGAAACTGCTGCGCTCATCCAACGCATTTCTAGCCACCGTACCTAGAATTAAGAGGTCAAGAGCAGGAGGCAGGGCATTCACCCTCAACGCCGCCAAATTATGGAATTCACTTCCCCTATCCCTTAGATCCAATCCCATCCTCCCTTCCTTCCGCAAGGAATTAAAAACTTTCCTGTTCAGGAGCTAATTCCCCATTGACTCCCTCAGTGAACCGGTGTTTTTCTACTCAGTGCTTGGACGCCTTAGGGCAGCAGTCGCGCTTTATAAATCCCCTTTCATTTAATTTCATTTCATTTCATTTCACATCAGGAAGTGAGTAAAGGCACAAAGGATTCCCGTCATTGGCGGTTGGCTGAGTAAGGACACACCCAACTCTAAATAAAAAGGAAGGAGGTGAAGCCGACGAATTGACCGAACGGAATAGAGAAAACGAGGACGCTGTCCCTCAATTCGGTAGGTGTTATCCAAGGAGACATATATAATAGGGATATTTGGTATTGGATATATAATAGTCACCGTTATTTTAAACCCACTATATTGTAGTCGGGTGTTTATAGTGATTATGCTCACTGAGGGGGCTTTTAGATAATGAGTAATTTCTGCTCTTTTTGAGTAATTTTTTTACTATACCGGTGTCAGGTTCTTGTTTCATATACTATAGTGAAATATAGGAAGTGGAGGCGGACTACCATGTTTTGTGTAGAGTATTAAGAAATATAACAGTTTTTATAGTTATTTATGGTTAAATGGTGGAAGGTTTCAGTATATGAAACTTAAAAAGATTTTTGTTCTTGTCCTCTATCGATAGATCAGAGATTGAGAGCCAATTTGATAGAACATGGATCTTCCTGAGTCTAAAATAAAAGTGGACTCCGTCGTAAGTCCTGCGGACAATATTGGCACTAATATTAAATAATTATTTACGATTAAATCTTTCACCATATTCTTACACACTATTTTTGGGGATGCAATTAAATTGGTTGCGCATGTTCTTGTAAGTCACACATGACACAATGAACAATTAAAATTATTAACATATAGGATGATAATAGGTGACTAATTTGTTGTGTTTTGCCCATAGAGAAGTTACCCATTTGTTGGATTATCACGAAGCAAAAAACTATTTGTGGATAAGGATTTGTGATGAATGGTGAGGAGGTGTCTGTTTGATTTATGTTGGACGCAGGTGAGTGCAGAGGGTCGATGATGGGAGAGTAGTATTTGAATTTTCTCCAGTAAACATAGAGATTATGGATTGGGCATTGTGTATTCCTCCATGTGATATTCTCTACCCCCCTTTTATTGGTGTTTTATTCTGATGGTAATGGGAGGTGATATCAAGTTGAGTGTATTGACATTGAAGGTGTTTTAGTTATAAAGGGGATGTAAAGAATATGGGAATTTATGTATTTCTGTTTGTTTGTTCTTGTATAGATTTGCAAAATATATGTTGGGTTTATATTGAACTGTCCTGAAGAAGGTGGTAGAAGGATTTTGAAAGACCACCGAAACGCGTCAATGCAAATTGGACTGCTAGACCCATTGAATTGAATAAGGACTGTGTGCACAAATCAGTTGGCCTGTATATACCAAAACTGGGACAGCAACAATATACTGGACTAAGATGGATGTCTTTTGTTTTGTCTCCCTCATGTTTGACTTTCACATGTATGGTTTTTATTAATCTTTTTTGTAATAGTTTTGTGTTGGTTTTTAAGGGTTATTTCATGTTGCATTTTTTTATGGAATTATTTATTAAATATTCTCTATTAGATTCCTTTATGTGAGATTAATCATTGGAGTGAAGGACTGGTTGATTTGGTGTATTGTGTATTGAATGGTTTGTTGCTCTCCCTGGGGATTTTTTCTTTTTACTGTATCACAGTGCCCTGTCCCCCTGGGCGATAGGTGTAGGAGGGCCCTCTCTCTCTTCTGTTGAACCTATCAAACCCAGACATTTTTGTAATGTAGACATCAACGGAAGTCCAGGAAGGTATTGCTTGTGAGGAGTTCCCAAAGATTGTTTCCACCGAAATGCCCTGCAAAGGTAAACAATTGAATAATAACACTATTTTTCACTGCATTTCTGTGATGTAAACTACAGGGATATGCAGGGATCCAGAAACTGCTTACCTCCCAGCGTTCCCCAACTTGTCCCGATAAAAATGCTACCCCACTGGTGTGCCTGGGCTTACTGCCCATGATAGGAATGGATCACACAATGGTCAATGGTAGTCCTTCATGGCTACTGTTGACCCTGGGGTGATCCACTCCTGACGCAGGCACTAGGCACAGGCACAAAACTGTGATAGCATTTTTATCAGTACAATTGGGGAAACGCGGGGTGTTAGGACTTTTGTGAATCCCTGCATATTCCTGAAGTTTGCGTGATATAAATGCGAGGAAAAATAGTTTTTATTCAACGTTTCACCTTTGCAAGGTATTCTGGGTAAGAAAACGTTGGGAAATCCACACAAGCCACACCTCTGTGGACTCCACCAGATGTCTAGTTTTCAGAAATGTTTGAGTTTGGTAGGTTTCCCTATATGGCCGCTGAGCCAAGGACCCAAAACACAGGTGCCCACCTTACAAAAGCAGGTTGTTAGTGATAGATAATTTTGATGTCTCCATAATACAATTTGGGTCTTCTCAGTTGCAGCCCTGAGTGACAATAGGGGTTACCCAAACCGTGTGAGTTGTCCAGCAGGACTGCAAGGTGAGTTTCTGCACTAACCACATTTTGAGTGTAAGGCCCAAAACTATATTCATCTCCACCAGCAAAGTAGGAGTCCAGTGGCTTGCCCTAGAAAGGGGCTCTAGAGCGCCTCCATGCTCCCTCAGAAGTTGCACAGAATGCAAATTTGTTTGCTGCACAATTTGCTGAAGGAAGTCAAGATCCAAAAAGAGATGGACTTGGTCAATTGACAAAAAGTTGTCTGTATCTACTTTACATCTAGTGTCACCACTAAAAGGTGGAACTTTGGGCTGAACTAAATTGGGGGGCTGCCAAGAGAGAACTCTCTGTGCTTGCTGCCGCACGCACCAGCTATCTTAGGTGGGCTAACCCGCTGTTGTCCCACTGCACAAACTGCTTGCGAAGGAACAGCACGACTGTCCTCATCGTCTCCCTCAGAATAACTGGAAGAGGTGTCATCGGATGGAACTCTGCCGACTGGAAAAATCACTCCCAGATTCTGCTCCAATGTCCTCTCCCTCAGATGCTGTGTCAGTCTCTGATCCTGCCTCAGAGCAGTCCATCATAACCTGAGTTACGGCTTCTGCAGCAGTCGTCCAACGAGATGCCATCTCTGCTACTGGCTAAACACTAGCCTACGTCGGTGGCAGATATGGTGAAAAAATCGATAGTGTGTGTGTGTGTGTCTGTCATTGCCTCTTGGAATTACAACATTGTACCATTTGACCATATACCTTTTTTCAGAGCACTGTTAAACAGAGCCCAGACAGTCAGGGTAATTTACCATCAGTGTCAGTCAGAAACATTCAGGTGAACATGCTAAAAGAGTGACTTTCTCACAGTTTCCAGCTCCACCTCCTGCTCCTCTCTGACCATCCAACAAACACTAGTGGATTCAGGGACAGAACACTTTCTACACCCAGGTCACATTCCATGCACCAAAAGGCTCTGCCCGGGCAAGGGACAGGATACTACGAACCTCTTTTTCATAAACATGAGAACAAGGAAACAGAGATGTCCTACAGGCAGATGAAATGACAAACCAAACACACCCACCACTAATCGCATAATATAAAATTAATGAAACATTCGATACCTAGCAACAAACCTGTTCACGCCCCATTGTAACCACACATGCCACACGGACATTAAAGGAGCTACACTGAACTCCACGAGTCGAGGAAATCCTTGCAACCCTTCAATGAAAATGAGTCTCCCCAAACATCATACCAAAACATGAACCACAATAAAAGCAGCTCACAATCTTTGCATGGTTTTAGACCTGTAAGCCTAGCAACCACACCAGACAGGAAGGCTTGTACTGTCTTTTGTTAGCACACCTACAGACTCATTGAAACAAAGTTAAAGCCACAAATCCAGAACACTTTGGCAGCCAAGGACACAGAAGCCTGTAGTCTCCTTCCTCATAGATGTTCCTAGTCTTCCTAATGTCTAAACAGACAAAGCATAGAGAGAGAACGTCCCCACATTAAAAAAAAAGCTTACATGGAACTAGGGGCCTTATGTACTAAGAATTGATTTGCACAAAGTGGTTGCAAATTGCTCACCAACTTTTTGCAAATCTATTCTGAGTTTGCAAACCGTCCTATGTTCAAATAAGTTAGTTCACAAATACCAAATTGCAGGGGCCAGCAGAACAACCTGTCTAATGAATATTCATTAGGCAGGTCTCAATGGGTGACCCTCTGCGACTGATCAAACCCACAGGGATGGTGACCTGCAAGGTCAGCAAACCATTATGTTTGTGACTGTGTTAAAATAATGAAACTTTAAAAAAAAAAATTGTACATTTAGCCAGGCGAGAGCCTGTGATCTGCACTGTAGATGTCAAGACTGTCTTCCAGAATGTTTTCAATGTGGGGAAAGACCTAGGTATGTGTCTCAAGTTTCCATCTTCCCCACACCATCTTGCCAAGCGAGTCGGTGTTTTGGGGAGTATATATATTTTCAGCGTTGTTTTCTTACAGATAGTATGGGAGGCAAAGTTACTCACCCTTAGTAAGATATCTTCCCATTGTTCCAGATACATAATAATATGGAACTGTTTTCCCAATCATGCTGGAAATCAAATTTCTGGTCTTCTCGTCTAGCGTTCAATATGTTCTAGATTTTAGATGCCTGTGCCTTATCACCCTAACAGGTTAATAGATATTTTTCAAAAGGAGTCAGGTTCCTGGTAGCCACACGCTTGATTCTGGGGTTGACCAGCCAATGGCAATGTTGAAGATAAAAGAAGTGTTCCACCTCCAATAGTGCAAATTCTTTAGTCGTTCAAAGGACATGATAATTCCATGATCAAATATCGCTGAAACATACACCCCCTTTAATCATTCATTATATAGGGTCCTTTGTAAGCCCGAGATAAAGTCTGTTTCCCACGAGTGGCGTGTATGGTGATTGGAACGAGGTCAACCCATACCTGACCATGGTTTTATCCCAGATTTGCAAGGTTGCCCTTGTGACCGGGGATTTGTAAACTGTGGTAGTGCGCTTTGCTTTACTCTGCCAGGGCACCTCCCAGATGGCATCTGCAGCCATAGTAATACATTTTGCACCATCTTTTTTCACTCTGCCTACGTCTCCAATGGATCAGGAATCACAAATGTGCTGCTGTGTAGTAATGGGATAGAGTAGTCCAAACCCTGGCTTGGTCATATTGAGTATCAGTGTCTAGCTATCCTGTCTGCCCCTAATGCTAGATGTAGGAATTGTACAGTGATCGCATGTCTTTTTGGGATATGAAGGACCAATATTTGGAAAGTGTAGAGAATCCTCGGTAGGATTGACATATTGTATGCCTTTGTTTTGCATAGGAATGGGAGTACCTTATATTTCCAACTATTGAGTTCGGCCTTTACCCCTATATTTAGCCTGTGTAAATTACGTTCTGGGTGGTGTCTAGGGCAAAACCCAAATTATTGATGTTGATCATGCCCAACCCAGTGTAGCAATGTCATCTTCTGTAGCTTTCAATCATAGTTTTGTGTGTCAAGATGTTAAGAATTTCTGACTTGGTGAGATTGATTTTTTTTTAACCCTGAATCCCTCTGTTATACTCTAGCTCAGCAAATGCAAGAGGGAGGGAATGCTGGGGTTCTGATACTGACAACAAGAGGTAATCTCTGAAAAAAGTAGTTTAACTATTGCATGTGATTTGATCCGCCAGATTTGGCGGTTAGCCTGGATGCTCTAAGCTAGCGGTTCCACAATGAGGGCAATGAGGAAGGGTGACAGTGAATACCCCTACCATGTGCCTCTACAAATAATCACCCACTGAGAGTAGTAACCAACTGAGTTATGACCAGTTCCCACTGCCCGCAGTATATCAGTTCTAATCAGTCATGAAATCCCAGTGTACCCTTTCAAACACTTTTTCACCATCTAGGATGACAAGGATAGATCATTTGGCTCCCTTGGTGCCTGTGTCTAGTAAGTCTCCTGCCTACCGTTCTTGAATAAAACCTAACTGAATGAGATTTATCAGCTGTCCCATCAATGTCTGCAAATGAAGGGTTGAGATTTTTGGAAACATTTTTGCATCAATATTGTGGAGAGAATTCGGCTGTTATGACATGCACTCACTAGGCTCTTTGCCTGGCTTGAGAATAATGTAAATTGTGGACTTGATCATCTTGGGGGGTCACCCATCCCTTGTGAATCATTTCATGGTTCACCTTATGGAGCATGGGGAGAAGTGTGATGGGAAAACGTTTATAAAAAGGAGTTTTCAAGGAGCTCAGGCCAGGCACGTGTACATATCCCCCGTCAAGTCCATTAACCTCTGGAATATCATTCTTGGACTAGCACGATCTGAGCAGATTCACAAATAATTTGCCCAACTTATTACCTAATTCATAATAGTTGTCTAATTTAGCCAGGAGATAATGGACCCTGTCTGTTTCTAGAGTTTTAATTTGGACACAGGTCTATTTGTGAGTTTGTTCAAGCCTTAGAGATCCTATGTTAGTTCTTGCATTTTCTGATGGCAAACTGCCTTCGCTATAAAATTCCTGAGAAGGACTGCTTTAAATGCATCTCAAAGAGTAACTGCATTTGTATTTCCTACATAATTGTGTGTAATACATTCCTAATATTTGTCACTGTCACTGGGTCTTTTAAGATGCCATGTCCCTCTAACTCCTGAGGGAGAATGTAAACTAGGGTGCATGATCTGAGAGTGTGATGCAGTGCGGTCTGGCATCTGGGAGCATTTGTTTTTCTAAGAGGAATTAGTCTAATCTAGCATATATTTTCTGCAACATCATCAAAACAACATCCATCTGCCGCCACTTCTTCAGACATTGGCAGTGGCCCCAGTGTTAGAAAGTTGACCTCCCCAGTTTGGGACTTCTTTATGGTTAGTGAAAAGGAGCCAAACATTGCCATATGCTCCATTTGCCAAGCAAGTGTTACTCTGGTAAGGTTGTTACGAACCATGGAATCGAATGCCAAACAACCCATTTGAGAAAACACCACGCAATGTGCTGAGAGACGCTCCTTAGCGGCCAAAAGCCTGGAAGTGATGTTGGTGAAAGTGTTCAAAGCAGGGAATCTGATCCGACCATAGTGGAAGGTGAAGGTAAAGAAGAGGGTGACATTTTCTTTACACAAATCCACCGTCCCCAGCAGTGCAGTAGTATCGTCGCCCACATCAGCAACATCGCAATAGCACAGGAAGACTCATAGTCAGGTCAAAACACCAAGGCAAGAACATACAGTGACTGCCCACCTGAGATGCGCATTCAGCCACTACCACCACCTTTTGTTTTGAAGTCACCTGCATTAGTCGGGCCAGTATTGAAAAAAATCCAGGCTGCTATTACTGCATAATTGGGCAGGAGGGGCAGTATGAACACAACCATCCAACTGTACTTTTGCACAACGGAAAGCTGGCTAAAATGTTAGCGTTGGACTTCCTCCCTTTTTCTTTTGTGGAATGAGTGGGATTTCTAGAATTTGTGGCAGCCATCTGCCCAAAATGGAAGATTCCCAGCCGGACCTATTTTGCCAGAGTTGCTGTTCCAGCGCTACATCATGATGTGCTGGAACTGGTTGGACAAACTTTGTAGCAGAGTGCTGTCCACATAATCCACCTGATGAAAGACATGTAGACCAGACACCAAGCCACTGATTACATGTGCACCACTGCACACTGGATCTCCGTTGTGGGGGTTAGAGAAATGATATCTGCAGGTATTGACACTGCTGACATTTTTAATGGTGCATGCAACAGAAGTTATGTTCGCCATGGAGAAATTCCATACAGCTGCAAACATCTTGGATGACTTTAACAACAAGGCTTTTGAATGACTGCACTCCAGGGGGCATAACATTGGATTTGTTGCCACTTAAAATGGCAGTACTATAGTTAAGGCCATGTCAGATGGTGGCTATTTCAGGGCTCTTTGTTTGGCACACTGCATAAACATATTTGTGAAGGACTTTTTCAAAAAGAACCCTGAGTCAGCAACTTACTGCCCACATGCAGAAGAATTAGCATTAATTTTAGCTATTCTTTTAAAGCCCGCAAGCTGTTGAAGATTATTCAGCGTGATAATAGAATGACAGTTAAATCCCTCAAACAGTGGAATTCAACTTATTACATGTTGCAAGGTCTGTTTGAGCAGTGCAGATGATCAATGAATATGACATGCAAAGAGGGGATACAACTGTGAAAGGCATGGTCATTGAGATGGACCATTGGGGCCTGGTCAAACGCCTGATGGAGATGATGCTTCCTTTTGAAATTTTCACATCGGAAGTCAGCAAGGAGGACTGTCCCATGGGCCAAGCTATCCCATTGTTGCATATGCTGCAGAAACAGCTAAAGGAGGTATCTGAAAAATACACAGGTGTGGATGAAAAAACAGATGCTCAGGAGTTGGCGGAGAGCTTAATCCTTCGCTTATCTGTTAATACATGGCTGCAAAGAGACATTGGGGGTCATTATGACATTGGTGGTGGCTGTTAAAGTGGTGATAATAATGCAAACAGACTGGCGGTAATTACTGCCAGATTAAGACCATGGCGGTGATAACTCCCATAGAAAGCCAATGTACAACACCATCCGCCAGGGCGTTAACACCAGGCACCACGGGTGTAGGCATCAACAGCCAGGCGGAAGACAAGGTACTGCCCACCATATCATGACACAGGAAACCGCCACAATTTCTGGGGTGGTACCAACGCCATCAAAAGCCTGGCGGAAGCACATCAAAGAAGACCAAAGACTTACCTACAGAGACACAGAGAAAATCAATGGTGCCATGGAACCGGAATTGCAAGTCTTCCCGATGTTCTTTTACGCCATGCTCCACCTGGAACTCCAATGCCGACGAAGACAACGACGGTGAGTACAGCCGGCTAGCACACAAGGGAGGGAGGGAGGAAAAAGAGAGTGACACCCACACGCACAATACACACCATTCACACAATCAGCTGCAGAGTAAAACTACACAGCATAATAATACAAGGACTACAGGTCGGCAGTACTGAAATTGAAATTGCAAGGCAAAAGCTACCATATGAACCAATTTTAGAGCAAAGATACATAGACATTTGTCCAGAAAGGGTCAGTGCCCAGTCCAAAGTACATAAGGCCCACATGGCCACAGTCCAAGCCCCAGCTTGATCCTGTCTGACTCCGCACAAAACTGTGCAGGGGCAACATCTGTAATGTGGACAGGCACCTCAGGGGGAACGGGGGTCGGAGGTTCCTCAGCTGAAGTCACAAACTTGCCCATTAGTCCTGGAGGGGGCTCCATGCCCATTTCCCAATGCTGGGGAGTGCAAGGTCCCAGTCTCTGAGGTGGGGAACTTGCCCACTGATCCTGGAGGGGGCTCCATGCCCATTTCCCAATGCTGGGGAGTGCAAGGCAAAAGTCTTTGAGGTGAGGAACTTGCCCACTGATCCTGGAGGGGGCTCCATGCCCATTTTCCAATGCTGGGGAGTGCAAGGCCACAGTCTCTGAGGTGGGGAACTTGCCCACTGATCCTGGAGGGGGTTCCATGCCCATATCCCAATGCTGGGGAGTGCAAGGCCACAGTCTCTGAGGTGGGGAACTTGCCCACTGATCATGGAGGTGGCCCCCATGCCCATTTCCTAATGCTGGGGAGTGCAATGCCACAGTCTCTGAGGTGGGGAACTTGCCCACTGATCATGGAGGGGGCTCCATGCACATATCCCAATGCTGAGGAGTACAAGGCCACAGTCTCTGAGGTGGGGAACTTGAGAACTGATCCTGGAGGGGCCTTCATGTCCATATTCCAATGCTGGGAAGTGCAAGGTTACAGTCTCTGAGGTGGGGAACTTGCCCACTGCTCCTGGAGAAGGCTCCATGTCTATTTCCCACAGCTGGGGAGTGCAAGGTCACAGTCTGAGGTGGGGAACTTGCCAACTGGTTTTAGAGGGGGCTCCTTGTACAACAGTCCCTGGAGGGTGGCCTACATGCCCTCTGCTGGAGATGAGGGCTGCTGTGTCTCAGCTGGAGGGGAGGGGTCCGTGACCACTGGTGGTGGTACCCTGTCAGCCTCTGCTGGAGGTGAGTGCTGCTGTGTCTCAGCTGGGGAAGGTGCCTCCTGGGCAGCCTCTGCTGGAGGTGAACGCTGCATTGTCTCTGCTGGGGGAGGTGCCTTCTGGACATCCTCTGCTGGAGGTGAGGGCTGCTGTGTCACAGCTGGAGGGGAGGGCTTCTTGCCTCTCATTGGTGTTTGAGTTGGAACCTCTTCTCTCATTGGTGGTTGAGTTTGAACCTCTTCTCTCATTGGTGGTTGAGTTGGAACCTCTTCTCTCATTGGTGGTTGAGTGGGAACCTTGCTCCTCCTGGCTGGTGGAGTGGGGTCCTTCCCTTTCCTGGCTGGTGGAGTGGGATACTTCCCTTTCCTGACTGGCAGAGTGGGATCCTTTCCTTTCCTGGCTAGTGGTGGAGTGGTATCGTTCGTTGACCTGGCTGGTGGAGTCGGATCCTTCACTGTCTTGCCTCCATGACTAGTAGGTGTCTCTACTGTCCCCGTGAACTGTTTGGCTGAGGTGCTGGGCTGGGTCATTGGGACCCTGCTCCTACGGGCAGGAAGGGGGGAGTGAGGGAGTAAAGAGGTCAAGTTAGGCAAGGAAAAGCTTCTTAGGGACGGTGGGGCGGGATGAGGGAGGAGGGATGGGAGTGGATGTTGAGGGAGTGGTTGTCGGAGAGGTACGTCTGCTGGACTTGGGTGCAGGTGCATGGGCAGTTTGCTGATGTGAGGTTGATGGCTGTTGGGTGTCTGAGTGCCTGCGTTTGTTTCCCTTAGGAGGGGGGGACAGACTGGGTGGGAGAAGACACAAGGGGCACGGGAGATGGATGTTGTGGAGGTGTCTGCTAGGGAAGTGTGTGTGCTGCTTGGTGTTGTGATGCTGGTGGTGGCTGTTGACGCAGTGCATGCAGGTGTGAGTGTGGACGTGACTGTGAGGGAGGTGGAGGAGGAGGGGAAGACAGTGGAGGCAGTGGATGTGGATGTGTGTGCAACTGTCTTTTGTTTGTGCTTGTGGACTGAAGTGTGGTGCCTGTGTTTGACTGTGCCACTCTTGTGTGATGTTTTATGTGCATGCTCCTCTGTATGTGTGCATGGGATGGGTTGGGGTTGAGGAGACTGGAACTGTGGAGTGGTAGTTGGAAGGGGAACGGTAGGAACAGGGACAATGACTGCCATCAACGATGGGGCCAGCGCCTGAATTGATCTCTGTTGGGCCGCCAATCCACTGTGGATGCCCTCCAGGAAAGCATTGCATTGCTGCATCTGGGATGCCATCCCCTGGATGGCATTCACAATGGTTGGCTGCCCTACAGAGCCTCCTCACTCAGGGCAGGAGGGCTCACTGGGGCAGGGTCTGAGGTGCCTGGGGCAAAGGAGATGCCCACCCTCCTGGGTGAGCGTACATGGGCAACTCGCTGAGGGGCTACTGGGAGGGCAGTGCTGGTACATGGGGTGGTGGCTGTACCTGCAGCTGGGGTGGACACAGATCTGTCCGCCACCACCAGGGAGCTTCCATCAGTGGAGGAATCAGTCTGTGTTGTCACCTCCTGTCTCTGCCGTGGTGCTCCCCTCTCCCTCTGTCCCACTGGTTCCCTCGGCATCTGTGGGCTCTGCCTCCTGGCTCCTGCGGGATGCAGCTCCCTCTGTCGTCTGTGCCTCTGCTCCTCCGCCAGATGATGCTAAGGCACACATGAACAGGATGACAGGAAGGAGAAGGGGGGGAGAAAGGGACCACTGGGTCAATTACAGCCCCAAAACCACAGTAGGCATACACATCACGTCACACACAGGGATCAGGATTGAGCACTGTGCATTGCACTGGCATTGGATTGGCTAGATGCCACAGCCAGATGAGGACCAAACACCGCCAACTGTACACCTCCTGGGACCCACTAAGCCCTGACTTGACATGGAATGCAACCTAGCTGGGTTACCTGCATTTGCCTTACACTCATTACCCTTGAGCTGGATCATGCTGCAATGTCTGTCCTGACATTAAGGGGGACCCACTAACTCACACTTACCAGCCGGATCCCATGCCACATACCAATTATTGTAGTAATACCCACTGTACTCACCCCCTTGTGGCTTCTGTGATGCCCTCAAGCGCCCATCCAGCTCTGGGTAGGCCACCACCAGTATGCAGGCCATCAGGGGGGTCAGGTTCCGATGGGAACCCCTTTCATGTTCGGAGGCCATCCCCAGCTGGGCCTCCGCTGTCTTCCGTGCCCAGCTTCTCAGGTCCTCTCACCGTTTCCTCCAGTGGGTGTTCTGCCTACTTCAGACCCCCAAGTTCCGCATGTCGTTGGCAATGGCACGCCACAATCCCTTCATTTGATGGGCGCTGACCTGCAGAGGTAATACAGACAGGAGGACTGCATTACACATACAACTCATCCTGTCACACATATGGCCCATAAGTTCTGTTTCCAAGTCCATTGGCGCACACATCGCCCGGGACACACCATATACACTACCACCAGACATACCACCCCACATATGACATGTTGCCTGCACACACATCTCCATGCAACCCACGCACATGCATTGTGCCCAAGGTGTACTTACCTGTTGGTCTGGAGGCCCATACAGCTGTCCATACAGAGGCAGGACCCCATCAACCAAGTGCTCCAACTCCATCGAAATGAGGACAGGAGCCTTTTCCTCGGTCGCATGGGCCATGGTAGGTTCCTGACACAGGTCACGGCAGCACACGCAGTGTAGGTGTTCTCCTGTGGAAAGTCAGAAATCAAGTGAAGTTATAGACAGAAAATGGCCGTCATGTCCGCAGCGGTGTACACTGTCATTGCTGCCGCTGATCCCTCATTGGCCACTGTATGCCATAGAGCCCCATATCAGCCAATGAGGAATTGCACAGCAGTGCAAGACTTCCTTCCGCCACAATGCCCAACGTCAGCGGAGTTACATCACTTCCACCTGTCCCTAGATACAGGACATGCGGTTGCCATTTCATGGTGGTGGACTACATGCAGATCTTCCATAACTGCGTAATTGCCAAAAAATGCATATACATTGCCATTCCCACTGTCCCATCACTTTAATGCTGTATGCTGTCACCAGATCCTCGGGGTCTGTGCACGTTCCCAACACTTCCACCACAAGACAGCTCCAATACTCTGATTAGAATTGTCACAGAGTCTAAGAGAGTCCAAGTGGGGAAAAGGGGATTAGGAAGGGAACAGCTGGGAAGGAGACCTGTAGGTAGCAAAAAGGTTAAAACACACAATATCAACATTTTATCATATAAATCAGTACTAGGCTAAGACTCTAAACATTGTCATTCTGAAAACATGGTCAACCTAAGCATAGACTTAAATACCTAGGCTTCAAGATGACTAGGTACCTGTGAGGGAATCAAGAAAGGATTAATACAACTGTTCAAATGAACCTCTCAATGAAATGTTACACATGGATTAGAAAACATCAGAACCTTCTAGAATTACGTTTTCAAATTCAAAAATAGTCTTTGCATGAGGACAAGAAAATAATCGGAATGAATTCTATAACACCATAGGAAATGTACTTAAGGGACCTATGCACACACAATAAAACATCTAGAATTCTAGCACTTTAGTTTCTTAGAATGCAGGAACATGAATTACGCACATTGCGGATTTCCACAAGAGTTTATAAATGCCATAAAATGGTTGTGCACAATGAATGACATGAATTAAGCACAAGAAATGAATCGCACGTCTTGCCGATTTGAATGTCACCACGTAAATGCCAGGAAATGGTAACACACAATGACTATCATGAATTAAGCACAAGAAATGAATTGCGCGTCTTGCCGATTCGAAGGCCACCATGTGAATGCCATGAAATGGTAGCGTATAATGAATAACATGAATTACGCACAAGAAATGAATCGCATGTTTTGCGATTCGAATACCACCATGTGAGTGCCATGAAATTGTAGCGTACAATGAAGAACATGAATTCAGCACAAGAAATGAATTGCGCGTTTTGCCGATTCGAATGCCACCATGTGAATGCCATGAAATGGTAGCGCACAATGAATAACATGAATTAAGCACATGAAATTAATCGCGCGTCTTGTCGATTCGAATGCCACCATGTGAATGCCATGAAATGGTAGCGCACAATGAATAACATGAATTAAGCACAAGAAATGAATCGCGCGTCTTGCCGATTCGAATGACACCATGTGAATGCCATGAAATGTAGCGCACAATGAATAACATGAATTAAGCACAAGAAATGAATCACGCGTCTTGCTGATTCGAATGCCACCATGTGAATGCCAAGAAATGGTAGCGCACAATGAATAACATGGATTAAGTACAAGAAATGAATCGCGCGTCTTGCCAATTCGAATGCTACCCTGTAAATGCCATAAAATGGTAGCGCACAATGAATATCAAGAGTCGTACACGAGCAATGAATCGCGCATCTTGCCAATTCGAGCGTTCAGCATGTAAATGCCATTAAAACACCAAGCGCACATTCACATGCACAAGTATCAAAATGTTTCATCATGCAAATTAGGCCCAAGAACTCGAAAGCCTTCGAGAAGGGGATCGGGGGCCCAGCCTGACCTCCGTCTTACCTCCCTGATCAAGAATCACCAACAAAGTGAAAGGGCAAGGCCTGGAGGGTCAAAGTAGGCCTCCGGAACAGGAGCTCAGGAAGTTGCTGCTGCTCTGCACCAGGACCTCTGAATAGTGAGCACGTGGAGCTGGGCTGGCTCCCTTTTGTAGAGTCTTAGCCCAGCCCACCAACCACATCCAGGCATGCTGCAGGGAAAGCTTCTAGAAGGCCCTGGAAGGGGACCACATCCTGACACAGTCTGAAAGCCTGCAGCAGCACATTTCATGTGAACAGTATTTATATGCACTCTGAACATAAGTCTTCAGGATTAAACTCTGTAATGCAAAAAGTTAAACATCATCATATCAGCACAATGCATAAATTATGTTAGCTTGAAATTGTTAGGTTTTTGCATTCTAGTCGCCTGTAGAGCACGCACTGCCCTGATGTTGACAGTACTCCCCTCTCCCAGATGTGCTCTAGGGCCTGGTTTGTCTGGATTGAGACGATGAAAACGTCTCACAGGTACTGGAGCATGGATATCAGATGCGGAAACCCATGAGTTACTTTCAGGGCCATAACCTTTCCATGAGATTAAGTACCATAGATTACTCCCTCTCAGTTTAGAATCCAACACTTTCTCGACTTTGTATTCTACTTCCCCCTGTACTAGAACTGGAGCTGGATGAGGGCGGACCTTCTGGACAGCCTTTATTAAGAGGGAAGTGTGGAACACTGGATGAATCCGTAATGATCTTGGCAATTGCAGTTTATAGGTCACAGGATTGATTTGCTGAAGGACAGTGTAAGGACCTATGAATTTGGGGTTGAACATGTGCTTCTTCTTGAAGTCTATATGTTTTGTGGAAAGCCACACTTTATCACCTGGTTGATACTGCTGTCCCCCACAATGTTTTTTATCATAATGCTTTTTGTATTTTTGTTTGGCCTTTTCTAAATGCTGTTGAATCAATTTCTGGGTTTGATGCAGATGTTGAATGGTTTCTGACATACCTGGTGTAAGAGAATTTTCTCGAGGGATTGTGATGGGTAAGGTGTCAGGATGATAGCCAAACAAGCCAAAAAAGTGTGTAACGCCAGTAGAAGTGTGGAATGAGTTATTGTAGGCTAACTCACTTAACCAGATCATTGATGTCCAAAAATTAAGTGCTTTTTCAACGTAAGCACGCAGGTAGTGCTTCAAAGTCAGATTTAGTCTCTCCGTTTGACCATCTGTTTGAGGATGGTGGCTAGTAGATAGTGTGGATGTCACTTGGAGTGTTTTGCACCACGTCTTCCAGAAATTAGAGGCAAATTGCAACCCTCGATCGGAGAGGATCATTTTCGGCAGTCCATGATAACAAACCACTCTATTCAGTAAAATAGTTGCCAGTTCACTGGAGGTGGGCAATATCTTGCAGGCAATGAAATGTCCATATTTTGTGAGACTATCTACTACCACCAGGATTACTGAATGTTGTTCAACCACTGGTAGACCTGTAATAAAGTCTAAAGAAATGTGCTCCCAAGGACGACTTGGAGTTGGGAGTGGATGCAACAACCCTTTCGGTTTTGAATGACTTGTTTTAGTGTGAGCACAGACTTCGCAGTTGTTTACCATTGCTTTTACATCTTTTGTTAGGTAGGCCACCAAAAATAGCGTTGGATTAATTCAAGAGTCTTAGGAGTACATGGATGACCTGCCGTAGGTATAACATGCAATCAATGAAACACTATCTTGCGAAGTTTGGTAGTGGGCACGAACAAACGAGTGTCATGGAAAGGTAATCCTTGCTTGATCGACCTTTTGGGATCTGCTTGGGTCCATGTCTGCCATTTCTCAACAGTGAAAGAATTGCGGATGTCTTCAAAGAAATCTTCAGTTTTTATGATACATAGGACTTTGGAGCAATGATAGCTCTGGACGTTTGAACTGCAGGCAACCTGGTAGACTCTTGGCGGGACAAGGCGTCAGCTTTGCGATTGTCTTTACCAGGTCCGAAAGTTACCACAAAATCAAATTCGGCAAAAAACAGCATCCAGCGTAATTGCTGAGGAGTCAAAAGTCTGGTGGAACTCATGAACTGAAGATTGCGATGATCAGTATATACAGTGACAGTGTATTTGGCACCCAACAAATGATGTTTCCATTCTTTGAAGGCGTCACGAATCGCCAGAAGCTCTTTTTCAACAATGACATAGTTCTGTTCGGCTTCGTTCAACTTCCGAGACATGTAAGCTACAGGATGAAGTTGACCAGTGTCTTTGTTTCGTTGCAACAAGACTGCTCCTATTGCTACATCTGAAGCATCAGCTTCCACTATAAAGGGACGATCCGCATCAGGATGAGTCAAGACTGGGGCAGTGGAGAAAGCTTCCTTAAAAGTTGAAAAGGCATGGTCAGCTTCTGGGGACCATACAAATTTATCCTCCTTTCTTAATAGTTTAGTGATTGGAGCCACTGTCTGGGAGAAATTATTTATGAACCTCCGGAAAAAATTTGCAAACCCCAGGAAACATTGTACATCACGAAGTCTTTGGGGTGGGCCAATCAGATACGGCCTTTACTTTCTTTTCTGCCATCACCATACCTTGAGGGGTAAGGATAACCCCTAAAAACTCAACTGTGGTAACATTAAACTCACACTTGGTTAGTTTGCAATATAAATGGTGCTTTCGAAGGGCTGCAAGAATTTTCTTGACATGTGCATGTTAATTTTCATTGTCTGAGTAGATCAAAATGTCATCTATGTAGACTATGGCAAATATGTTGAGGTACTCTCTAAGAGCGTCATTCAAGAAAAATTGAAATGCTGCTGGAGCATTACACAGACCAAGCATGACAGTGTATTCAAAGAGGCCATATCTTGTCTTGAACGCTGTTTTCCATTCGTCGCCCTCTCTCATTCTGACCAAATGATAAGCACATCAAAGATCAAGCTTCGTGTAGATTTTTGCTTTCTTTACCTGTTCCAGCAAGACCGGAATTAGGGGCAAAGGATATTTATTCTTGATGGTGACTTTGTTCAATCCCCTATAGTCAATACCAGTTCGAAGTTCTCCATTTGCCTTTGGAACAAAAAACAAAGGAGAAGCTGCTGGAGATTTAGAAGGGCGAATGAAACCATTCTCCAAGAACTGATCTAGATACTTTTGTAAATGTTGATTTTCATGTTCTGACAGGGCGTATACACGACAGTTGGGGAATATTGCACCTGGAACTAGATCAATTTGACAGTCATAAGATCTATGAGGAGGTAAGTTTTCTGCTTCTTTCTAATCGAATACATCTTCATAAGATGAATACTGTTTGGGCAATTTAACTTCTTTCTCCGCGGAAGGGGCTATGTAAGAGTTGCAAACTTTTGATACTTGAAACTTTTGGAGGCATTGTTCTTTACATAGCGCAGATGAGAACACGACTTTTCGTTCTGCCCAATTAATCTCTGGATTGTGATGAGTTAACCATGGTAAGCCAAGGATAATTCCATACTGGGGAGCATGGATCACGTCAAGGATGAGTTTCTCTTTATGTTTCTTTCTTTGATTCTTATTTTCACAAATCACCGACAAGGGGACAGTCTGAAGAGTTACCGGACCTCCAGTCAAGAGTTTTCCATCTACTGCCTGGTTGATTTCTGGGGTCTTTTTTTCAATACATGGGATCTCCCATGCACAAACCAATTGGGCGTCAACAAAGTTCCTGGTAGCCTCAGAATCGAGCCTTCTTGAAATAGGTCTTTTTCTTTACCTGAACTTTTATACCCAGTTTGAGATGTCTAGATTGTGAAGGGTCCACGGTGACACCCAAGAGCAACCCTTCTCTGCATCTTGGGTGCTTTAGTTTCCGACTCGACTTGTGCATTGGCTGCAACCTTCTGGACTGGACCTCGTTTGCTCTTTGGTTTGATTGGACATTCTTTAGCAAAATGACCCTTGCGCCCACAATAGAGACATTGTCCATTCTTTCTACCTAGGTCCTTTTCGTCTTTGGTCTAAGGTCTCCTGATTGTTCCAATTTCCATAGGTTCCGGTGTTCTTTCTTTCGGAGTTCTTGAGTCTCTATTACCGTGAACACGCCAGGAATATTTTTCAGTCTTTTTGCATGTTCCTTTTCGTTCTGTTAAACAATGATCCAGCCTCAAAACAAGGTTTATCAATTCTTGACAGTCTGTAGGCTGCGGGTCTATTTGAGCTAGAATATCTTTTAGCTCCTCTTTGAGTCCCTTGTAGAACAAGGCCGCTTGTTTTTCTTCAGGCCAGGATGTCTCGGCGACCAGCCGATTAAAGTTGGCTAAATATGACACCAAGTCCTGATTCCCTTGTCGTAAGTCTAATAATTCTCGATCTGCTGACAAAGTTACAGTTCTACGATCAAAAACTCGTTCAAACTCGCATACAAAATTTCTCCAGTCGTACAGCAGGGGACTGTCTCTACGCACAAGAGGAATTGCCCAGGTAGCTGCATCTCCAGTCAGATATGATAACAAGAAAGCTACTTTGGACTGGGCATCGGGGAAAGTATGTGGTCTGCAGGTGAAGTGTAATTCCACTTGAACCAGGAAAGATTGCGCTTTCAAGAGGTCGCCTGAGAAACGTTCTGGGGAAGCTAAAGGAATGGCTGAAGGATCATTGAGGGAAATGTTTGTCGGATTACCTCAAGAAGTCTGAGAAGAAGGACCTGGCCAAGACACACCCGTGGGACTTTGTTCTTTCTTCTCTACCTTATCCTGTGGCTGACGCACTCTCTCAGCTAGGCTAGTTGTCAAATCTTTTGATGATAATACCTCTGCTTGGAGCTGAGTGATAGCCTTGACTAGCTCGTCCAGTGTGGCCATGTTGAGAACATACACAAACCAGGAGGATAATATTTGTGGGCTCACTATTCTGTCAAGAGTCACTAGATCCTCGGGGTCTGTGCACGTTCCCAACACTTCCACCACAAGACAGCTCAAATACTCTGATTAGAATTGTCACAGAGTCTAAGAGAGTCCAAGTGGATTAGGAAGGGAACAGCTGGGAAGGAGACCTGTAGGAAGCAAAAAGGTTAAAACACACAATATCAAGATTATATCATATTAATCAGTACTAGGCTATGACTCTAACCATTGTCATTCTGAAAACATGGACAACATAAGCATAGACTTAAATAACTAGGCTTCAAGATGACTAGATACCTGTGAGGGAATCAAGAAAGGATTAATACAACTGTTCAAATTAACCTCTCAATGAAATGTTACACATGGATTAGAAAACATCAGAACCTTCTAGAATTACATTTTCAAATTCAAACATAGTCTTTGCATGAGGACAAGAAAATAATCAGAATGAATTCTATAACACCATAGGAAATTTACTTAAGGGACTTGTGCACACACAATAAAACATCTAGAATTCTAGCACTTTAGTTTCTTAGAATGCAGGAACATGAATTACGCACATTGCGGATTTCCACAAGAGTTTATAAATGCCATAAAATGGTTGTGCACAATGAATGACATGAATTAAGCACAACAAATGAATCGCATGTCTTGCCGATTCGAATGTCACCACGTAAATGCCAGGAAATGGTAACACACAATGACTATCATGAATTAAGCATAAGAAATGAATTGCGTGTCTTGCTGATTCGAAGGCCACCATGTGAATGCCATGAAATGGTAGTGTACAATAAAGAACATGAATTCAGCACAAGAAATGAATTGCGTATTTTGCCGATTTGAATGCCACCATGTGAGTGCCATGAAATGGTAGCGTACAATGAAGAACATGGATTCAGCACAAGAAATGAATTGCGCGTTTTGCCGATTCTAATGCCACCATGCGAACGCCATGAAATGGTAGCGCACAATGAATAACATGAATTAAGCACAAGAAATGAACTGCGTGTCTTGCCGATTCGAATACCACCATGTGAATGCCAAGAAATGGTAGCACACAATGAATAACATGAATCAAGTACAAGAAATGAATTGCGCGTCTTGTCGATTCAAATGCCACCATGTGAATGCCAAGAAATGTTAGCACACAATGAATAACATGAATTAAGTACAAGAAATTAATCGCGCGTCTTGCCGATTCGAATGCTACCCTGTAAATGCCATAAAATTGTAGCGCCCAATGAATATCAAGAGTTTTGCACGAGCAATGAATCGCACGTCTTGCTGATTCGAGCGTTCAGCACGTAAATGCCATTAAAACACCAAGTGCACGTTCACATGCACAAGAACCAAAATGTTTCATCAATCAAATTAGGCCCAAGAACTAGAAAGCCTTCGAGAACGGGACCTCCGTCTTACCGCCCTGATCAAGAATCACCAACAAAGTGAAAGGGCAAGGCCTGGAGGGTCAAAGTAGGCCTCTCGAACAGGAGCTCAGGAAGTTGCTACTGCTCTGCACCGGGACCTCTGAATAGTGAGCACTTGGAGCTGGGCTGGCTCCCTTATATACAGTCTTGGCCCAGCCCACAACCACACCCAGGCATGCTGCAGGGAAAGCTTCTAGAAGGCCCTGGAAAGGGACCACACCCTGACACAGTCTGAACGCCTGCAGCAGTACATTTCATGTGAACAGTATTTATATGCATGCTGAACATAAGTCTTCAGGATTAAACTCCGTAATGCAAAAGGTTAAACAACATCATATCAGCACAATGCATAAATTATGTTATCTTGAAATTGTTAGGTTTTTGCATTCTAGTCGCCTGTAGAGAGCACACTGCCCTGATGTTGACATATGCACACTGAGGTGGTGGTTCCGTTGTTCACATTGTGACAGCCTACTCAAGCTTGTATCCCTTAGATACCTACCACTGCGGATGAATAGGAAGAGGAGACAAACCCCAGTGTACAGACCCCCTGTGGACTTGGCTACCCTGGAGGACAGGCACCTTATACTCACCTATAGACTGGACAGTGCCACAATGACAGAGCTGTGTGCCCAATTGGAGACTGACCTGATATCAGCTATCCGTCATCCCACTGGGATCCCCCCTGTTGTGCAGGTTCTATCAGTGGTCCATTTCCTGGCAACTGTTTTTTTCCAAGTGACAATGTGCTTGGCAGTAGGAATGTCACAGCCAATGTTTTCAATCGTGCTGGCAAGGGTATTATCTGCCTTGGTGAAACACATGTGCAGCTACATTTCTTTCTCCCAGGTGGATTCTATACAATGGGACATATTCCCAATATTGTTGGGGCCATTGACAGTACACATATTGCGTTTGAAACCACCCCTGCCAGAATGAACAGGTGTTCAGGAACTGAATGTGCAAATGGTGTTCCTGGCAGACCAGTACATCTCCCACGTCACTGCCAAGTATCCCGGGTCGGTGCATGACTCCTTCGTTCTGAGGAATAGCAGCATCCCAAATGTGATGGCCTATCTACAGAGGCACAGGGTGTGGCTAATAGGTGAGGCAGAGTCCCCACCCGCTGTATGTCAGTGCATGCCTTCAAATGTTATCCCCATAGCATTGTGTAAGGCTAAATTTTGTCCCTCAATATTTGCAGGTGACGCTGGCTACCCAAACCTATTGTGGCTTCTGACCCGTGTGAGGAATGCCAGGACAGGGGCTGAGAACCATTACAGTGATGCACATGGGTGAACCAGGAGAATAATCAAGAGGACCTTCGGCCTCCTGAAGGCCAGGTTCAGATGCCTCCATCTGACAGGTGGATCCCTATGCTACTTGCCTGACAAGGTCTGCCAGATAGTCGTGGCATGCTGCATGTTGCACAACCTGGCCCTCAGACGGCATGTGCATTTTCTGCAGGAGTAGGGGAATGGAGATGACCCTGTGGCAGCATTGGACCCTAAGGACAATGAGGATGAGGCGGCAGAGGATGAGGATGAGGACAAAAGAGATCAGTTATACGTCAATACTTCCAGTGTCACACAGGTGAGACAGTGGAACTGACCATTACTCTCACTATTGATGTTTTTGGTGTGGCTGCACTCACTTCCTTTGCATCTCAACTTACTGTCACCTATGGCTTGGCCTTTTACAGATGTAGGTGATATGACAACAGTGTCCTGATGTGTTTACTGCAGACATTATTATTTGTATGCTATCACAGTGTTCAGATCATTTGCACTAGATGTGACTGTTCCCATAAATGCACATTTTCATTACATGAAATGGTGTAACTCAAGTTGTGTTCAAGGGTGTTGACTGAAATGTGCAATGTAATGGGGTGATGGTAGAGGAAAGTCCAGGATATAGTTCCAGTCTGTTTATAGCACAGGTCCAGTGTCCAAGGGGCCATAGGAAGGGGAGCAAAGTCAGTTCAAAGTGGACAAGGTGACAGGGTGGGACACAAGGGGGACAATCAGGAGAGTCTCATTCCTGGCGGTGGTCTTGGCAAGTGTCTCCGGCTTCTGTTTGGGTTGCAGGGAATGTTTGAGGGGTGGTTCACCTTCTGCAGGGGGAGAGATGCTGGTGGCCTGTGGGTCCTGTGGCGGGGCCTCCTGCCCACTAGCTGCAGTGGAAGTGGAGGGCTGATCAATGGACTGGCTAGTGGTAGGGGCCCGCTGCTGTTCTGTCAATTCCCTCATGATGTTGGCCATGTCTGCCAGCATCCCTGCTATGGACATCATGCTGGTTTTGAGAGCCTGCAAGTCCTCCCTGATCTCCTAATGTTGTTCCCCCTGCAGCCGCTTGTTCTCCTGCATGTTGGTAAGGATCTGGTCCATCTTGTCCTGGGATTATTGGTAGGCCCCCAAGAACTTGGTGAGTGCCTCCTGGGCTTGTCATCCCCCTGGCGCACAGTGGTCCTCCCAATGTCCCTGTTGCCTTGTGCCTCTGTCCTCTGAATGGTGTGTCCACTGCCATTGATCCCAGGTCCCTGATTGTCTTGGGTGTGAGGTGTGGACTGGGGTCCCTCTACAGGTGGACACACTGCTGATTGAGGTGTCCTGGGGACAGAGGTGTGGGGACACCAGGTGGGTTCTGTGGTGTGACATACTAACGGGGGAGGCTCTGTGGTTGACTGGGAGTGGGCTGGAGTGAACGACTGACCAGTGGTCCCTGATGGGCCAGGTAGTTCATCCAGAAATCCAGAGTTACTGTTATCACTGGGGGCATCTTTTGTTGGGGGACTGGTTAGTTGTGGCACCTCCTCTCCGCTGAGATTGGCCGGGGTACCTGTGGGGATGTTAGTGGTTTATTAGGCTACAGGTCTGTGACATATTCTGCATCCCTAGCTTCCCCTATACTGTTGCTGTTGCCCTGCCACCTTTGTTTGTGTATGGTGATGTATTGTGAGATTGTTAGTTCTCCATGCTGTTCATGCTTTTGTAATGGGTGTACATGCAGGGCTGGGAGGGCTGTCCATGCACTGTTATAGCATGCAGAGCTTGGCATTGGGGTTAGTCATATGTGTAAGTGCAGTGTGTGGGATGGAGTGGAGTAATGGGAGTGAGAGTGAGGGGGGTGAGATGGCATGCAGGTATGGGGGGTGATAAGTAGTAAATATTTACATACCAGTGACCAGTCCTCTGGCTACTCCAGTGAGTCCCCCAGGATGCAGTATAGCCAAGACTTGCACCTCCCATGTTGTGAGCTGTGGGGGAGGAGGTAGGGATCCACTGCCAGTCCTCTGGATGGCGAGCTGGAGACTTGCTGCCACAAAACGTACCTTCCCCTGTAGGTCATTCCACCTCTTCCTGATGTCATCCCTTGTTCTTCGATGTTGTGCCACAGCGTTCTCCCTGTCCACTATTCTCCGCCGTAGCTCCATCTTCTTGGCAATGGATATTTGCCTGACCAGTGCTTTAAACAGCTGTGGCTCTACCCTGACTATTTCCTCCACCATGACCCGCAACTCTTCATCTGTGAAACGGGGTGCCTTAGTGGGGACATGGGTGTTTTGTGGTGTGTTTAAGTGTGTGGGTGTTGGGTACTGGGGTTGGGTGTGTGAAGTGGGGTGCGTGAGGGATGTATGTGTCTATGTGATGTGTGTGTCTAGTTGTCGCAGTGGTCTTGGTGTCACTCTGGTGGCAATAGTTTGTATTTGTAAAGAGTTGTGGGTAATGTGGGTGTGTGTTTTATAATTCTGTGGGTGGGTGTGGTGTGTGTATCAGTGTCAGGGTTGTATTTTTGGTACTGGCCAATGTTGTGTAGTTTAGTATTTGGGTGTCAATTCTGAGCGCGCTGGTGTGTACCGCCAATGGTTTACTGCCATTGAATGTCCGCCGTTGTGATTCGTTTATCATGATGTTGTGGGCGTTGGGCGTTGGTTTGTTGGCGTAACGGTATGGGTGTTGGTACCAACACTTTAACACTGACCTTTGGGCTGGCAGATTTGTGTATGTGGTAGTATTCTGTCGGATTGTTATGTGTGTGTCATAATTTGGTGAACAGATGTTTGCCTCCACGGTGATATGTTGGCAACCGTCACTGCCGCAGTAAGCAGGATTTACTGCCAATGTCCTGATGAGGGCCATAGTGTCATCCAGACATTACATCTGTGCCACAGTTCTTGACCAATGGAAATTACTGGCCACTTTTATTCCTTTTTCAGACGGGGATGTTTCAACCTACAAGACATGGATTGCTGAGGAAGCCAGTGACCTAGAAAAATAACAGCTGAAAATTAGGGGCCCACTTATGAGCAGAAGTTCTGAGGTGCAGCCTATAACTTCCATAGAGCCTGCAGACAGTGCTGTTGGCTCACAGCAGCCAAAATCAACACCATCAACAGCCTCAAAATCTGCATTTAATTGGTTTCTAATGACAGGGCTTAAGTCCTCTGCAGAGGCGAAGGCAAAAGAGGTTGAGCAAGGGGGAGCACCATGACTATTTAGAGGATGGTCCAAGTCTACCTGGATGACCCAAAGGAGGTCTATCTCAATCAAAACCCATTGGTATATTGGTATGAGAAGAGGTGCCAACAGCCAGTGCTCAGCAGGCTGGCAATAAAGTATCTGGCTTGCCCCGTAGCCAGTGTGTCTGCTCAGCATGTGTTCAGTGCTGCTGGTGCAGTTGTCACAGTGAGAAGGACCAGACTCTCGCCCCAAAACATGGAGAGATTGACCGTGATCAAAATGAATCAGCACTTTATACCCCTGTATTACAGCATACCTGAAGTACAACAGGAGATGGATGAGGGTGATTGGTCAGACTCAGATCATGGTAGTCTGTTAGCTGACCAATTTCTGGGCAAACCACCTGGGTTTGAGGACGACTTCCCTAACTAGACTTGGGGCAACCTAGAACTTTCTACTTTATTCTATTGAAGAACTGCTTTAAGGGAAAAAAAAGAATACAGCTAGCTGGGGGAGCATTATTATTTTATATTGTTTGTTTCTGTCTAAATGACTAATGAACTGTAGCTTCTTTAGCCATATGCATGGACAGTTTGGAGTTGACCAGTTTGCACTGAAGAAGACCCCCCCCCCCTACATCCCCAAAATCACCTCAAGGAGATTTGAGAGACAATGCCTGCCTCCATTCTGTGCCTATCCTTCCTTTTGTCCAAAAGCAGGACTTCATGTCTCACTTCATGAATCAAAGAAGATCAGCAATGTGCCAATATGCTTGATTGGAACAGGTAAGTAATGCTATATGCCCCAACAGGTGATATGAGGGATTCTTGTTTAAATATTGAGATGGTTCATGTGACTCGTGTAGTAGCAGATAGTGAGAGTGGGTGTTTATTGTTTAACTATATTATTACGCTTGCTTGTGTTTGTGTTGTGATTGATTTACAATGTTGGTGGCCTAATAATAGGTGATAATGTTTCTCCTTCCCCTTGGACACTTGGCAAGATTTGTTTGCCAGCGTTTTCACACTGCTTTGTTTGCTGGTGTTTTGTTTTCTGGTTCACATTTGTCAAAAAAGACTCGACCAGTCCATATAGCCAACAAACAAAAATCTAGTCTAGACAAAAAACACGACTGAATATTTCTCTTGTTACTAAACACACCTTTACGCTATAGGTTGCTCTATCTCAATAAGGTCCGGAGACTCTGACTCTTGGGAGCAGTTGGTATAGAGTTGGACATAATCTTTAATCAGAGACTGGAGGATGATGGAAGGACTCAGAGCGTGAACTGATAACTTAAACAACTGCCAGAAGAAGGAATTTATCAACATCATGGAAATCATCATGGATGATGATAAGTCTACTCCAATCTGTGGACTGGTGGTGAGAGGCGCGTCGATTACTTGATTTGGGAAATACATTGCTGCTGCGTGAGTGTGTGCTGGCTGGCTCAAACCTGAAACTATGTGGTTGGGTGGGGGGGGCCTGTTGTAAGTAACTGGAGAAGACAGACGTGATGGATGATGTCACATTATACACATGCTCTAGGCTAAATGTTATGATTATCATGGCAATTGTGAGTTTGATCATCCTGATACATGCAGCCACTTTAGCAACCCAAAAGGATGATGGACGGAGTGTTGAAACTTTTCAAACACTCACCCCCAGTCACAGATCTGGGTTTAATCCATTGTTCTTTTGCTCACCATGACATCCAAGTTTGGACCCAGCCATATGCAACTCAGTTTTGACCCTGTTCCCCATGGGAACAGTCCAGCTCGAACTGCCAAGCCAGGTCCTCCCTGGACCAGAAACAAGCATCCCAGGACCGGTTTCAGGGTATCACCCTTCATCAGCTAGGCTAGCTTGAATCCAGTGGCACATTGAGCAAGGGACCTACGTCTCAGCATACCCTTACCTCTTAGGGCAACTTTACCAACACAAAAGAATGATGGACGGAGTGTTGAAACTTTTCAAGCACTCACCCCCAGTCACAGATCTGGGTTTAATCCATCGTTCTTTTGCTCACCATGCCACCCCAGTTTGGACCCAACCGTATGCAAATCAGTTTTGACCCTGTTCCCCATGGGAACAGTCCAGCCCGAACTACTGAGCAAGGTCCTTCCTGGACCAGAAACAACCATTCTAGGACCAGTTTCAGTGTTTCACCCTGCGTCAGTTAATGCTAGCTTGAATCCAGTGGCACAGTGAGCAAGGGACCCACGTCTGGGCATACCCTTCCCATTTAGGGCAACTTTAGCAAAAACAAAAGAACGATGGATGGAGTGTTAAAACTTTTCAGCCACTTGTCTGTGATTGTTGGTTGTTGTAATTGCTCTCACCTATATGATCGCCCATCAGTCATAAAATGAATGCTCTGCCGCCTCTGATTCTTTTTTGTACACTACTCCTTATGAAGCTTACATTCCTTTCAATCCTTCTTGATTCTACGATATCATGATAATTATTTCTGTTTTACAATTTGCAGGCTTTTACTTCTCTTGCACCATAACACTCATGCTTACCTTATCGGACAGCTTCAGGCAGGCACCCAAGAAGATTGATGGGGAAATCCAAGAAGATTGCAGATGCACCACCCAATTTAGAAATACAGACTAGCATCATTTTTCTTTCAATAATCTTTATTTAGTTAGCTTCACCTCAACATTAATTATATTTACTAATTTGCAAACGTAGATGACCGAACATTTTTAGATCTATAACAACTTTGGGTCTCACTGGGGCAGACGGAATGTAAAGTTATCTGTGTAATACTGTCAGAGTCACCAGATCCTCGGGGTCTGTGCATGTTCCCAACACCTCCACCACAAGACAGCTCCAATACTCTGATTAGATTTATCACAGAGTCTAAGAGAGTCCAAGTGGGGAAAAGGGGATTAGGACGGGAACAGCTGGGAAGGAGATCTGTAGGAAGCAAAAGGTTAAAACACAACATCAAAATTACATCTCATGAAATCAGTACCATGCTACAACTCTAAGCTTCGTCTTTTCCGAAAAAAAACATGAACAACCCTAGAATAGTCCTAAAACTGACTAGGCTTTAGATGACCGAATGCCTGAGGAGGAAACAGGAAAAGTTAAATAGGACTTTCAGATTCGAGTACTTTCTTTAGCATGAGAATCAGGAAACACTCTGAGCAATTTCTAAACAACCATATGAATCTCCTTTTAAGAATATATATCAGGAACACACAGCATTACATCTAGAACTCTGGTATTGTTGTGTTCATCTCAGAAAAAAACATTGGGAAGTGAATTGCGCACATTGCAAACCTCTATATGAGTATTAAACACCATAAAGGATCGTGCACCATGAAATCACTCAACGTAGATTCAAGGAATAAATCACGCAACGTGTCAACTTGAAATGCTACCAAGAAAATGTCTTAGAATAGTAGCGCACAGTAATTTACATTATTTACACACGAGGAAAGAATTGCGCGTCTTGCCGATTCAATTGCCACCATGCAAATGCCAAGAATGGTAGCTCACAATAAATAACATGAAAAAACACTCAGGGAAAGAATTGCACGTCTTGCCGATTCAAATGCCACCATGCAAATGCCAAGAATGGTAGCTCACAATAAATAACATGAAAAAACACTCAAGGAAAGAATCGCGTGTGTTGCCAATTCGAATGCCACCATGTAAATGCCAGAAAATGGTAGCGCGCAATGAAAAACAAAGTTAAATGCTTATGAAACGAGTTGCACGTCTTGCCAACTCGTAAAACATCATGTACATGTCAAGAAATATCAGCGCGCAATGAACAACAATGTAATAACGAAGTCAAATCTTTATGGAATAAATTGCGCGTCCTCCCTATTTGCAAACCACCATACAAATGTCAAAAAATGGCAGCACACAAGTAATCTGTTATTCATTTAAGAATTAAAATCTAGAATATGAAAATGCACAATTACGGTGTTGGGAAAAGTCCAAACACCGTCTTACCGCCTAGAAACAGTGATCACCAATGAGAGATGAGCGCAGGAGACTGGAAAATCCAAAATAGGACACCGGGACAGGAGCTCAGGAAGAAGCTGCTGCTCTGCACCGGGACCTCTGAATAGTGAGCACTGGAAGTTGGGCTGACTCTCTTTTATAGAGTCTTGGCCCAGCCCAGAACCACGCCCAGGCATGTTGCAGGGAAAGTCTCTAGAAGGCCCTGGAAAGGGACCACACCCTAACACACTCTGAATGTCTGCAGCAATAGATTGCAAATGTACAGTATTTATAAGCACCTTAAAAATGAATCTTTTGGATGGAATTCTGCAATGCAAAAGGTTAAACAATAACATATCATCACAATGCATAAATTACATTATCTTGCGAGTGTTGTTTTTTTTGCATTCTAGATGCCCGTAGAGCGCGCACTGTCCTGGTGTTGACAGTACTCCCCTCTCCCAGGCGCGCTCTAGGGCCTGGTTTATCTGGATTGAGACGATGAAAGCGTCTCACAAGTATTGGAGCATGAACATCAGATGCGGAAACCCATGAATTACTTTCAGGGCCATAACCTTTCCATGAGATTAAGTACCATAGGTTACACCCTCTCAGTTTAGAGTCCAACACTTTCTTGACTTCATATTCTTCTTCCCTCTGTACTAGAACAGGAGCTGGATGAGGGTGGACCTTTTGGACTACCTTTTTTAAGAGGGAAGTATGGAACACTGGATGAATCCGTAATGATTTGGGCAATTGTAGTTTATAGGTCACAGGATTGATTTGCTGAAGAACAGTGTAAGGGCCTATAAATTTGGGGTTGAACATGTGCTTCTTCTTGAAGTCTATATGTTTTGTGGAAAGCCACACTTTGTCACCAGGTTGATACTGCGGTCCCTCACAATGTTTCTTGTCATAATGCTGTTTGTATTTTTATTTGGCTTTTTCTAAATGTTGTTGAATCGATTTCTGAGTTTGATGCAAATGTTGAATGATTTCTGACACAGCTGGAGTTAGAGAACTTTCTTGAGGAATTGTGATGGGCAAGGTGTCAGGATGATAGCCAAACAAACCAAAGAAGGGTTTAACGCCAGTAGACGTGTGGAAGGAGTTGTTGTAGGCTAACTCAGCTAACCAGAGCATTGATATCCATGAATTAAGTGCTTTTTCAGTGTAAGCACGTAGGTATTGCTTCAAAGTCTGATTTAGTCTCTCCGTTTGACCATCTGTTTGAGGATGGTGGCTAGTAGATAGGGTAGATGTCACTTGGAGTGTTTTACACCATGTCTTCCAGAAGTTAGAGGCAAATTGCGATCCCCGATCGGAGAGGATCACTTTTGGCAGTCCATGATAACGAACCACTCTATTCAGTAAGATAGTTGTCAGTTCACTAGAGGTGGGTAATTTCTTACAGGCAATGAAATGTCCATATTTCGTGAGACTATCTACTACCACCAGAATTACTGAATGCTTTTGAACCACTGGCAGACCTGTAATAAAGTCTAAAGAGATGTGTTCCCACGGACGACTTGGGGTTGGGAGTGGGTGTAACAACCCTTTCGGTTTTGAATGACTTGTTTTAGTGCGAGCACAGACTTCGCAGTTGTTTACCATTGTTTTTACATCCTTTGTTAAGGTAGGCCACCAAAAATAGAGTTGGATTAATTCAAGAGTTTTAGGAGTACCAGGGTGACCTGCTGTAGGTATAACATGCAACCAATGAAACACTATCTTGCGATGTTTGGTAGTGGGCACGAACAAACGAGCATCGTGAAAGGGTAATCCTTGCTTGATTGATCTTTTCGGATCTGCTTGGGCCCACGCCTGCCATTTTTCAACAGTGAATGAATTGCGGATGTCTTCAAATAAATCTTCTGTTTTTATGATACATAGGACCTTGTCAGGAGCAATGATAGCTCTGGAGGTTTGAACTGCAGGCAATGTGGTAGACTCTTGGCGAGACAAGGCGTCAGCTTTGCGATTATCTTTACCAGGCCGGAGGGTTACCGCAAAATCAAACTCGGCAAAAAACAACATCCAGCTTAATTGCCGAGGAGTCAAAAGTCTGGCAGAACTCATGAATTGAAGATTGCGATGATCAGTATATACTGTGACAGTATATTTAGCTCCCAACAAATGATGTCTCCATTCTTTAAAGGCATCACGAATCGCCAGAAGCTCTTTTTCAGCAATGACATAGTTCTGTTCGGCTTCGTTCAACTTCCGAGACATATAAGCTACAGGATGAAGCTGACCAGTGTCTTTGTTTCGTTGTGACAAGACTGCTCCTATCGCCACATCTGAAGCATCAGCTTCCACTATGAAAGGTCGATCCGCATCTGGATGAGTCAAGACTGGGGCAGTGGAGAAAGCTTCTTTCAAAGTTGAAAAGGCTTGGTCTGCTTCTGGGGACCATACACATTTTTTTTCTTTCTTAATAACTTAGTAATTGGAGCCACTGTCTGGGAGAAATGATTGATGAACCTCCGGTAAAAATTTGCAAAGCCCAGGAAACATTGTACATCACGAACAGTCTTTGGGATGGGCCATTCAGATACGGCTTTTACTTTCCTTTCTGCCATCACCATACCTTGAGGGTAACCCCTAAAAACTCAACTGTGGTAACATGAAACTCACACTTGGTTAGCTTGCAATATAAACGGTGTTTACGAAGGGCTGCCAAAATTTTCTTTACATGTTGAACATGTTCATTCTCATTGTCTGAGTAGATCAAAATGTCATCAATGTAAACTATGGCAAAGATATCGAGGTACTCTCTAAGAACGTCATTTAAGAAAAATTGAAATGCTGCTGGAGCATTGCACAGACCAAAAGGCATGACGGTGTATTCAAAAAGGCCATATCTTGTTTTGAATGCCGTTTTCCATTCGTCACCCTCTCTCATTCTGACCAAATCGTAAGCACCTCGAAGATCAAGCTTTGTGTAGATTTTTGCTTTCTTTACTTGTTCCAGTAAGACGGGAATTAGAGGCAAAGGATATTTGTTCTTGATGGTGATTTTATTCAAGCCCCTATAGTCGATACAAGTTCGAAGCTCTCCGTTCGCTTTTGTAACGAAAAACAAAGGAGAAGCTGTGGGAGAATTAGAGGGGCGGATGAAACCATTCTCTAAGAATTGATCCAAGTATTTTCGTAAATGTTGATTTTTATGTTCTGACAGGGCATACACACCACAGTTGGGAAGTATCCCACCTGGGACTAGATACATTTGACAGTCATAAGATCTATGAGGAGGTAAGTTCTCTGCTTCCTTCTCATCAAATACATCTTCATAAGACGAATACTGTTTGGGCAACTGAACTTCTTTCTCTGCGGCGGTAGCTATGTAAGAATGGTGAACTTCCGATTCTTGAGTCCTTTGGAGACAATGTTCTTTACATAGCACTGATGAGAACAGGATCTTTCGTTCTGCCCAATTAATCTCTGGATTGTGATGAATTAACCATGGCAAGCCAAGGATGATCCCATACTGGGGAGCATGGATCACGTCAAGGATGAGTTCCTCTTTATGTTTCTTTCTTTGATTTTCACCTTCACAAATTATTGTCAAGGGGACAGTCTGAAGAGTTATCGGACCTCCAGTCAAGAGTTTTCCATCAACTGCCTGGATGGTTTCTGGGGTCTTCTTTTCAATACATTGGATCCCCCATGCACGAACTAATTGGGCGTCAACAAAGTTTCCGGTAGCCCCAGAGTCGACTAGAGCCTTCTTTAAATAGGTCTTTTTCTTGACCTGAACTCTTATTCCCAATTTTAGATGTTTGGATTGTGAAGGATCCACGGTGACACCCAAGAGCAACCCTTCTCTGCAACTTGGGTGCTTTAGATTTTCCGACTCGACTGATGTATTGGTTGCAACTTTCTGAACTGGGCCTCGCTTGCTCTTTGTTTTGATTGGACAATCTTTGGCGAAATGACCTTTCCGCCCACAATAGAGACACTGCCCCTTTTTTCTGCGTAGGTCCTTTTCATCTTTGGTCAAAGGTCTCCTGATGGTTCCAATTTCCATCGGTTCCGGCATTCTTTCTCTCGGAGTTCTTGAGTCTTTGTTATCATAAGCATGCCTAGAATGTTTTTCAGTCTTTTTGCGCGTTCCTTTTCTTTCGTTTAAACGATGATCAAGCCTCAAGACAAGGTTTATTAAATCTTGACAGTTTGCAGGTTGTGGGTCGATTCGCGCTAAGATGTCTTTTAGCTCCTCTTTGAGTCCCCTGTAAAACAAGGCCACTTGTTTTTCTTCAGGCCAGGATGTCTCAGCGACCAGCCGATTAAAGTTGGCTAAATATGACACTAAGGGCCTCATTATGACCCTGGCGGGCGGCGGAGGCCGCCCGCCAGGATCCCGCCCTCCATATTACCGCGCCGCGGTCAAAAGACCGCGGCGGGTATTACGAGTTTTCCCCTGGGCTGGCGGGCGGTTCCAGTAAAACCGCCCGCCAGCCCAGGGGAAAACGACCTTCCCACGAGGATGCCGGCTCGTAATCGAGCCGGCGGAGTGGGTAGGTGCGACGGGTGCAGTGGCACCCGTCGCGTATTTCAGTGTCTGCAAGGCAGACACTGAAATACTTTTCGGGGCCCTCTTACGGGGGCCCCTGCCGTGCCCATGCCATTGGCATGGGCACGGCAGGGGCCCCCAGGGGCCCCGCGACCCCCCCTACCGCCATCCTGTTCATGGCGGCTTTCCCGCCATGAACTGGATGGCGGTAGGGGGGGTCAGAATCCTCATGGCTGCGGAGCGCGCTCCGCAGCCATGGAGGATTCCAAAGAGCAGCGGAAAGTCAGCGGGAGACCGCTGACTTTCCGCTTCTGACCGCGGCTGAACCGCCGCGGTCAGAATGCTCATTGGAGCACCGCCAGCCTGTTGCCAGGGTCAGAATGACCCTCTAAGTCCTGATTCCCTTGGCGTAAGTCTAATAATTCACGATCTGCTGACTGTGTTACAGTTCTACGATCGAAAACTCTCTCAAATTCACGAACAAAATTTTTCCAGTTGTACAACAGGGGACTATTTTTACGCACAAAAGGAATAGCCCAGGTAGCTGCATCTCCAGACAGATATGACAACAAGAAAGCTACTTTAGACTGGGCATCGGGGAAAGTATGTGGTCTGCAGGTGAAGTGAAGTTCCACTTGAACCAGAAAAGATTGCGCTTTCAAGGGATCACCCGAGAAGCGTTCTGGGGGAGCTAAAGGAATGGCTGAAGGAACATTGAGGGAAATGTTAGTCGGATTACCTCCTGAAGTCTGAGAAGAAGTACCTGGCCAAGACACACCTGTGGGACTTTGTTCTTTCTTCTCAACCTTATTCTGTAACTGACTCACCCTCTCAGCTAGACTATTTGTCAAATCCTTTGATGATACCACTTCTGACTGGAGCTGGGTGATAGCCTTGACTAGCTCGTCCAGTGTGGCCATGCTGAGAACATACACAAACCAGGAGGATAATAATTTGTGGGCTCACTATTCTGTCAGAGTCACCAGATCCTCGGGGTCTGTGCACGTTCCCAACACCTCCACCACAAGACAGCTCCAATACTCTGATTAGATTTATCACAGAGTCTAAGAGAGTCCAAGTGGGGAAAAGGGGATTAGGACGGGAACAGCTGGGAAGGAGATCTGTAGGAAGCAAAAGGTTAAAACACAACATCAAAATTACATCACATGAAATCAGTACCATGCTACAACTCTAAGCTTCGTCTTTTCCGAAAAAAAAACATGAACAACCCTAGAATAGTCCTAAAACTGACTAGGCTTTAGATGACCGAATGCCTGAGGAGGAAACAGGAAAAGTTAAATAGGACTTTCAGATTCGAGTACTTTCTTTAGCATGAGAATCAGGAAACACTCTGAGCAATTTCTAAACAACCATATGAATCTCCTTTTAAGAATATATATCAGGAACACACAGCCTTACATCTAGAACTCTGGTATTGTTGTGTTCATCTCAGAAAAAAACATTGGGAAGTGAATTGCGCACATTGCAGACCTCTATATGAGTATTAAACACCATAAAGGATTGTGCACCATGAAATCACTCAACGTAGATTCAAGGAATAAATCACGCAACGTGTCAACTTGAAATGCTACCAAGAAAATGTCTTAGAATAGTAGCGCACAGTAATTTACATTATTTACACACGAGGAAAGAATTGCGCGTCTTGCCGATTCAAATGCCACCATACAAATGCCAAGAAATGATAGCGCACAATGAACAACATGAAAAACACTCAGGGAAAGAATTGCACGTCTTGCCGATTCAAATGCCACCATGCAAATGCCAAGAATGGTAGCTCACAATGAATAACATGAAAAAACACTCAAGGAAAGAATCGCGCGTGTTGCCAATTCGAATGCCACCATGTAAATGCCAGAAAATGGTAGCGCGCAATGAAAAACAAAGTTAAATGCTTATGAAATGAGTTGCTCGTCTTGCCAACTCGTAAAACATCATGTACATGTCAAGAAATATCAGCGCGCAATGAACAACAATGTAATAACGAAGTCAAATCTTTATGGAATAAATTGCGCATCCTCCCTATTTGCAAACCACCATACAAATGTCAAAAAATGGCAGCACACAAGTAATCTGTTATTCATTTAAGAATTAAAATCTAGAATATGAAAATGCACAATTACGGTGTTGGGAAAAGTCCAAACACAGTCTTACCGCCTGGAAACAGTGATCACCAATGAGAGATGAGCGCAGGAGACTGGAAAATCCAAAATAGGCCACCGGGACAGGAGCTCAGGAAGAAGCTGCTGCTCTGCACCGGGACCTCTGAATAGTGAGCACTGGAAGTTGGGCTGACTCTCTTTTATAGAGTCTTGGCCCAGCCCAGAACCACGCCCAGGCATGTTGCAGGGAAAGTCTCTAGAAGGCCCTGGAAAGGGACCACACCCTAACACACTCTGAATGTCTGCAGCAATAGATTGCAAATGTACAGTATTTATAATCACCTTAAAATTGAATCTTTTGGATGGAATTCTGCAATGCAAAAGGTTAAACAATAACATATCATCACAATGCATAAATTACATTATCTTGCGAGTGTTGGGTTTTTTGCATTCTAGATGCCCGTAGAGCGCGCACTGTCCTGGTGTTGACAAATACATACTCATTTTTTCTATTCCTCCCACAACAGGCTGATGATCATTTCCCAGATGAATATTGTGTTTGTATAATGTTTGTCTTTTTTGTCACACCTTTCCCTTAATCCCTTTCATCAGATCCCTAACCCGCTTTCACAGAGCTATGTGAGTTATTGAGGTTCTACTTAATAATCTACACCACTGACTAATCACACACTTTTAGGGGCGGATATGGTGGAAGCAACTCCATCTCAGTGTGCAGGATCATCGTTTGAATTCACCTAGGCGGAGTGGGCCTTGCTTCTGATGCCCTCGCTGTTAGTGCACTAGTATGCTACTACTACACCACCATGTTAGCTTGAGAAACCAGGCAGCCCTCGCTTCATCTACTCAGGTAAGAGAACTATGGAGCACTGTTGAACTTTTAGTTTAGGACTTATCATTCTCAATGAGCAGGTTAAATAGAAATTCTCTTGAAGGATTCTTTCCTATCACTAAACCTCTATCAATGCAGAGACTCCTTAGGCTCTTAAAGTTTAGATTGTCTTAAGTAGGATTGACCATTTTAAGTTCCTACATCAGACATGATAGAAGAAGGTTTAGAGACAGCGAGAAGAGAGAAAAAGTTTCAGCATTTTTTAAAGAACAGGAAAAAAAACTTTTTGAAACTTTTTGAAACTTTTAGAAAGTATAGGAGTACTTTTCAACACTTAGCAGAAAGTGTAGGAGAAGAAAAGCAAAACTTTTTGGTTAGGTGTACATACACTGAACTTGTTTTGTATATTATTCTCTTATGAAAAGTACAAAATGACAAAGTGGTAAGTAGTTACAAGTACTTATCCCACCGCTTCACAACCAGTGTAGGAGGCTGGCCTGGCTTGTAGTGGGTACCAGAGGTACTTACACATTGTGCCAGGTCCAGTTATCCCTTATTAGTGTAGAAGAGGTGTTTCTAGCAGCTTAGACTGATAGAAGGTAGCTATGGCAAAGCAGCTTAGGCTGAACTAGGAGACATGTAAAGCTCCTACTATACCACTGGTGTCATATGCATAATATCATAAGAGAACACAATACACAGATATACTAAAAATAAAGGTACTTTATTTTTATGACAATATGCCAAAAGTATCTCAGTGAGTACCCTCAGTATGAGGATGCCAAATATACACAAGATATATGTACACAATACCCAAATTATGCAGTAATAGCAAAAGGAAGTAATGCAAGCAGTGTAAAGTTACAATAGATTGCAATAGGAGCACATAGGTATAGGGGCAACACAAACCATATACTCCAAAAGTGGAATGCGAACCACGAATGGACACCAAACCTATTTGAGCTTGAAGAGGGTCACTGGGACTGTAAGAAAACAGTGAAGGTTAGAAAAATAGCCCACCCTAAGGCCCTGTAAGGTAGGTGTAAAGTGCACCTACATCCCCCAGAGAGCACAGAAGTCGCGATAGGAGGATTCTGCAAGGAAAACCAACACCAGCAATGCAACAACAGTGGATTATCGGACCTGAGTACCTTTAAGACAAGGGGACCAAGTCCAAGAGTTGCGACAGTGTCGAAATGCCAGCTGAGGGTACAAGGAAGAAGCTTGGTGTTTTGCAAGAACAAAGAGGACTAGGAACTTCCCCTTTGGAGGATGGATGTCCCACGTCGTGAAGAAGCTTGCAGAGGTGTTCCCACGCAGAAAGACCACAAACAAGCCTTGCTAGCTGCAAGGGTCGCGGTTAGGGTTTTTGGATGCTGCTGTGGCCCAGGAGGGACCAGGATGTCGCCACTTGGATGAGGAGACAGAGGGGGCGCCCAGCAAGTCAGGGGGCCCTCACAGAAGCAGGTAGCACCTGCAGAAGTACCGGAACAGGCACTTAGAAGAGGAGTGAACTGGAGTCCACGCGAAGTCACAAAAGGGAGTCCCACGTCGCCGGATGACAACTCAGAAGGTTGTGCACTGCAGGTTAGAGTGTCGGGACCCAGGCTTAGCTGTGCACGAAGGAAATCCTGGAAGAGTGCACAGGAGCCGGAGCAGCTGCAATCACGCAGTACCCAGCAATGCCGTCTAGCGTGGGGAGGCAAGGACTTACCTCCACCAAACTTGGGCTGAAGAGTCACTGGACTGTGGGAGTCACTTGGACAGAGTTGCTGAGTTCCAGGGATCACGCTCGTCGTGCTGAGAGGGGACCCAGAGGACCGGTGATGCAGTCTTTTGTTGCCTGCGGTTGCAGGGGGAAGATTCCCTCGACCCACGGGATATTTCTTCAGAGCTCCTGGTGCAGAGAGAAGGCAGGCTACCCCCAGAGCATGCACCACCTGGAAACAGTCGAGAAAGCCGGCAGGATGAAGCGATACAAGGTTGCTAGTAGTCATCTTGCTACTTTGTTGCGGTTTTGCAGGCGTCCTGAGCAGTCAGTGGTCGATCCTTTGGCAGAAGGTGAAGAGGGAGATGCAGAGGAACTCTGGTGAGCTCTTGCATTTGTTATCTGAAGAATTCCCCAAAGCAGAGACCCTAAATAGCCAGAAAAGGAGGTTTGGCTACCTAGGAAGAAGGATTGTCTACTAAGAGAGGTAAGAGCCTATCAGAAGGAGTCTCTGACGTCACCTGCTGGCACTGGCCACTCAGAGCAGTCCAGTGTGCCAGCAACACCTCTGTTTCCAAGATGGCAGAGGTCTGGGGCACACTGGAGGAGCTCTGGGCACCTCCTCTGGGAGGTGCATGTCAGGGGAGTGGTCACTCCCCTTTCCTTTGTCCAGTTTCGCGCCAGAGCAGGGCTGGGGGATCCCTAAACCGGTGTAGACTGGCATATGCAGAGATGGGCAGCATCTGTGCCCATCAAAGCATTTCCAGAGGCTGGGGGAGGCTACTCCTCCCCAGCCATCACACCTATTTCCAAAGGGAGAGGGTGTCACACCCTCTCTTAGAGGAAATCCTTTGTTCTGCCTTCCTGGGTGTAGCCGGGATCGCCCGGCTACGGACACGGGAACTGACGTATCGGCCGAAGCCGATACGTCAGTTCCGCGTCTTCCCGTTGCCGGGGAGACGCGGCTGGAACACGGCCGACAGGGTAACGTTGCCCAGGAAACGACGTGTGTTTCCCGGGTTCAAAAGGTGAAAACAGGAGACGCGAGAGAGACGGGGGAGAGGAAAAACGCGGTAAAAGAAAGGCGAGAGGAGAAAAAAGGAGACGCAGAGAGACCAAGGGGAGAGAAGCGCGAGGAGGAGAAGGACACCAGGAAAGAAGCAGACGAGGAGCTGACAGACAGAGAGGGAAGCAGGACACCAGCAGGAGGAACACTACCAATCCAGCCACGACCCTGGAGGGTCGTGGCTTAACAAGGTACGGTCCTTTTGGGACAGAAAGAAGGGAAATAGGGGAGAAGGGACTGGGGAGGGGTCATAAAGGAGGGTTGGAAAGGGAGGTAAAAGGAAGGGCACTATAAGTAACTCACCGGGGTCACTTATTTCTACACTAATAATAGAAGTGTGCGCACTTGTCCCTGAACCACTTCCCCACTGGCACCAACCCCCTCCTTTTGTGTGTACCACCTCCCAGTCCAAAAGTAAGAGTATAGGAAAAAGCCTATTACTAAAAACCAATACTTACCTTGGCGTTCTCCCTTCTATTTCCGGCACCATCCTGGACTCCGATGAGCGAGTACGACAGCTGGGTTACCTGTAAAACAAGAAACAAGGATATACCATCACGAACCTGGGAAGCGATACAAAGGAAGAACAAGTGACTAAGAAAGACGATAAAACTTGTGACTTTGTGCATACTACTCCAAAACCACCCCCCCTATCGTAAGGAAAATAAACCACTTACCATCACCTAAATTACGTCTCAGTGGTCTTTATACTGTTCGACCTGCGACAGTGGTGTCAGAAGTGGGATTTAAACCTCTATAGCCCTCGCAGTAATCGAACAGTATAACCATGAGTGAACAACCCTCATTAGAGGATATGATAGAGCAATTGGCCGAGGGCCAACGGCATCTCCAACTGGTGTGGGAGGCCCACCAGCGAGAGGCCAAGGAGGACAGGGAGGCGTTGCAGTCGGCTTTGAAAAGTCAGGCAACTATCCTCGCGAATAATCAACTGGTACATTAGACCGCCATGAAAAAATTGACTGAGACTATTGCTAGTAGTAAAGTACATCCCAATGTCCCAAGTTCCGTGTTACAGAAGTATCAAGACGGAGAAGACCCCGAAGCTTTTTTCACTAATTTTGAGAGAGTGGCGTCCTCCGCCCAATGGCCTGAGGATAGATGGGGTCAGTATGTCGCCCCCTTACTTACAGGGATTCTACAAGCGGCATATCAAGCAGCAAACCCGGGTGGAACCACGCCATATCAGGAGATAAAGACTAGTATTTTGGAACGCGTGGGACATGACACAGAATATTATAGGGTTAAGTTCAGAAAAATCAAATGGGGTCCCAATGAAGACCCCCGAACTTTTTATTATCGGGTAAAGGACTTGGCCTTAAAATGGTTGGGGTCTTCCGGAAATAGTAGGGAGGAAGTGATCCAAACAATCGTACTTGAACAGTATTTAGAGTCCCTGCCTACCTCCACTAAACATTGGATACGTCAACATCCAAAGGTGACTACTGACATGGCAATTGATTTAGCGTGTGCTTATCATCGCTCCACTGATGTAAGAAATATGTCCACCCGACCCAACCTAAAACCAGGACCTCCCATTCCTAAAATTGCATTTAAACCCTTCCCGGAGGAACCAGTACCTCACCGAGTTCCTAACCCTCCCTCGGTAGCAGGACCCCAATGTTACAACTGTGGGGAGTGGGGCCACATCGCCCGAATGTGCCCCAGGAAACAAGATAGTAGTGAGCCAATGGAAATTGGAGTTACTAGGCGACGGGTACTGTGTACCGGAAAAGGTAACCCAAAATTTAAACAGCTTTTGACAGTCAACGGGAAACTCATATGGGCCCTTGTTGACTCAGGATGTAGTCAGTCGGTGGTGAGAACAGATATAGTCCCCGTAGAAGATGAGAGAAACGAACAATGGGTGAATATATGTTGCATACATGGAGATAAAGAACAATACCCTTTATGTGACGTCACAGTCGAATGGGGAAAACACTGAGAATTCTTGTCGATGGGTATAATGCCCAATCTGATTGAGGAGTGCATCATTGGAACTAATTATGAACATTTCCAAGAAATACTGGATTCTGTTCGACAACCCAAACTGACACAGGATTGGTGGAGAGAAGCCCCTTTCTCCAATAGCAGTATAGAAAGCCCCACAATCCGGAGGAAGTTATCACGCAGAGAGAAACAAATAGAAAAATTGACTTACTTGGGGAAGGAGAGGACAGGACCAGACACAGGCATTATTGCAGAAACACATGAAGTCCCTGTCAGTTTTCCCCATCAGCAAAGAATAGATCCTTCTCTCGCTCACGCTTGGAAGTCGGCCAGAGAAGAAGAAACCGAAGAGGTAGGTCCCTACTTCCTCATTAAGAAAAGCCTCTTATATCGAATAACCACTACCAATACCGGAGAACATAAACAGCAATTAGTGGTACCCGATCATTATCGCAATCAGGTCCTAACGATGGCACATTGTCAACCAGGGGGAGGCCATTATGGGAGAGAAAAAACAGAAGAATACCTTCTTAGACGGTTCTATTGGCCGGGAGTGTTTGCTCACATACGTAAGTTTTGTTCCCAATGTCCCAGATGCCAACTCACTGAACCCGGCAGACCTAAGAAAGCTCCTCTAATACCACTACCCATTATTGACGTTCCCTTCAGTAGGATAGGAATGGATCTAATTGGACCCGTAATACCATCCACAAAAGGTTATACGTACATCCTAGTACTGGTTGACTATGCCACCCGATACCCCGAGGCCATTCCCTTAAAAAGTATGACAACTAAGACAGTGGCCCAGGCCATGATTAACGTTTTTTCCCGAGTAGGATTCCCACATGAAATACTCACTGACCAGGGGACTCCTTTTATGTCTACTCTTATGAAGCAAATATGTAAAACCTTAGGTATTTCCCAAATCCGTACCTCGGTATATCATCCTCAGACGGATGGATTAGTCGAAAGATATAACCAAACAATAAAAAACTTACTAAAAAAAGTAATGGAAGAGTCAGGGAGAGACTGGGATCAAAAACTACCCTTAGTGTTATATGCCATTCGAACACATGAACAGTCCTCTACAGGACACAGCCCCTTTGAACTGGTGTTTGGAAGGCAGCCAAGATCTCTTCTTGACATGGCCATCGAAACATGGGAGGAAGAGGCCGAAGAAGGGGGAAGACCCCTTCTAGAATATGCTCACAATTTAAGGTCGCAACTACAAAATCTATGGGATACAGTCAAGGTAAATATGGAACAAGCTCAAAACACTCAAAAACAATATTATGACCGCGGAAGCAAGTTACGGGTTTTACAACCAGGGGATCAGGTCTTAATTATGCGTCCGACCTCAGAACAAAAACTAATTGCTAAATGGCAGGGCCCATATAAGATAATAAGAGCCGTATCTCCAGTTACCTACCTGGTGGAGTTATCAGATACTCCCCGGAAATCACAGATTTATCATATAAATCTTCTAAAAAAATGGGAAGACCCAGACCCCTCGAACACTGCCGGCGTGTTGGCAGGAGTTCTATGTCCCAATAATAAGTCAAGTATTGAGTTCTGTCCAACCGAACACAGTAACAGGGAAGATCTACCCTCAGTAAATGAAAGCTTAACAAAAGCCGAAAAAGAACAGGTATACAGAGTACTGGAACATTTCCGAGATTTCTTTTCAGCATTACCAGGTAGAACCACCTTGATAACTCATAAAATAAGAACCATACCAGGGAGGATTGTGAGGTTACGACCATATCGTATTCCTGAAGCAAGGAAACAGATTATGGAGACTGAAATACAGAAAATGTTAGACCAAGGGGTGATTGAACCTTCAAATAGTCCCTGGTGGTCCCCGGTAGTTTTAGTACCAAAACCCGACGGTACTATTAGATTCTGTATTGATTTCAGGAAACTAAACGAAAACTCCCTGTTTGACACATATCCTATGCCCAGAGTTGACGACGTATTAGAGAAACTAGGGAAAGCCAAATATATGACTACCTTAGATTTGACAAAAGGGTATTGGCAGATTCCCTTAGACACAGAAGATAAAGAAAAAACAGCATTCGCCACCCAATCCGGTCTGTATCAGCTACGTTCCAGAGGTTAATGGATAGACTCCTAAATCCCTTCCAATCTTTTGCAGCGGCCTACCTAGACGATGTAGTCATTTTCAGTGAAACCTGGAGTGATCATCTAAAACATTTACAGCAAGTTTTCCACACCCTTGTCACCGCAGGGTTAACTGGCAATCCAAAAAAATGCGTCATAGGAACTCCCGACATATCATACTTGGGGTATAAAATTAGTCAAGGGAACCTGAAACCCAAAACAAAAAAAGTAGAGGCCATACTAAATGCCCCTAAACCAACAACCAAGAAAGAGTTACGCTCCTTCTTAGGGTTAGTAGGGTATTATAGAAGATTCATACCTGAGTATTCTACCATAGCTGCCCCTCTCACGAACCTTCTATCTAAATCCCATCCTAATCGGCTAGCACCCTTTTTGGCCCAACAGACGTCCAGCTTTGAACAACTAAAATCCTTCCTAACCAAAGATCCGGTACTCCGTTGCCCAGATTTCTCCAAACCTTTCCATCTCTATACTGATGCCTCAGATGTAGGTTTAGGGGGAGTATTGGCCCAACCTGACGGAGATGGTAGAGACCACCCGGTAGTATACGTCAGCAGGAAACTATTTCCCCGGGAGCAACACTATTCGACCATTGAAAAAGAGTGTCTGGCCATAAAATGGGCCGTGGATACGTTACAATATTACCTTCTCGGCCGCTCCTTTATACTTTTTACAGATCATGCTCCCCTCACGTGGTTATCTGCCCACAAGGATACCAATTCTCGGATATTACGATGGTTCCTTGAACTGCAACCATTTTCCTTCCAGGTCCGTCACATCCCCGGTCGCCAACAGGCCCCAGCTGACTATTTATCATGCTTCCCAGACGCTGCTGCGGTCCTCGACCAGGACGAAGCCGATACGTCAGTTCCGCGTCTTCCCGTTGCCGGGGAGACGCAGCCGGAACACGGCCGACAGGGTAACGTTGCCCGGGAAACGACGTGTGTTTCCCGGGTTCAAAAAGTGAAAACAGGAGACGCGAGAGAGACGGGGGAGAGGAAAAACGCGGTAAAAGAAAGGCGAGAGGAGAAAAAAGGAGACGCAGAGAGACCAAGGGGAGAGCAGCGCGAGGAGGAGAAGGACACCAGGAAAAAAGCAGACGAGGAGCTGACAGACAGAGAGGGAAGAGAAGAGCTCCTGAACCTGGAAGCAGGACACCAGCAGGAGGAACACTACCAATCCAGCCACGACCCTGGAGGGTCGTGGCTTAACAAGGTACGGTCCTTTTGGGACAGAAAGAAGTGAAATAGGGGAGAAGGGACTGGGGAGGGGTCATAAAGGAGGGTTGGAAAGGGAGGTAAAAGGAAGGGCACTATAAGTAACTCACCGGGGTCACTTATTTCTACACTAATAATAGAAGTGTGCGCACTAGTCCCTGAACCACTTCCCCACTGGCACCAACCCCCTCCTTTTGTGTGTACCACCTCCCAGTCCAAAAGTAAGAGTATAGGAAAAAGCCTATTACTAAAAACCAATACTTACCTTGGCGTTCTCCCTTCTATTTCCGGCACCATCCTGGACTCCGATGAGCGAGTACGACAGCTGGGTTACCTGTAAAACAAGAAACAAGGATATACCATCACGAACCTGGGAAGCGATACAAAGGAAGAACAAGTGACTAAGAAAGACGATAACACTTGTGACTTTGTGCATACTACTCCAAAACCACCCCCCCTATCGTAAGGAAAATAAACCACTTACCATCACCTAAATTACGTCTCAGTGGTCTTTATACTGTTCGACCTGCGACACTGGGCCAGGGCTGCCTGGACCCCAGGAGGGCAGAAACCTGTCTGAGGGGTTGGCAGCAGCAGCAGCTGCAGTGGAGAACCCGAAAAGGCAGTTTGGCAGTACCCGGGTTCTGTGTTAGAGACCCAGGGGGGCATGGAATTGTCTCCCCAATGCCAGAATGTCAATGGGGTGACAATTCCATGATCTTAGACATGTTACATGGCCATGTTCGGAGTTACCATTGTGACGCTATACATAGGTAGTGACCTATGTATAGTGCAGGTGTGTAATGGTGTCCCCGCACTCACAAAGTATGGGGAATTTGCCCTGAACGATGTGGGGGCACCTTGGCTAGTGCCAGGGTGCCTACACACTAAGTAACTTTGCACCCAACCTTCACCAGGTGAAGGTTAGACATATAGGTGACTTATAAGTTACTTAAGTGCAGTGGTAAATGGCTGTGAAATAACGTGGACGTTATTTCACTCAGGCTGCACTGGCAGGCCTGTGTAAAAATAGTCAGATCTCTCTATGGGTGGCAAAAGAAATGCTGCAGCCCATATGGATTTCCTGGAACCCCAATAACCTGGGTAGCTCAGTACCTTATACTAAGGAATTATAATGGTGTTCCAGTATGCCAATGTTAATTGGTGAAATTGGTCACTAGCCTGTTAGTGACAAATTTGGAAAGCAGAGAGAGCATAACCACTGAGGTTCTGGTTAGCAGAGCCTCAGTGAGACAGTTAGTCATCACACAGGGAACACATACAGGGCACATACTTATGAGCACTGGGGCCCTGGCTGGCAGGGTCCCAGTGACACATAGACTAAAACAACATATATACAGTGAAATATGGGGGTAACATGCCAGGCAAGATGGTACTTTCATGCACAAGGGTACCTAACCGCATAGATAATTATTATACTCTATCAGCAGATTTTAAGATGTACTGCACTAAAAGGAATACACTATCAGCAGATTTGAAAAACACACTGCGTAAAGGCAGCAGTGCGAAGTAAAAACACCAAAAAAGATTTTGGGCAGAAACAACTATAAATACATATTTATTCTCCCCCATCCCGAACAAAAATAATAGAAACACACTCCTTCCACCCACAACTGGCTCACCCCTATCCCCAAGCAAATCTCCCTTTTTCCAAACAGTGTCCAAAAACATATCTGTCCAATTGTCCATTATAAAAGAAAACAAAGTGGAAAAGTCTCAAGCCCAAAACCCATTCCCACCCTCTCCACCCAAAACAAAAGGTTGAAAAAGGGGCCGAAGAGGGCAGTAAGGGCAGGCCAGGATTTATTTTAGGAGCCCCTCCATGCTTGCCTGCCTGGCCTCTAATAGCGCCAGCCTTCGAAGGACACAGCTTTGGAAAACGGTGTCAGAGGGGAGTGGGGGCAGCAGTGATGGTATGGGAGTGGGCAGCTGCCCTGGAATTGCGGCACTGGTGTTCTTAGGCATGGGCTGGAGGCGCTGGGGCCCTGAGTATTGCCTCCCGCCTCCTCCTCCTCCCCGAGGATCCCCCAGCCACTGATAGTTGGCCCTGATGGCCTCCAGTTCTGCCACTGCAGCTGGGCTGCTATTTCCTGCCGTGATGCTGGGCCAGCAGGAATAGCTATATCAAGAAAGAAAAAAGTGAAATTGTAAACAATGCTCTGAGCGAAACCCTTTTTTAAAATCATGTACTGTAGTGGCACATTGGCAGTACCTTGTCTGGCCACCTCAGGCCATTCAATTTGTAGATGATTAGAGTCACAGCCATTATGAACTTTGGAGTACAAGCATTCTTCTCTTTCCTGTTGTTCTAAATTAATGGTTGCATTGCTAGCTCAGCTGGTGCCTTAGTCATACTCTTTACTGTCTGCAGCTGGGGCAGCTACACTAGAAAATTATCCTATTCCAATGGCCCTGTTCTTCTCCTAAATACATGCCTTTCAATTGTACCTAGACTACAAGGCCGATGAATACTAAGAAGCCACGTAGTATAATAAAGTCAATCATGTAGACATGCTGTCTGCCATAAGTAGACGGTGGGAAAAGCGATGTACTTCAGTACAGGGAAAGGATTAAGGAATGGAATATATATGGATTTTATTTGGCGCGTTTGTCACAGACTATCCCCTTCAGGAAAATCAGGCACTTACTTAGTACCACTTTACTCACTGTTCTCATCACCCTCCTCCACCACACTTTGTTATAATTATTTTTAAAAAAACAACATTTGCTTTGCTGTAAGGAAAGGAATCTTCTTAACGTACTTATCTGCAGGGTAAGGTAGAGGGAATTTGGATGGGTAGACAGAGCACACACTTTACTGATCAATTCCTCAACATCATCATGTGCCTAAGGTTTAGCTAAAAGGGTGACTCGCTGTGGTTGGCAAATGTTGAAAGGGAAATATTTTAAAATGTGGCGCAAGCAAAGAATGGATTTGTCAAATTATTCAAAAGACTGGGACAGAACTTAAGAAAGATTAAAGGGGTGAAATACTAGGAAGAGACTGACCCATATGGCACTGGAAGAGAAGGGAAACACACCTTGATTTTGCATTGTCATGCATTGAAAAGTGTTTTACACATTAACTTAACTTAAGCACACAAATGCACATTGCACAGGCAACATTGGGTTGCCGATTTTGCTGAATTGAATCATGCAGCTGTTAGGTCATCATAGATGGCACTGGTGAAAGGCCATAGCAAGGGAGGGAGGTGATTGCTAATGGATGCTGGGATACATATTACCTTCTCACTTGAAAAATGAGTCAAGAAAATATTCAGAAATACCATCCAACCCTTTGAATCAAACCTTTGATAAAGACAAAATTGAAGAAAGTAAAGTAGGGGGCGTGGCTGGAGGTCACGCAAGATGGCCGCTGCTCTTTAGAGCTCCGTGAGGCTTCAGCACTTCCTGGAAAGAAGGAGATGTTTTCACATCAAAGTGATTAATTTCTTCAGCGTTTTTGAGCACTGTGGCTGCATAAATATGCCTTTATCTTACAGAGACATCGAGTTTTTAAGTAATTTCAGAGACTTCATGTGAGGGCCTGAGGTAATTATTTATCTGCGTCATTTGCATTTCACTCCATAAGCCTCTGCACAAACCTAAACTTTCACAGAAATGTTTCTATTTGACTTTTAACTGCTTGCCTGGATGTGATTCTGCAAATCTAGTTTCCTCTGCAATGGAATATGTATTACCTTCTGACAGCCAGCTGAACTTTTGACCTCTCTCTTCAAACACATTTAGCTGAGGTTTTCAACTTCAGTATTCACTGGCAGCTCTTGTCAAGGAGCTCTTTCAAATTGCTCTTCATAACAGGGTAAATGTTTTCCTTTGACGGAGGGGATTTTTTTCCTTTTTTAGAAGGTTCCCTTAAAACTAGTCACCAATTGTTTGACTATGTGCAGTAAAGTGCTTTGCTCTTGTGGTATTCTGTCATGCCTGTTATGAGAGAATTATTTAGGATTTTCTATTTATATATTTTTTATTATATTTTGCTATGTTTTTGGAAACGTCTGGTAGCAGCTTCTCATTGTAATATAATTTCATCAACACCCCACATTGCTGGCTTTCTATTACTAAATTGCTGCTGGCTTTTATGGGGAGACCGCACAATTCTCAGAGCAGCCAGTCATCTTCTTCCTCCAAGTCTAATAATCCTCTTCGAGTGGTGCGCACACATATAATGAAATCTTCTCTACCATCAGCTGTAACAATGGATAGTGCTACAGACTTTTTAAAGGATAGTGCCTCTTCATCTCATGCTGCAGGCGCAATTGTGAAGAAAACATCTAACACCTCCGCCATCAAGCGCCTAACAAAATACCTTCATTCTCCCTTAAAATCACCTACACATCTTAGTCTAGATGATGTCATGGAGGAATTGCGTGCACTAAAGCCCTTTATGATGGACACTAATGCCTCTTTGCAACGTATTGAGGAGCAATGGTCCCAACACGAACAACGAATTTGTACTCTGGAACAGAGAGTCAGTAGCCTTGAAGATTGTAACACTGTCAATCCTCAGATCTCTAAAGACATAGCTCAACTTAAAAGGCTTACTGAAAGCTTTGAAAACAAAAATAGGAGAAATAATCTTCGCCTTTTTGGGATTCCAGAAGGTTCTGAAGGCTCTAACATGATTGCATTCCTTCAAAAAGCAATACCTTCAATTCTTCGCTTGCCTCCTACCTCTCCCCTCTCTATCCAACGGGCACATCGTTTAGGTCCACAGACCTCAACTGGCCCTCGTGCACATCCTAGAGGAATTAATATTCTCTTTCTCCAGTTTACTGTCCTGATGCAAATACTCTCGGAAGCCAAAAAGATGGGCTCTTTGCTATGGTCAGGTCATAAAGTATTTTTCACACAAGACTTCTCTTCTGCTACAGGTGCACGTCGCAAACAGTTTTTGGACTTACGTCCACAACTCAAATCCTTGAATATTCGATATGGTCTTCTTCACCCATGCTTTTTCAAAATTACATTCAAAGACAAATCTTACTCGTTTGAGGAACCTTTAGAACTACAAACGTTTATTAACCAAGACAAAACAGAAGCAATGGAACTAGGAGCATCTGCAATTACTTGAAGATATAATTGAATTTGTTTTTAATGTCCTTTTTTGGACAGTTTAGTAGTAATAGTTATGTTTAATATTTATATCCATGGTTTTCCATCTCTGCATCTTCTTATTTTCTTATATACATATATATATTTTTTAGATAATGTTCTTTGTGCAATCCTCAAGTTCCTTTCCCAACCGTATCCCTTTCTCACCATCCAAACTGTTCTCCTACACGTTCCACTGTTAAACTTTGATTTTTATTGTTTTTCATGTCACAGTCCTTTACTGTAGTTATTACGTTATTCGATCTCCTGAATGGTACATTTTTTGTTTGTATGTTTTTTTTTTTCTTCCATGAAACTCGCCTTCATATGTTTTAATATCTAATATCACTTTTCTTGTGCTGAAGCCACTCTTGCCTGTCTTTTCAGGTTCTCCGCTGTCCCTCTACCTTTCGGGGTATTCACTTTCTATCTTGTTTTTTTTTTTAGCTTTCGTGGACTTTAGTCCCTGTATTGCCACATCCATGTATATACAACTTCTGGAGGTCATCTTCCTCCTTTTCATTTTCTTTACTATCTTGTTTCTTCCTCATTTATTTTGCAAAATTGATATGCCTAGTTTTTTCATTGTTACAGCAGTTGTTTATTAATACATCTTGTTATGCAACTTAGAACTGTTACTTGGAATGTTAAGGGGCTTAAACACCCCATTAAACGTCAGCGTGTCTTATCTCACCTAGCTCGTTTGAGATGCCACATTGCTTTGTTGCAAGAGACTCACCTCAACGACTCTGAGGCAATTAAGCTTAAAAAAACAATGGGTGGGGGACATTTTCTACTCCCCTTCCATCACAAACAAAATGGGGTAATTATACTCTGTCATAAATCTCTCAAACCTACCATAATTTCACAGCATCAAGATACAGAAGGTCGCTGGGTACTTGTTACATTTACAATTGACAATATTTCTCTTACTATCCTTAATATATAGGGCCCCACACATCCAGATCCAAATTTTTGGAAGAATCTTTCACATATTGTCTCTGAACATTCCTCAAACAATTCAATAATAGGTGGTGACTGCAACCAAATTCTCGATCCATTTTTAGACAGACGTCCAACTTCACGTTTCATTCCACATGCCTCCCACAAAGCTTTTAAAAACTTTATTTTACACCATTCTCTCTCTGATTCCTGGAGAGTATGCAATCCCGACCTCTTGGAATACTCTTTTTATTCTCCTACCCACCATTCCCATTCCAGGCTTGATTATATCTTTCTAAATAAAGGTTTATTGCAACATATGGTCAACTCTGAAATCGGTGCTATTTTGATCTCAGATCACGCACCTGTGATTACTGACCTTGATCTTTTTCTTAATGGTTCTAAAACATCTTCATGGAGGTTTAATAACTCTCTACTTTTAGATGCTACTTTTATCGCTTCCTACAGTAAGTTTCTAGAAGAATACTTTCACATCAATGATAGTGATCAACTATCATTTCATTTTGTGTGGGATGCATTCAAAGCAGCCTCTAGGGGTTTCATCATAAGTCACGCTCACTCCAAAAAAAAGTCTGCTCCACAAAAATCAACTTCCATCCTTGAAAATATAAAGTCCCTAGAACATGAATACTATACTCACAAAACTAGTAAATCACATCTTGAAGCACTAGTCTCAGCTAAAATGGAGTTTAACCAATATACCACTGAACAAGCATGCAGCACCCTCCTGAAAATAAATGCCAGATATTATGGTGCTAACAATAAAGCTGGTTCTCTTCTAGCTCGATATTTGAAACAAAGAAAAGAAAAAAACAACTATTAAATCTATCACAGATAACAATGGTGTTAAACACTTTAGAGATAAAGATATAGCATTGTGTTTCGCTTCTTACTATAAGGACCCGTACACTCCAGAACACATACCAACAGTTGAATTTCTCAACCAATATTTCTCTAATCTCAAACCAAGGGACCCATTGCAGATTGACCTCTCATCTTTAGACCAACCCCTACAATTTACCAAACTATATACAGCTTTACAATCTCACCCCAAGGGTAAGGCTCCAGGCCCAGATGGCTTTACAGTAGAATTCTTTATTCAGTTTGCTAAGTCTCTTTTCCCCAAACTCTTTCAATTACTTAATCATTTCATAATGTCAGGTTCTGCATCTGGCTCATTTACAGAGTCCATGATTTGTCTTATTCCCCAAAAAGATCGGGATGCGACTGACTGTAAAAATTATAGACCCATATCTTTAATTAATACTTATTGTAAACTCTATGCCAAAGTTTTAGCTCTCCGTTTACTCCCATATAAACCTGACCTTATTGATTCTCATCAATCTGGTTTTATCCCTAATAGAAATGTAACAGATAATTCCCGTACTTTTTAAAATATTATTAACAAGTCATCTAAACTTAAGATTCCTCTGGCAGCTTTATCATTGGATGCAGAAAAGGCCTTTGATAGGGTCTACTGGGGTTTCTTGTCGAAAGCATTGGAATGGCATGGACTAGGACCTAAATTCCGACATTTTATATCCATTCTTTATTCCTCACCATGTTCCTCTGTTATAACAAACGGTATCCGATCTCCTTTTTTCCCTCTTAAAAGGGGTACTCGTCAGGGATGCCCATTGTCTCCTTTACTATTTATTTTTGCTCTCAAACCTTTTCTATACTAATTAAAAACGTCTGAACAATTTACGGGGTTTCAAATTAATAATGCACACATCAAATTTATGGCATATGCTGATGATATTCTTTTGTTCATGTCTCACCCTGACACTTCTCTTCCTGCATTCCTGCATGAGCTCAACTTATATTCTGATGTATCTGGCTATAAACTTAATATAGACAAAACAGTGGTCTTACCACTTAATGCTCATTGCACTGGCTCTGTATTCCTTGATGCAGGATTATCTTGGAATTCTTCTAAGATTAAATGCCTGGGGGTATGGTACTGCACTACTCTCAAGGATACATTAAGGAATAATTTAGAAATCCTATCTGCAAAGCTTGTAGATCTCACACAGAAATGGTCTCCGTTATATCTCACGTGGTGGGGCCGCTTGGACACCATTAAGAGATGCTTCTCCCTATCATTAACTTTTTCCTTATGATGCTTCCTATTAAGATACCTAAACTATTTTTTAGTTCAATTGATAAAATTCTATCCAAGTTCCTGTGGAACGGTAAACAATCCCGAATCTCTCTCTCGAAATTAAAACTTCCTAAAGTACAAGGTGGAGTTAATTTCCCTGACTTTATAACTTATCACAAATCTTTTGGCATTAAACAAATACATCCCTATTTATCTACACTCAATGATGCTCCTAAAAAGCTATGGTTCTCTTTGGAAGAAACATTTATTTCTCCCTTTTCCCATAAACACATTATATTTATGTCTAACCCCCCAAAATTCTGGTTGCCAAGCACTATCTCCCATTCAGTCAACTTACTGAAACCTTTTTTTATTTCGCATCTTACCCCCATTAATCAATTCTTTAACAGTCCTATTTGGCACAATAGTTCGCTTAGGAAACAAGGTAAAACCTTGTGTTGGATGGCTTGGATGACTAAAGGTATTCTTCTCATTTCCCAATTATATCATAAAGACTCTATCATCCCTTTTACTACTCTCTCAGCAATTTATAATCTCCCTATTCGCAAGAAATCCCAATATATCATTCTTTCTACTCTAGTCCAAAAGGCCCTCAATAAACTTATACATCATAATCATTCTTCTCTTGCATCATCTCCACACCCGATTGTAACTTCTAATTAACCTAGGGCAGCTGGAATTTATAAACTTTTAAGAACGTCTGTTTCACCTAGACTCAAATCACCTATTGAGACATTGTGGGAATCAGATCTTGGTGTTGTTTGACCAACTTCTTTATGGGATAGAATATGGTATAAGATACATTCCACTGCACGCACTGCAAGCCTCACACAGACCCTATATTTTTTTTATAATAGACTTTTCTACACTCCTGTACGCCTTTACAAATTCAAACTTCCACAAAATGACAATTGTTGGTGCTGCCACACTCAGCAGGGTACTGACTTTTACATGTTTTTTTCCTGTCCATCCCTATCTACTTTTTGGTCCTCAATATGGTCTCGCATTTCAGCAATAGCTCAGATCTCCTTACCAATGTCATATGAATTACTGTTTTTGGGAGGCATACACAATATCTGGAGTTCATTCAGGCCTCTTGGAAAATTGGTGGACGTTTTGCTTTCTATTGCAATCTCTATTATTACTTCTAACTGGAAATCTTCAGAGAACATTACTCTCAGACAGTGGTGGAATTCTGTATGTTATCATCATAGACTTGACAGCTACAAGCTTGATTCAACAGGAACTTTCTTCAAACATCATCAGCTATGGTTGCCATTAAGTAACTATCTCTCACGCACTGCAAAGGAAATGGATTTTTCTCCTCCTTTTTAAAAAATGTCAATATATTTCCTGTTTTTCCTCTTATATATACTTATTTCATCTTACATTCGGTGTAACTAATGCCTATTACCTCTCTCCACATGGCTATCACTTGATTCCCTTTTCTATCCCTAAAGCTCTTCTCCCTCTCCCTCTCTTTCTTCTTTCTTTATTCAAACTTGGAGTCTTTGATACTATATTGCTGTAAATGCCTAATTCATGTACATGTTTAAATATGCATTTCCAGGTACAATATTCCTTATGCATATATATTCACAACTGCATATCTCTGTCCTGGCAATGTTAAGTTAATGTTCTTGTATTTGACTCAATAAAAAACATCTTAAAAAAAAAGAAAGTCAAGTAGGTGAGAAGAACGCCCCTATCCAGAATAGCTCCCTTGTTTCTTCATTCCAATCTTTTATCTATTCATCATTGCAAATGTGTTCTTCTAGTACTCTTATTCTTCACCTTTGGGTTTGAAACACACCATTTAAGCTTTGCATTCTCTCATCCAGTCCTTTGCCATCCAAACTCAAAACATGGCTCTCAACTAACCTTTCACCAATATTCATTTACCCAATACCCACCCATGTATCCTTTCACTCATTCACCCGTTCTAGAGATCCAACCCACCAGAGGAGTCCGCTCACCCATCCAGGCATGGAACCCTTTCACTCATAGCCTTTCATCCACTTGGGCAGCATCCTTTCACTCGTATAGTGGTTCCCAAACTGGGAGCCGCGGCTCCCTGGTGCGCCATCAAAACTAGCCAGGGGTGCCGCACACAGTTTGGGAACCACTTAGCTATTTCCAGTTCGGGCACAATAAAACTACAGCCAGTGGTTCCCAAACTGTGTACAGCCCCCCTGGCTATCCTATCATCCTCATCCCCCACCTATATGATTATTATGTACCCTTTCTCCCACACATCCTTTCACTCATATTATATTTCACCCGTCCTTTCTCCTTCCATCCTTCTTTCAATTTTCCAAAACATATCATAGTTCATTTTATGAACCTTAGTCTGCTGAGTTGCAGATAAAAGAGGCCATAAATACTTAATTCAACTCTATCTGTTAAAGCAGGGTGTTGACGTGTGAGTCAACACTAGTACACCCTAGTAGTGACTATGTTGCAGATAAAAGAGGCCATAAATACTTAATTCAACTCTATCTGTTAAAGCAGGGTGTTGACGAGTGAGTCAACACTAGTACACCCTAGTAGTGACTATATTGCAAACTGTCAATAAGCAAGCAATAGGACTTAGCACCGCCTGCCACTGCCACTGCTGAGACTCCCCCTTCATCTGCTCCCGCAGCCGCGTCTACACTGCCGCTGTCACTGCGGGCCCCAGCACTGGTGGTTGGTGCGGCTAGAAAAAAGCATTATATAATTTAGACACCAGATACGCTGCCCCCTATTGTTTTTTCAATAGCAAAATGCAACTGCAATACATCACTAAATTTTGGTTACAGACTTCTTATCAAAATATCAGGTGGGCATTTTGTTGGTTGGCAATTTACTAAGGTAGTCAAGTAAAAAAAACTTTTGGTAATGGAGGGGCAGAACTACTTATTGATGAATTGGAGTTTTTCAAGAGAAATAAAAGGGTGCAAGAATTGGTCAATGGAGGACATATGGTCTTGGTTGGCTATTACAATGGGGCCATCCTTCACACACTTCCAACCACGCTGCACGGTCATCAACTGTTGTTATACTATTAATATATACACAATATTGGAGGGTACAAACAATTACATGACCATGTTCAAAAACACCTTTTTTTTAAATGATTGAGCTGGAGCAAGAAAAATAAAGCCTTCTCATAAAACATGCGTAGAATACCTTACATGGGCATGCATTCGTCAGTACATGTGTTCTCTGAGCCTTACCACCACTCCACAGGCTATATAAAAGGAGAGGGAAATCTCATTGACAAAGCAGAAGAAAGGAAGCTACAGACCGACTAGTACAGCCAGACAGTTTGAAGTAAAGAAACTTGAAATATAGAAAACAAGTAAATAGGATAATGCAGGGATAAGAATTTACAAAAAAGATGAATTGAAGTGGAGTTGGAAACAGAATAGGAGACAGGCACAGTAAAAAGCTAAAAAATAATTCTAAATGTAGAGCGGTTAAAGTTATGGAAATAAATATTAATATTAACAACTACAAGAGAACTTATTAGGGGCTGCAGAGCCATCTGCCCTGGCACTTGTGGAGGGGGCACCTTCATCTCCCTCACCGGCATCACCAGCCTTCTTCCTGCCCGTGGATGCTTGATGATGTAAGGAAAAAAACAATAGAAAAGATTAGTGGTACTGTTAATAAGTAATCTCTCCAAGAATATATATATATTTTTTTTTAAAGGAAAAGGCAACCACAGTAACATTTCTACATCAGACGTTCAGAGTGCCTGCATAATAATACTAGTATCATGAACCATCCTATTCCAAATTTCCTAAACTACATTTTGGAATTACTAATACATTTCAATGAATGATTTCTACAGTTCTCATCTCATTCTCAATGCATAGAGTGGATGCATGCATGCAAAACTACTAGACATAACTGGGAAATTGCTTGGCATTTAGCACTGTACGAACTACAAAAAATAAAGGTATAGAGAAGTGAGAGAACATGCTAACTCATTAATACTAATATTAACTGTGACTATCTTAGACAGGACATGGCACATAAGGAGACTCTGCATTACTTCTTAATCAGCCTAAGCAAGCACAAAAAACAAGTATAATTAGGTAGCGTTGAGCACCTGTCTAGATGACAAGACATAATATTATATTTGTAACATAAAGTTAACTTACCTGCGTGTGAATAGCATTTGGGAAGAAATTATTAGCATAGAACAGAACTAATAATTATTACTCACCGAGCCCACAATCTCTACGCCTAGCATGTCGAGCAGGTCCATTTCACAGTCCAGGATATCGGGACACCGATGCGTTAGCTATTGCTGGGTACACAGGACAGCAGAGCTGCAGCGCACAGCCCAGCGCATCCTCTCCCATCGTTGCTGGTGCTCCCGGAGGCCTTAACCAGACCCGGTCCTGCTGCCAAGGTAGAGGGGAGGTGGCGATGAACATAAAACACCAATGCAGCCACCTCCACCTCGAAAAAATGGCATGAGGCTGCACCCCTTCACTGTGCCGTCGCCCACAAGGAAGATGGCTGCCGGAGGTGGTTGTTGGCCTGGTGCTGCCGCTTCCCTGCTTTGACATGGCGTGGAGGACTTTGGAGGAAGAGATAAAAAGGAAGGCAAAAAAGAAAAGGAAAAAAGCCGCAAAAAAACCCCCCAAAAATTAGGAAAAGAGTTCAAATAGAAAAACAGATAGAAAAAAGGTAATATAATAAACATAAGCTAGGGAAAAATTTGTTTTAAAAAATGTGGGATGGGACAGATATAATAGGGATAAAAACTAGGCCCCAGCACCATAACAAAGCAAAAACCAAGATGGCTGCGCCCATGTGAACCGCGTGGGGCAGTTCATGCAAGAATTCCAACGTGAGGATGTACTTCGCGTTTCCAGTGACCTTAAACATCACGCACACGGGCGTGGCAAGAAACTCCACCTGCTAGCGGAACATTGCATGGCGCAATGGAGTTTTTTTAGCAACTTCGCTGAGTTCCGCGTATCGCGTCTACGCAAAATCCTCCCAGGCCTAGTGAGCAGTTGAAGTGTCCCCCAGTAGAATGCATGTAAGGGGAGACTCCAGGGTCCGGGGACATGGATAATCGTCTTGTTGGCTAGCCACAGTATGTGGAGTCTAAGCTGCTAGCAGTGTATAGGAGGCCATTTTTGAAATTAGGGAACTTCGAGGGTAGGCACCACTGCTTTATAGGCCCTCCAATGTCCCCAGGATCACCTCATTGCTGTTCTGACCGGTGGTAGAACAGCATCTCTGCAGGCTGGGCCCGATATGCTGTCTTTCGAGCTGCTGCGTGCCTCTCTCTACACATAAGGGCAGCATTCAATAACATTCCCCCTTCTTCTATCACATACCCGATTAGGGCCGGAAGAGAGTCAAGCCTGTCTGCCATCCCACTTTTCAGAAGCTCCCCATTTTGTTGAAGCTTCGTCGACTCTACCATCTGACCACTTGGTGCCACAATCTTGGAGAGAAAGTGCGCCTCAGTGCTCTCTGCTGAATTGAAAACCCTGTATACCTCCTAACTCAGATTAGTTACCGGTAATCTTCATTATTCCGATTCTCTCTTCCTCGTCCCAGTAGTTACTAAATGAGGTTTACCTCTGCTACCACCTTTTCAAACACCTTGACCAAGCCTTTTTTCTATTTCTACTCTCCCTCTAAACTTCTCCCATTAAACCCTCCCTGATCCTCGGCACTTCCTGAGCGTTATCCATGCATAGTCCAAAGAAGCCCAGATAGGAAGGCCAGGAAACCAGGGAAGGAGGGAGGGCTGTAAGTACTGGGACGAGGAAGAGAGAATCGGAGTAATGAAGATCACCAGTAAGTAATCCGAGAATTACCATTCTCATCCTCTTCCTCGTCTAAGCCCTTCCTAAATGAGGACATACCCAAGCAAAAGGCCTTCTTATAAACACAGACAAACCAACAGAAAACCATGACACAGAGACATACAGGTGCCAGTAATTTTGATTGGAAAAAAAAGCACACCACCTTCCAAGCCTCAAATGTCCATACTGTAAGAAAGGTCACAGCAGACTCCCCGCTCAAACGGAACAGCTCACTCTGGAGTTTGTGAAGCAGCCTTAGAAAGAACCCAGTAACAAACTGAGACTCACAGCCCTGAGCAACATGCAGTCTATATTGGGACAAAAATGTTGACGGAGAGGCCCATTTTGCAGCAGCACAAATATCTGCCACTGAAACACCCACCCATTTGGCCCAGGAGGCAGCCATATCCCAAGTAGAATGAGCCTTAACAGACACAGGAAACTCAGGACCAGACTGCTTGTAAGCCAAGGAAATGGCACTTTTAATCCATTGTGCAACAGTGGATATGGAAGGTTTACGACCTCTCTTTGCCTGACCAAATTTAACATACAGAAAATCGGACTTCGGAAATACAGAGGATTTCCTCAAATGCACCTCAGGAGTATTCACCACATCCAGAAAATAAACCTAAGGATCAGAGGAGACATCCCCCAAAGATGGAAGGACTATGGGGGTCATTACAACATTGGCGGTAAAAGCCGCTTACCGCCGCGCAGAAGACCAACAATACACCGCGGCAGGAGACCGCCACAGCTATTATGACACACATCACGGAATCCGCCGAAATTCAGACACCCACACAAGTCCGCCACACCAAAGGTCAGCGATAAATATGCGGAAACAAATCCTCCACCTCCATGGCAACAGAAACACGCCCATGCTATTACGACACACGAATCCACACGGCGCTCTTTCAACCGCGGTATTCCATTAGCGGTGCACACCGCTGCGCTCAAAATACACACACATCTATAAAACAACGCCACATTGGACAATTACAAATACACACACCTGATACACATACACACACCACTCCCACACACCCAACACCATATAAAACACACACCCACATCACCCACAAACCCCTACGACCACAAACTAGAGACGAAGGCCAGAGAGAGACAGCACAGAATAGATAACACCATCACACAGAGGCATACTACACTATCACCCACACAACATCCACGCACAAAACACCACATACCACTACACTCACCACACTCATCAACACATACACCACCCCACACATCACACACAACACCCCATGTCACGCCAAAGACACCCCCGCTTCTCCGAGGAGGAGCTCAGGGTCATGGTGGAGGAAATCATCAGGGTAGAGCCACAGCTATTTGGCTCACAGGTACAGTACACATCCATAGCCAGGAAGATGGAGCTATGGCAAAGAATAGTCGACAGGGTCAACGCTGTGGGACAGCACCCAAGAAATAGGGAGGACATCAGGAAGAGGTGGAACGACCTACGAGGGAATGTGCGTTCCACGGTCTCCAGGCACCACATCGCGGTACAGCGGACTGGCGGCGGACCCCCACCTCCTCCCCCACAACTAACAACATGGGAGGAGCAAGTCTTGTCCATCTTGCATCCTGAGGGCCTCGCAGGAGTCGTTGGAGGAACGGACACTGGTAAGTCAAATCTTCACTATCATATCCCCCACCCTACCTGCATGCTATCACACACCCCCACCCTCACACCCTCCCCTATCACCCTAACTCCTCACTAATCTACCCATAACACCAACCACCCATCCCAACCCCAAGACCTGCATGACACAACTAAGCATGGACACCCATCACTAAAGCATGCCCACTGCACAGACCCACAACACCCCCCAACCATCACCACACAAGCCCCCACACAGGAATGCCTGCACTGGGGTTCACGCACACCCAACCATTGCACACCATGAAACACACACATGCAATAATCATGTACTTATACCCTCGCAGGAACCAGAAGGAACGTCACCACACCAGAGGGTCCAGACAACACCACTCCACCCCCAGAAGAGGCCCACAGTGACGACAGTTGCTCTGCCCTACTGGATCTTGATGACCAGCCCGGACCATCGTGGGCCTCAGGACAGTCGGTTCCCCTTGCCCAGCCACAGCCCAACACCGAGCTTCCACCCTCTGGTAACCCCAGCACAGCACCCACCCAGCGGGCCCATACCTCCCTACCCAGGACAGGTCAATCAGCGGTGTGTCCACCACTACAGGGCACCCAGGGTAACCCACCACCCCAACAACAACAGGGACCTGGGGGCAGTGGTAGTGGGCACACGGTCCAGGGGACGGAGGCACAGGAACACCGGGGAACTGGGAGGGCTGCTGTGCATCAGAGGGAGGACAGGCCAAGGGAACCCACTCTCCACGAGGCCCTATCCTCCATCATGGGGGCATACCACCACTCCCAGGAGACGATGGCAACGGTCCTTGACAAGTTGCAGGAGACCCTGCGTCTGCAGGAGGAGCAGTATTTGGGGTTCAGGGAGGAGCTCAGGACCATTGGCTCCTCCCTGGGCACCATCGTAGGGTTGCTGACGGACATTCAAAAGACCTTGAGGGACACCGTGGCACTCCAAGGGGCCCCTGACACTAGCCAGGACGATGAAATGCCCACCACCTCCGCCGGCGCTAGTGGACAGGACGCCCCGCCACAGGACCACCACACCAGCACCCCACCCCCTGCAGACAGACAACCACCACGAAAGCGGGCCCTGAAATCCAGGAACAGGACAGAGCAAGATGGCAAGACCCCCGCCAGGAAATAAGACCACCCTGATTGTCCCCCCACTGTCCCACTTTGTTACCCTGTCCAGATTGGAACTGCCCCAGCTCCACTTCCAATGGCCAGATGTGCAATGTACCTGCGAGACTAATAGACAGGACTCTGCCATGGACATTCTTCCACCATGACCTCTCCCCATTTCACAACCCCCCTATATTTTTATGCACTTCAATAAACACCCTTGAAACCTCAATAATATTGGAGTCAGTCCATGATTGTGAACTTTGTATTGTCAATTACAGTGTTAAAAAAGGTTACCCATTGGAAGGTCAACATACCAATGTCACACATCACAAGCCTTTCAAGGGTGCAAGCTGTTGACACGTAGGTTACCACATTACTGAAACTGAAATGGAATGGGACAACTCAGTTACCAAATAGGGAGTGAAATGTAGGTAGAGGATAGAGGTAGACGTGTGAAATGTAATATAATGTGAAACATGAAATTGTACTCACCTGTGTCTCATTGAAAATATTGCTGTATGACTGACTCCCTGTTGTCGTTTACATCTTCATCAGCTTCCTCCTCATCACTGTCCACAGGCTCACCCGCTGCAACAACACCGTCATCTGGATCATCCTCCTGCAGAAAAGGCACCTGGCGTCGCAATGCCAAGTTATGCAGCATGGAGCAGGCGATGATGATGTCGCACACCTTTTTCGGTGAGTAGAATAGGGACCCACCTGTCATGTGGAGGCACCTGAACCTGGCCTTCAGGAGGCCGAAGGTACGCTTGATCACCCTCCTAGTCCACCCATGGGCCTCATTTTACCGTTCCTCTGTCCTCTTCCTGGGATTCCTCACTGGGGTCAGTAGCCAGGACAGGTTGGGGTAACCAGAGTCCCCCAATAGCCATACACGGTGCCTCTGGAGTTCACCCATCATATCAGGGATGCTGCTATTCCGCAGGATGTAGGCGTCATGCACTGAGCCAGGGAACATTGCATTTACCTGCGAGATGTACTGGTCTGCCAAACAGACCATCTGGACATTCATCGAATGATAACTCTTCCTGTTCCTGTACACCTGTTCATTCCTGCGGGGGGACCAGAGCTACATGGGTCCCATCAATGGCACCTATGACGTTGGGGATATGTCCAAGGGCATAGAAGTCACCTTTCACTGTAGGCAAATCTGCCACCTCAGGGAAAATGATGTATCTCCTTACGTGTTTCAGCAGGGCAGACAACACTCTGGACAACACGTTGGAAAACATAGGCTGGGACATCCCTGATGCCATGGCCACTGTTGTCTGAAAAGACCAACTTGCAAAGAAATGGAGCACTGACAGCACCTGCACGTCAGGGGGGATTCCAGTCGGATGGCGATTGGTGACATCAGGTCTGGCTCCAACTGGGTACATAGTTCTGGGATTGTGGCCCGGTCAAACCGGTAGGTAACGATGACATGTCGCTCTTCCATTGTCAACAGGTCCACCAGCGGTCGGTACACCGGTGGATTCCGCCATCTTCCAATATGTCCCAACTGACGGTGCCTAAGAAGGGCAACAGCGAAAAAACTGTCAGCATTCCACCAGGTATGTACCCACAGTCACACACAAGACTACACCAGACAATTAACCCATCCTTGAAAGGTTTTGAGTGTAGGCCTCGATATGTGTGATGCAGTAGTAATTGAAGCCATGTGGGCCCCTGAAATGGCGGCTGCCTGACCTCTAAACTGGGACAATGGAATTGTGGGGTAACTACGCTGGCGTTGGACACCGTCGCGGTAGGCGGTCGTAGAGCGCGGCGCAATGCTGCATTTGTTAGCATTGGACCCTATGGGTCCCAGGAGCCAATGAACAGGTGCGCTGGCGGTGATGATGCGCACCGCCGCGGACGTCACCGCCGCGGATGTCACCACCATTTTCTATCTGTTCAATCACTAGATACCTGACCTTCGACAGGAGAGGACCTACACTGCTAGTGCTGCTGTGACCTCGGTCTGGAAGCGACGATGGCTGCTGCGTCTGGGGAAAGGGCTCCTGCCTTCACTGCACAGGAGTTGGAGAAACTTGTGGAGGGGGTCCTCCCCCAGTATACGCTACTCTACGGTCTTCCAGACCAACAGGTTAGTACACAGGGAGCACGTTGTATGGGCTAGGCCTGGGTGGACAGGGCTGGGTGGATGAGGGAAGGGGGCAGAGTACATAGAACAGTCATGCATGGGGATGAATGGGCCACAGGGATAGTGTTGGGAGGGGGCCAATTACAACAACGGTGCTGTAGGTAATGACTGTTCCTCTTTCCTTGTGCATGTCATGTAGGTCAGCGCCCATCAGAAGAGGGACATTTGGCGTGCCATCGCCAAGGAAGTCCGGACCCTGGGGGCCCACCAGAGACGGGGCACCCACTGCCGGAAGAGATGGGAGGACATTCGGCGCTGCAGCAAGAAGACGGCTGAGGCTCAGCTGGGGATGGCCTCCCAACGTGGGAGGGGTGCCCGTCGCACCATGACCCCCCTGATGTTCCGGATCCTGGCGGTGGCCTACCCGGAGTTGGATGGGCGCTTAAAGACATCACAGCAGACACAAGGGGGTGAGTACAACCTCATCCTATGGACTTTGCGTGCAGTGGAGCTGCCTGGGTGGGGGTGGTGGGCTGTGGGTGTCCCTAGGCCAGGGCGAGTTAGGTAGGCAAGGCCCCTCCGTTATGTAGGCCATGTGGCACTCTACCCCAGCTCAAACAAAATGCAAATTGATGTATAGTTGCCCCTTTGCCATCCATGTGGGCAGATTTCTACCATTGCCATGTAGGCCATATCCCAGAAATTGCATGTGCAGAGGGCAGGAGCATGGCGTAATACAGGGGGCTGCTGCGTTTGTCTTGTCCGCCAACGGTAGCGGTATGCCATGCACTAAAACTCTCTTTCTTCTGTCTCCACCCTTTTTCTTCTCTCCCTGTCCTTCTGTACATCAGCATCAACAGGTGGAGGTACATTGGCACCGGAGCACGAGGGAGCTGCATCCCACATGGCCATGGAGGGCCACACCACAGACTCTGAATTCACCAGTGGGACGGAGGTCGAGCGGAGCTTCACGTCGGCCACAGGATCACCAAACAGCGACACGGACTCGTCCGCCAATGGGAGCTCCCCTGTGGTGGCGGCACCATCTGTGTGCCCCACTTCTACAGGTACAGCCGCCACCTCCCCTACCAGCACTGCCCTCCCAGCAGCCCCTCAGCATTCGCCCCGTGCCCGCTCACCCAGGAGGGTGGGCATCACCTTCGCCCCAGGCACCTCAGGCCCTGCCCCAGTCACCCCTGCTGCCCTCAGTGAGGAGGCCATTGACCTCCTCAGGTCACTCACTGTTGGGCAGTCTACCATTGTGAATGCCATCCAGGGTGTAGAACGAGAGTTGAAACACGGTAATGCATTCCTGGAAGGCATTCATTCTGGTCAGGCTGTCCTTCAGCGAACCCTGCAATCTCTGGCCTCAGCACTGATGGTAGCCATTGTCCCTGTGTCCAGCCTCCCCCCTCCAACTTCCTCCACCCAGACCCAATCCCCTGTACCCCAGGCCATCCCAAGCACACCTACAGACCAGCATGCACACAAGTCAACACACACAAGTAGCTCAAGCAAACATAGGCACCACACACATCACAGGCACTCACACAAACATCAGACCCATACAGACACAGCAACATCCACTGTCTCCACTGTGTCCCCCTCCTCCTCTTCTCCCTCCTCCCTCCCAGTGTCGTCTACACACACACCTGCATGCACCACATCTACAGGCCCAAGGACTCGCACCAGGACACCCAGCACCACAAGCCGCTCACCTGCACTCACCACCTCCACTGCCATATACACGTCCCCTGTGTCCTCTCCCAGTGTGTCTGTGACGCCCCCTCCCGTAAGTACACAAACGCCGGCAATCACTCACCCAACATCCATCCACCTCACGACAGCCTCCAGTACCTGCACCCAAAACAGCTAAAGTGACACCTCCTACAACCACCTCCTCTTCCTCCACTCCCAGACCCCCTCCATCTACCCATCCCAGTGTACGTCAGAAACTGTCCTTATTTCAAATTGACCTTTTTGCCCCCCCCCTCCAATTCATCAGTCCCGTCGTAGCGCCTCAGCCAAAAAGCCTCCAGTACCAGTGGTGCGTGTACCAGTTTTTTGGAGTGCCCCTTCCACCAGGGCAGGCAGTAGGACCCGGAGCCAAGGCACTGTCAGCCCTCCCCCTGTAAAGGCTCCGAAATTGGAGAGTGGACGATGGGACCGTGTCAAGACTCCTGGTGGGACAAACAGTGAAATGGGATCCAAGGCGATTGGTGAGTCATCTGTAACTCAAAAGAAGGTGGGGAAGGTCCCGAGGAAGTCTCCCCAACCTGTTGTGAGTGTCACGGCGGAGAAGTGCGCCATCATTTCCGGCGGTCCAGACACAACCGCCAGCACCGTCGTCACTGGTCCATAGACCACCGCCAGAGTCATAGCCCAGGAGGGCCCAAGTATCGTTACTGGTCAGGAGACCACCGCCAGAGTCATAGCCCAGCAGGGCCCAAGTATCGTTTCTGGTCAGGAGACCACCGCCACTGCCGGAGTCACAGCCCAGGAGGGCTCAAGTATCGTAACTGGTCAGGAGACCACCGCCAGAGTCATAGCCCAGGAGGGCCCAAGTATCGTTACTGGTCAGGAGACCACCACCAGAGTCATAGCCCAGGAGGGCCCAAGTATCGTTACTGGTCAGGAGACCACCGCCGGAGTCACAGCCCAGAAGGGCTCATGTATCGTAACTGGTCAGGAGACCACCGCCAGAGTCATAGCCCAGGAGGGCCCAAGTATCGTTACTGGTCAGGAGACCACCGCCACCGCCGGAGTCACAGCCCAGGAGGGCTCAAGTATCGTAACTGGTCAGGAGACCACCGCCAGAGTCATAGCCCAGGAGGGCCCAAGTATCGTTACTGGTCAGGAGACCACCGCCACCGCCGGAGTCACAGCCCAGGAGGGCTCAAGTATCGTAACTGGTCAGGAGACCACCGCCAGAGTCATAGCCCAGGAGGGCCCAAGTATCTTTACTGGTCAGGAGACCACCGCCACCGCCGGAGTCACAGCCCAGGAGGGCTCAAGTATCGTAACTGGTCAGGAGGCCACCGCCAGAGTCATAGCCCAGGAGGGCCCAAGTATTGTTACTGGTCAGGAGACCACCGCCACCGCCGGAGTCACAGCCCAGGAGGGCTCAAGTATCGTAACTGGTCAGGAGACCACCGCCAGAGTCATAGCCCAGGAGGGCCCAAGTATCGTTACTGGTCAGGAGACCACCGCCACCGCCGGAGTCACAGCCCAGGAGGGCTCAAGTATCGTAACTGGTCAGGAGACCACCACCAGAGTCATAGCCCAGGAGGGCCCAAGTATCGTAACTGGTCAGGAGACCACCGCCACCGCCGGAGTCACAGCCCATGAGGGTCCAGAATCCCACAGCCCCACTGGGCAATGATGGAACGTCAAGCCACACACCAACGTCCAGTTTGGAGTTCGTCATGCCACACACCAACGTCCAGTGTGGTGTTCGCATGCCACACACCAATGTCCAGTGTGGAGTTCGTCATGCCACACACCAATGTCCAGTGTGGAGTTCGTCATGCCACACACCAATGTCCAGTGTGGAGATCGTCATGCCACATACCAATATCCGTACCAGAACCGCCATGGCAAAGCACCGCTGAACAGGGCAAAGAACGCCATGGTGAAGACCGCTGAACAGGGCAAAGACTGCCATGGCAAAGCACCGCTGAACAGTCCATAGCCAGCCATGGCAAAGCACCGCTGAACAAGGCCAAGACCGCCATGGTGAAGACCGCTGAACAGGGCAAAGCCTGCCATGGCAAAGCACCGCTGAACAGTCCATAGCCAGCCATGGCAAAGCACCGCTGAACAAGGCCAAGACCGCCATGGTGAAGACCACTGAACAGGGCAAAGACTGCCATGGCAAAGCACCGCTGAACAGGGCAAAGACCGTGTGGGTATGAATAGTCCGGCACATCAGGCATCGTTCTCCCATGTGCAGCTGGGACTGTGACAGGACATGTACTTTCACGGGCAGACTCATCCAGTCTGGGCACCAGTCCCACTCAGTACCATTAGAGAACTGCATCTACTTGTGAAGATGTGTCTTTGCACTCTCCGGGATGGCACAGTGGGCAAGCCACCCACTGTAGAGACTTGAGAGACTGTGGCTTTGCACTCCCCAGGATGTAACTGTGGGCAAGCCACCCACTGTAGAGACTTGAGAGACTGTGGCTTTGCACTCCCCAGGATGGCACAGTGGGCAACCCACCCACTGAAGTGACTTGAGAGACTGTGGCTTTGCACTCCCCAGGATGTAACAGTGGGCAAGCCACCCACTTGTTAGACTTGAGAGACTGTGGCTTAGCACTCCCCAGGATGTAACAGTGGGCAAGCCACCCACCTGTGAGACTTGAGAGACTGTGGCTTTGCACTCCCCAGGATGGCACAGTGGGCAACCCACCCACTGAAGTGACTTGAGAGACTGTGGCTTTGCACTCCCCAGGATACTTCAATGGGCATGGAGCCCTGTCGTGGATCTGGCTTCGCATTCATCTGGCTGAGGTGCCCCCCCTTCCCTTCCCCCTGAGGTGCCTGTAGTGTTTCTATCTGATGCCCCGGCAGTTTTCTCTTGGATTTTGGTCAGGTATCTATTGTGGGCGTCGCCCATGCATTTTTGGACTGTTGGTGCACGGACATTGTTGTGTACATATCTGCACTACTTCTTGTATTGTACATTTATTTTTGACAGATTTCGTGATATATATATCCGTATATTTTTTAATGAGTAGTATATTGGCACAATACAAAGTTTGACCGCTATTCGTTTTGTCTTTGCATACTTCCGGGGGGATTGTGGGTTGTTACTGTGATTTTTGTGAATGCATTGGTGTGTATGTTGTAATATGCGAGGGTGGGGGTGTTTGGTGGGTGTCCCCGTAACTTTTGCCTCCCCCATCCCCTGTGTCGTAGGTGCTGTACTCACCGGTATGTTCTGCGCCTACTTCGCTGTTGGTCATAGATGAGCAGGAATGCAAGGGCAGGGAGTATTTGTAGTTCCGGATCCATGGTGTCCTCGTTCCTCGTGGGATGTGTGGAGGTGAGCGTTTTCCCATAGCAAAAGCTGTTTCCGCTGTGTTTTTATCCACGGTGAATCCGCCCCGGAAAAGGTGGCGGATTGGTGTGTTGTGATAGTGTGGGCGGTACATTGTCTTCCGCCTGTCTGTTGGCGGTGACCGCCGCACTGTTTGTCTGTACCACCGTGGCGGGCGGTGTGTTAAAGTGGCTGTCTTAGTGGGTGGTTTCCGCCAGGGTCGTAATTCCCTTTTTTTTGTCCTCTGGCCTGTTTGCGGTATTACCGCAGCTTTAACACCATCCGCCAGGGTTGTAATGACCACCTATGTCCTGATTTCAGTGAAAAGGAGAGTTAAACTTGGGGAGAAAATCAGGACCCAAAGACAACACAACTCTGTCTTTAAACATTGTGGCATTGAAGGGAGTCCAATTCTCCCAGTAGCCTGGCTGAAGGGATTGCCAAAAAGAAGAAAACCTTCAATGATAAAAACGTTATGAGGCTTCCTCCAATGCCTCAAAAAGGGGACACTGAAGGAAAGACAGAACCATAGGTAAATCCCAAGGAGGAAAAAACGATCTGAACTTAGGCTTAAGGAGTGAGAAACCTCGAAAAAGCCGATGAACCAGGGAATCAAGATGTTCCAGTCCCCCCCAGGGAGATCTAAAAGCCCTAATAGCTGACCATTGCAGTTTCAATGTAGAAACAGAAAAATGTTTGTCAAAACTAGGCCTGGTGCGGAGTGAACGGAGTCCAGCTTCATGGAATTCCACAGAGTTGAAAAAAATAACTCAGTGGAATTCCTCAAAGCCAGAGTTCCGTGGCCTGAGGAGTCCTCCTGAATGCACCCATCTCGAAAGTGCTAGGCAGGCTCATGCCTGCTTAGCATTTTCGAGATGGGTGCATTCAGGAGGGCCGTAGGCAGTGAAAGCTGCCATTTCATGCCTCTTGTGCACCGGCCTGTCCCGTGTGTAGTGACACGGGACAGGCCAGTGCACAAGAGACCTGAAACGGCAGCTTTCACTGCCTATGACCCTGACCTAAATTCAGGCCAGGGACTTAGGCAGAGAAAGCTGTCAGGCCTGTTGTGCACTGGCCTACCCCGTGTGCAGTGCACACAGGACAAGCCGTTGCACAAGAGGTCTCAAACAGCAGCTTTTGCTTCCTACGGCCCTGGCCTGTATTGAGGCCAGGGCCGTAGGCAGCATAAGCTGCTGTTTCTGTCCTTATTTGTGCATCAGTGTGCACAAACAACAAAAAAGAAGAGAAGAGGACTTACCTGGGTCTTCCCAGGAGTCCTCCTCGCCTCTAACGGCGATGAGTCTGCAGCAGCTGCCTCCCTCTGGTCTGCTCCAGTGTGCGCGCCAGCCCAGTTATAAGCTGCACATTGCAAGTGCAGACCGTCTGCTCTTGCGCTGTGCAGCCCACACTGAGCTGCAGCGCATCACCGGGTGAGCTCCGCTCCGCTGGCGGGTTTAGCAGACTTTTTTGGATAACTCTGCGCTCTAAGTGGAGCACGGAGTTCCAAAAACTCTGCCAGTGGAGCGGAGCTCCCCACACATCCCTAGTCAAAACCCTCCTGAAGGAAATCCAAAATAGTTTCAGTGGAGCATTGCAGGGAGGAAAAACCCCTAGCAAGATACCACATATCAAAAGAGGCCCAATGATAGTTGTAGGCATTCCTGGTGGATTCACGTCTAGAGGCCTGTAGAGAATAAAACAGACAAGGAGAGACCCCTCCTCAACAGACCTCTCCTCTCAACCTCCAGGCCAACAGCCGAAGACAGCTCAGAGATGGAAGTGACAAGGGTGGATGAATGATTGGAATAGGAGAAAGAGGAAGAATCCATTCCTTGGAGACTGCCAGGGAACAAAGAAGAGGTAACCACAATCTCCTCAGGCAGTAGGGCAAAATCACATCCACCCACTCCCGCTGGATTCTAAGAAGAACCTTCCAGATGAGGGGGAAAGGTGGGAAGCCATACAGGAGAACCCTGCACCAGGGTTGGAGAAGGACATCTACCCCTAGAGATTGACTCTCCTGAATTTGAGAAAAAAAACTGAGGAGTTGGGAATTTGACCCCTCGACAAACAGATCTATGACTGGAATTCCCCACCTGCTGCACAGATCCTGAAATGCCAGGGGACTGAGGGCAGAGTCCTGGGAACTCAGGAAAATTTGACTCAATCTGTCCACCTGAACATTGAGACTCCCCTGAATGTGGACTGCCATGAGAGAAAAGAGATTCTCCTCCGACCAAGTCGTTATGTGAAAAAACAGCTGATTCAGAGTCTGACACTTTGTACCAAACTGGCAGTTGATGTAGGCATTTGCTATTGAGTTGTCTGTCCTGCCCACTTCTGCTGAACCCCACAGTGAGCCTAAAAAAACTTCAAAGCCTCCAGCACCACCTCAGTTCCTTCCAGTTTGTCCCTGGTGGACCAAAGACCCTGAGTGTTCAACTCCCCCAGGACAGCTCCCCCAACCCTGTTTGCTGGCATCTGTCCTAAGAATCAGGAGTTTCAGGAGGGCAAAGGAGACAACCTGTCCCAACGCCGGGGAATGTATCCACCAGCCCAGCTGAGCCCTGATCTCTGGAATGAGCGCAATGAGGCTGTTGTGCTCTTCTGAAACGGGCAACCAATAGAGAAGAATATGTTGAACCACCTGACCCAGGTGGAAATGGACCGAGGGAATGATGAAAGTCATAGCCACCTGTAGAAAGAAAAAAACAAGATAACTGAAAACAACGAATCAATCTGCAGCTCAACCCACGGTGCAGCAGAGAATACAAAAAGGGAACAACCACAAGAATATAATTACCATGTCCCCCTGGACTTGAAGCCAGTTTCTCACCAGGGCTGTAGTCGGACACAGAATTTTGAACTTACTTGAAGTATGCTGTATCTTGTTATTTTGTACACGTACAAATGGAAGAAATATGGTGTGAAGTACTGTAGAAACTAGCGCTGGCGCCACATCATGGTGCTTTTTTATGGTGGAAGAGCGAGACAGGCAAGCAAGGACAGAAGGAGGGCATAACACAAGACTTCCCCGCAGATCTAACATTGCCTTTAGGCTAGTTTTACACAGCTATCTCTTTGTTGAAGCAGGAAAGAAGCTATTAACAAAAGTTGCACAAAACATCATTACAATGCCATAAGTGGTATTTAAAATGTAGACTTTATTGCAGCATAATAAGAGCAACGTAAGCAATTTTACATAAAAACAAACCAATGTGCTCGGGTTCTGGCACAATTGCATTTATTACACACAGCTGTCCGAAGTTGCCCTTGTTTCTTAATTTAGATCAAGCGTGCGGCATTGCATACCAATGAAACAATTGTGCAACAAAAAAGAACACAAAATGCACCATAAAAACCACAGTAGTTATGTATAAAAAGGTACTTTTTGTTTAAGCAGAAAAGAAGGTACGAACAAATGTTGCATAAAATATATAGTCACAATGACATTACTGGTGTTTAAGATGTAGAATTTATTAAAGCATAAAATGAGCAAGGAAAACAATAAAAACAACCCAATATGCTGATTACAAACAGCCGTCCAAAGTTGCTCCTGTTTATTACCTTGTTTATTACCTTGTTTATTAACGTATATCAGCCATGTGGCACTGCATAGTAATGAAAAAAACATCTTTAAAAGGGTAGTCATTGTTTAATCCCAAAAAAAGCTACGAAAAAACTTGGCCAACATCGTTACGATCCCATTATGCACAAAAGGAGCAGCGAACAAGTCCTGCAGACACATCAAAGGAAAGCACACAAAAAATAAAAAAGCTAGTCTTTTTTAAAAGCAAAAACACCTATGAACAAAACATAGGCACTAACAAAACGTGGACAAACATAGTTACAATCCGATTAAGCACAAAAGGAGCAGCAAACAAGTCCTGCGCGCACATCAAAGATAAATACGGAAAAATGTAAAAAGCTAGTCTTTTTTTAAGCCAAAAAACCTACAAACAAAACCTGGGCACTAGCGAAATGTGGACAAACATCGTTAAAATCCCATTAAACACTGCATAGTAACGGAAGACAATCTTTTAAAAGGTAGTTATTGTTTAATCTGAAAAAGGCCATAAAGAAAGCATGAACAAACATTGTTACAATCCTGTTAAGCACGAAAAGAGCAGCAAACAAGTCCTGTACGCACATCAAACATGAACACGGAAAAAAAGAGTTCCACCACATAAACACTTAAACACACAGGTGGGTGTTTTCCAGTAGTTAGTCCCTACTCCATGGGTGTAACCAAGTGCAGAAAAGGTGAGACAAACAGAGATATAACCCTCTAGGAAACAAGTGATTTTTAACAACAGCACAACAAACCAATAAAAGCTAAGAGGCTGGCTGGAAAGTTACAAACTGATTACAGCATGTCTCATAGAGACAGCACATGCACAGCTTAGGCTCGACCTAACAAAAAACTGCGACATTTCTCTAAAATAGAAGAAGGACTACAATTTTTCATCAGCCAAGGGGCATAGAATGACAGCCCACATCACAATGAATAGAAAAACAGACGAAGCACTGAGGAAATAAAGTGCAATTTTTAAAACCACTGTCACATCTGTTAATGGAATTGCTTTCTGAGAACAGCTTCAAAGTAGTCATGCTTTGGAATATATAGTAATGTGCTTCCCTCAGTTTTCAGTCAACCCTGTCTAAAAACCAGGACATGAGTAAAATTTGCTAAAATCTGCGGGGGCAGGTGCTGAAAATCCAGGACACCTAGTGATCATATACCTCTGTGCTTTGGAGAGCTACTGTTCATCCCACATTTTCTCCTCACCTGCCTGTGCTTCATCACCAGAGGTCCTGTGTAGCTATATACCACCTGCTTCTGTTTGTTTTCTAACGTCTGTACATTTTCTTCTTATGTTATGTGCAGGAATGTTTCTGTCGTCAACAGACTTGTGCACACCAGAACATGCCCCCAGCTGCAGCATGGAACATCTTCCTTGGGTTATCTTCATAGGAAGGAAACTGACTGCAACTTTTACATTTGCTTACATTTATGGCAGCAATAAAGTGTGGTTCACATTAGTCATTTTGCAGCTAGTGGACACAAATATCATCTGTTTTTGGGTAATATCAGGTCTGATGTCCTGTGTGTTTCTTCTTTTAACCCACAAACCTCTCCTCCTTCAGCACCCCACCTTCTGGAATTACTTATCCTTGATCAAATGAGCAACAATGTTTCTCTCGTCACCTGCTTTGTGTGTTCTATGTGCTGTTACTGAAGCATCTCATTCTGTCTGCCAATTAAATGGCCTACTTAAGAGAAAGTATCAATTAACACAGAGCACTTACATAAAACTCCTGCATTTGTATTCTTGTAGTAGCTGCCACATTGGCTTTGAGATTGTTAGTTCCACGTACAGAGACCTAAATTGCTTCGTCACATAACAATAGTGAGTGAGCAACATCAGGGAAGGCTGTCTGTTCAATATGACATTTTACCCTAATTGCCATTCCCTTTTATCAGCAGTGCATGCAGTAGCATTATAATGCATGCTGACTATGGGGGTTATTACAACTTTGGAGGAGGTGTTAATCTGTCCCAAAAGTAACGGTAAAGTGACGGATATACCACCAGCCGTATTACGAGTTCCATAGGATATAATGGACTCGTAATACGCCTGGTGGTATATCCGTCACTTTACCATCACTTTTGGGATGGATTAACACCTCCTCCAAAGTTGTAATAACCCCCTATGTGTTTGTACATTTGACTTCTATCTCTTTACTGGTAAATCACTATTTCATCATTACACAAACCAGGTGTCTCTATCTTTTTATGTAGTAGGAGCTGCTATTTCAATAGTAGCCGCATTAGACAACATTACTTTAGTGGGCACCCATTCCAAATTACCTGCAGTTAAAAACCCTTGGATTGTGTTCATAGCTCTAACTCTCGCAAAAGCGAGACCTATTGACTTTTCCAATACTTGTTTCTTTTGCTAACACCCTCCTCCATATTGCGGATCATGGCTCTATAAGGTGCATCTTCTCCCAGAAGGAGTAGTGAAGCAAGAAGTGTGCTGCAGGGAGGTGTCACATGCACAAAATGAACTCTTAAGCTTGTGCGGTTGTGAGCCAGCGCTAAACAGGACTTGTTAGGTAACCGAGTGCTACACATTGAACTCAATACATGCCTAGTAGAAATTCTGGCCCTTTGGGGAGACCTGCCTTGACATACAAAGTGTATTCGAGTGATGAGTGAGGTGGGACAGAATTCTAGGCGAAGTAGTCCATATGCCAGTACATGATTTGTAACTGTATTTATTTCTAAGTGCATAGACAGAAGTACTTTACATTTACAAAAGTTAAACACTGCTTGCCCTGTGGGCCCCAAACAGGGTCTGACACATCTCTTTCCATTTACTACAACCCAATCTGCCACTTTTAACCTCATCTAGGGGCTTCCAAGACAGAACAATGGTTACACAGACTAATTCTCAGACCTCCTCGTCACCTCCGCCATCCGACACATCCACAAAACAGCCCTTGGTGACTTCAAGACAACTGAAGCAGACTGCAGAGGCACCGTCCTCAATTTGATCAGCAATTTCAATGTGGTATAACATGTCACCTAACTAAAACACTCCAAAGTCCAAATCTCCAACCTTGTCTTCTCGATATCAGCAACCATCCAGGGCAAACCACCAGTATGCCTGAACTGGGCTGACCAATTCACCATCACCTTGCTTAGTATCCTACCAACACACAGTGGTCAACCCAGAAAAAGTAAACAAATGTTCAGATCCTTCAAAGAAACTCCATTAACAACCTAAAGCTCAAATGTGTATCTCCTCATGCCACTTCCATAGACACAGATGGGAAAAAGTAAAAAGTACCCTTGGTGGCCTTACACAACTGAAATCCCTCTGAGTAACATGTGAACACTCATCTCATAGCCAAGCCCAAGTAATGTATCAATACTTTCTTAGAAGCAGCCACCAAAAGCAGAAGGCTCAAGGCAATAAAACACTGGATCAACCCACTGCCAGATATTTCCTATCCCATAGTACACAAACAAGTGCTATGCAATCAAGCTCTCCAGTTAAATACAGAACATGCAGACAGTATGAACCGCACCAACCATGACTCTCCCTTTACACCCATTGCTCCATGAGGTGCCTCACAAGTTTTATGCAGTCTTCACTCCTACTCAAGCCCTTCAAAACCACCTCCTTTTAACATGAACTCAGATTTACGAACAAATTCACACAGCACACCCCTGCACTACTTTTCACGAAAGGGAGAGAGCAGAACAGCCCAATCTCTACTGAGATATGGCACTGTATTCCTGTTTGCCTGTACTGGCACTATTTAGGCTGCTATGAAGCAATGCACACTCCTTTGCACCATAGTGGAAGTATGTGTGCATTCTGTAAGGAATAGTTTTTGTACTGAAAGGAGACACTTTCAGCACATAACTATAATTGAACACATTTCTTACTTTGCTGTGCAATGCAACACGAATGCAAAGTAGGGAAAACAAGGAGGAGTGAAAACATTTTGGCCCTCATTCTAACCTTGGCGGACGGCGGAGGCCGTCCGCCAAGGTACCGCCGTCAGAACACCGCACCGCGGTCGAAAGACCGCTGCGGTGATTCTGAGATTTGCCCTGGGCTGGCGGGCGGCCGCCAAAAGGCCGCCCGCCAGCCCAGGGCAAATCAACCTTCCCACTAGGATGCCGGCTCAGAATTGAGCCGGCGGAGTGGGAAGGTGCGACGGGTGCAGTCGCACCCGTCGTGTATTTCAGTGTCTGCAAAGCAGACACTGAAATACTTTGCGGGGCCCTCTTACGGGGGCCCCTGCAGTGCCCATGCCATTGGCATGGGCACTGCAGGGGCCCCCAGGGGCCCCACGGCACCCCCTACCGCCATCCTGTTCATGGCGGGTTTCCCGCCATGAACAGGATGGCGGTAGGGGGTGTCTGAATCCCCATGGCGGCGGAGCGCGCTCCGCCGCCATGGAGGATTCAATGGGGCAGCGGTAAACCGGCGGGAGACCGCCGGTTTACCCTTTCTGACCGCGGCTGAACCGCCGCGGTCAGAATGCCCTCGGGAGCACCGGCAGCCTGTTGGCGGTGCTCCCGCGGTCATTCGCCCTGGCGGTATTTACCGCCAGGGTTAGAATGACCCCCTTTGTCTCGTAATCACTGCCTCGAGGTGGCATACGATTTTGGCTCAAATCTCTGTCTGTAGATGCTTGTAGATAGGGATTTGTATAAAAAACCCATGGGTGGCCTCCTCTAAAAAATCCTCTGGTTGGGCCATTGAGGAAAAACTATCTTCCTGATATAACTCTTTATAATACTCCTCAAACACTTTACTTATAGCAGCCGGGTCTATAACTTTACCACCATCATGCTTTTCAATACAATCAATTCTCCTATCCACCTTCCATCGTCATAAGCGCAGGGACAACAATTTACTCACTGTCTCCCTATACTGAAAGATTTTGGATTGGTATATTTGGAACTTATTAGCCATCTCCCTTGCATAATAGCTATTAATCACCACCTTAGCCACTGCTATTTTTTGTTGCATTACTAGTCCATTAGCCCCTGCCTGTATGTTGTGCCTCTAGCTTTGGCCAGTTCCTCGCACAACCCCCTGACCTCCTGAGTCAGCAGTTTCCTATAGTATGAGACAAAGCTGATGGTCTCCCCCCCTGACACCAGCTTTGAAAGCATCCCAGACCGCTGTTCCCGATGCACTGCCCCTTTTAAATTCAAGAAAATCTGTTAGCCATTTCCTCATATGATTTATATAGTTATTATTCAGAAGCAGTTTCCTATCAAAAGATCGTGTGGCCGATGACTAAATATCCCAACCTCAGATAGCTCTAGGATTAGAGGGTAATGGTCCGGGAAAACTATGGGGAGTCTCTTAATATCGCCCTTCCCAACAAACCCAGAGGAGATTAGGAAGTAGTCGAGTCTAACATATTTTTGATGATGGCATAGAAATATGTATACCCCAGATCCGGGCTTTGATTCTGTCCCTTATATCGACCAAACCATAAGTACTCACTAGATGGTGCATTGCTCTGTATACCTGCTTCTTCCTTCTCTGATAGTTGTGCCCTTGCATTCTGCCAACATCAAAATACAAGTTAAAATCACCAAAGACTATCAGTGGAGTAGGGTAACTCCTCCAGAACGCTAGCTTCATCTAAGTTAGACCGGTAGACAGAGCAGATGGTAAAACCTGCAACCAGACACTCTGCAATTGGCCATTGGCGACCAATGTATACCCCCAGGCCTGCAACAGGTCCCCTTTGTCCCAGGGGATATGTGTTTCCTAATGGCAAACAATATTGGGCCCCCAAGTTCTAATTACTGTGGGCACATTTTACCTCTTATATTTATCATTTAAACCACAGACATTGTCAGAGCATATCTGAATTCTACCAGCATGCATCATGTCTGATTTCACTGGTCCTGAGACAATATCCTCCCTACTTCCAATTCATAATACGATTCTTTCCTCTCTATCCTAAAAACCACAAAGACTGAATTCACCCACACTTCGAACCAGCTCTCCTTCCCTTTACCTTTGCTCCCTTTTTGTTTTTTCGTGATGACCCTGCACCCTCTCCCACTCTTCCCAAGTCAGCTGATGCCCATCCTCTCCCCTCAATCCCTGCCCTCCCCAGCCACACAAAGCACAGAGACCACACATAGGTCTGTTGGAGAAGAACACGCTCTCTCCACCCAGCCACGGTTACCCCGCACACAATAAGTAAACCCTTCATGTGTGTAAAGAAGAAAGCCAGATACTGGAGGACTAACAAGTGCCCCACATCACAAATTCTGCCAGTTATCAAGCCCACAATCATATCAAACAGACAAAAGAAAAAAATGTAAACAACCATTGCAATTATAAGAACATATTCCCCAGCGCTAAAACCCGTAAATGTCTAAGTTCTTTCCCTCCAGAAACTCTCTTGCTTTGATTTTTGATGTAAACACTCTAACTTTATTATTCAAGACAAACTTGAGCTTAGCTGGGTTAATCAAAACCTCCTGGCCTCCTTTTCCTGAAAAGGCCGAATCATTTGTCTAAGCCTCCACCGCCTTTCAACAATTGTATGGCAGAAGTTAGGTTTACCAAAAGAGGAACAATCATCCACTGTGCGCCTGGCATCCGGCCTAGCTTTCTTAAAAACGGCTCGTCTCTGAAGTTAAAAAAGATTGCCCTGGGTTTACCTGCATCGTGGCCCGATGACTTCATCATTAATGGCATTCTATGAGTTGTTTGGAATTCCTGACCTCAGTTCCAGCCCTTCAGCTCCAGAAAAGCATTCTGAAAGAAGTCAGTCAAGAACAACTTCGCATTGTTTCCCTCTTTGTCTTGCTCCACCACTGGGACCTGGAAATTATTTCTGCATTGCCGATTTTTGTGCTCTTCTAGCTTCCACTGGATGTCGATAAACTGAGCTTCATGTGCCTCAGTCTGTCCACATTGTCAGCATCATCGTACTCAAGGGCTGTAGTCCGTAGGATTTTTTAGAGGAAATTAGAAGCTCTCCTCTAGGGACAGAAGAGGCCAGGATACTGGAAGCTGAGATTGCGATGGAGGAAGTCACTAGTGTTTCTAAATCACTGGCCTCAGGTAAAGCTGCAGGTTCTGCAAGAATACCATCAGATTATATAAAGTTTTTTTTTTTTTCCACAACTAGCCAAGGATCTCCTAGATACTTCACTTATGGAGCAGCAAGAGGGAATTTCACCAAATTCTTGGGGTGGTACCAATATTGTGGTGTTTAGAAAAAAAAGGGGAGGCCGTCTGATAAGTCTGGGACTTATAACCCTATATTTTTTATTAATGCTGATGCAAAACTTTACTCAAAGATACTTGCAGCATGTATGAGGAGGGTTGGTTTTGCCTTGGCAGCATGGGTTCATACTGGAGAGAGGGACCACAGAACATGTCAGGTGTGCTATCACACTATTTGACATAGCCGAGGTGTCTGGGAATCCTGTAACTATGATCCTCCTCCATGCTAAAAAGGCATTTGATAGTGTGTCGTGGGGGAAGTGAATAACCTGTCTGCCTGACTCCAGATTATGGGTTTAGAATCAGGCAGAACTGCAATAACTAGGGGTACTAGGCAGGGATGCCCCTGCTCCCCGATCCTGTTTGACCTGTATATCGATACTCTGGTTAATCAATTATTACTGAGTGTAAGGAAATGCCTCCTAGGCATGGTTACCCCCTGACTTTTTGCCTTTGCTGATGCTAAATTTTTATTTGAAAGTGTGCTGAGGCCTGCTAACCAGGCCCCAGCACCAGTGTTCTTTCCCTAACCTGTACTTTTGTTCCACAATTGGCACACCCTGGCATCCAGGTAAGTCCCTGGTAACTGGTACCCCTGGTACCAAGGGCCCTGATGCCAGGGAAGGTCTCTAAGGGCTGCAGCATATCTTATGCCACCCTGGGGACCCCTCACTCAGCACAGACACACTGCTTGCCAGCTTGTGTGTGCCGGTGAGGACAAAACGAGTAAGTCGACATGGTACTCCCCTCAGGGTGCCATGCCAAACTCACACTGCCTATGCAGTATAGATAAGTCACCCCTCTAGCAGGCCCTACAGCCCTAAGGCAGGGTGCACTATACCATAGGTGAGGGCACCAGTGCATGAGCACTGTGCCCCTACAGTGTCTAAGCAAAACCTTAGACATTGTAAGTGCAGGGTAGCCATAAGAGTATATGGTCTGGGAGTCTGTCATACACGAACTCCACAGCACCATAATGGCTACACTGAAAACTGGGAAGTTTGGTATCAAACTTCTCAGCACAATAAATGCACACTGATGCCAGTGTACATTTTATTGTAACATACACCCCAGAGGGCACCTTAGAGGTGCCCCCTGAAACCTTAACCGACTACCCGTGTAGGCTGACTGGTTTTAGCAGCCTGCCACACTCGAGACATGTTGCTGGCCACATGGGGAGAGTGCCTTTGTCACTCTGTGGCTAGTAACAAAGCCTGTACTGGGTGGAGATGCTTATCACCTCCCCCTTGCAGGAATTGTAACACCTGGCGGTGAGCCTCTAAGGCTCACCCCCTTTGTTACAGCACCCCAGGGCATTCCAGCTAGTGGAGTTGCCCGCCCCCTCCGGCCACGGCCCCACTTTTGGCGGCAAGGCCGGAGGAGATAATGAGAAAAACAAGGTGGAGTCACTGGCCAGTCAGGACAGCCCTTAAGGCAACCTGAGCTGAGGTGACTCTGACTTTTAGAAATCCTCCATCTTGCAGATGGAGGATTCCCCCAATAGGGACAGGAATGTGACCCCCTCCCCTTTGGGAGGAGGCACAAAGAGGGCGTAGCCACCCTCAGGGCTAGTAGCCATTGGCTACTGCCCTCCCAGACCTAAACACACCCCTAAATTCAGTATTCTAGGAAACTAGATTCCTGCAACCTAAGAAGAAGAGGACTGCTAAGCTGAAAAACCCTGCAGAGAAGACGGAGATACCAACTGCTTTGGCCCCAGCTCTACCGGCCTGCCTCCCCACTTCTAAAGACACTGCTCCAGCGACGCTTTCCCCAGGGACCAGCGACCTCTGAATCCCCAGAGGACTGCCCTGCTCTAGAAGGACCAAGAAACTCCTGAGGACAGCGGCTCTGTTCACCCAAGACTGCAACTTTTTTTCAAAGGAGCAACTTTAAAACAAATGCGTTTCCCGCCGGAAGCGTGAGACTTGCTACTCTGCACCCAACGCCCCCGGCTCGACTTGTGGAGAAACAACACTTCAGGGAGGACTTCCTGGCGACTGCAAGACCGTGAGTAGCCAGAGTTGCCCCCCCTGAGCCCCCACAGCGACGCCGGCAGAGGGAATCCCAAGGCTCCCCCTGACCGCGACTGCCTGTCTCCCAGATCCCGACGCCTGATAAAGACTCTGCACCCGCAGCCCCCAGGACCTGAAAGATCGGAACTCCAGTGCAGGAGTGACCCCCAGGAGGCCCTCTCCCTTGCCCAGGTGGTGGCTACCCCGAGGAGCCCCCCCCTTGCCTGCCTGCATCGCTGAAGAGACCCCTTGGTCTCCCATTGAAACCTATTGAAAACCCGACGCAAGTTTGCACACTGCACCCAGCCGCCCCCGTGCTGCTGAGGGTGTACTTTCTGTGTGGACTTGTTTCCCCCCCTGGTGCCCTACAAAACCCCCCTGGTCTGCCCTCCGAAGACGCGGGTACTTACCTGCTGGCAGACTGGAACCGGGGCACCCCCTTCTCCATTGAAGCCTACGCGTTTTGGGCACCACTTTGACCTCTGCACGTGACCGGCCCTGAGGTGCTGGTGTGGTAACTTTGGGGTTGCTCTGAACCCCCAACGGTGGGCTACCTTGGACCCAAACTTGAACCCCGTAGGTGGTTTACTTACCTGTAAAAACTAACTAACTCTTACTCCCCCCAGGAACGGTTGAAAATTGCACTGTGTCTAGTTTTAAAATAGCTATATGTGATTTATTTGAAAACTGTGTATGCTATTTTGATTATTCAAAGTTCCCAAAGTACCTACCTGCAATACATTTCATTTGAAGTATTACATGTAAAATGTGAACCTGTGCTTCTTAAAATAAACTAAGAAAATATATTTTTCTATACAAAAACGTATTGGCCTGGAATTGTCTTTGAGTGTGTGTTCCTCATTTATTGCCTGTGTGTACAACAAATGCTTAACACTACTCCTTGGATAAGCCTACTGCTCGACCACACTACCACAAAATAGAGCATTAGTATTATCTCTGTTTGCCACTATCTTACCTCTAAGGGGAACCCTTAGACTCTGTGCATACTATTCCTTACTTTGAAATAGTGCATACAGAGCCAACTTCCTACACCGAGCCAATCTGTTCAGCAGGTTAGGGTCAATAGCTATGAAACTAAAGTGTTAGCATATGCTGATGACACTGCCCTGTTAACATCATACAACCAGATGGCGCTAGTGGAAGCTGAAAGACCGGTAGGAAAGTTTGAGCCATTCTCTGGGTACCATCTTAATAACAAGCATTTGCAATACAATGTGTCTCGTATTTGCTTGAGTTAGAGCTATTAGTGTTGTAAACTCCTACCTGGATGTTTGTTGCCACACAAGAAATGATCTATGCAAAATGCAGCGCAATCGCGTTGAAGTTAACAACGGAAAAAACAAGCGCGCTATGTAAACCCCAGCGCAATTGCGCTGCGTGCAAAATAAAAAGATAAAGTTGTCCTTAAACCATGCTGAAAACATCAAGCCTTGTATGTTTTCAGTAGTTTACCAGTGCTGTGTAGGTGGGCACGAGAAAAGGCAAGACGTATGCATGCCTTTCACATATGAAAGCAAGTAGATTGTAAAAGGCAAGCCCACGAACCAATGAAAGTGCCTGACGTGACATGGGTTTGGTTAGGAGCCCAAAGAGGGATTACAGTAGTGGACGGAGCGCTTTGCGCTCACCCCTAAAAGGAAAGTTCAGATAGGATTGTACAGGGAATATCGGCATGCTCGATAACTGCAGAGTGGAAATTGACACCGAGTTAGGGTTTAAGATTTCATCTAAAGTACACCATTTATGGGCTGAACTTTGAGCCGCTTCTAGAGAAAGATAGGAAAGATCTAAGGTGGATTGTTGGGCTACATCTTTCTCTAGCTGGTAGGTGCAATCAGCTAAAAATGCATGTGCTTCCTAAAGTATTATATCTGTTTATGGCCATGCCCTTTGAACTGGATGGGGCACTGCTCAGAAAACTGGATGCTTTGTGTACTAACTTTCTATGGCAATATTAAAGGACTCAGCGTTCCTTAAAGCATCTGTACCTCTCTAGCGTTACTGGGTGAAACTTTTGCAGCATATGAGGTTTCTTATTACGTCTAGATAGGGCAGATTCTAGAAACCCACATTAGATCCTGATTACCTTACCAATCACCAGCCTATCACTTGCCTAGCCTTCAGTGAAAAGATTGTCAAACAATGAATATTCACATAATTCCAATATCACATCAGTGCCCTTAATCTTCTGCACAACTTCCAATCTAGCTTATTGTGATGCTGTAATAGTCTGCAATGTTCTAATCATTAATACCAGCAACCTGACCACAGATAAAGTTTACCCCCTTATACCTGATTTTGCTGGACCTTTAATTCATCTTCAACATCGTCAACCATTACACCTTCATCCACACTATAAAGTCTCAAATGGGATTCATTGGTACCACCCTTCAACAGTGCTTCTCCTAACTATCCAACCAACATTAGTTCATTAACATTCCTAGTCGCAAAAGCTCCCTACCACCTGCAAAGTCCTCCAAGGCCACATCTTGTCCTATGTCATCTTCCACCTCTACTTAAAGCTCGTTGGCATTCAACTCTTCAGTAGCAGCATTAACATTTACCAGTACGCTGATGACACACAAGTTTCTTTGAATGTCTCCCCTCTAAACATTCAGGGCCATAATTATCATGGGTTTTGCGTTGCCCGTGCACAACACAAGGGCAACATAAAACCTAGAATGATATTTACCAAGCCACACAAGGTCACTTTGCGTGGCTTGGTAAATGTGGAGTAACACAAGGCAGCGCATGTCTTTTCCTTCCGTTATTCTGCCCCCGGAAGGTGTTACATAGGTGGAGCATGGGTATTCCCACATATCCACTCATATTTTGTGGCATATTTCCAGATTTGCCATTAGTGGTAGACTTGGGAATGCATCAAAATGCTATGCCTCTCCAGGGAAGGAGTAACAAGGGGCAAATATGTTTATTTCTCCTGTTTTTTTTCCTCCTTCAATGCACTGCATTCTGCTGCACACATTGGAAGAAGAAAATGCCTCTCAAGATTGTTTTTGTGCAGGAAGGTGTCCCGTCTTTCAAAAAACCAATCCTGTGTACAATGCAGGCACCCTTGCATCATAGTGCAAGGGCGCCTGCATTGTCACTAGGCAGCAGTTTGTGTGCCAGCAGAGGCAGAGAGCGGGACTGCGGCATATTGGGGGTTATTACAACTTTGGAAGAGGTGTTAATCCGTCCCAAATGTGACGGATATACCACCAGCCGTATTACGAGTTCCATAGGATATAATGGACTCGTAATACGGCTGGTGGTGTATCCGTCACTTTACCGTCACTTTTGGGACGGATTAACACCTCCTCCAAAGTTGTAATAACCCCCATAATGTTAAATACAGCATAATCATGCCCTTCAATGCCGTGCAGGGCAGCTGAGTTGCATTGGTGAAAAGTTGTTAAATATGGCCCCCAATGTCTCAAACAATGTATATACCTCATTCAGGCTTCGATGGGCAGGATCTGCCAGAAGCTCAACCTCGACCAAAAATGAATTCCATTGATTGCCAAGAAAAACAAATAATCTAATGCTGGGCCAAAATCTCTAGGTCCACATCACATTTTCACCCTTACCCTCAAGGAACACCTGGCAGATAAAACCAAGATGGACTGGTACCTGGACTCTCTACTAAAAACATCTATTAGAAATGGCCTTGAGAACTATAATTCAAACGCTTGTACTTTTGCATCTGGACAGAGGCAATGTCCATCTGCACGGCCTCCCATAATCCACACTGGTCCAGTTGAAGATATCCCACACTACAGTATGTGTCATCAAAGATTGGAGGACATATTATCACATCGCCCAATGGAAACTCACTAGATCCTGTTGCTAGTCCACACCATCCCAAATAGCACTTACACTTTTCTGGCTGTCAAGATCACCTTCTCCTGTGCCTCTTAACACACTTGTATCTATGACACCATCAGACAAGGTACAGAAATGTGCCAAAAAGGCAACAGACTTTCTCCTTTGATGTACCTAGGATCGAAACAAAATTGCAGCATCAATGTGGACTGCCCTGACAGTTCTCTAATTTCAGAAAGAGCTGGAAATGCAACTTTTTAAAGAACACCACATCACAACAGTAGCATCCACCTCCACTCCCAATCCCTAGTTATCTTTGTCTGTGACTTTGACCATGTCAATTACTCCTCTGCCTTTCAGTTATGTCAATGTTATTTCACCTCCCTTGAATGTGATCCTGCAAACTATACAAGGTGTCTTTCATACAAGGTCAACAGAGAGTTTTTTGCCTTTTTGTTGGAACATATTTTTTCTGGTTTGATAGCTTTATACATTTTATCCCTGTTAACGAAAGTGAAGTGTTTCTGCTCCTCATTATAACATGTGAACATTGGTTTAAACCTGATTGACACTTTTAATTGACTTATAATTCCTTAGTGCGTGGTACTGCATGTTCCCATGGCCTCTAAAGTAAATGCTACTAGTGGGCTTCAGCATCCATTGTGCCACCCACTGCAGTAACTTTGTAAACCTCTAAGATGTTTTAGGCAACAGCCCACATTAAAATTTCATGTCGATGTTTCAACCCTAGCAGTAGATAAGTTACCAACTGGTCAGGGCCAATAAGTGTTGTAGGAAGCACCGAAAAGTACGCAGCTGGAAATTCAAGCCACAGTCATATCGCCACAGTCCTAGTAACAAAAGACTCCCCGTTGTAATCAAGCTGGCCCAGCGTCCCGACTCAGCATTACTTCCTCAGGCCAGCACCATTAGCTGGTGTGCTTGTGTGTCTCTGTTATGCATGAAAAATGCCACAACCAGACTCTAATAATTGTCTGTGCCCACAAAAGCATCGTCATTCCAGTCTCCTCGAGGCACAGGTGCTGTGTCCTATTCATCTGATGTACTGGAAACCAGGGAACTAAAAAAAAAGTTTCCAGGACGTCAGATGACTGGGACACACAATTTAAAAGTAATTTAATATCCAAGTCAATGGCTAAATCATATTTGATATTTTTATTAAGGGACAGCCACTTTTTGAAAATTGTCTGTTTTCTGCTTAAAACAAAAAAAATGTCTTCCTGCCAGTGTAAAGGTGCCACTTGACTACTGATGGGTTCACAGGGGAGATATGCGGATTGCTTTCAGACAGTGGACAACGGGCTTTGGATGTGGGGAGGTTATTTTTCTTCCTTGAACAGAATGGCATGAGGCTGTGCCCAGTCCTTTCCTGAGATTCAAATAATGCCTACCCTACAACTGGAAGATGTAGCTTACACCTCGGCCTGCTTCACTTTTGTCTTTCTAGTCACCCTGGCTCCAAATGCAGTGGGAGAGGGAGAGCTGTCCAGAACTGGTTTAGAGGTGGACAAAGGGTTACCCTCCTTTCACAGAATGGCACTGGGAATGAAAGTGGACCCCCACAGACGTCTCCTCAGGGACACTCCTGGATCTGTGAAGAATCAGAAAAAAGACTACGCTGCTGGCTGAAGATTTTGAAGACTGGCAGGATCTGCTATCCTTGAACACAGGACCCTAAAAATGACTCCAAGAGTCTGTTTGTTAACCTCTTGTTTGAGCTAGAGTGACACAACAGGATTCCAGAGGCCCTTCCCTCTGCAACTGGCAAGCTGACCAGTCCCAACTGGATCTGCCCTGGACCATGCTGCTGGCCTCTGTTGGAGTGTGTTCTAAAGCCCCAGTGGTGGCCCCAGGATCTTGACCCTTGGCTGGTGTTAGAGTGTACTCCTGCTTAACCCTAAATGCTGAGACAGGCAAACACCCTCTGTACGAGGGCCATCACACTAAGGTGACTGGTCCTGTAGTTTGTTTAAGTTCTTTCAAGTGAGTGCATCAAAAATTTAAGGGAGCAATTGTATTTGCTTTGGTCCACTTTAGAATAGTAAATTCTCACTCCTTTATGGTCAATAACTGGTCCTCATATTTATATAGGTATATAAGTGTGTGTTTTTCATTCTTCACTATCAAGATAAACACTCTAAGTGGCGCTCTCTTAAAGCTGTACTTTGTGCTGGTGCTATCTTCATATCAAGTCCAAATTGTACACTTGCATCAAACATAGGCTTCACAAATCGTGCAGTAGCATGCAATCACATGCCACCCCCACTTTCTAAGTTGACTTCAGTGAGGTTTCGGTACCCCAAAGAACACTGTGGATGTTGGGGATCTGGGTTACAGTATTGTCACCTTGGAAGAGAAGATTACCCTTAGAAAGCTAGTGAGAGATAGAGGCAATTCAATATAGACAGGAATCTAGAGGTAGAGACAGACAGAGAGAAATGTAAACATGCAAAAAAGATAGCGCAAAAAAGATAGCGAGAAACATAAATAAAAACATTGATAGATGAATAGTGACATACAGGGACAGCCACACAATGGTTGAATGAGACAAAAACACAATTTGGCAGATAAAGAGACAGATAGGTTTAGCAAGAACAAGATAGAAACAGAAAGAGACAGATGGGGAGAGGTAGAAACAGACAGGCATTGAAAGATAGAAATAGATGTAGACCGAAATAGAAACAGATCGATCAGTCAATATACAGATAAGTATAAATGGAGACACTGAAAAAGACAAATAGCTAGAGAGAGATGGATACATACATAAACAGAACAGAAGATAGAAAGAAACAAATGAACATAGAGATAGTGGAAATAGCAATATGGAGACAAATATGGAGATAGAGACAGATAGACAGATATAAATAGATAGAGACAGATGTGGAGAGACAGACCAAGACAGACAGAAATAAACAACAGAAGACACAAGTAGAGCTAGAGACAGATAGAAATGTATAGACTTGCAGTTAAACATAGAAATATAGGTAGAGACATATAAAGAGACACAGAGAGATGGAGAGATAGATGAAGATGACAGTTAGAGGTTGAAACAAATTGAAACCAGCAGGTAGAGACAGAGGTAGAGACGGATACAGAGAAACAGACAGATATAGAAATAAACATATGGATAGAAACAAATGGGCAGAGACATATAAATAGGGACAGAAAGAGACATTTAGATGCAGAGAGAGCCAGAGACAGAGAATGGGACAGCCAGAGAGTGGGTGCAGCACAAACATAGTGGCATGTTAAATGAGATAGACAGAAATTTGGAGAGACAGATAGGTGGTGACAGAACAAGGCAGATAATAAAAGAAAGTGATTGAAAGAAATAGAGACAGAGATAAAGAAGGATAAATCAATAGAGACATAAGTCAACAGAGATAGAGACAGATAGGTATAGACAAAGACATATAGAAACAGAATCATAGCTAGAGGTAGACACAGATACATTGAGAGCAGCTGAACAAGACAGAGACAGAAAGACAAATGGGTAGTGACAGAGCAAGATAGAGATAGCTAGGAAGAGACAGATAAGACACAACCATAGAGACGGATGGAGACCATAGGTAGAGACAGAAATGGATACACAGAGAACAGCTGGATACAGAACTCACTAAGACTGATTCTGATAGAGTGAGATAGAGAGAGGCAGATAGTGGTAACAGTGTCATCTTAAGGATTTTTGGAGTCCTGGCAAGATATATTTCAGGACTCCCTCTTTAGAACAACGTTGAATTTATTACCTCTCTTTTGCTCATTAAAGCCCTTGTGGCGCTAATCTGATAGAAACGTCTGGCTGCAGATTCCCTACCTTTAAATTCTCCCCATGCATCAGACTGAATCGGGAAGATTTTCGTTATCAGTACCCCTAGGCACCAGTAGGTAGCATTGATTGGCTCTGCATCTGTCATTGGCATCTTGTGTGCTGGAAATTATGTTGCTGGTCCTACATAGGCACCACTCAGGCTTGCTGACGTTAGTTCTTTTCTTTCTGCACCAGCAAAGCACTGATCCTAAGAGAGCTACCCCCCAGTCAATTTTTTAATGTTTTTAAAAACTTTTTGTCAATTCTTTCTTGAGTTTAACTTCCGGTGTGTCTAGGATGTCTTCTAGAAAGACAGGGTTCAAGCCCTGCGGATCCTGTCAGCAGGCAATATCCATGGTGGGTCCACACCTCCTGTGTCATTGGTCTCTGGCGCGTGACCATGATCCGAAGTCGTGCTCCGAGTGCTGGGGTATGCATCCAAAGGCTTTGAGGGAGCAGTCAGCCCAAGCTGATGGTGACTCGATGTGTGATTCTGCACGAGTCAAAAGGAAGGTCCTGGAACTAGTCGCGGAGTCTGATGTGGTTGTCCTCCGATTCCAAGTCCTCAGGGTAATCGGATAGGTTGAGGAATAAGGAAAAGTCAAAGAAGTTGAAGCGCTCTTCGACTTCTTGTTGTCAGGGAGCGTTGATGCTACAGACCTCGTTCTGGGAAACTCATGCCTGGGCCAACTCCTCGCCTCCCTGTGATTCTGGGAGTCAGAGCAACCTCTGGCCAAGTCCGAGAGCTTTGCAAGGTCATGTGCCTCATTTCTGGGCAGACTGAACCTGCTGGAGCTCCTTGGGACCCTGCGGGTTTAGAGGGGGCTCCTTTGGGTTACGTGCTGGTGGCTCTGGCCCAGGTGCTGAGGATATCCCAAGAATCCAGTCCTAGATCAGAACCAGTGCTGGTAGTGCCACCTCGACCATACCCACCACCAATTCTACCGGTGCCATCCGCACCCACAGGCAGTGCCATCCCCATTGTAATACCTAACTGCGACATGGAGACGGATGGGAGTCGCACGATCTGACTCTGGCGCCGGCAGGAGCTTTGCATTTGTGTTTGGATCCTGAGCCATATTCCTATGGGCTAGACTTCGGGAATGAATGGGAGGTGTCGCTGGACTCTTTAGAATACCAACCACCTGAAAAAATGGACTGGCTTGAAGCCTTGGGTGAGGCCAGTGTTCTGCTTTCCTGCTCTTATCTCATAACCAAGCTTACAGAACCTCTCTGGAATGTACTTCTGAGGTTAAAGAAGACATTTATTGTTATTATTACTTCACCATGAGGTTCCTGAGAGACGAAATTAGTAGATTGGCAGCACACGTTCAAAAGTAGTCGCAGCAATGAAAGCAAAATAAAAGTACTTCTCAGTTGCAATGTACATAGCAAATACATGTGATTATATTATAGCATAACTTCAAAGCAAAGCATAAAAGTCAAAATTATATCACTGTAGGGCAAGGCTGTAGGGCCTATAACTCAGCTTCATCTTTCTGGGACCTGCAAGTTGATGACTTCCTTCAACTGCGAAAAAGAGATTTTCTACCCAAATGGGAGACAGGCAACTGACGTCTCCGTTCCTGTCTGAAGTCAAAGCAGATTCAATCTAACCCTGCTGTAGTCCAGAGTCGACCTTAAGAGCAAACTCAGTGTGAAAACCGAAGAAACTTGGAGAGTGGCCAATTCTCCAGAGCCTCACTCGTCCTCAGACTGGATTGAGAGGTAAACACAAAATCTACGCGCTCTTATCAGCTAAGGTCTGGTGTGAAAAACACAGCTTGGTCTACCATGTGGAAAAACACAGCTTGGAAAAACACAGCTTGGAAAAACACAGCTCATCTGCAATGTCTCAACTGCAATGTCTAACCCCACGTTAAAGCCAATAGGCAGCTAACCTAAATATCAAATGTAATGTCTAATGTCATGTCAAAGCCAATAGGCAGCTAAACTGAATACAGAATGTAATGTCTAATGCCATGTCAAAGCCAATAGGCAGCTAAACTTAATACAGGATGTAATGGCTAACTCCATGTTAAAGCCAATAGGCAGCTAAACTGAACACAGGATGTAATGTGCTACTGGTGAACATTGAGCAACTAATATGTGCAATGGTGAAACACAACGTCATTGGTCAAACACAATTAATAGCATCACATTCCACCCTATGACCAATTAATTTTTGTTTACATACCTCTTATTTCAAACAAAAACAAAAACAAAAAACATCAACACAACAAAACATTATAAGCAAATCAGATTTGAATGATAAAAGCAATCACTTTAAAGCAATGGAAGTTGATTAACATATTTATCTCATACCCTTTCACATCAGATACATCTACACAGAAAAGACTGAAACTTATATACTCTGATTGAGATAATAGTGTCTCTAAAATAGCAATTTGATGTAGCATGAGTTCTACTCATGTAAAGGTACACGGTCCACCTGAAAGGTTTGCTGGAATGTAAGCGAAAGTCAGAGTTCCACACGAAAAAACACAGACAGTTAACTGGTAAGGTTGCTTAGTTCCAGTGGAAGAATGTAATCAAACAAGTTGAACTTGAACTGAAGGCGTCATTTGCGCAAAATGGATCCATGGGGTCTGTACTTTAATCAATCAGGTTCAGGTTGGGGGTTCAGTCCCTCCCCCGACCCCACACGCACACACCCGAAGGGAGACCACACAGCACACTCATGGTCAGTGGCGGGTCGTGGTAGGATCTGCAAAAAAAAAAAAGTATGACTTTTCTTGCAAATAACATTTGTCATCTGAAATGTGCCCTTCCTCTTCCTTTCCTTGTTTTATAATCAGCGGGACGTGTTTGGGGCCCTTTGTTATAATTTCTGCAGGTTCTGGAGGGTCATTTGGGGATTTAACCCAAACCTTAGCACTGAGGTTTTTATCTGCTGCACCACAGCTTCCCTTTTCTTGCACTGTCAGAAGGGCTGGGGCAGACTCCTTCATGAATAAATCAGATTATTTTCTAGTTATCAGCATAATTTTGATCTCTCCTTGGTAATCTTCAGCAACCACTCCCCCTAAAACCTGATCAATTTGCCATATCTTTCCTGGTAACTTTACTCTCTCCAACGGCAAGATCACCGTTTTTATCAAATCTAGGGGAATGTGCATCTCTCTTATCTCTGCCCACCTGTAAGTGGCTTTTTCTCCCAGATGTCCACATTTCTGGTGCACCCACTTAGCCATCCCCACTAAGTCAGAATTCTGGGTGGATACTTCTGTACTTTTCTCTTTAACATCTGCAAGGGAATTGAACCAGTTAGGTACAAGCCATGTGGAAAACCAAACGGCTAGACCATTGGCAGTGAACCAAGAATGAGTGTAAAAATGACACATCTCAAGCAGCTCTTGCTTTAAAGTCTGACACACACTGTACAACACTGTTCCTTCTCCTGTGCTAGAAAACCACTTTTCAGTAAATGAATCATTAGTCAAACAAACATGCTTTTTATCCTCAGGGGACACAAATTCAAATGGTGGACTCAATTTCACTGGTGACACTTTTACCTGTGGTACTCCCTGCACCCTCTCCACATATTGAAAAGGGTCTTGTGACACCTGTTCATGTAGGGCTGCAGTGACTCTAGCCCTGTCTTGCATGTACCAGATCCAGTGTATGATACTTGCCTCCTGTGCCTGTCCTAAACTGTGAGAATTAGGTGAACTCATCACCCACTGATAACAAGTCAAAAGCTTACTCCAAAGTTCCAGGGGCACTCTTGTCTTCCCCTGTTCCTGATTTACATGTCAATCAGTGTTTCCCTCTTGCACTGCGCAGAAACCTAAAGTCTGAATTATTTAATTTGCCACATCAAAAGCGCGCAGTCGCTCATGTTTTTTCCTAGTTACTTTATACCAAAGTGTTAAGATTTCACTCAGATGAGGGCTACACTGTTTCCAAAAATCAAACAAGCTCATGAAACTCGGTGTCTCTTGCTTAGTGCAAACAGTAAGAAACTCTAAAATCTTTTGTTTTACTTGTGACAACATCTGTCTATTTTCTGGGTTCCACTGAATTTCCAGTAACTGCACATTTTGCGCCAGTACTTCTGCCTTGTCTGAATTAATTTTACTTTGTCTGTAAATACCATTCTGATCTCTGTTCTCAGAGTTATCTGTTAAGGAATGCTCTTCAACTGCCAAAATCTGTGGGGTGTTTTGCTCTATGCTCTGCTCACACAGAGGCTCAGACTGGCTCACAGCTGTCTTAACCCCCTCATTACTGGAATGGGAAAGGCCAGATTCTTCTAAAACAGCAGTTTCACAGATTTCAACATTATCTTGCATTAATGTGTTCTGGCTAATTTGCTCACGTAAATTCTTATTTTCATGTTCTAACTGCCTACATATCTCCTGCATTTTTCTGTAAGCAGATAAAAGTATCCAAACCCTTCTGTCAAGAACAAAAGGAACATTATTTCTTTCAAAAGGCACATTTTCTAAATATGCCTTATCACAGCACTCATCCCAAGACTCACACAGTCCTGATAAACAAGAAAACATGTTTCTCACAGCACCGTAAGGCAGTTTAACTTCACATGTATTTTCAAACATGGCCTGCCATGCTTCTTTAATTCTCTAAACAACAAAAAAACAATAACACTTTTAAATTGTGCACTTCCAAATTCCAATTCGACTCCCAAAACTGTTGACTTCGCCAAATTGTTCTGCTTTCCTGCTCTTATCTCATAACCGAGCTTACAGAACCTCTCTGGAATGCACTTCTGAGTTTAAAGAAGACATTTATTGTTATTATTACTTCACCACGAGGTTCCTGAGAGACGAAATTAGTAGATTGGCAGCACACATTCAAAAGTAGTTGCAGCAATGAAAGCAAAATATATCAAAGTACTTCTCAGTTGCAATGTACACAGCAAATACATGTGATTATATTATAGCATAACTTCAAAGCAAAGCATAAAAGTCAAAATTACATCACCGTAGGGCAAGGATGTAGGGCCTATAACTCAGCTTCATCTTTCTGGGACCTGCAAGTTGATGACTCTGTTCAACTGCCAGAAAGAGATTTTCTACCCAAACGGGAGACAGGCAACTGGCGTCTCCGTTCCTGTCTGAAGTCAAAGCAGATTCAATCTAACCCTGCTGTAGTCCAGAGTCCTCCTTAAAAGCAAACTCAGTGTGAGATCCAAAGAAACTTGGAGAGTAGCCAATTCTCCCGAGCCTCACTCATTCTCAGACTGGATTGAGAGGTAAACACAAAATCTACGTGCTCTTGTCAGCTAAGGTCTGGTGTGAAAAACACAGCTTGGTCTACCATGTGGAAAAACACAGCTTGGAAAAACACAGCTCATCTGCAATGTCTCAACTGCAATGTCTAACCCCGTGTTAAAGCCAATAGGCAGCTAACCTAAATATCAAATGTAATGTCTAATGTCAAGTCAAAGCCAAAAGGCAGCTAAACTGAATACAGAATGTAATGTCTAATGCCATGTCAAAGCCAATAGGCAGCTAAACTGAATACCGAATGTAATGGCTAACTCCATGTTAAAGCCAATAGGCAGCTAAACTGAACACAACATGTAATGTGCTACTGGTGAACATTGAGCAACTAATATGCGCAATGGTGAAACACAAAGTCATTGGTCAAACACAATTAATAGCATCACAGGCCAGCGGACTGGACACTTTTCCAGATACTGGTATGCTTTCTCCCACTACCATGGCTACAGAGGAGGGAGCTTCTTATGCTAGGGTGGTGAAGAGGGCAGCTTGGCTCCTGGACCTTCAACTGCTTTTGGTGGCCGTCAAGACTAATCTCTTGACAGAGGTGCTGCAACCCGACCTTCCACCTAAGAACCTCTGCTCCCATTCAATGATGTCCTCACTGTCATCCTACTGGGTGCCTGTTCTAAACCCAGAACAGGGGCTCCTGTGAACAGGACGGTAACCCGGTGCCACCGCCCTACACCTTGGGACTCAAGTTTCTTGACACAACACCCCACCTCTAAGAGCTTTGCTCTTCAAGACTCTACCTCCCATGGCACATTCCCTTCAACTTCCCCAGATAGGGAATCTAAAAGGATGGACTGATTTGGAAGAAGGTGTTTTCTTCCGCTAGCCTTGCCTTGTGGTCTGTGAATACCGCCTGCCTTTTGGGATGTTTTTCCACACATTGTGGGAAGGTTTGCGTAAGTTCTGCCACAGATCCCAGAGGAGGCCCAGGCTATACTGTCTAAGGCTGTTGCTTATGAGAGGGATGCGGCAACGTTCACAATTCATTGGGAGTAGAGCGGTTTCTTCGACAGTGGCCCTGAGGTGCTACGCTTGGCTGAGGGCGTCGGGCTTTTCGAGGCTTCTTTGATGCACATGCCCTTTGATGACACCCATCTCTTCAGAGGCAAGGCAGTCTTTACTCTTGAGTTCTTCAAGGACTCTTGGGCTATGGCCAGGTCCTTCAGCGTTGTGGCAGCCCCTTGTGCCCCTCAGTCTGCCTTTTGCTCATTTCGTGGCTACCAAAGGGTCTCCAACTGCACCCATTCCTGGTCAGCCACTGTGTTGTGCATGGTGACCAGTTTATGTTTGGCTGAGGGCGTAGGACCCACTGACCTCGTGGGTCAAGTAGCCAGCAGTCTGGTTAGTCTGCTGCCCCCCCTTTGCAGAGGCCTTCAAACCCTCCTAGCCTACTTCTCCCCCACCAAGGACCAGATGGAGACAGAAATTCTCCACTACCTGCCCGACTGGCAATCCATCACTTCAGACAGGTGGGTTTTGCAGATAGTCAGAGAGGGCTATACCCTCCCTTCGAGACTACCCCTCCATCCTTGCCACCACCCTACGATTGGATAATGGATGATCATTTATCCCTTCTCGGAGAGGAGGTTATATCTACCTTGGCCGAATAAGCCATAGAGAGGGTTCTAGTGAAAGAAGTAGGCTGTGGTTGATATTCCCACTAATTTCTGTTCCCCAAAAAGGACAACAGTCTTCATCCTATCCTTGACCTTTGATCTCTCAAACACTTCTTCAACAAGGAGAAGTTCAAGATGCTCATGTTGGCTCAGGTCTTGTCTACCCAGGAGACTGGGTGGCAGCGTTGGACTTGCCTTACATTTATTTTCATTTTCCTGTCCTGCCTGCCCACACATGTTACATGCAGCTTGCGGTAGGTCATGAGCACTTTCACTTCACCGCACTCCCCCTTTGGCCTTACCAGCACCTCTCGGGTGTTCACCAAGGTGATGGCGGTGGTTGCACCTCATCTGTGGAGATCAGGGGTTTCAGTCTTCCCCTATCTTGATGACGGACTGTTGAAGACTGGTTCGCCCCAGGCTATCTTCTTCCACCTCCAGACTAAGGCACACCTTTTACATTTTCTGGGGTTAACTATAAGTGTGCCAAAGCCACACTTGACTCCCTCTCAGACGCTCCCGTTCATCAGAGATGTTCTGGACACAGTGTGGTTTTGGGCTTATCCGCCCGAGTGGCGGGTCCAGGCTATTCAGTCAGCGGAGATCAGAAGCATCTGGTCTCAGGCGGAAACAGGACTCCACATCAACATGCCAGAGCTCTTTGCAATCCAGCTGACATTGAAAGCCTTTCTTCTCTCGAATCAACGGAAAGATGTTGCAGGTGTTCACGAACACCACCACCATGTGGTACTGCAAGTAGCAGAGTGGGGTTGTGTCGTGGACCCTTTGTCAATCAGCTCCGTGCCTCTGGGCGTGGTTGAAATATCAGGGAATATCCTTGGTGGTTCAACATATGGTGGGCTCTCTGAATGCCAGAGCGGACAAACTCAGTTGAAAATGCATAGCTGATTACGAATGGCATCTCCATCTGGAAGTGGCACAAGGTCTCTTTCAGCAGTGGGGAGTTAGATCTGTTCAACTCCTCAGTTAAAGAAAACTGTCATCAGTTTTGCATGTTAGAGTTTCCAAGATGGCAATCGCTTGGAGGCGCTTTTCGTCTCGAGAGAAGTTCAGGTCTCCTGTAGGTCTTTCCGCCCATACCACTCTTATCCAGAGTTCTCAAGAAGATCAAGAATGACTGGGCCTAAATAATCCTGGTGGCTATGGACAGTGCACAGAGAGTCTGGTGTCCTGAGTTGCTGAGGATGCCCATCGATCCTCCAATCAGACTGACCCTTCGGGAGGATCTTCTGTCGGAGGAGCAGGGGAAAGTTCTGCACCCAAAACTGTCCACTCTCTGCCCTCTTGCATGTAGATAGAGCAGCAGGCTGCCCTTGACCTTCCTCCCAAAGTCTGTAACATAATCTTGACAGCCAGGCCTCCCTCTGCCAAAATGATACACTTCTGAAGTTGGAAGAAATTGGTTGCATAGTGCACAGACAAGTTTGTTGACCCCGTTCTTGCTCCACTCTCTGAGGTCCTGTTCATTCTGTCCCTTGCCCAGCATGCCTCTCCTCTGGGCACTGGGATATTTGTCTGCTATTTCTGCTTTTTTGTGGTTGCCTGATCAATCTTTTTTGCTTAAGGGGCTCATTTAGAAGTCGATGGACCGGTTACTTTGTCACAACAGTGACAGATTTCCAGTACACCGAAATCTAAATTGCATTATGTTCTGCAGGATTTAGATTTTGCCATTTTGGCGGACAGGATATCTGTCACCGTTGTGATGGAGTAACCCATCTGCTGAATTCTATATCAAGCCTCTTAAGCATCTTTTTCCGCCATTTTCATTTATTATGCTCCAATGGGGTTTGAATTTGGTTCTGACTTTGATCTGCGCTCCTTTCAAGTCTCTCCACGATTGTCCTCTCAGATTTACTCACATTGAAAACAGCCCTCCTTGTGGCCATTATCTCTGCCCGCACAGTGAGCGAGCTGCAGACATTGTCATCTAAGCTGCCCTACCTTTCTATCTATCCTGACAAAGTGGTACTTTGCACTAGGGCCTCTTTTCTGTCAAAAGTGGTCAAGGCATTTCACGTAGGCCAATCCTTCACTTTGCCTTTTATCCATGCACCTCCAAATCCTTCTGAGGAAGAGGAGAGACTCCACCGTTTGGACCCAAAAGAGCGTTGGCGTTCTACCTTGATCGTACAAAAGAGTTTTAGGTGGATGATAACCCTTTGTAGGGGATGTGGGCAGGGCAGAAGTACACTCTAGACGGGTCGTACTCTGCATTAAGATCTGCTAAGCACTAGCTGAGAAGCAACCCAGAGGGTTTTTACACACTCATTTTACCCGAGCTAAAGCTGTAAACACTGCGTTAGCACACAGAGCTCCATGCAGCAACGTGGGCATCTCTGCACAAATTTACCAAACACTCCTCCCTGGACACTCAGGTCCATAGGTGATGGGCACTATGCCCTTTCGGTCCTGCACGACTTTATAGTTTGAACTTGATTCGCATACCCACCCCGAGGATACTATTGCTTGGGTATCTGATCAAAGGTAAGATATCTGCAAATAGAAGTCTCTATCAGATGGACAGGTTACTTACCTTCAGTAACACCCTATCTGGTAGAGACTATGGGCCTGGTGGAGGGACTACTCTGCCACAAACGTGACGGATATCCCATCCCCTGTATTATGATTCCCATAGGCTATAATGGGATCGTAATACGATTGATGGGATACCCATCACATTTGTGACGGAGTAACCCCCTCCACCTGGATCTAAACCAGATGCTACATCTAGCTGCTTTACCGACCCACCCATCCTCAGCGCTCTGTGAACTGATTTCTAGGGACAGGGACTCCCCTTTCAGGCCCTAGTTTTGACACCCCGGAAGTCAGTGTTATTCATGGCTGTGCACTTGTGGCGTGGAAATTCATGACAAGAAACTGACGTTGGTGTTCATGTGTGGCACCTATATAGCCCCCATGTCATTTCCTTTGTGGATGATGGAGCCAATCGATGCCACCTACCAGCGTGTAGGTGTACTGCTCACTAAATTTTTCGGATCCAGTCTGACAACTGGGGACACCCAAACGTAAGTAATCTGCAGCTAGATTTCTTCTCTACCAGATAACGCATTACCGAAGGTAAGTAACTTGTCCAACAGTTCTGAAGTAAACCTTCAAATATGGGGGGCAGGTGTTCAGAGCTGAAAGATGAAGCTTACTGGTGTCCTTCAGCTATATAGTACCAAAGTCAGCTTGAATACTCATTGACAAAGTCATTTTCTTTTTAGCTTGGATCTAGATTTTATGTGAACTTCAGTGTCTAAAGAGCTTGTTACTGATGATGTAGGAAAAAATGCTAAGGGTGACTAGTAGATGTTTCATAGACTAGTGCATATGTTAAAACAAGCCATATACACATAGCACTTGAAATTGAACCTTGGTTGCTTGATATGTGTATTCACAAACATATCTTACTTCATTACTAGCATTTTTGCTGCAAACACCAAAATTCAAAGCGCTGTTCTGAGGATTTTCATCATTCAACTGGTTAAAATCTGATAGTTTCCTCCTAATGTATCTGTCCTTGCCGAGCACCACTCTACTTTTTATATGTGTGCACTTCTCTGGATAGACAGGAATGGGTGGCCCCGCTCAGTAAGAGAAATAGAACAGGTCAACATACCAGAGAATGACAGCGTCATAAAGAGAAGAGTATAGCAAGAGAAGTGAACTAGAGGGAAAAGGTGGTGAGGATCAGACCATATAGAAACATATGTGAGGCAGGAAGAGAGGTAAGGTATTTAAAGATGAGGTAGACCCAATGTGGAAATTGTAGGTAGAGAAAAAGAGGTAGGAAAATAGGTTAGGATTCTCAATGAGGTAGAGAGACAGGCATAGGGAGAACGAAATGTAGAGAGGAGTACAGTACTCCATGGTAAAGAGAGAGGTGATTTAGAAAAATAGAGAAAGGTAAAGAACAAACAGACTAGAGGAAAAACAAAGAGATGGAAGGCAGAGAGAGCAAAATAAGAAGAGATATAAAACAGGTTCAGGTAACTGAGTAGTGGGGAATAGATAAAGGTGTACTGAGGGGTAAATGGCAGAAGGAGTTATGGGGTGTAGAGCAAAAACAGAAGTAGAGTAGAGATAAGAAGAGACAGAACAAGACAGAAAGAAGGATAAAGACAGACAGATCAATAGAGGCAGATAAACTGAGACATATGTAGAGACAGAGCTACACAAATGGAGACAGATTTAGAGGGAGAATGACTGAGCTAGAGAATGATAGAAAGAGAGAATGATATAAAGAGAGACACAGTCAGATAGGCACAGACACCTGTAGACCTAAAGATGATAAGCCTAGATAGGCAGAGGGATACACAGTTAGACATAGATAAACACAGGTGGACACTGACAGACACAAACACATAGAAAGGTGAACCACTGCTCATTCTCAGTGGTGGCGAAGAGATAGAACCAAGGCTCCCCCATACGCAGAAGAGACATTGCACTGCCTCTGAGTGTAATTGCCACTCATGGTCCCCTAGGCACTGACTGCTGAGCTCATCCGCCCTGGCATTCAACTATCCTGCCAGGTGGTTCACAACCAGCAAAATTCCTTGGTGGTCCAGCAAAATTCCTTGGTGGTCCAGCCATTTCCAGAAGCTCAAGCAATCCTGGACTAGGGTCCTGGACTCCACCCAGACCTGTGTGTTGCAGTAGCACATGGCGGGAGTGTTGTCCATAAGCACCTGTACCAGTCTCCCCTTGATGGATGGAAGGATGGCCCTCAAATCTAGAGGGCTGATATGGAGCTAGGCCTCCTATCCCCACCTCTCTCAGATTGCTACCCCAAACCAGAAGCGATGCATTGGTCAGCTGTGGGTGGTCAGCTCTGGTTGGTGAAGGGAGAGGAGTCTGCCATTTACCCAATTCTGGTCCTGTAACCACCACTGCACATCTTTTGCAATCTCCTCCAAAATATAGATGTGGTCAGAGAGGTCCCTTTGATGGTGGACCCACTGAGACCTCAGATTTCACAACAGAGCCTGCATATGCCACCTGGCGGGCTTGACCATTAGGAGGCAGGAGGCTAGAAGCCTCAGAGTCAACCTCAATGAAACCATCATAGCCTGAATGTACTGGACTTTCCTCTGCAGGGGAAAGACCCCCAAAGATGACAGAAGCTTTGCCATAGCCTGGAGGTGGGTGAGGCGAGCTCGCTTTCGACCACCTGTCATTGAGGTAGGGAAGACTAGCATCCCTGACCTCCAAAGGTTTGCTGCCACCTCTGCCATCACTTGTGCGAATACCTGAAGGGCAGTTGTGAGACCAAAGGGGAGCCCAGTGAACCGAAAATGCTCCTGTCCAACCCTGAATTGCAGGTAGCGCTGATTGGCCTAGAGGACGGGAAATTTGAAATAGGTGTCCTGCAAGTCCAATGCCACCATCCAGGGTTAAGTGCAGACACACCTAGGCCAATGTGAGCATTTTTAATTTGTCCTTGTGGAGGAAGAGGTTGAAAGGGCACATGTCTAAAATACGACAAAGGCCGAAGTCCTTCTTGGCCACCAGAAAGTAGTGGGATTAACAACCATGTCCTACTTCTGGCACAGGCACTCTCTTGATAGCCTATTTTGCAAACAGGGTTTGCACTTCCTGCTGCAAAATGGAGATATGGTCCTCTATCACTTTCCTGGGAGATGGTGGAAGATGGGGTGGCAGGAGTATAAAAGCTATAACTGCAAAACAATTTGCTGGACCCATCTGCCCAATATTATAGTCTGCCTACTCAGCAAGAATCATTAGATCCTGCTTCCACTGGGTGGCTGTGCTCCACTAAATGCATGACAATGTGGGTTGGCAGGTGAGGCTGCAGGAGGTTAGTGGACTGGGCAACCTGTTGACCTTGACTGCAGGGCCAGTGGGCACCATGGCCTCGACGACAAAACTGCTTTAGTGCCTTATGGAGGTGGATTAGCTGGCAGTATGGGGTTTGTACGATAAAGCAGCAAACGGAGCAGTAGGGCTGATGCGGCTGCTAGGCAGAGCAGATAAGCCCAAGGAGTGTACCATGACCTTGCTCTCCATGAACCACTCGAGAGTGGAGTCTGCCTTTTACCCAAAGAGGTAAGTCCTGTCAAATAAAATGTCCATGAGAGTTGACTAACCATATCAATGGCTTGCCTAATATAGTCAATAATGTCCAGGATACAAGACATTGTGAACTTGGCCTCACTACAACTGTCCTGTATGTTGTGGGCAAGGACAGGTCAAAGGTCTTCATCGACCTTTAAGGGGTCTTGAGCACCAAGTCCCAAAGGGCATGAGAATAACACCACAAAAGGCAGCTGACATTCACTGATCGAATTAGAAGACTGGTGGACGAGAATACTTGTTTACAGAATGTCGCCACTTGTTTTGACTCTCAACTGGGAGGAGTAATAGAGAATTTGTTGGGATTAGCCTTACTTAGCCTTACTTGCAGACACCCGCACCACCAAGCTTTCAGTAGAGAGGTGCTGAGATAAGAATACAAGGTTGCCCTGGTTTTCACGTTGTGCAATCTGGGGGTTGACTGGGGTGCCAGAGCTGTGTTTGGCCCATCGCCCCAACAAAGTATCTATATTATCCTTAAAAGGCAAGAGGGGCTCAGTAAATGTTTGCCCCAGGTGAATAACTTCAGCAAGAACATTGGTCTTGACCTCCAAGATAATGTACTGGAGGTCAAGGACTTCTGCCTTCCTATACATTATCATGCCATAAGAAGCACTTTCCTTAGTAGTAGAATCAGAGGTGAGAGGAACCCCAACTCAGGAGGGGCATCAAGGCCACTGGCCTTCTGTAGGTCATCATACAGAGTCTCCTCAGGATAAGATTGACCAGTCTCATCACTTGCTTCATGACTATTGTCTGAATCTGTGCGAACAGGGAATGCGTGGTGTGTGTGCCCCTTGGTGGAAGCAAATCCAGTGGAGGAAGCAGCACCTTCACAGTGGTCAACTGTGGCCTTAGAATAAATAGTGCCAGTTCAGCGTGAAAGAGGACTATTGGGGCCTCGTCATCCGGCATTGAAGCAGTCAGCATCCGCGTTGAATCACTGGTAACTGGTGTGAACTGCGGACCGGAGGTCAAGTCAAGAGGAGCTGGAGGGGGCCTTGGAGGGTCCAGCTGGTGCAGAGAATTAACCCACCGGCTGCAATCCAGTTTTTTCCCCCTCACATCTGTTTATTTAGATTTTCAAAATGAAAGCAACGTCAGTTACAACTTGCACTGTTGTGTATATCGTATTACATTCCAGAATACCCTCTGACCCCCCCCCGGCACGCCCAGTCATGGCCCCATCTCAGTGCCCCCTCCCAGTCTGCACCACCGCACGTGAGCTCAGGCTCTCTCTGGATCAGCCCTCCATAGGACTTGCAGCTGCGCCAAGTTTTCCCCCATTTTCTGGGGCACGTACATCAGGTTTTGCACGACTCCAGGAGTGAGACTGAGAAGTATTGTGGTACTGAAAATTCTGGACCCGTGTTATAAACATCGTCGTATCACAACGATTTTGGTATCAGCAGACCGAGAATGATTAGAATAGTATGCACAAGCATTGTATTCATATTCAGGTGACAAAATCACCCGAATATCAGAGTTTCCGTCCTGAAACTCTGAGGTTCCATTTAAACGACAGCCATTTTGTGATTGCCCTCACATAGGCCAATGACTAATGCCAAAAACGAGTCTGAAGGACACGTACATCTTTGCTGACTCCTCTGTGACCTGGGCAAGCTGACTCCACTGCCTGAAGCCAAACCTGTTCGGCCAGTTTCTTTCCCAGTGGCCGAATGAGATTAGTATCAAGGCACAACACACCATAAACCTTTCATCACACACAAACCATGCCTAATCTTACACACACCTGTCTCTGTTTCTTTCTTTATGACTTGCTTTACAAGGAGGAGGTGCCCGTTTATATTGGGGGTCCGTCGATATCTGATGAAAGTACTAAGCCTTGCCGGGTAATTAACTGAAATATGGGCTTGTCATCATAAACCTGCTATTTCTTTGTAGTGAAAACATGTGAATGGTCAACTGTAATCCTGTTAAAACCCCAAAGGCTACTCACATGTTGCCTCTCTAGCTTTTCTCATTTGTTTAGGAATGTGACTGGTACAGCCCCCTTGCATGCCTAGGGCATAATAAATGATATAAAAGGTCTGAGCTAAGACCATTTCTGGAGACTGCCTCTTTCAGTTGCTATAGGTCAGCTTCTGGGAGACGTAGTCTCACTCATTTGAGTTTAATAAAGATGTCTTTTCATATTTCAGCTTCTTTGCCAAGTTCTTTGTTATATTACCCTGAGAATGAAAATCTCTAGTACTTCAGTATGGTGCCACCTCTCACCTTCTCAGGGGTGTATGAGTGGCAGGAAGGGGTGAGTCCCGCTTAGATATCCTGTGTTTTTTCTTTGATTTACGCAAAGATTTTGAACAAGACAAAAGTCGACCACTGGAACAACTCCTGCATCTTCTGGATCTCGGCCATGACCACGACAGAACCTTTGGCTTGCACTGGTCTTGTCACTGAGCCTCCTGGCTCTTGTCAGTGTAGAGCGTCCCCTCGCAGTCTTGGATTCATTGACGTCACTGCAGGACTCAGTGTCATGGCTCAGCCTCAGGCACCACAAGCTAATCTGATGAGTATCTGTCACAGACATTAGTTTGCGACAATTCTTAAAACCTGTTGTTTTCTGAGGTGCCGTCCTTTGCACACTGTAAATAAAACATTTTGATTGAGGCAAGGGTCTCAAAGAGATGGGAGAGAAAACTGGATCCATGTTTAGAGGTGTGAAAAGAAAGCAACTGAGAGCGCACAGGAATGGCCCCCAATCTAGGCTCTGCACGTTACTTCTGGAGTGGAACAGCATTAGTGCACAGCCACAAGGCACCAACTAGCAGTGCACAGAGGTACTCCTGGAGTTTCCTGATCCAGTCAGGCGTCTGGGGATATTCAAAAGGAGAGGAATCGGCGGGTAGAAATTTTAATCAGAAATATATGTAGAGAGGTATACATAGACTGATAGAGTCAGCTAGAGACAGGGTAACAGAAACACAGAGGTATAGAAAGGTAGAGATAGACAGAAAGTAGTAGGGACAGATAGAGACAGGTGGAGTTAGTCACAGATAGAGACAGATGGAGACAAACAGAAATTGAGACGGAGACGGATGAATAGCAGTAGACAGATAATGACAGACAGATAGAAAAAAACAAGGTATATGGAGCCAAACTGAGGCAAATGGCGAGGGAGAAAGGTAGCCACAAACAGAGATAGGTTGAGACAGACAGACAGGGAGATAACCTAGATCAAGACAGAGACAGGGAGATAACTGACATACAGAGATATATAGAATCAGACAGAGAAAGAGATAGATAAAAGCTGAAACTACTAGAGAGAGTCAGATAGAGACATACGCATGTATGTAGGTACTGGAAGAGACAGAGCCCAATATATAAAGCGAGGAACAGGCAGGTGGGGCCATGTAGGTAGAGAAAGACAAACTTATGAAGGCAGATAATAATAATAGAGACAGAATGAGGCAGAGAGACAGAGATATATCGAGGCAGGTGGAGGCAAAGCAACTTAGACACAGAAATGATAGGGACAGAGGCACTTTCCACCACACCATACCGCCCGCTCAAGCTCCCTCCCCTCCCTCTCTCATAGCCACCATCAAACACAATGCCCCAAACCCAGTCACACCATACCGCCCTACATTCCTTCTTTCCCAACCAGCAAGCACCACCTCCTGCAGTTATAATGTTTCTTTCATGGAAGCTGTGTAAGTAAATAAATAAATAACATCAATACAAAGAGTCAGGTTGAAGGAAACAGGAACAGATCTAGACAGAACAAGGTAGAAATGGATAGAAAGGCATTGATGGAGACAGAGAGAGAAAGAGAGACAGAGATAGAAAGCGAGAAATAGATACACAGGTCAATAAATATGCCCATAGATATACATGCATTGATCAAGACGGGGAGAGCTACAGACAGAAAGACAAAACAGATAAATATAGAGCGCCAACAACAAATCGAGGCAGTTATAGAGACTGAGCTATGGAGGGATAAATACTGCTGAGACCCAAAGACGATAGATAGATAGAAAGATAGATAGATAGATAGATAGATAGATAGATAGATAGATAGATAGATAGACAGATAGATAGACAGATGAGTAGATGCAGTGAGACAGGCGGAATAAAACTGATAGAGACATATATAAATAGAGAGAGACAGATGGATACATGTCAAAGAAAACGTGCTTTTGCGTATACTTGAAGTACATATTTATTAAGCTAGAACAAGCAAAAATCCATTATCTTCATGCAAACCGTCAAAGATTGCCCCTCTTAGCAATTGAGCATCTAATACCCCCACCTTAAACAGCCTTTTTATAAACATTTTGCATTAAAGCATCAAATGAAAACAATTGTTACATTTAGACATCACCACAGATTTCTTCTGGGCACCAATACACATTGTTGCCTCAAACCTGCAGAGACAGGTTAAACTCCAGCATCGCTCCCGGATGCAAAGGATACTATAGGATGCATGCTGGTTTCTTTATAGGATTCATTTCGATCTTGACTGTCCCCGTAGAGAGGACACGTAGCATGCTCAGACACCAGAGAAGAGGCACCTATTTAAGCATTTCATCAAAAGATTTATGGCCTGAGTTAGAGTTTGGCGGACGGGTTACTCTGTAACAAAGGTGATGGATATCCAAACTCTAAATCTGGCCCTTAGTCATTTGATTTTCAGGTTTATCTTTCTGGTTATCAGATTCACCTAAAACAGATAATACGTCATCTTCAATATTTTTCTGGATGTTAAGATACACCCTGTTGTTTCTACAATGAATTATATAATTGAGCTTTTTCAACAAACCTCTTGGCAGTTGTGACAAAACTCCACAGAGAAGCATGCCGCTCAGTGATAGGGTCTGAAGTGAAAGAAACAGGATCAGTGATATGCTGTAGAAGTTTGATGTTGGAAATGCTGACTGCAACAATGGCCAATGTCAAGAGATGTAGAGAATGAAATTCAGAGGTTATCATAGCAGATTGGCTAGTATTGGTACCAATAAGATAAGACATTGGTTTACCATTGATCATAGACTTCACCTACAAACCTTTGTGATTAACCGGATCAGTTTTCACCTCTCAGGGTGGCCTAATAGTCTGGATACTAATTGTGAGTTATTTGGGTGACTTCAGTCAGATTAGACTGAGATCGCATACCTGATGTTAAATTTGGACAGTCTCACTTCCAGTGTCTCAAATGACCACAGTTGAAACATGATTCTCCTGGGAGAGCTTGTACCTTTTTCCCTCTCTTGTTTTCAACCTGCCCTCCCTCCTCCTTCCTGTATCCATCTTGGTTCATCACTTCCATTCCCCTCCCTTTTACTTTATTGTTGCAACAATTGTATTATTTAAAACAATCAGTTTGTATCATTTGATTCCTTTTTCCTTTCTTGCACTGCTATGCAGTAGTTCAAAATTGCAACCAACTGAGGTACACTCTTGGTCTTTGATACAATGGAAATTGTACACAAATTTCTTATATCTTTGGTAACAATTAATCGACAAAGGCAACACCTGAGCTTATTTTGCCCGTTGGGAGATATCTGAATATCTATCAAACTCATCCCTTAATCTGTCTAAATAGTCTGTCAGACTCTCCTTTAGTTTATATACCAGGCACACTTCACTTACTACATTCACCAAACCATCCTCAGAGACCTCCAAAGCAGCATTGTCTACAGGAACATGTCCCACACAACCATTCTTTTCCAAATGTCTACTGTTCACTTTACGCAGCACCACCATTCTCAACAAATGGTCCACATCTGCCCTCTTCAGTCTGTAACATTAAAACACTGTGTTATATTCTTATTATGAGCATGTGAGTTAGAACCTTAAGAGGTTCTTAGAATGGTGAGGGAGAGCTGCGAGCGCGAGCTGGGAGCACGAGCGGTGGACGTTGTGGAGAGAAAACTAGAGGCTGGGACGTTGCTTTAAGAAGATCTTTTTAATGTAATAAAATCCAGTAAAATATCTTTCTAGTCTGTGGATTAACTTCAATTCAACACTGGCGACGAGGATGGCTGACTCTGCATGTTTAAGATTCCAGTAACTTCTCAACTCCGGCTTTTGGCAACAGTGGATCGTGTTTCTTTCATCACCGCTATTTTTGGCATTCTGCCAAGACAAGAATACACTGTGTTGGATTTCGACATTTCGGGAGGATCGTGTGTTTTTTTTTTTTCTCTTCAAGACTGCTATTTTTGACATTCCTGCATTGATTTCAGCACTACGGAGCGGTGTTGGGCTAAATTTGGATCGCGTTTTCATGACGCTGTTGCCACTGTCATTGGCATTCTTCTAAATTACGTGATTTCTATTTTTATTTGTTTTATGAAACATTATTTCTTTTTCTGTCTATGTGACAGTAATGTTGCTCTCGGTCTCCTAGCAACTGAGTGACACCATTTCTGATTTTTTCCTGTCTATGTGACAGTAATGTTGCTCTCGGTCTCCTAGCAACTGAGTGACACCATTTCTGCTATTTACACGCTATTTTCAATTTAGGATATTGACGCTGTTGTTGCTAGGTTGGTGCTTCCCAATCTCCTAGCAACCGAGAGACGCCATTATCACGCCGGCTCTCTGTGCTCTCAGTTTCAAAGGAACTGTTACGAGAGACGTTTATGTTGCTTCCGCATGACACTGTTGCTACTTGACTTACTTTAAAAAAAAAAAAAAAAAAAAAGTATTATTTTTGGGGACTGTTCTGACTTTTATTTTCCCACAGACACTGTTGTGTTGTTAATATCATATGTTTAAGTTTTCTCTAAGAATTTATTTATGCTCCTTTCAAAATTAGTACTAAATGTAGGTTATCTAGGTTCATTTCACACAATGTTGTGTAGTGTGTTGTTTTTTACTTATATGTTCGCATGTTAAGTTTGTTTTACAATATTTTTCACTGTATTTTAATATTTACATATCATTAAGTACTGTTGTACTGAGGTACATCTAACATACTAAAAATGCCGAATGTTTCCTCCCCACCTTTCTTTCTTTCCACTCCTGGTGAAACCCCAATCAAATGGGCAAAGTGGAAAAAGGTTTTCGAGAGATACTCCAGAGTGTGTGGTACCTCGTTGTGCAATGAAAGGAGAACTGCTCTACTTCTTCATTGTTTGGGGACGGAAGGTCAAGAAGTTTTTGACCATCTTCCTGATCTTCCAGACAATGAAGCAATTAATTTAAATGAATATGAGATATGCATTAGGAAACTGGATCTACATCATCTTCCTAAAGTTAGCACAATTTTAGAGAGGTACTATTTTGGAAAACGTCAACAAGCTGAAGGGGAAACTGTTGAAAATTATGTCACAGAGTTAAGGCATTTGTCCTCATCTTGTAAGTTTGGGTCAACGTTGGAAGAGAGGATCCGTGATCAATTCATGCTAGGGTGCAATATCGATAAAGTAAGAGATGAATTATGGCTTTTAGATGATCCTCATGGTGATCAAGTTTTATCATTAGCCAAGAGAATTGAGCACTCTCTTATGTGTGTGGAGGTGGTGAAACGCTGTGAGCCAAAGGAAGTGAATGTGGTTGGGAGTAGTAATAAGTCCAAAGTGACCCAGCCTTCTAGCAAGGGAATGTTCTCCAATAATAATGGAAAGAAATGTTTTAGATGTGGGAGAGGAGGTCATCTTGCAAATAGTAAGCTTTGTCCAGCCGTTAACAGCTTTTGTTTGTATTGCAAAAAGAAAGGTCACTTTTCAGTTGTGTGTAATCTTAAAAAGACAAAGCAGTCGGTGAGTGTGATTGATGATAATTCTCATGTCAACAATGATGAGTCTGACTTTGCTTGTGGTCAAATTGTACTTCAAGTTTCTAATGACAGCTTGGGTGGCCCTCTGGATTATATCACTGTAGAGGGAAAAAGAACCAAAGTGCTTTTTGATTCTGGCGCAAAGATTTCCATAGTTTCTAATATGTTTTATCAAGATGAGTTAAAGGGTAAGGTTAACCTTTTAAAACCTGATATTAAGCCTTGTGGATATGGTGGTGAGCCCATTGACTTACATGGTTATTTTGTTGGGTTGATTGAATATGACAATCGTTTCACTTCAGGGAAAGTCTATGTTTCAAAGAGAGGTGATAGCATCATAAGTTGGTGGCATCAGAAAGATCTTGGGGTGATGCTTGACCCTAATAATTCACCTCCCATTATAGTAAAACCAATACAGGATTCAGATGGAGTGAGCGTATTAACCACCAGTAATCTCACTGAGAATTTACGTAAAGAATTTCCTAATGTTTCTGTGGGAATATAGGGTGCATGAAGGGATACTCTCATAAAATTAAATTGCTTCCAGGTGCTGTACCGTTCTGTAGTAAAGTGCAGAATGTTCCCTTTGCGGTGAGGGATGAGTTACGATCTGAACTTAAAAAATTAGAAGATCAAGGTATAATTGAAGAAGTGGAGGGAACAGAATGGTTGTCTTCCATAATTATAGCTAAGAAGGCTAATGGCAATATCAGACTTTGTGTTGACCTGCGCAAACTTAATAAATGTGTGATGGTAGACAGATATCCACTTCCCAACATATCTGAATTATTAACTATAGTGTCAGGTGCTAAAGTTTTCTCTACCATAGATTTAACCTCGGCATATCATCAGATAATATTGGATGAATCGTCCAGGAATTTAACGGCTTTTGTTACGCCTTGTGGCACCTTCAGGTTTATTCGTCTACCTTTTGGTCTAATCTCTGCTGCATCAGTGTTTCAGAGGGCTATGGAACGAATTATGCAAGGGATAAATGGTGTGTGTGTCTATCAAGATGACATTCTGATCTGTGGCAAAGACAATGCTGATCATAATAAAACTCTTAGAAAAGTTTTATCAAAGATTTCGGAGAATGGTTTAACTATTAAAGCAGAGAAATGCAAGTTTGCAGTTGAGCATATTGACTATCTAGGGCACACTATTACTGGAGGTGGTTTAATTCCTAAGAAAGATCTTGTTGACACAATTACGAGCTTAGCTTCTCCAACATCCAAAGAGGAGTTGATGAGGTTTCTGGGTATGGCTGAATATTATAATAAATTAATTAAAGATTTTGCTAGTTCTTGTTATAATATGAGACTTCTGTTGAAGAAAGGGAAAGAGTTCATATGGAGTAAAGAGTGTGAGAAGGAGTTCATGATGTTAAAAAATTGCTTATGCAATGCACCCAAACTAAAGAATTTTGATCCTGATTTACAGTCGATTCTCACAACGGATGCCAGTGGGAAGGGGTTAGGTGCGGTTTTACATCAGGGTATACGTAGTTCAGAGAACACAATTGCTTTCATCTCCAGGAGTTTGAAAGAAACTGAGACTAAGTACTCTGTAATAGAGAGAGAGGCTCTTGCAGTTTACTGGGCAGTTAGGAAATTTAAAAAGTTTTTGTGGGGAAGGCCTTTTGTAGTTAAAACTGACCATAAACCTTTGTGTGAGGTTTTTAAATCTAAAGGTATTGATACTGTCTCGAGCAGGATTACTAAATGGATTGTAGCTTTGCAGGAATATGATTATGTTGTGGAGTATGTTCCTGGATCTGACAATTACTCAGCAGATGTGTTATCCAGACTAGTATCACCGAATTTGTTAAATTTTGATGAAGTAGAAGATTTTGAACAATTTGATAGAGTATGTGAGGTGAGTTTTGAAATTATATCTGAGGAAAAGTGGCGTGAGGATACTAAGTCTGACAGAGTGTTACAAGAATTGGTAAATTTGCTGCGGTCTGGATGGAATAGTAAGAATCAATGTAGTACAGAGTGCAGAGAGTTCTGGAGTGTGAGAGATCAACTAGCTGTTGATCGGGATTTGTTGCTTAGAGGGATGAGGTTGATACCACCTTCTAGTGTGAGAGGGCTACTGATAGATCAGGCACATAAAAGTCACATGGGAATATCCAAAACAAAGGAGAGATTACGTATGGATACTCATGTTGAGAGGGTGGTTCGTGAGTGTGTTCAGTGCGCTCTTAGTGAAAAGGCTATGAAGCCTAAAGTTCAACCTATGATTATAAGGGACAAACCGATAGGACCATGGGAAGATGTAGCATTGGATATTTTAGGTCCTATATACAGTGAAGGTTCAGCTGAATATGTCATAGTGATCATGGATATGTATTCTAGATGGCCTGAAGTTTGTTTTACCAGGGGAATAGAAACTCGGAAAGTGATAGAATTTCTCACAAACCTCATTAGTAGAGAGGGTATTCCTTCCACTCTTCTTACTGATAATGGTGTACAATTGATTTCAAGAGAGATGGAGAGATTTCTTAAAGGGTGTGGAATAAGACATAAATTGTGTGCGTTATATCATCCTGAGTGTAATGGTTTATTTGAGAGATTCAATCGAGTTTTAAAGGAAACTATCACATTAGCCAAAGACAATCATCTAAATTGGAAACAGGAAGTAATTAAAAAGGTGGCTGTATATAGGCATACTCCCCATTCAACCACAGGTCAAACTCCTTTTGTCTTATTTCGTGGAAGACGAGGGAACACTATTCTTGAGCCGAATTGGGTTAATGAGTTTTTAGGTGTGGAAGGAAAGAAGTTTATTGATGAAGGGTGGAAAGTCAGGGAACGGGAGAAATCTCTGATGAGTAAATGTAACTTTGATAAGAAGAACTCGGTGAAGAAAACTGTTGTAAATGTTGGTGATTGGGTTATGGTCAAGAATCCAGTTCTGAAAGGTTGTGGAAAGAAACTTTCCTCTCCAATGGAAGTTGTGAAACTTTTCACTAATGCTGTAAAACTTAGTGACGGTCGAATTTGGAATTTGAATAGAATTGTCAAGCTTCACAGTAACACTGTGAATTTGGGAACTCTGGAGGGACAGCAAGATGAAATCTCTCGTTCTGCTGATGAGATGAAACTAAGAAGATCTGAGAGGAACATCAAGATACCTCCACATTTAAAAGACTATGGGCCTGATTTTGACCCTGGCGGACGGCGGAGGCCGTCTGCCAAGGTACCGCCGCTGAATGACCGCACCGCGGTCAAAAGACCGCGGCGGCCATTCAGACATTTCCTCTGGGCCGGCGGGCGCTCTCCAAAAGAGCGCCCGCCGGCCCAGAGGAAATGCCCCTGCAACGAGGAAGCCGGCTCAGAATTGAGCCGGCGGAGTTGCAGGGGTGCGACAGGTGCAGTTGCACCCGTCGCGTATTTCAGTGTCTGCTTAGCAGACACTGAAATACTTTGCGGGGCCCTCTTACGGGGGCCCCTGCCGTGCCCATGCCACTGGCATGGGCACGGCAGGGGCCCCCAGGGGCCCCGCGGCACCCCCTACCGCCATCCTGTTCCTGGCGGGCGAACCGCCAGGAACAGGATGGCGGTAGGGGGTGTCAGAATCCCCCATGGCGGCGCAGCAAGCTGCGCCGCCATGGGGGATTCTAAGGGCAGCGGTAAACCGGCGGGAGACCGCCGGTTTGCCTCTTCTGACCGCGGCCGAACCGCCGCGGTCAGAATGCCCTGCGGGGCACCGCCGGCCTGTCGGCGGTGCTCCCGCCGACCCTGGCCCCGGCGGTCTCAGAATGACCCCCTATGTTTTAAAAAGACCGAAGGAGTGGAATTCAAACACTATGGACGTGAGGGAGTGTATGAGACCGAGGAGAAATATCATGACTCCTTCCCACTTAAGAAACTATGTGAGGATGTAAAAAAAAAAAAAAAAAAAAAAAAATATGCTAGCTTTATGTTTCGCTTATATTTTTGGAATGTTTCAGTATATATGTAGTGATGGTTATCTTAAAGTTTGTTGTATCTTTTCTTTATTCATACTGTTATTTGGTCTTCAATGAAAGGGGAGAGATGTGTTATATTCTTATTATGAGCACGTGAGTTAGAACCTTAAGAGGTTCTTAGAATGGTGAGGGAGAGCTGCGAGCGCGAGCTGGGAGCACGAGCGGTGGACGTTGTGGAGAGAAAACTAGAGGCTGGGACGTTGCTTTAAGAAGATCTTTTTAATGTAATAAAATCCAGTAAAATATCTTTCTAGTCTGTGGATTAACTTCAATTCAACACACTGTTTGAAATTCTTTACAAAACTTTGGGGGATTTTCATGAATGATGGAGGATTGTTGTTAATGTTGACCGAATCTGTACGTCTGTCATAATTAGGGCTTTTGACCTCGTGACTCACAGTGCATCTCAAACTATCCCAGCTAATTGTTGGACTGTGAACCCAGGCCTTTTAGCATCTCACACTGGTCGAATGATGAGGTCTTGAGCAAAAGTGCAAGTTGACAGAGTCATCCTCTTGTCTGACTACTTGCTGCCTGCCACTTGTATTGCTGAGCTGTGTTTTCACCTTGTACCCCTGTTAGGTCTCGGGCTGTGCACGGTCTAGGGCCCGCCCTCACCACGCCAAGGCTGGCATCTTGTCTGTTAATGCTCCTGTGCACCAAGTCCCTGTGTGGGAAACCCCACGAGACAGCCTTTACTGCACGTTGGAAGTCGCACTGTACATGTAAGTATCGATGGGTGAGCCTATTGGTAATGCATTCGAAAGTAATGCTTTTAAGGTGTTTCTGTATGTGTTATGATGCCTTTATGGTGATCTTTTCCCTCCCAGGAAACGAGGTAGTCAAATTAGACTACAACTCCCAGAATCCTTTGGTGGTAGTCATACGGGTTGTGGCAGGTGGTATAAAACCGGCCAGCCCCACACCCGGTGCTCAGTATGCTTTGGGATTTTCTCTGGGCTAGGGCTGTTTGGCCCCGTTTCTGGTGGGGACTGGTTTCCAGCCCGCGTCAAGGCTTCTAGCTGCTGGGGGGATTTCCTCCATGCAGGTCCTGCTGGATTATTGTAAGAGTGGCTCGATTCGGGACATCTGTCCTCACGCACATTCAGAGCAGGCTGTGCTCTGTATGGTAAGAGTCTTTGTGTGCCAGCACCGATATATTTCAGTACAAGCGCATTGCTGAGCCATTGAATTGCTCTTTGCACAGAAACACTGCATTCCTGAGGTTTTCCCGAGTGGGTAGAGTTTGGGAGAGACAAAAAAAACAAGCATTTGCAATGCAACGGGTCTCGCATTTGCTCATGTTAGAGCTGATCGCGTTGTAAACTCCTAACCCGACTTTTCACCTATCGGCAAAAGTGCATTTATGCACGTAACCCGAAAAAGTGCAATTAACTATGTATAGCGCTCGACTTCTGCCAAGCGAAATCGCGCTAGTAAATTAAAGAAAAAGTAGTCCACGAGCCGGACAGAAAACAGCGAGCCTCGCATGTTTACTGTACTTGGTCGATGCGCTCAAGGAGGACTAGCCACCGGAAAAGGCATGACGTATGCATGCCTTCGACTAATGAAAGCAAGCAGATTTTATTAGGCAAGCCCAGGAACCAATGAAAATCACTGACGTGACTTCGACAGGGCTCCAAGCCGTTTTCGCAGGCTCGACCCTAAAAAACAACAGATTGGCGATAGTTCGCCTCGGGTGTTATTTTTGGCGGCAGTTTACTCTCGAGTTGGCAACTCCTGAGAAAGAGCAATAACCTGCAACCCTTATGGCTGGTAGCGCAGTCAGCCCTTCCTCATGGAGGTGCACCACCAGCGTCTCTATCTGGCATGGGGAATAAGAATGTTGGAAATGGCCCTCTCTAGAGGGTCACCCCCAAACTGCCTTCCTGTTCCTACTTGTTGCTGGATTTTTGCTTGTTGGCCCTAGGACTCTTATGCACTATACCACTGCTACCCAGTGCTAAAGTGCTTGTGTGAACTCCCATAAACAAGATTTGATTGGCAGAACCTGATTGGCATATTTGATTTACTTGTAAGTCCCTTGTAGAGTGGTATACCATGTATCCAGGACCTGTAACTTAAATGCTACCAGTGGCCTGCAGCACTTATTGTGCCACCCACTTAAGTAGCACTGCAAAACAGGTCCCCGGTCTGCCATTTCAGCCTGAAGGCAGTGTCCAACTGCCATGTCGACTTGGCATTTAAAACCCCTTGTCAAGCCTTATGCTCCCCTTTTATTACGTATGTCACCCATAATGTAGGCCCTAAGTAGCCCATATTTCGAGGTGCTGTGTAATTAAAAGATAGGACATGTACTTTTAAGTTTTACATGTCCTAGTAGTTAAAAACTCCCCAATTCATTTTTCACTACCGTGAGGCCTACCCCTCCCAAAAGATTTCATTGGCAGGTTCCTTATTATGTTTAATAAGCTTTAATTCCTAAACCAGGGGAGGTAGCTATGTCCTGTATGGTACCTATGAACTTGTATTGATAAACCATCTTTAATGGTAAAGTCACATTTATCATTACAGGTTTGAAAATGCAACTTTAAGAAGCTTGGCAATTTCCTTCCCTTAGCCCTCTGTGCCTGCAGCCTGCCTCAGGTCACATGACTGGTTGCTACTGACAATTAGGACTTTTTGGATTCCTCTCAGCCCATCACACAGTAGTGGGATCAGCAGAGCCTCAATTGGCTTTTAACTGACTTCATGGTGGGGGAGCTAAGCACAGCCCCCACATACACCTGAATAGGCTGGCCTCTGCCACCACACAATAGGCTGAACAACCCTGTATTGTCAGTGCAGCCAGCTAGGATCCAGGTTAGGGGAGACAGGAAACTCCTGGGACTTCAGAGAACCTACCTGGAAACTTCTCCAACCTTCTAGGAGAGCGTCCCAGGGTATAAAAATAGGCCTGTCTGACATCCACTCTTCAGTTCACTGCTGTATCTGCGGGAGAACTCTGAGGATTGCCTGCTGGTGTGAACTGCTGTACATTTTGCCAGACTTCTGATGTACCTGGAAGCACTGCTTTGCAGCCCGGAGCCTGCCTTGAACCTTCAGAGACCAGCCATGCTGTGGAGCCCTGCAACTTCACCTGCACCCAGTACTTCAGAAGTGATTCCAAGGGCTAGTTTAACTGGACTCCTGCCACAGAGACCAAACAGGCTCCCACTATCTTGAACCTGCACCATGACCCATCCTGAGTCTTGAACCCCCAAGAGGTCTTGATCCACTCCTGTGCCCATGGTTGTGGTGCTAAAAGTGCCCAGAAGGCCATTTTCCATAAATGAGGACTTGCTATTTTGAACCTTAAACTTTTAAAATTCATAACTTGGTTCTACTAATTCAATATAGGTATTGGTGCCACATAATTTATTAAAAATTACTCTATTTTTCTAAATTGGGTTGGGATTTTTCTTGTGTTGTGTTTTCACTTCATTACCGTTTGTGTGCTGCATACATACTTTACACATTGAATCTAGGTTTAACCTGGCTACTTTGGGTGCCAAGCTACACAGGGTTAAGCACAGGTTACTTTAATTACTTTTTGTGGTTCATGCTGAAAGGGATTGTGGCTGTGTGTGACCAGGGCTGACATCCCAGTCAACCAGCCACACAAGCATCTTCCTGCTCTATTTACCCAGTAATTTGCGGAAGAGGTGGAGTAGTTAGGGTAAAAGCCATGATCTGTCCTTGAAAATGATTGATCCGATATTGAAGTCATGGGGGTCTCATTCATCCCACAGACTTGTTAGTCATGTTTCAATTTATTTGCTTCCTCATACAAATTCAAAAATATTGGCCTTTATTCTGTATCAATCTTATTTTAGGGTCTTTCAATCACCTTACCAGGTTGTTTTGAAGCACTCTATACCAAAGCGACCTTCCTCCAGAAAGGACTTTTCCATACTCATTACTGAGTCCTAACCATTCTTTCAGAACATGTTTTTCCTATACTGATGTTACACAGCATGTGCAGGAGTTCCTTTTGCTGGGACTCTTTTTGTTTAGATTTCTTAGATCTGTTCCCCTTTTTCCATTGGACTCGGGAGCACACCAAATGGTCTTTAAGCCTTGTGCTGCACCTCATCTTTTGGAGGGTGGTATAGAAAACTGAAAAGAGGGACTGGGAGGACCTTATAATTATTTCTCCCACTGTTCTTGTAGAGGGAGTAGGAAACTATCTTACACTCGTGCACACTGACCCCTTCCTTTTGGATTTTCTCTGACTGCAGCCAGCAAGCTAGCAGCGTCCAAGGCAGCCAGCTCAAAAGCCTGTTACACACAAACACACACATTTATCCTGTGCTCAAGTCCAGGCCCAGGCCCTGCTCTCCTTGGACTCGTCTGGGACAAGTCCCCAGACTGGTGTAGTCCCTCACAGGGGACTTGAAAACTCAGAATCCCCATTCATTTTCCATAGACTTATTTAGACAAGGCAACAGCAAAAACTGCTGAACAGAATTCCACAACTATTGGCAGGAGTCTAGATCTCAGTATGTAGATTATGCTTTTTGTGAATTGGTGTAAATCAGTTCAGTAGTTTTTGAGAAAATAAAGTTAAACATTTCATATAACTAGATGGTTAGGTCTGCTAGCGGCTCAAAGGAATATTGTGGGAGCACCAATTTGAAAATGGAGCATTCTCAATGGCCCAGGGAGCTTTTTTTCTCTTGGACCAATTCACGGCTGCGCAAGTCAGACTCCTTCGGGAGCTAGTGCTCTGATTGGCTGCCAGCAACATCAGAAAAGTATTGGTGGCTGCTCCTGTACCTTGAGACTCCAAACTCTTTCTCATTCTCTCTTTCTCTCTCTTTCTCTCTCTCTGTCTTACTCCATCTGTCTTTCACTCTCTGCTATATTCTCTTTGCACTTTTGCCTTTCACTCTTTGCACTTTTGCCTTTTACTCTGCTCATTTGCTTTGTGACATTTTCACTCATTACCCTGTTCCTTTGTATCTTTCGACTCCTTTTCAACCTCAGCTCTTTCTTCCTCTTCACTCTTTGCCCTTTTTCATTTGTGCTTCTGCTCTTTTTCACCCTTAGCACTTTTTTTGCCTTTTCACTCTTTATTCCCTTACCTTTTTCAACTGTTTGGCTCTTGATACCCTCAGTACCTCCCTTTCCTACCTTCCTCCTCCCACCCCCTATCCTTACCTGTTCCTTCCTGCACTGCTGCAACTTCCTGTGCTCATGAGAAGCCTCTTCCATTACCCCTGCATTTTCCCCTCCCAGGACCTACTTAATAGTGGCCGCAGTGCAGACATGCAACTGAAGTGCACAGGTATGCCCATCTCCACCCATTGGCTCTTGGTGCCACAAACCCTGGTCCTTGCACCCTGTGCTACTCTGCAGCTTTCCTCCAGTCACTTAACCTGGAATGCTCATATCCTCGCTGATGCTGCACCACACCAGGTGATACAATAGGACCCTTTGCTTGCTCCTACTGCTGCTTCACGTTTAACACCACCCACACCTTCAAAACCTCCACACAGGATTTCTACCACTAACAAACATGCACTCCAAGATAAACTCTCATGCATGCCCCTCAACACCCGCTTGCCTAGCAAACACATCACAGAAATCTGGGCATCTTGGATAATTACTCCCTGGACCTCCTCTTCCTTACAAAAATGAGGCTGACCGCCGAATCAGCATCAGGCATTCATATAGCCATCCCAGCAGCATACAAGATTGCACAACAGGATAACTAACACAAATGATAATCATGATAATCTTCAAAGAAACCATCAACTACATCCAACCACAAGGAACGTGGCCCTTTTCATGTAGCACTCACATTTCAAACTGCAAATCTCACCAACATACACCATAAGTGGAACTCTAATGTTTAGACCACCAGGACCACAAGTTACCTTCATCGGCAACATCACAGATATTGTCATTCCTCTAACCATCGACTCCAAAGACAGCATCCTACTAGGAGACCTCAACTTCCACCTGGAACACCGAACAACCCCAGGTCTGTTGCATTCCTCGAAAGCCAAGGAAACCTCATACTTATACAACACATTGCTGGATCCATACACTCCGCCAGACGCACCCATAACCGTCTCTTTGCCACATTCAACAGCATCAAAATCACTATAACCATGCCTCTTACCTTGACTGATCATGACATCATCCACTTTCAAATAACATGACCCTCCAAACAAAACCTGTTACCACAAGTGTGACCATTCACAGCTGAAGCAGAATCTCAAAATCTAACTGGCCCCACACCCTGCACATGAAACAGCCCAACCCCACCAGAGACCTATACAGCAACATAAAACAGCTTGACTAGTGGATTGAAGAATTCTCCAACTCCCTGGTACCCCCCAAACGTAACGCTCAAAGTAGGACCCAGAAGCAAACAAACTGGTACACTGGGGAACTCCACTCAACAAAACAACACTGCAAACAAATGAAAAGCAGATGGAAAAAAGCCATAACGAACATGACAAGGGCACTTCCAAAGCAGCCCTGAGATGCTAACACCAGCAGATCAGAGAAACCAAGAAAAAGGCCCTAGCACAGCACATAGACAACAGCTCCAACAGCTGCAAAGAAATCTCCACAATCATCCAAGACTTCACCTCACCAGCCTCCACGACATACAGCATCACCCTCTAGCAAGAAATATGAGATAACCTCTTGGAAATTTCAGCAACAAAATCAAAACCATCTACAACAATTTTGATCCTCAACTGAACCCCTGTACCCTCACCTCCAGCCTTTTCACAAAACAAAATCACTAAAACTACCTGGGAAGAAATAACCACAGAATAAATGGCCAACATCATGAGGATTATTCACTCTGGGGCACCGAAAACCTTTTCCCCCACCATATCTTTAACATGGGCACCTCCTCAATCAGTGAAGTACTCACCAGGATTTTTAACATTTCCTTCACCACAGTTATTTTTCTGAAAGCTTGGGAGCATGCAATGTCCAACTCACTTCTAAAGAGTCTTTGGAAAACCTCACCCAGCTAGCAAATGACCTGCCAATCTCTTTTCTCTGTTTCCCAGCTGAGATCATGGAAAAACCCATTAACAAGCAACTTGTCCACTTGATGCAGCCTAAATCCTAGACACCACGCAATCAGGTTTCAGGCCCAATCACAGCACGTAGACTGACCTCATCACAACAACAGATGAGATCAGGATGATCCTTGACCAAGGAGAAGCAGCCATCCTCATACTGCTGGACCTCTCAGTGGCTTTCTACACAGTCTCCCACTCCACCTTGATCAACAGGCTACACAAAACAGGTATCCAAGGACCTGTCCTCAACTCGAGCCCCTCTTTCCTCACAGAAATGACGTAAAACGTCAGCATGCGACCTTACACATCAGAAGAACGTCATACATGGTGTCCCCCAGGAATCATCTGTCAATCAGACCTTTTTCAATTTCTAAATTACCTCACTGGCAGACCTCATCTGATCACACAGCATTAACGTACTTTGCCACGCAGACAACACCCAAATGATTTTCTCTCTGTCGGACTAGACCCCTGTGACAAAATACAACTTTGCCAACTGCATGACCATGGTAGCCACATAGATGAGATCCAAATGACAAAATTGAAGTGGTGATTTTCAGAAGAAAAAACTGTGCTTGGGACACTACCTGGGGGCCGGCAGACTTCCACACATACTCCAACAACCCGCACCAGAAACTTAGGAATCATCCTAGATGAGAAGCTCGACATGACATCCCAGGTAAATGCGGCAATCTCCACAGGCTTCCTCATACTGAGGATGCTTCGAAAAATCTTCAAGTGACTACCAGTGAACATTTGGAAAATGGTCACACAGGTCCTGATAACCAGTAGACTTGATTACGACAACCCTCTATGTAGGAGTCACCAAGCCGCTCGTGAGGCTGCAAATCATCCAAGACACCTCAGCAAAACTCATCCTAAACCTACCTCGATGCACCAACACCACCCCACACCTTAAGAGCTTCACTGGCTCCCCATACACAAGCGCACTCAGTTCAAACTCTACACATACATACAAAGCACTACACAACACCGATCCCACCTACCTCAACAGCCACAGAGTCTTCCGCTAGCCTCCCTGGCACCTCCTCTCAGCCAGACTGTCACTACCACATGCTCCTTACACCGAAAGAACAGGAGGTCTCACTTGCTGGTGCTTCTACCTCAAAGCATGGTATGACTTCCCACAACACATCAGAGCTTCCTCATCGCTTCTTGAGTTCTGCAAGAAGCTGAAGAACTGGCTTCTTGACTACACTCACCACGGAGACAGCCACCTCCCACCTGCAAAGCACTTGTATTCCCTAGCAGATGATTAGCAAGCTACACAAATAGACATGACATAACATAACAACACCTCACCCTTTCCGCGCTTCCAGCTCCCACTGCTCTGTACAATGGATTGCAGTCATACTTCTGCTATTTGGGACTCCTCTTGCTTCTACCTACCCAACTTATTCTAAACCATCATCTCTTACTCATACATCACCTTCATGCCCTTTTAGTAATAGCAGAAAGAAAATAGACACACACAAACTTCACATTTAACAATGTAGTCGCACTAACAATGTCCAACATATTCCCACTAGTGAAACCTTTCCTCTACCTTTGGTGCCTGAGAATGTTGTGTGACGTCTGGTCCAGGTCTCCATCAATCTCAGCCTTGTATAGGTGGTTCCTGGCCTAAAGGACCTGATTTTGTCAAAGAAAATCAGTTCTCAAGCCTACTTGAAGCCTAAACATATTTATTTAGCAAGAACAAGCAAAAATGTGAAACGGCAGCGCAAAGCATCACTGATTTCCCTTATAGAAGTTGAACATCTCAATCTGCCCACTCCCCCTTCACAGGGGATCTCTATAGACATTCTGCAGTAAAACATTAATAGAAAACGTGACAGAAACAAAAATGCAGAATACAGCACAGGTGCACAGCTTTCTCCTTTGAAGAAGGCAGAAGGCCTTAAGAAGAGATATAAGAACAGTATATTGTAAATGCTAAACACTGAGTGAAGAAAACAGGAATTCTGGGCCAGGGTTGCCAGACTTGAAAGTGGGGCTAAATATATCATAGGGAAGGCAGCTGAATAATTATGGTTAACACAGGAAAACAAAACACAAAAGAATGATGGCAACATCTATTACGATATTTTTAATTTGTACAAATTCAAAGAGAGATAGAGCCATACTACCTAGTGGCAGTTGCCACTGGGTAGGTATAGTTAGGTCAGCTGTCCCATAGGAAAAGCAGTTTTTGTGTGTTGCTTACAACTTTGGCCTCGTTTGACAAATCTCCACAAGCCTTTATAAAAAGCTACTACTTTTTGGCTAGATTGTGCACGGAAAGATTTGGGCTTATCCATCAAGCGGGGTCCGAGAGAAATGGGGGGGGCGCAAAACACACAATTCCCAGGCATTTTCTATAGACTTCTTTAGACAAGGCTACAGCAAAAACTGCTGAACAGAATTACACAATGTTAGACTTTTCATCCTTGGCGTGGTCTCCCTTAACTTTTTGCCTCTGTTCCCCAGGTTGTTGATGGGTGCTGGACTCTGATTTTATTGTTTTTGTTACTCTGGGCACTTTACCACTGCTAACCAGTGCTAAAGTGCAAGTGCTCCTGTTTAAAATGCGTACGTAATTGGTTCTCCATGATTGGCATATTTGTTTTTTTCTGTTAAGTCCCTAGTAAAGTGCACTAGAGGTGCCCAGTGTCTGTAAATCAAATGTTACTAGTGGGCCTGCAGCACTGGTTGTGCCACCCACCCAAGTAACCTGTAATCATGTCTCACACCTGCCACTGCAGTGTCTGTGTGTGTATTTTTACTCTGTAAATTCGACTTGGCAAGTGTACCCACTTGCCAGGCCTAAACCTTCCCTTTTCGTACATGTAAGGCACCCCTAAGGTAGGCCCTAGGTAGCCCCAAGGGCAGGGTGCAGTGTATGGTTAAGGTAGGACATATAGTAATGTGGTTTATATGTCCTGACAGTGAAATATTGTTAAATTCGTATTTCACTGTTGCAAGGACTGTCTCTCTCATAGGATAATATGGGGGCTACCTTTAAATATGATTAAAGCGTAGATTCCCATAGAGAGTAGATGGACATGTGGAGTTTGGGGTCCCTGAACTCACAATTTAAAAATACATCTTTTAGTAAAGTTGATTTTGAGATTGTCCGTTTGAAAATGCCACTTTTAGAAAGTGAGCATTTTCTTGCTTAAACCATTCTGTGACTCTGCCGTGTTTGTGGATTCCCTGTCTGGGTCAGTTTGACAGTTGGGTTGTTTTTCACCTCACACCAGACAGTGACACAAAGGGGGCTGGGGTGTAACCTGCATTTCCTGATTAGCCATCTCTGCTAGGAGGGAGGGGTGGAGTGGTCACTCTCATGACAATGCCGGCTCAAACCCCCTGCTGTGTGTCTGATGACTTGCCTGGGCAAGGCAGGATTTCACAAGTAGGTGTGAGTCCCCTTTGAAGAAAGGTGACTTCAAAGACTAAAATGGGTATAAGAAGGGCACCCAAATCTACAGACTTTAGAAACACTTCTGGAACCAAGAGGAACCTCTGCCTGGAGAAGAGCTTATAGCTGAGGAAGAAGTGCTGCCCTGCCTGTGACTGTGCTTTGTGGAGCTTTCCTGCAGTGCTGCTTCTGCCAGAGTAAGAGGTCAAAGACTGGACTTTGTGTGCGTTCCATCTTGTGAAGAAATCTCCAAGGGCTTGAGTTAGAGCTTGCCTCCTGTTGTTTGAAGTCTCAGGGACAGCAAAGACTTCTCTCTGCCAGCACCTGGAGTCTCTGGAGAGACTCCTGCCCCAACAAGTGGTGCCCTCTCCAGTCCCTGGGTCCTTGAAAGGAAAGCTGGTGGAATCCAAGGAAATCGACTTCGGACGACTTCGGACCGCCGCCGCTGCTGAATCCGGTAACGCCGCCTGCACCTGACGCCGTGACCTTCGCTGGAACGCGACGCTCTTCGCAGGTCCGACGCTGCAGTAGCCCCGCTGAAGTCCGCGACTCCGTGGAAGTCGCTGCACCACGTCGTGACCGACGCCGCTCGAAGTGCACAGATTCAACGTTTCGCACAGACACCGCGATTCCCGACTTCGCGCATCGGCTTGTTTTCACTCTTCACCAAAGGTACTGTACTTGGGGGTCTACACGACTCCGTGTCCGGCGCCGCTGGTGTTGGCTTGTTGGGAACGACTTTGTCACGACGCCGTGTTAACATCTCATCGAAGCATTTTTGTTTCTAAGCGCTATTTTTGAGTTTAATCTTTAAAAATTCATAACTTGACTTGTGTATGTCGGATTTTTGTCGTTTTGGTCTTGTTTTGTTTAGATAAATATTTCCTATTTTTCTAAACCGGTGTTGTGTCATTTTGTAGTGTTTTCATTAAGTTACTGTGTGTGTTGGTACAAATACTTTACACCTAGCACTCTGAGGTTAAGCCTACTGCTCTGCCAAGCTACCAAGGGGGTAAGCAGGGGTTAGCTGAGGATGATTCTCTTTTACCCTGACTAGAGTGAGGGTCCTTGCTTGAACAGGGGGTAGCCTGACTGTCAACCAAAGACCCCATTTCTAACACACAACATTTGGCAGGAATCTAGACCTTAATATGTAGATTATGCTTTTTGTGAATTGGTGTAAGTCAGTTCTGTATTTTTTGAGAAAATAAAGTTAAAATTTGTATGTAACTGGATGGTTGGGCCTGCCAAAGGCTCAAGAGACTCTTGTGGGAGTGAGAATTTTAAAACTGAGCATTCTGAATGGCCCAAGGAGCTTTTCTGCCTTGGACCAAAATTGCTCTGGCATGAGTGAGACTCCTTCGGGAGCAATCGCTCTGATTGGCTGCAAGCAATATCAGAAAAACATTGCTGACACTCACTACAGGACTCTGGTACTTAGTCCCCTGTCCTGAACTTCTAAAAAAAATATATTATATATATTTTTATTTGTATGACAGAGCTAGGATAACCTGTCCCCTAGGATCTATGGGGGCACCCAGAGAGACCCCCACTGGACAAAAACAAAGCAAAATCTGCAAAAATTGCAGAGATCCTGCAGGATTGGGGAAAATAAATAAAATAAATGGTGGCCTGGGTCACGTGAATAACTAAAGGACCCAAGGAGTCAATCCCTGGGCCGCAGTCAATTCTTTTTTATCACAACCAACTAGAACATTACTTTAATATATATATATATATATATATATATATATATATATATATATATATATATATATGTGTGTGTGTGTGTGTGTGTGTGTGTGTGTGTGTGTGGCTGGCCTAGTGTGTGGTGGGTACCTATGGTACTTACACCTTATACCAGGTCCAGTTATCCCTTATTAATATAGTGTAGTCAGTGTCTAGAAGCCAGGAACTGTAGAGGAAGCTGTGGATGAGCAGCCAAGGCTCATCTAGGAGACATGAAAAGCTCATGCAATACCACTGTAGTCACACAGTACTTACACACATGAAAGAAAATACTCAGTGTTACAAAAATATAGGTACTTTATTTTGGTGACACAAATACCAAAAATACCATAGAGACTATACTCCCTTAGGAGGTAAGTAATACACAAATTATTTACACTAGTATACAGAAATAGGCATAAACCAGTTAGAAAACAGTGCAATTAGTGAAAATCACAATAGTTAGAATAAATGGGCCTGGAGTAACACAAACCATATACTAAGAAAGTGGAATGTGAAAGTCGATCCCCCACGTAGGCAAGTGTAGTGTGTAGAGGGGAGCTGGGAGTACTAGAAACACCCAAAGGTGAGTACCACAGCCCACCCCGGTGCCCAGGAAAACAGTAGTAAATCACAGTAAGTTTCCCAGAAAACACACAGAAAAGAGAAGAAGAATTATGCAAAACCCAGAACAGATTGCAAGACGCCAACAGTGGATTCCTGGGTAAGAAGACCTGTGGAAGAAGGGGACCAAGTCCAAGAAGCACAGAAGAGTCCAGGAAGAACAGGAGCCCCTGCTAACCCGGTTGAAGGTGCAAAATGAGAACCACCGATGAAGAAGGAAAGTCAGTACTGCACTCAACAAGACGAAGTCGGGTTCCTGGAGGGTGCTAGTGATGTCCCACACAGGATGGAGGATTGCAGTTGGGTTTGCATTGTCAGAGTCTACCAACAAGCCATGGCACATGTAAAGCTCGCGGTTAGTGGAAAATGGCGCTTCCTGGGATCAGGAAGGACCAGGTGAACTCTACCCAGGAGGGGGAGTCAGAGGGAGCCCTCAGTAACTCAAAGAGCCCCCAGAAGACCAGTCAGCACACACAGGAGTCCCGCAGCACAGGGACAAGGAAGTTGCAAAAGAGGCCCAAGCAGCACTATGACAAAGGCTCCCACGCTTCTGGAGAACCACTCAGGTAGCTGTGCATCACTGGATAGAGTGCTGGGGGCCAGAGCTACAAGATGCATGAAGTACTTGGAAGAAGGATGTCAACAAGCCTTGTCAATTGCAAAACAAGCGGTGTTGTCTTGCTTGGGGAGGCAAGCTCTTACCTTAACCAAAGTAGACAGTTGGAAGAGAGGATCGTCGGGACCACTTCAGTCCACCACTCGTGAAGCAGGATCCATACAGCTCAGCAGGAGAGGAGATCCACCCAGCCAGTTGTCGTAGCAGTTGGTGCCTGCAGAAGCAGGGGAGTGACTTCTTCACCCCAAGGGAGATTCCTTCGCTCTTTGGATGCAGGCTGAAGAAGGGCCGTCTTCAGAGGATGCACAACCAGGAACAGTTGCAGTTCCTGGCAGGAGCTGGAGATACAATGTTGCAGAAGGCGTCTTGCTTCTTTGTTGCTGCTTGCAGAGTTCCTGGAAGGTCCAGATGCAGTTTCTTCAGTGAGAAGTCGAATTGGAGGATGCAGAGGATTCCTGCCGTAGTCTTGCAATCCGAATCTGAGGAACTACCCAAAGGAGAGAGCCTTAGTATCCCTGAAAGGGGGATTGGTCACCTAACTAGGGTAAGTACCTATCAGGGGAGGGCTCTGATGTCACCTGCTGGCACTGGCCACTCAGATGCTTCCAGAGTTCCCTGCCAACCTTGAATCCAAGATGGCAAAACCCAGGGACCCTCTGGAGGAGCTCTGAGCACCACCCTTGGGGTGGTGATGGACAGAGGAGTAGTCAGTCCCCTTTCCTTTGTCCAGTTGTGTGCCAGAGCAGGGACTGGGGGTCCCTGAACCAGTGAAGAATGGTTTATGCAAGGAGGGGACCAAATGTACCCTTCAAAGCATTTCCAGTAGCTTGGTTAGGACCTATTTTCCACAGGAAAAGTGTTTTTTGACTTGGCGATATCTTTGACACTGTTTGATGAATCTTCATGAAGTGTTCCCAAAAAAGTGTTCCCTAGGTTCTTGTTGTACATGGAAAGGTTCTGGGTGATCCGTCTAGTGGGGGCCGAGAAAAAGGGGGCGGTCACAAAAACTGTGTTTCCAGTGTTAGTTCCCATAGAGACGTTAGACATGACTGCAGCCCGAACCGCTGGACCTGCACCAAATCTAGCAGAAAGGTAGCTCATTATCCAGAAAGCACCCTCTTTATTATTTGGTGTAGGTCTGTTTAGTAGTGTTTGAGATATTTAAAGAAAACCAAATTTATATATCCGGTCAGAGCCTCAGCACAGATCCCATAGTGAGATCTGCTTGACTGTCAGCACTTCAACCAGAAAGTGCTGAAAGCCATCTTGGCGCCAATATACATGATAGGACCCATTGAAATGCATTGTAGTGAATGACTGGTTTTGAGGGTCACAAAAAGGAGAATGTATAAAGAGTGATAACAGGTTTTAGTTCCAATATAAATCATTAGTTGCTAAGTTGATTTTACCCTGTAAAAAAGCCTTATGCTGTGACTTCCTGAATAATGTTTGAGAGAAAACTGTTTTCTCATGATTTTCCCATAAAAGTATTAGAGAGCAAACATTACTAATAAAATATGAGTAAATAAATCGTATTAATATTGTGTACTAAAGAGCCTAACTAGAGAAACATATGCTAGAGATATAAAACGTGCAAATCTGAAATGTGGTTGACATGGTGTTTGTCATTTAGAATTCTATGTGAAATAATAAATAAAGTTGAAAAGTCATTTTGATGAAACATAACCCTCTGTACTGATAAAAGATCATTAATACTGATGAATAAAACAAGTGGTTTTAATAATTATTGCTTAATTAAATAATGTACTAAATATGGGTTGACATTAAAGAAACTGTTTTATTATTCATGTATTAGCATTAGTTAAAAGGCCTAAGCTTTAGTATTTTTCCACAGTACAGTGTTGAGAATGTTATGCTGACGTCATCGAAATTAATTTGCAAACTTTGGGTATTAGCTGTCCTACTGGAAGCTCACAGTGGAAATCTAATGTTGTGTTCCACTCTGTTCATTCTGTACTTCCTTGTCATAATTTCTGAAAGTTTTAACAATGGGCTTTAGTTTCTGGTAGGAAGTAATATTAGGTAAGTTGTCATGTTATGTGCTGTTTTCTACACTATTATTATTCTGCGGAAACTGCTGACCGGAGAGGAGTGTCAAGATGGGCCTATCTTGAGGAAGAATGAAGAAAGCTACAAAATGGAGAAAGAATTACATTTAATTGCTTGTTCACTATCACACCTCATAGTCTTGTTCAATAGGAGCCTAGGTAGTGATTTTTGGGACTTTCATTTAGTAAAGTTTCAGATGATGTAGTTCAGTTCCATTTAGTTACATGTAGTGATGTCCATTGTTCAGTACTATTGATGACTCACATGTTCATGATTTTAACAGTTCAGATGCCTTATGCCCAATTCTACTGACATTTTTCCCTTTCCATGTGCCTAATGCTGATTGCTGAAGATCAGCTGTTCCTGTGCTTTGCTGATTAAGACTCTGCTCGCTGCTGTCACTCATAGGAGAGTTATAACCAATGTGCATTTATTTTCTTTACAGGTTTTTCCCTTAGAAATCCACCTACATTATCTTTATCGCCATAGTTCAGATATTATCCAAATTAATTTTTGTCTTATTTTAATTTTTTCATGTGACAAAGTCCAGCCCCACACATGCTTTTCGAATTAGAACTTGGTAGTAAGGATGACCTACCTAATAATTTAATTGAATGTTTATTAACTGATTTTGATTGAAACAACTCCACAATTAATAAAATCCATTCCTATTACTCAAATAATTTTGTTGTTCTGTATAACTCTTTTTTAATGTTTAATGGTGATTGCTCTTATTAGATTGAGATTCTTCAGACATTTTGGACAGCCTGTGTTGTTTCTGTATTGCTATCATTTGGTATTGTGTATTATTTATGTGAGTTTCTCATTATTAATATAAGGGCAATAAATAATTAAACTTTACTAAATTGGTGTGGTGATTCATGGCAACATAGGCCACGGTGTGTATAAATTACTGACTCCGTATTGCATTTCCTTGTTGTTTATGGCTATTGGTTCTTATTGTAGGATTTGCTGATCTTATTACTCCTGTCTGGGTCAAAAGATTTGAGTCGCCCTCTGAGGGTAGTAGATGTCACTTCCCTATTACCTGTCACCTAATCCTAATTTAGGAGGTCATATGCTCACAAAATTTGGAGGCAGAGGATGGTTTTGTCTCAATAGGAGAGGGATCATCATGTTCATTTAGTTATTTGGTTTTGCCAATGCTTGTTTAGATGAGGTTGATATCTTCCCAGTGTTGTTTGAGTTCTAAGTAGGGTTTGCGCTTGCAATGCTTTGACAAATCACAGTTGAATTGTGATATATGAGTGAAATAGGAAGTTTGCATATACTAAAGTAGTTGAGCAGGAAGTGTGCTTACTCCAAAGGATGAGAGTAGGGGAATCTTTGTACTTTACATGAGTGTTGTGTTTTGTGCTTAAAAATTGCCCACATGGTTGTTTATGTAACTGTCCCTGCGAGGTTGAAGTCTCCGAAGTATTCTACAAGTGTATGAGACACTTGCTTGTTTTTTGTTGTTTACTTGTCTGCTGTGTTGGTGTAGATTTCTAGTGTGCATGGTAAGTGAGTGCTAAATTGGTTGGTATTAGGTCAAATCTTACTTGCATTTGTGAGAAAGCCATATCCAGAAGAGTAGCTGTTTGTGTGAAAGGCCACTGTCGAAATGTTAATACAGCCTCCGAAGTAACTGAGTCCTACCTGCAGTAAGCAGACAAGTTGTTTTTTCTTTTTTCTTTAGTTCTCGCAATAGTTAGCATTTTAGATGTGTGAATTGAGTTTGAGTGACAAGCCGTGAGGCTGTGTCAGCAGCACTGTGGAGTGAGAGTGACATCACTGGGCCCACTCTGAGATTGGTCGGTTGGTGCATGAGTGCCTGAGTGGGTCTGTGAATAACTGCATGAGTGTCTGAGTGTGTGGTGTGTGCATGAGTGTCTGAGTGGGTCTGTAAGTGGTTGCATAAGATTCTAGGTGGGTCTGTGAGTGGGAGTGGGTCTTTCATTGGGTGTATAACTGTCTGAGTGGATCTGTGAGTGGCTGTGTAATGGTCTGAGTGGGTCTGTGAGTAGGTGTGTGAGTGTGTGATTGCATTTGTGAGTGGGTGTATGAGTGTCTGAGTGGGCCTGTAAGTGGGTGCATCAGTGTCTGAGTGGATCTGTGAGTGGGTGCATAAGGGTCTGAGTGTGGCTCTGAGTAGGTGTGTGAGTGTGTGATTGCGTCTGTGAGTGGCTGTATGGTTGTTTGATTGGGACTGTGAATGGACGCATCAATGTCTGAGTGGGTCTGTGAGTGGGTGCATGAGTGTCTGAGTGGGTCTGTGAGTGGGTGCATCAGTGTCTGAGTGGATCTGAGTGGGCACATCAGTCTCTAAGTGGGTTTGTGAGTGGGTGCACAAGTGTCTGAGTGGGTCTGTGAGTGGGCACGTCAGTATCTGAGTGGGTCTCAGAACAGCTGCTTGAGTGTCTGACTGGGTCGGTGAGTGTGTGCATGAGCATCTCAGTGGGTCTGTGAGTGGCTGCATAAGTGTTTGAGTGGGTCAGTAAGTTGGTGTGTGAGTGTGTGATTGCATCTGTGAGTGGGTGTATGATTATCTGATTGAGCGTGTGAGTGGGTGTATGAGTTTCTGAGTGGCTCTGTAAGTGGGTGCATGAGTGTCTGAGTGGGTCTGTGAGTGGGTGCATCAGTGTCTGAGTGGATCTGAGTGGGCACATCAGTCTCTAAGTGGGTTTGTGAGTGGGTGCACAAGTGTCTGAGTGGGTCTGTGAGTGGGCACGTCAGTATCTGAGTGGGTCTCAGAACAGCTGCTTGAGTGTCTGACTGGGTCGGTGAGTGTGTGCATGAGCATCTCAGTGGGTCTGTGAGTGGCTGCATAAGTGTTTGAGTGGGTCAGTAAGTTGGTGTGTGAGTGTGTGATTGCATCTGTGAGTGGGTGTATGATTATCTGATTGAGCGTGTGAGTGGGTGTATGAGTGTCTGAGTGGCTCTGTAAGTGGGTGCATGAGTGTCTGAATGGGTCTGCGAGTGGGTGCATCAGTGTCTGAGTGGATCTGTGAGTAGGTGGGTCTGTGAGTAGGTGCACAAGTATCTGAGTGGATCTGTGAGTGGGTGCATGAGAGTATTTTCACGAATATTGTACGATAACAAAAAAACTGTTTTTTAACATATCATACGCATTAGAGGTCCCTCAAGGACCACTATATTCCAGGCAATGGGTCAGAGTACCTCTACCCTGACCCCTTATTGTCCTTTAGATTAAAATTTACAGCCTCAGGATTGTGTCCCGCGACCTTAATATTTCGGCCGCAACTATCTAGTCATATTGCAGCCAGCCAGTCACAGCTTTCCTGGTGGTACGTGTATACGTGAATACGTCACAATCATCTCAAGTTCACTGCCAAGGATTCATTGCCCTAGATATACAAATTTGGATTTCCTTTAGTTTCTCTTACACTTTTGAATGGATTTACACCACATAACAGCTACCTCTCTACCAAATTTGTTGTAATTCCGTCCAGCGGTTCGGGCTGCAGGTGTGACTAAAGAGTCTATGGAAATTAACATGGGAAACACAAGTTTTTTGAGCCTCCCTTTTTCTTGGCCCCAACTTGACGGATGACCTTGAAGGTTTCTGTGTGCAACAAGAATCACCGGCACAGTCTTGGGGAAACGTTTGTGAAGATTCGACAAACAGTGCCAAAAATGTAGGCAAGGAAACATCGTACTACCTATAATTACCTCCTGGCACCCGCCAGTACGTTTTATATATATATATATATATCTATATATATATATATATATATATTTTTTTTTTTTCACACACAAACACACACATGTAAAGACATATAGATAGAGGCAGGCAGATAGAGACATACAGAGCAGAGAATGATAGACAGGTACATAAAGTCGGGATGAATGAGACAGACGGAAATATAGAGACAAAGACATATAGGAGGAGATAGAACAATATAGAATAGAAATATGATGGAGACGGAGAAAGGAACATAGAAATAGAGACAGAAAGATAAAGATCGAGACGGTTTAATAGAGGCAGATATAGAGACTGGTAGAGCTAGACATAAGCAAACAGAACAATAGATATGGAGACAGAGAGATAGATTCAGAAAGAGAAAGAAAGACACACAGGCATAGATAGATAGATAATTTATTCTCTAGGCATTTCCATACTATACTGTTCCCTACGAATGAAGCTGCATCTCATTGAAACAGCCCAAATAGGCCTAAAGCAGTCTGGGGTCACTTGTGTTCACAATCAGAGGGAGGAGTGAGCTTGTAGTTCAAGTTGGACTGTTTTTATTGGAGCAGGAACATAATTGTTATGCATATTGCTGTTTCATATCTGAGGTGGGAAAGTGGCTAAAAAAACTTGGACTGGACCTTGGCCTGAGTAATTAGCAACATCTGAGATTAATTCCATCAGTCTCTTCTGTATTTCCCTCAAAGTGAGACCCTAGTTATAATGGGTATGCCAAGAGGTTTGTCATGACCTCATTCTGCCATAGGAATCCAGTTGTACCTTGCCGAAGAAGCAAAAATAGTCTAAAACATGTCTAGAATTGCTTGTGTTTCTGTTCAGAGGGGATCTGGCCTGGCAGTCCGGGCTGGACTATTGGTACTGGAGTAGACACAAGGCTTATTTGTTTATGGCATTTCCTTGACTGAAGTTATAGGGTGGCCAAAAATAAGGATGTATAGGAATTAGGCCTTGAGTCATTACCAGTGGCTGAGATTACCTTAAGCGTACCATCCATCACATTTTGGGTTTCCTCATTATAATTTTCACACAGTAATTCAAACCTACATCAAATTAAATATAAGAATTTCAAGTTACATGCATCTGTTTGCAGCTAATACATAAGACACCAAAGCTTTGATTAGAGTTTGGCAGACAGGGTACTTGGTCGCATCAGCGAGGTCCATGGTGATGTACAGTAGGACTAACTTAGGGCTGCAGGGTTTAATTTTTCCTAGCACCATTCCCAAACAGGAGATTATTCATTTAAGGCATGATTCTAACTAGCCACATGTTGATGTGGTATGTAGAAGGTCTCCCTCATGCATAGTACATCGGAGGCAGGAGGGGGTGACGATTGCTCCCATTTTCCAAGGTTTATGCCATGAGCTATGTTGTGCAAATGTATTTGAGCTGGAGGAGACAGACTTACGTTTTGAAAACTGAGCATCAGAGGGATGCAGTTGCTTCTGTCCATTACTCATCAGTAAGAGTATCCAAGTCTCACTCACAGGCTGATCAGAGTGCAGCAAATGTATCAGGATGTAGTATATGAGTGAGCTGTATATCTTTGTCAGTTCATGGTCTCCCAGCAACCCTAGGAACAACTATGCCTCCAGGAGGTTGTACTGCAGGAGATCCTCAAGTCCTGCAAAGTAGTAAGCTAGAGCTTGTACCTGCAAGTACCGACAGAAATGGATGTAGTGTAGGTCGTATTCACTCTTCAGGGTCTGATATGACTTGAGTATAGTGCCCTTCATTAAGTTCCTCGGGGTGTCAATGCCTATTGTGTCCCATTTTTGGAATCCTTCCAGCACCGCAACCTGTGGTAGTATGGAGCCCGCTCTTAGCAGGAGCTTCCTTCCCTATCCTATGTGCTTCAGATTGGTTGTCCATATCTGAATTACAATTTGTGTCAATGTGGGAAGGGTCACCGCACTCTTCCTCCATAGAATAGAGGGGCTCATGGAGCGCCTACTTCTTGGAAGCATCTGCTCAGTGTGTGTCATACCACCACTAGTTAACAATCATTGGATGGGATGCCCTGTAGTAGATCTACCATAGTCGGATCCAATATCATCTACAGCAACACCGCCTTCATAGGTGGATTTGAAGCATTGGCAGTAGTACCAACAAAAGACTGTCAGTGGTCTGCTGGCACTGCTAGGCAACACAGCCGGCCACGGTCACAAGGAAGTACAAACAGGCCGGCAGAGCCTGTGTTTCTGCCAGACCCATTATAAGGTAGCACACCACCAATGTTACAGTGGTGGGACAACTACCATGTACAAGCTGGTGGAAATGGACTGTATAAAGGGAGGCACTCACCTGCAGGAAGCCTCACACATCCTGTGCCACCATGGAGCCATTCGCAAACGGCATGTCGCTGCTACTGATCATTGGAAGACAATGAAATCAACACTGGCTTGGACGGTAACAACCCTAAGTACATACAACTACCTGTATCAACCTCAAAAACAGCTTATAGCGTCTGCAAACACATAATAGGGGGACACAACACGGGCAGCAGGCACACATCTCAACTCATACACACTCACAAACATACATTAACACGGACACGCACGCAGTCACAAAACATCCCCTTTGGGGAGCACACTTACACTGCACTGCAACACTACACAAATACACACGGCCACAAGGCTCAGGCACAGGGACAATGAAGGCCACATAACAATGTCACACACATCAACAACAGCACACCTACAGTAAATATACAAATACAACTCACACACTCACATTCTCCAATGGCCAGGGTCTGTTCTGTCCTCACATACAACACATATATGTATCATAGTGGCATGGAACACAAACAACAACACCATTTAAACAACGCTGCAATGGACACACTCATCACACACACAGCACAATCGAAGCGCAGTGGCATGCAGAAAACACAGAGACACAAAAAGACAAACAACAACATGCCAACTATTCCTGCACAATTGGGAAGGTGCAATCTGGGACACCAGGGAAGGAGACTGCACTGACTATGTCACTCTAAACAGGCCCCTCAACAAAATGTGCACAGGAAATGGCCCTACATGGGTCTCTGGGACAAACAATACGAAACCCAAATGCCATGCATATATGCACAATGGGGAAGGGCAAGTCATCAAAGCACATACAACTCCTACTGCATGGGACATACCACTACAGGAACTAGCTGCAAGGGACACACACCTAAATAGACACATGCAAATGCAAACACAGCTAGCACAATTTTATACACTCCATGTCTACACAAACTAAACTCAAGATGACACACATCACATGAATACATAAGCCATATCAGGGGGACAACTCTAACATCATACATGCTCACATTGGACAACACAAACAGAAATACCCTAACAAACAGTACACAATGCCATTACACCACCATTGCATTTACACACAAATACCTATACACATAACATATAGCCTTCTCGTGGTGGGCACCAGCACTGCCCACAAACTCACATACTGCAAACAAGAACATATGGAGCAGCAAGCAGACTCAAACCCACACAACCAAAGTCACTCTGGAACAACATAAAGCTAGAAAAGGAATTGCAGGACAAAGGTATACCCAAAACAAGAACTGTTTGGGTTTATTATTATGAAATGTTTGAAAGTCCAAGGCCATTGGCCAGTCAGGTAGGTCCATCAGAGGCATATCACTGTGCTCAGACCTGACTTCTTAACTACCAGAGACCCTCCACAGGAAGGGATATCAAGGGGGCAGGCACCTCGTGGATTATCTGCGGGTGGACGATTGGATTTAGGAGGGGTGTTTGGGCTTGGATTTAGGAGGGGTGGTCTTCTTCTTGGGAACGGTGGGCTTTTTCTCAGAGAGAATGGTCACTGGCAGACGAAGCAGGGGAGGCCTTGGAGGTGGAAGGGACGGCCTGGTAGCTGGATGGGGTCCTTCTGGTTCTGAAACAGGGGAGGGGGGCGGGGTGGTTTACAGGGCAAAGGTCACGTTCACATAAACACTGGTTTTTGGCCACATAGGGATGGTCATCAGAAGGGGGTCGGGATTTGGAGGTAGAGGGAGTGGTTGTAGGATGTGTTGGTGTGGATATCTTGGGTGCGTGCTTATGCGAGGTATGCTTTTGTGTGGTGGGTGTCTGTTGGCTGGGTGAATGTGGGCATTTGCGTGTCTTGGGGACAGGAGGTGGAGGTGCCGGGGGATGTGGGAGTGGCATATTTGTTTGTGCCTGTTGGGGTGGAGACTGCAGGTTGGCTGGATGTTGTGGATGTATGTGTGTCTTCCACACCCTGCGCCTCCTTTGGAAGATATTAAAATTTATCCCCACCAAGACAAGAAGGATGGTCACCAGCGCGCTTGTCAGCAGCAAACTGGACTACTCAACACACTCTATGCTGGCATTGTGGCATCACAAAGAAGCTTCAAACAAGATGACAGAGAATCCATAATGCAGCAACCAGACTCATCCTGGACATCCCCCGCCACAGCCACATCTCCACCCACCTCAGAGACCTGCTCTGGCTCCTGATCAACAAACACATCACTTACAAGCTACTGACACACACCTATAAAGCACTGCACAACATCAGACCGGCCTACCTCAACCACTGCCTGACCTTCTACACCCCCACCAGGCAGCTCGATCCTCCCAACGCGCCCTCACTGCCATCACCAGAATCAGGAAGAGCACAGCTGGAATGCAGATCCTTCTCTTACCTCACAGCACAGACATGGAACACACTTCCACTCAACCTCAGACATGCCGCCTCCCTGAAGCAGTTCAAGAACGATCTGAAGACCTCACTCTTTGAGTGAACAGCACTCCTGCAACAGCCCCTTGAGACCCCACGGGTAATAATTCGCGCTTTGCAAGTGCCTGAATTACTGATTGATTGATTGATTGATTGGTGTCTGCGGGTATGGTGCTTGTGGTGGAGGTCTGCTGTTCTGCTGGGGTGGTGTCTGCAGGTGTGATGGGAGCATTGGGTGTGTCTGTGACTGTTGGTGTTGTACCTGTGGGTATGCTTGATGTTGTGACTGTGATGTTAGGGGTGGTGGGAGTCTCCAGGGAAGTAGTGAGTATTGTTGTATCTGTAGATGGCTGCTGTTTGTGTGTGTGCCAGTGTGTTTTGTGGTGCTTGTGTTTGTGTGAGCTACTCTTGGATTTGAGGTGGATGTCTCCGGATCTGTCTGTGTGCCTTGGGAAGGTAAGAGGAGAGGGGATTTGGATTGGGAAGAGGGAGTTGGAGGGGGACGGAAGCTGGGTCTGACTGGCTGCCTGCCATCAGTGAGGAGGCCAGAGCCTGAAAAGTTCTCTGTAGGCCAGCCATTGCACCATGAATTCCTTCCAGGAATGCATGTGTCTGTTGTAGCTGATTTCCCAATCCCTGGATGGCATTCACAATGGCTGTCTGACCCACAGAGATACTTCTTGGGAGGTCAATAGCCTCCTCACTGAGGGCGGCAGCAGGAGTAACATAGGTTGGAGCAGAGGTGCCTGTGGCGAAGGAGACACCCATTGTCTTAGGTGAGCGGGCACGGCCAACTTGATGGGGAGCATTAGGGAGGGTGGTGATAGAACGTGGGGTGGTGGACAAAGATGGTACAAGGGAAATCCCCAATGGGCCCGCCACCCCTATGGAGTGGCCACTGGAAGAGGAATCCGATGATGATAAGGATGTTCCGATCCCCCCCGTGACACTCCCCTCACACTCTAGGCCACTGGATCCCTCTGTGGTGGTGGTGTCTTGACCAGAGGTCCCGTGGCAGATGCTTCCCCACTTGGTTCTGCCCCTTCTCCTCCGCTGGCTGGTGCTGATGCTGCAAGGACAAAGAGGAATAGGATCATCACATGTCCATGATAACACTTGAACCACAACTCTGCTTCACAAACATTACCATTATGTTAAGAAGGCCCCAGAAATAACTTGCACCTAAGTGGTGCATACATGTGCCATAACACATGCATGCATGCCATCTGGACTTACTAAAGTTGCCCCCTGGAAAATCAGAATCTCAGTCAACTACAATAGCATGGCTGAAGCCTTGGAACCAAAATAACCATACAAGAACTAGGAGATCTCTTCATCCTTAAAGCTGTCCCACATGCTGCAGACCTCAGTTAACTAATGCCAAACTATATTATCTCATTATAAAGTCCATTTCCTCATATCCCACACAAGGTCTTGCACACATGTATTTGGCACATGCATGATAAATCAACAATAAGAAATGATGGCCAGATATTCAGCTCTGTTGCTTACAAAAGTACTATATCCCTGAGTAGGTGACAAGGAATACCCATGTCACATTGGAAACATATCAGCTATGTACACTTCACCAAGTGACATCTGTCCCAATAGAGTCAAGTAGGTAGAATCAATGATTCTCAGATAGACATCACATGTGGCATTGAAAGGAACACTGTTGACACCAGGTTCATTATGTCAGGGAGATTTTGTCCCCAGAATACACAAAACAATGAATCAGCAAACCAACTAATGTCTGACACTCATTACAATGACATACTCTGAGTGTTTCTGTAGAAGCCATCTGTCCTCTGCATGTTGGAGAGACACAGGACTTGTGAGGACTAATAGAAGGCCTTCAACCTATTGACCAATGAGAAGCAACATCACTATCAACATCTTGGACATGGCAACCCTGGTGTTTGTCTGTAGATGAGTGCCTGTACCCAAACACATGTCACGTCACCATTACTGCAAGTCACTCCATCATGCATGCCAACAGTCATGGCACAATCCTCAACCATTACACATGTGCAGTGCAGTTTTCCACATGATTCAACATCAAGGGCATAGATGAGCACAAAGTGGTTCCACACTGTGGACATACCTGTCATGTCCCTCATTGCTACTGCACTTCTACACGCCAAAAGATATACTATAATGCATGAAGGTATCTGTCAGACAATATATAATGGTGACACACTACTGTCTGTGGCACAACATGAAATGTACCCCCACTGTTAATGTACAATTCCACATGAAGTTTGCCATGCACACATGTGTGAGGAAATACAGGCATCATCCCATCAACATAGGTAGAACATGCATGAAACTACAGCTTACTAATGTTTCCTAAATAGAAAGGGACATTTGCTGACATGTAGGCACAAGGAATGTTGGCAACAGTGATGAAACATCATTCATGCCAATAGACATTCCTGGCTTACAAAGGGAAAGTAAATTGCTACATCTGCAAACATTAAGCCATGGAAGCCATGTATGATGGATGCCTACACATCATAAACTGCAGTGAAGCACCAGCACCCGTCATACAGTGAAGAAAACTAGCTTCTGAGTGGCAGATGTCTATATACACATATACCCAGACACATGGCAGAGTACAGTGATCCATAACCTACTAACCTTTGGCATGAAACATTTAGGAGTAAAAATCTTTTGGATAGATTTTACACCCGCTACAACAAAAAACTTTCCATGAATGATCACTGTACACAGCCATCTGTGCTCCCTGTGGAGCAAGTGGTTTGAGGATTCACCCCAGTTTTGTCCTAGGTCCTAGGTCCCAGGTCCAAAAGGCAAGGCACACCACTTTGATACACATGCCATGTCAACAGAAACAATGTCCCAACTACTGTGTGACACTTGGCTCATCACTCATTGTCAGGGGGAGCAGTCAGTACCTCACCCGGCAACGGGACAGACAGGAATGTGCTGGGTATCTACCCCCTTGGGGCTGCTGTGCTGCCCTCAAATGCCCATCAAACTCTGGGTAGGCCACTGTCAGAATGTGGGCCATTAGAGGGGTCCTGGTCCAACAGGCATCCCGCCCATGTTGGGAGGACAGACCCAGCTGGGCCTCTGTGATCTTCCGGGCCCAGCGTCTCAGGTCCGCCCACCTCTTGCGACAGTGGGCGCTCCGCCAGCTGTGGACTCCCAGGGTCGGCACCTGCTTTCTGATGGCTCTCCATATCCCTTTCTTCTAATGGGCGTTGACCTGCATGGATGCAATAGACAAGACAAGACAAGAAATTATGTTCACAAGTTTCATTCGAAATGGCTGAGTCACATACATCAGTACACCAAGCTAAGAACATTCTGTTTGGCCCATACTGCCCAAGTGAGGCACATACTAGCTATTAAGTGCAAGGACATGACTACAAACACTTCCCAATCTGCAGACCAAGCCACTACCCTGCTCAGGCTATGCACTGACGAGGTAGCTCAACTGAAATCTTGTGGGATGTTATCTAGCAATCTGACTGAGATCTGAGAAACTATGAGACACATAACACCTCTGTGAGAACGTTTCTCTCCATACAGTCCCTAGAGGCTACTGCCAGGGTACAGACTCTAACATTACACCTGGGTAACAAAGAAGGGACTGGCATGGTGGTTACAGAAAGACTCTAGGCTGTCTATGTGTGGACATGTGCAAATACAAATGCAGACTCATGCTACTTCAGGGGGTGGGGTTCTGTGTGTCTTATCGTCAACACAGAACACACTTTTGGACACGTGTCCATATTACATAGCTTGCAATCAAAACTACATAGGCATGCAGTGTTCATTCAGTGCAATGTGACTAGACTACTGAGTCACATATTATGGGTTCCCAGGAAACAGCCCACTGTTTGCACCTTTGAAATGTCAGAGATGCAATGAGCCTGTACAGGACATATGTGACCTATATGAAGGTGACAGCAGGGCTGTGGGATTAAGGGACCTGTCAGTGGTCTGAGACACACATTGACAATGATGTCAAGTGCACATTAGTCACAGATCTTTAACTCTACTCTAAAAGCAAGATTTGGCCTCATAACAGGATTAGCTGGGATACAGGGAGTGGGCACATTGCCACAGTTGCATACCAAAAGTGATTCTACACCAGCCTAGACTAAAACCATACTGTGACATACATTTGGCAAGGCCTGGTCTCTGCAGGCTGAGCAGACAAAACCTACATGAAACTCGATTCCCATCACTTCCAGACATGACAGTAGATCATGTAGCAAACAGCAATTTGGCATGTGGTGTGTGTGTGCCTAGCTGAAGAGCAGAATGAGTCAGGATATGCCTTCCAAACAACAGTTTAGCAGAGGCAGGCGTGGGTTGGAATCTCTGTGGCAAAACACACATGCCTCACTTTACACACAACTGACACATACAACAGTCTTACATAGCTCATGTTGCCATGCAAATACGTGTTGGCTCACATTGACAACATCCCTGAGGTAAGAGATGTGTGGGAATGACAGTAATGTCGTCTCACCTAGTTATGAGCATCCAACACAAGGTAGATCAGGGAACTCTCATTACACAAACACCACAATATTTTAGAATATAACATCTGGCATTGGACAGAAATAGCTGCACATTGACTCTCCCATTGTTGCACACTGACTGCACCTACAGGGCCTTGGGTTTACATATACTGATACACATGGGCACACTGTAGCCTGTGTGGAGGGAATATATGGTGAAGTACAGAGAAAATATGTGCACATGAGGCACTTGCATCCTCCTCTGGTGACCCATAGAGCTGTCCTCTGGTGAGAAGGTTAGGGCCCATCAACCGCTGGCCATGGCATGATTTATCCCAGAGGTGGTACAAAGCAGCTCAGGTAGTGGAGGTCTTGCTGGCAGCAGTGTGAAAAGTCAAGTGAGGGATTTTGCAGAACATGGCGGTCACGTCCGCCACATACGCGGCCGTCACCGCTTGTGGACACAGCCATTGGCCTGCGACCACCACTGACAACAACGTTAGCCTATGGCTGTGTTGCAACTGCCTAGTGACAGCTTCTGCCGATTGCCATGGGTGGTCCCTAACGTTCAGTGTAGCAGGTCAGACAGCAGCCGTTTTAGAGGCCTGAAATGTGGTATATGACTCCAGACGAAAAATGCATCACACCTCAGAAAATTTTGTTTTTTGCTGCAAAAAGTGCATGTCTTGTCCTGTAGGCCCTACTACTCAAACACCATTGTAGGACATTGCTAGGCTCTGTTAGACTTTTCATCCTTGGCGCGGTCTCCCTTACCTTTTTGCCTCTGTTTCTCAGGGTGTTGATGTGTGCTGTACTCTGTTTTTGCTGTTTTTGTTACTCTGGGCACTTTACCACTGCTAACCAGTGCTAATGTGCAAGTACTCCTATACAAAATGTGTATGTGATTGGTTCATCCATGATTGGCATATTTGATTTACTAGTAAGTCCCTAATACAGTGCACTAGAGGTGCCCAGGACCTGTAAACAAATGCTACTAGTGGGCCTGCAGCACTGGTTGTGCCACCCCCCTGCGTAGCTCTGTAATCATGTCTCAGACCTGCCACTGCAGTGTCTGTGTGTGCAGTTTTAAACTGTAAATTCGACTTGGCAAGTGCACCCACTTGCTACAGAGGCATGCTACAGAGGCATGGGTGTCTGAAGGGGGTCCTTCCCCTGACATGGCCTCCCTTCCAGTTGCTGCCAGAGATGTAGAAGGGCCTGGTGCTGCTTGGTCAAAAGAAGGGGTGTGGTGTGGCTCAGGGTCCCTGATCAGGGTGCTGCTTATCTCCCTGAACACCCCTGATTGGGAGGCCAGGATGGTGTTGGTGGCCTCCCACTTCTCTAGTGACTCATGATGGAAGTCCCTCTTCAGCTGCGTGATATCCATGAGTTCAGTAAGTACCTGGCCCATCACGCCTTGAGATCTTGATAGGCTCCCAAGACTTGGCTGATGTTGTCCTGGCCAGGGCCATCCTCAGGGGCCTCCTGCCGCTGGCCCACAACATACCTCCCATGCATCCTACCCACATGTGCCTGTGCCCTTGCCACAGATTGCCCCCTACTGCTGGTTCCAGGACCATGATTGTCTGAGGTGTGTTACTGTGACTCAGGATCCTGGACTGGAGGGCACAAGATGGTTGTCACTGTCCTAAGGACACAGGTTGGGTGGCGAATCGCTACTTGCGATGTTGAAGCAACCGGGCTGGGAGGAATCAATGATGTCACAGTAAGGCTTACTGGTGTCATCTAACAAGGTTGCCCTGATGGGCCAGAACCGTCCTCAACGTTCGGATGTCCAGGAGTGTTGTCCTCACTGAGGGCTTCATCCATGCTGGGTAGTGGCAGTCTCTTCAGCCCTGCTTGGTGTAGCAGCTTGACCTGTTGATATGAGAGATACAATGTTACAGGTTGTATTGTGATGTTGACATCCAATAGCTAACAGGGACAATTAGCAAATTCTGTGTACACATTGGATTAGCAAGTTTTTCTTATGTGATCGGTACACATGCTATCAATTGTATTGACCTGACATTTTGTGAAGCATACCGATTCCATTTCAGAAATGTCAAGGTAGTATGACAGTGATGAAGAGGAAGGTGAAGACTTACGGGCAGATCTCATTATTCACTACTTTACCTGAGTGTAAGTATGTAATGTGATGTAATTACTGTGACTGTATGAGGAAATGTAGTTTTAGGATGTGTGGAATAGGTTGTTTTGCCAAGATATAGGAGATCTCATGCTTTACAGTATCCAGCCAGGGGTTACTTGCTACGTCAGACTTGAACAATTCACTACCTTGATTATCTGCTGGGTTTCTGTTTGTCTCATTGCAATGTAAGTGTATCTACTGATGTTTGATATGCGGTTTTGGTCATAGGTATAGTTCTTTTTATCCAGGTACCTTCACCATGACATCCTCATGTGGGCATTTCAAAGTTGTGACACTGGCAGGTATCTGATGCTGTTCTGACATAGGAAGTGGACATGGGTTGATCCAGGTAATGTTGGTCACAGATTTAGCGTGTATGAGTCCTGTGCCAAAGCAGCTTGGACAGTGGGTGGGTTGAAGTCTGAAGTGCACAATGCACTGGTTTGATGTGGTGTGTTGGGTCAATTATCTCAAGTGTGTGAGCCAATGGCCTTGAGATATGTTGTCATCAAGTGCAAACCATGTATTCTCCCTTCACATTGTGACAACAATGAGCTTCTATGACCTGTATGTAGCTGTAGATGTACTTCCTCATTGCAGGCCACAGTGCCTTTGTCACAAAACTGACATAGGTTTGTGTTATACCACCAGATGCTTGGTAATTGTTATAGGATAGACCCATGAGCAATGACAACTGTACCACCATCTGTCTGCGCCATGGCTTATGTTATGTTGCCAGACCTGGTTTTGGTACGTGATAAGGCTCAAGCTGGTGACAACATCCACAAATCTGTTAGCCTATTCTACTGGACAAGGTCTGTCAAAAGGTCTGGAGGATTGTACCTTAGTATATCTACCCTGACTCATCATGGTTCAGCAATTCTTGGCTATGACAGTCCATAACGTGGGTTACATCTCAACATTTCAAAATGTGGAACACAAGCAAGCAGGCAATGATTTTCTGAGAGGTGAGTTAATTGGCATGGGTGCAGAAAATAATGTTGAGATGCAACACAAAAAGACAGTGAAAGGATCATTGATGGTGGATGTAACCATCATAGTAGAAGCCACAAGATTTGAACTCCAAAGTCCAGTGTTCTACTACTGTAGAAAATAGAAGGTGGTTGAAGAACAGTCGACAGAGTGACTATGTGGCACACATGGAGGAGTTCCTTCAGGAAGGGGTCACTTGAGGACAGTAGTTGGTATCTTGCCATCCGATGCTCCTGGATTCTTGGGTGGACGTCCCGGTTTGCAGTTCTGCTGCTACAGAGGCACAGGTGTCTGAGGCAGGTCCTTCCCATGACAGGGCCTCCTTTTCAGTGGTTGCCACAGATGTAGAAGGGCCTGGTGTTGCTTTGCCAAAAGAAGGGGTGTGCTCACGGTCCCTGATCAGGGTAATGCTTATCTCCCTGATAGGGAGGCCAGGATGATGTTGGTGGCCTCCCACTTCTCTAGTGACTCACAATAGAATTACCCCTCTGCAGCTGCTTGATTTCCCTGAGTTTGGTAAGTACCTGGCCCATCACTCCTTGGGATTCTTGATAGGCTCCCAAGACTTGGCTGATGGTGTCCTGGCCAAGGCCATCTCCAGAGGCCTCATGTTGCTGGCCCACAACATTCCTCCCACGCACCATACCAGCACATGCCTGTGCCCTTTCCACAGATTGCCCCCTACTACTGGTTCCAGGACCATCATTGTCAGAGGTGCATTTCTGTGACTCAGGATCCTGGACTGGGGGGCAAGAGATGGTTGTCACTGTCCTAGGGACACAGGTTGGGGGGTGAATGGCTGCCTGTGATATTGAAGAAACCGTGCTGGGAGGCGCTGATGTGGTCACAGTGAGGCTCACTGGTGTCATCTGACCAGGTTGCGCTAATGGGCCAGAACCATCCTCAACGTCCAGGTGTCCAGGAGTGTTGTCCTCACTGAGGGCTTCATTTAGAGGGGTTGTGGCAGTCTCTTTAGTGGGCTCGGTGTTCCCAGTGGGAGCTCGACCTGTTGATGTAAGAAATACAATGTTACAGATTGTATTGTGACATCTACCTCCAATAGATAACAGTGACAATTAGCAAAGTCTGTGCACAAATTGGATTGGCAGGTTTTCCTTGTGTGACATGTACACAGGTTATCATCTGTATTGACCTGAGATTTATGAAACATACCAATTCCATTTCAGTCAACCAGCTGCTGAATGTATGAGTTCATTAACATTTGGGAGGATGGGCATAAAATTACATCTTGCCACCAGAACAGGCAAAACAGTTGCTGGGCAGAATGTGGCTTTGATCCTTTTAAGGCCTGGCTGACTGTTATGCAGGAAGACCCTGTACATTGTTGTATGTGTGATTGTAGTCTACATGTGGTCAGGGCATTGTGAATGTGTCTGCTGCCAATACCATTCAGGTGATGCATCTTGAGGCCTTGGGTTATTTTTTTGTTGCACACAGGGTGATCTGACCTTCTTGTCCCCAATATTTACATCTTGGATTAGCTAGCTGCTCAAGATAGATGTAGGTGATTAGCCACATCTCAGAGTGTACCATGATCTGTCTCTTGCTCCCTCCCAGTTGAGTAAGCTTCATTTGTGAGTTCACAGACAGGTGCATTATGGCGTATGGACACTGGCCTAGTGATTGGAGTTACAGGGACTGGCCCTCCTGGGAATTATAGTCATGTTGCTTCATGGACTTCACATAGTATGCATAAGTTGTCTTCCTAGATGAGGAAACTTCCATTGCGAGTAAATGAAAAGGATATTTGGACAGATGCACACTCAGCTTGTGCTTGGATTAGGTGAGCCAGAGCCTCCTGGCCTTGCAGTCATGTCACTTCCTGTACTTCATGCACTTGTTCTATGCCACCCCTCAGATGACTGAAATTCATGTGTGGATTCCCAAAGAAGGGTATATTTGCAAGTGTACACTGGACTGGTGGTTGGAGTGACAGTGAGGGAGCCTCCTATGAGATGCAGCCATGTTGCTCCCTGTATTACACACACTATACTAATGATTTCCTCCCAAGTGAGTACATTTCAATGATGATTTGGTACACAGGGATATTTTGGGGGATAACACTGTTTTGGTGTTTGGGGTTGGGGGAACAGTGTCTGCTATGGGTTGCAGTCCTGTCACTCTCAATTATCCCCAATGTCTGACAAATGCCACCTCCCTCAGTGAGTACACATCATATGAGATTTTAAAGTACTGTGAACTTCAGAGTAGAGGACACAGTTCTGGTGTCTGTAGTGACAGTAGCATTGCCTCCTGGCCTCATCAGTCCTGTCAGTGCCTGTACTACACACACATTATACAGTTGTCATCCTCCCAGGTAGGTAAACTTCAATGGGGAGTTCAGGGACAAGGGTAATTTGCTCAAAGACACTGCAGTCGCTGAGTAGAGTATCAGTAACAGAGCGCCTGGCCTTAGCAGGCTTCTCAGTCTCTGTACTACACCTACTGAACTAATGTTATCCTCCCAGGTAAGTAGACTTTAACAGAGGGTTGTGACACAGCAGTCTTTGTTCCAGGGGACACTGAGCTGGCTGAGTGGAGTGACAATAACAGTGCCTGCTGGGAGTTGTAGTCATCTCAGTGCCTGTACTACACACACATTATACAAAGGTCATCCTCTCAGGTGGGTACATTTCAAAGGGGAGTTCAGGGACAAATGTCATTTGATCAGAGGACACTGTGGTGGCTGAGTGAAGTAGCAGTAACAGAGCCTCCTGGCCTTAGCAGCCCTGTCAGTCCCTGTACTACACCCACTGCACAAGTTGTATCTCCCAGGTGAATAGACTTCAACAGATGGTTGTGACACATGGGTCTTTGTTGCAGGGGACACTGGACTGGCTGAGTGGAGTGACAATAACAGTGCCTGCTGGGAGTTGTAGTCATGTCAGTGCCTGTACTACACACACACTATACAAAATGTCATCCTCTTAGGTGGGTACGCTTCAATGGGGAGTTGAAAAACAAGTTACTTTGGAGGAGGATACACTGTTCTGGTTTGTAATTGTAGAACAGTGCCTGCTGGGAATTGTAGTGCTGTCAATTCCTGTACTACACACACTATACAGAGATATTGTTCCCTCGGGTGAGTCTACTTCACATGTGAGATGCCAGGCCAGGATCTATGGACAGGTGGACCCTGAGCTGGTGAGTGGGGTGACGGTGAAGGTGGCAAAAGGTCAGTCATGAGCATGCATGACAATACTTCATTTTGAGATATTTTTGTGCTGTGACTTACCAGACTCCACTCCCCCAGGTATTCATGTCAAGCCAGGAGGAATGCCAAGACCTCCTCCCAGGATGTGAGTTGTAAGGGAGGAGTGGGGGGACCGCCACCAATCTTCTGGACCTGCAACTGGTGCCTGGATATCATTGAACAGACCTTCCCCCTGTGGACGTTCCAAATCTTCCTGATGTCATCCTTTGGGCGCCAGGTGGGGCCTACGGAATTCACTCTGTTGCCTATCCTTTGCCACATTTCCGTTTTCCTGGCATTAGTAGTGTTTTGGACTTGGGCTCCAAACAATTGTGGCTCTACTCTTATGATTTCATCCACCATGATTCTTAACTCTTCATCTGTGAAACTGGGATATTTCTAGACTGACATGGGGGTGTTAAATGAAAAGGAGAAAATTAACAGTTAACACTAAGTTTATGGAGTTCGGTAATGCAAATGGATGTGATTTGACATGGGAGTGTTTTGAGAGTGTGGGATATATGCTTATGGAAAGTTGGAGGGGTGCCTATTCTACAACTTAGAAGTTTTTTGATGCACTCTGGCTTCTGTATTTGGTGTTGGAGAAGCAAAGGATTGGGTTGTGTGAAGGGGTGTGTTTTATAGTGTCCTTTGCAGGTGTGTCAGCTGTGTGTCAGCTGTGTTGTTTTCAAATCCATCTAATGAGGTGTTGTGTATTAGTTTGGTGACCGCAAACTGCCATGGTTTGGACCGCCATGACTCACCACCACTGCGACCTTTGACTTGTAATGCGATCGGTGGTTGGTCAACGGGCTGTCAATGCTGGTGGTCAGACCGCCTATTTCCCACCCTCCATGGTACTGGCTGACTAGATGTTTTGGGTGGCTATTTTGTGGTCCTGCCTGTGTAACTAGTAGTATGGCGTTCTGTATGACTGGCAAAGTGGCAGTCTTTTGACGGCTGCCACTGTGGCGGTCTGGCCGTTGGACTGCTAAACCCGTAATCAGGCCCTATGTCTTTTGTCAAACAATTCTTTGGAACATTTTCTGCTGAGACTGAACAGTGAATGTTACCCTTTTACGCAATTCAGTTTCCCAAATATCAAATGCAAGATTACCTTTCAACCAATTAGGAAATATTGAAGATCTGGGTTTTCTCCTGCTCAATAATATGAATGGAGAAACCCCTGCGGTACTGTGGCCTGTGGTTAAGTAAGCCCAATCCTTCTACCTCAGGAACACTTTTACATCAATGACCATTGCCAAAGTGGTCTGAATGCCCTCCTTCAAAAAGCTATTCATTCCTTTCACAAGGCCATTATAAAACATCTTTTATCGGGATCACATGGGTCTAGTACAGGAGCAGAAGTGATAAGCTCTTTGATTTTAGAAAAAGCTTGCTCAGCAGATTCATTCCAAATGAACATGACACTTTTCTTTAACAGACAGGGTAGCGGGTGGAAAAAAATGCATACCCCTCTATAAATCAGGAGTAGTACTTGCTAAGTCTTAAAAAGGATCAAAGCGTATCTTTATCTTTAGGAGGGGTCGTAGCCTGAATCGCTTGCACCAAGGAAAACTTGGGTTTAATCGCCTATCGGATAGTACGATGACCCAAATAATATAGATCTTGTACTTAAAATTGGCATTTGTTATCCTCAGTGTTATTCCAACATCCTTGAAAATTTTAAGAACTTTTTCTAAAATGTCATTATGTTCTTGAACATAAGGACATCATCCTGGAAAGCTTGCATGCCTATAAGACCCTCCAGGATGACACCCATGAACCTCTGAAGCACACTAGCAGAGGAGGCTCGCTGGAACGGAAGGCATAGGAATTTGAATGCACCAAAAGGTGCAATGAAGGTGGTTAAACCCTGAAAATATTTTGCTAATATAATTTGGTGGTACACTGGTCGTAAAGCAATCAGTGAAAAGAATTTGGTCCATCTCAAATTGGCTAATAATTCCTGCACCTTGGGAAGGAGCTGGCAGCCAATAATGATGTTTTTGTTTAGTATGTGGAGAACCACACAAACAGATTTCCCCAGATTTTTTACAAACAATGGGGCTTACCCACTCAGTCAAATCATTTGACTTTATGACTCCTTCTATTACTAGCCATTGCAGTGTTTTTTGAGATTATCACAACCACTCAAAGGGGCAGGTCTAACTTTATGAACAATGGGCACCGTTTAAGACTTTAGTTTAATTTTATGTTCAAAAGCTTTGATGGACCTAATATTGTCACAAAAAACCTATGGAAATTTCTTTAAAATTTCTGTGACATTCTGAATAGTTGTAGGTGAGGATTTAATAGCTTATGATGATGGGGTATCTACTAGAGAGATGTATATGTCACTAGGTAAGTGTTTGAGACCCCATTTAGCTAAGAAGGAGTCTATTGTTACTACCGGTGTTTCAGAACCAGAAATTAACATAAAAACCAGCTTTGCCAAGTCTTTCCAACTAACCAAATTTCTACCTTTCAGAACGACATACATCTTGGTAACTGTTGTCCTCCCAAGACAGGTGACAGACTCAAGGAAGTACCCCAATAAATCAATCGGATGCACGCCAGGCATTTGAAGAGGCATATCCTTACTCCAGTGCTGATGAAAGCAAACATCGGATAAGATTGTAATAGGGACTCCTGATTCAGCCATTGTTTTGAGGTTGATTTCACCAATAGTGACTTAACACCAAGGTTCTTTGACATTTCCATTTACCATGTTAACATCAGAGTATTCTGAAAAAGAGTTATTGTGAACAGACAAAAGTTCTTTAGATAAGTCAGATACTCATTCATCTATTTTCACATCCACACTGTCGATTTTAAATGATGGTCTGCCACCCTTGCAAACCACTTGAAAGTGTCACACTTTTTTGCATTTGTCACACTTTTTGCCCAAGCCAGACAACTTGCATAATTGCTTAAGTGCAATTTTGAACCATATCTAAAACAAATGTTTTTTTTATACATTCTTAGCAGAATTGTCTCACATGCACAGCATTTATGGGTTCTTCTTATTTGAGCATGAGTAAACATTGTTATGTGAACTACTTGAAACTTCCACAGCCATAAGTTTGCTTGAGATCATGGAACGCTCTATGGCCTTGGCAAGATCAATTACTTCAAGCAGGGTGGGGTCTCTGCAACTCAAAAGGCATTCCTATACTTTTTGGGAGTAACATGCAAAGACAAATTGATCTCTAATCTAAGTGTCCAAAGATACAAGAGGCAGCCAAGTGTCTAAGATCGGAAATTAACTCCTCAATACTTTCATCGGGTGACTGCGTCCTCCTGAAGAAATTAAATCTCTGAAGCAGGACACTGGGTTGTTCAGAGAACTTGTTACGCAGCTGTAAAACTGCTTTTGAATAGGCATTCTAACCTTCACCATCACCTCTTGGTGCTGGTTAGACAGGTACGTTATTGAATACCTGCTGCCCCTCTTGTCCCAGATGATTGAATAACAATGCTGCTTTCCTTACAGATTCAAATTTAGGGATATTGATAGCGACTAAATATTTCTCAAAAGTACAGAACCATTGTTTCCAGACACTAGGTGGTTTACCTGGGTTCTGTAGAAATGGTGTAATTTGTAGAGGAAGGTACTGGGTTGTCGTAGTGGAAAAACTGTCTCAAATAAGCCACCAAACAGTAATATCAACAAAATTAGGTATAAATGGGTCCACTGTCAAATATAATGGTACCTGTGATATCTGTAAAATGAGTGGACAAGTGTGATTCCTTATCACAATGACTGTATTGCTAAAAATTATGGGTGTCCGCTACAACAAAATAAAGTGTTTTTGCCGGTTACAAGATCAGTTAATTATGTGTGGCCGCTACAACAGAATAAATCATTATTGCCAGTTATGAGACTAGTGTAGACTGACACACTTCCCTGATACAAGATGGTCACCACTGTGTGAGCATTGCGTGATGACATAAAACAGCGCGACTCAGTGTGTGATGTGGTCTCAAGCTGTAGAGAAGTCAGCATGTGAACCTCAAAGGCTCGCAAATCCAACCAAATATTTCTAAAGCTGATGATCAGAGCAGTGAACCCAGAAACAAAGTGTCCCAAGAAGGATGTGGCAATGGCAGCGAGACCACAGCAGTTGAGGCGCCAGCCAAGGCAAAAGAGATACCAAGTCAGCGGCAAAAAATGCAGTGTCTCGCACCGGAACATGGACTGTGCTAATGCAGGCGTTTTTAATGAAATTACTCATGAATATTCATGTATTTTGAGTGTTGAATTTGCATAGGAAATGTAATAACTTAGAGGAAAATAATGCACACATTTGAAAGTGTAACTACGTGAGTGGCCGCCAATGTTCACGGAGTTTACTTATTAATGGCTTATTAACATGAAATGTTGAGCTTATCTTTGGATAATGTAGTAGTATGTCATATTAAGGGTTATGCATTATGTATTAGCTTTGTTAATTGTAGGCCTTAACTTAGCGGAGGTCTTGGCCTAGTTGCACGGCCTCATGTCAAGCTGTATTTCTTAGGCATTTACTAAAATGCCTGCTTAGAGAATTAAATTGTGATTTTCTACTGTGCTGACCTAATGTGCTCGTCGCTATAAGTCTTTCTCATGAGAAACTGCTTGCTAGAAGATGCTGCTATTGCTAATTCCACATTGTTTAATGTAATGTGTGTAAGACTGACTTTCCCAGGAGAGTAAAGTGAAGACACTGACTGGAGTGTAAGCTGCAACAATATTGTTACCTGACAAGCTGGATGGATGAGAATAGTACGAAAGGAGCCACTCATCGACATGTGAACCATGTACTAGGAGAAATGTAGATTTGACGGATTGGCAGCCGTCCGCGAAGCGCAATTGGTTGAGAAGTGGGTGAAGAGAATTCTGGGATTAAAGGTCACTTCCTGATTTGAATTGGAATAACATAAAGGTCAGAAAAATGAAATTTTTCAAAGCTTTAAAGAGTGCTTTAAGGGGAGATACGTACATTACAACAAGTATAGGGGAAATTATGCCGCCAGAAGGTACACCAGCTTACATTGTATTCGAAGAAAAGGGTGCTGCGCCATGTCTTTGGCTAAAGCAATGTTGCAGAGTGACAGAGAAAGATGGGAGCCTAGTGTTTCCTGCTAATGGGGCATTTAATTTGAGGAGTTTAGAGCATCTAAAGAGGGTGCTGTATGATCTGAAACCCCCTTCGAGACCAGCATAGTTGGAGGCATTAGCGATCTGGGAGTTAGTAGCCAGAAGCAACAGCAACAGATATTTGAGAGGAGAATGAGAAAGGCAGAAAAGACACTAGCGGAGGTTAGGTGGGACAGTGTTCAGAGGCTTTAGAGAGCCCAGATTTTACAGGGGATTGTTATTCCCAGCAATTACACAAGACTGCAAGAAGGAAGGAAGGAAAGCTGCTAGAAAGTCTAACAACAGCCCTTCAGAGAGTAGGGAGGCTAGGAAATATTCAATGTATGAGAAAGATTCAGATGATGAGTTTATTTTGCAGTTACTGAGTAATCGTCCACCACCATATGCAGCACATGAGAGTGGTCCGAGTATCGATGCAGATCCTTCAGCTCCAACACAGGTTAATGGGACAGCGAGTCCGGTGTAGGTTAATCCTAGCCCGACACAGAGTCCGATGCAGAGCAGTCTTAATGCACCTACTACTCCAATAGTACAAAATCAGGTACCGCAGCCAAATGTCAGAGAATTTACTCTGATGTGCCCATTGTGGATACTGCCAAAAATCTAATAGTGCCTACAGAACAGGTTTTCCTGAAATTGATGCTGGATCAGACAGAGCTGACTTCACTTTTAGTGTGGCAGTTGCAGCCACAGGCAATGCCGAAATACGCTTTGATAACAGGGATTCAGACTGAAATGCTTTTACTGGTGAGCCAAAATATGGAAACTACGCACCCACAGAACCTAGTTGTTAGATTAAGTCCAGATGCTGTATCTGTACCAGTTACCATGATTGTGCCCTTATTCGCACAAGAGAAACCCAGTGCAATTGGACAGGGAGTCCTATGTCAGAATTCAATGAGGGGAGGGCTTACTGAGAATATCTGAACAGCCTTTCCCGTGGGACAGACCTTTGATGGATCTAGATCATTGCTAGCCCTTAGCCCTTTTGGGGTTCCTCCAGATGCTGTCATAAGGTTGAATGTTAGTCAGAGCTTGAAATTGTTGACACTGCAGACCGGGAAAACAGTTGTGCAACAGGTACCACCTGTCCAGGCCAGCAATGTTTCGTTGCAAGGTTTGCCCAGCAATTGACTGAATGGTTAGACAAGCTGAATACCCCGCAGAGTGCTCCGAAGGGAGAAGAGTACTTGAACTACACTAGACTAAGCATGGAAGCGGGTGAGCTCATTGAGGGAACTGTGGGTGTGAATAGGTTAGCATCCTACATAGAAGCAGAGTGGAGATATCTATGCCCGAAGATTTTGAGGGAAGTGAGCAATGTGCATCAAAACCTAGCAGACCTGGCAGAGAAATACAGCAAAGAAATAGAGAAAACAAAACATTTGAAAAGGAGTTACAGTTTAGATTTTGAGGCTAAAGATTTTGAACACATGAGATCTGCTGGAATGAAAGCACACCTTAGGGAGTTACTCAGAGTGCACAGACCTGGGAGCATTAGACAAATGGGAAAGGCAGATGGGTAAAAAAAAAGAGATAGGAGAAAAAGAGATTCTGCAGAGCTGATTGCAAATGTGCAGAAGGACAAGGATCCAGTAAAAATGTAGCCAATGAGGGAGATTCCTGGAGGGAATTTCGTTCATGTCCCCTGGAGCAGAAGTGATTATCCTAGATTGAGAGGGAAGCCAGTAGAATGGTACCAGCAGACAGACAGGTTTGTGAAACTTGCAAAGTGCCTCTGGGAGGACTTGAACACTCTATTAGATGTAGTAGTTCCTGCTGATCTATGGATGGAGTGTAAGAGGAGTGTGGCTGACAAAAGAACCAGAGAGGCATCAGGTTACAGGTGCGCCGTCTCCTGAGGTAATGAAATGTTACTACAAGGTGAATTTTTTAAAACAAGAATCTCGCCCAAAAACATTGACTGGCAGAGAATTGATAGGACAGCCCAGGAAGCCAAAGAGTCGATGCATTTGTATTATGAGAGATTGTTGCAGGCATATAAGCACTACAGTTGTACAGAGACAATTGAGCCAACAGACATGATTCATTTTGAGTTCAGATTTGTGGAAGGGTTGAGACGTGAAGTTAGCCAGATGATTAAGAGTCATTTGATTTGCTGGCTTTGCAGTATGCAAAGTTCTGTAGCGATGAGATTGAAATGAAGCAGAAAAAGCTGAAAGAGAAGGTGATGGTGATGCAGATTGAAGCTGCACATACAGGGATGCAAGGACATTTTCCACAACAGCTACCACATCAGCAGCAGGGAAAACAGGATATTTCAAAATCAGATGTGAGGCAGACGTTGCGGAGGTAATGTAAAACGTTGTCCACACATGGTTCAGAATGATGTGCAGTAAATGAAGAAATTGTTGCCTTGTCACATTGCGGAGCGGTCGGACATTGGAAACGGGAGTGTCCGATGATGGTGCAGGAAGGTGTCATTCAGCAAACTAATGACATCAACTCATTCTTAAACATGAGAGGACCAAGAATGAGAGGTCCTAACCTGAATTTTCAAAATAATGTGAATCAAATGCAGAATTTTCAACCCATGCAGCAGGTGCAAATGTCACGTGTACAAATGACACAGTTTCAGTCGATGTAACAGCAGCTTCCCATGGTATGTAGACAGCAAATTCAAATACTTCAAGCCCCAATGGAATAGCAGCAGGTGATGCTTCCTCAACAGGTCAGAAGTCTAATCAAAGTAATAACCACAGTACAGCAATTCCTGCTATGTAGTGAGAATGGAGTAAACGATGATTGGGTGAGCGAGAGTTTGGATGAGGAGTAATGTGTGCTTGCAGCTTCCTTAGAGGTAGATCAGAAAGGTCCCTAGGTGAAGGGAAAAGTCATGGGTCACAGAGTTTCCTTCTTGGTTGACACAGGAGCTGCACTCTCTACAGTGAGATTAGACGAGGTTCCGAATTCACCCCTTTCCGGGAAAACAGTCCAGATTGTAGGAGTAGCGAATCAGTATTTGACCAACCCAATTACAGATCCAGTACAGGTTAAAATTGGCAACTTCCAGGGATTGCACTAATTTGTCATCTGTGATTCAAGTCTGGTATCCCTACTGGGAAAAGACTTAGACCCTCATTATGACCCTGGTGGTCGGTGTGAAAGCGGCGTTAATACCACCAACAGGCCGGCGGTTAAAAAAAATGGGATTATGACCCTGGTGGTAACCGCCAACACAGACAGCCACTTTAACACACCGACCGCCAGGGTGGTAACGGCCACTGGGCTGGAGACTTCGGTCTCCAGCCCGGCTGCTGTCACAATCCTACCCTCGGAATTACAACCTGGCTTACCGCCATGGTTTTCGTGCCAATCATACCTGTAAGAAAACCATGGCGGTAGGCACTATCCCTGGCACTGATAGGGGTCTCCCCTGCACCTCCCCCCCCTCCCCATAGTCCTCCCTCATCCTCCCCCTCCCTCTCCTGCCCCCGCACATTTACACACCCACACGTGCACCCATATACACACATGCACACACACATACCCACATCCACCCACGCATGCACACATACATCCACACACCCCAACACACACCAACATACTTTGTCGCATAAACGCATTCACAACACACAACATACACGGACACTCACATTCAGTCATTTACGCACTCATTCAACGTGACTCACACCCGCATGTACGCATACCAAACCATACACATGCACCACCCCACCCAACACCCCCACACATGCACACAACACCCCTACCCCCCTCTCCTGTTGGAGAACCTGACTTACCTGCTTGCAGGGGGTCTTCGGCTGGAGACGGGACGCGGCGCTGCTGTCAGCAGCTGCGGTGTCTGCCAGCAAAATACCGCCAGGCCGTATCATTGCTCATGATATGGTCGGCGGTGTTTTGCTGGCGTGGCGGTGCTGCTGTCAGCAGCGCCACCTTACCGCCGTCATGACCGTCGGCGGTAATCGGCCAGCCTTCTGGCAGAATACCATCGATGGTCATAATACGCATGGATGGCTGGTAGCCACGGCGGCGGTATGTTGGTGGCCGTCGCCGTGGCAGTAGGCGGAAGTTACAGCCAAAGTTATAATGAGGGCCTTACTTTGTAAAACCAGGTGCTCGATTACATGCTCAAATGATGGAATTGAGATACAGAAGAATAGTGAGGATGAGGAGGATCCAGTTCCAGAGTGTGAAACCACAAATGAGGAATACCATCTGATTGATTTTTTTCCATTGTTCACAGTAAAGGAGCTTCACCCGGATTTACAGGGAATGGTTAAAGAGAAAGTGTGGGATCTGACAGGGAAAGAGGGAAGTTGAGCCAGTTAAAGTTCTGTAAAGCCGAATGCTATTTTTCCTTAGATTCCCCAGTACCACATGCCACAAGATGCCCTTATGAAGGTTACCCAGATAATTGCAGAATTTGTTGAACAAAGGGTCCTGAAGGAAGCGTTAAGCAGCCCATTTAATTCACTGATAGTGGGACTGAAGAGGCCCTGTGGGAAAGTTCGAATTGTCCAGGATTTGAGAAAATAAATTACATTGTGATCAAATGTTGCCCCGTGGTGCCTAAACCAGCTGTGATAATATTTCAGATTCCATGTGATGCTGAGTGGTTCACTGTCACTAGACATGTCACAAGCCTTCTTTTCGGTGCCTCTCCATGAGGACAGCCAATTTCTCTTTTGTTTCAAATTTTTAGAATGAGTTTACTAAGGTCACCAAAAGTGTCATTGAAAAGACATTGAGCATGTTCAATGTCCTCCAATATCTCAATTTCAACATTTTCATTTGAAGTAAAGTTGCCGGGTTCTGCACTGTACATCTTTCAATGGCACATTTGGTGACCCTAGAATATTCGTAGGAGTATATTCTGCACAAGTAGCGGAACTGGTAGCCCTTACTAGAGCGTTTCATGTTTCTGCTCAGCTAAAAGTTACCATTTATACAGATAGCCAGTATGGATTTTGAAAAGTTCATGATTGTGGTCACAGAGAGGTTTCATGACCTCTTCTGGTTCACCAGTGAGAAATGGTGAGAGAATTAAAGAATTGTTGCATGCTATCCAAATGCCTGAAAAGATTGCAGTGCACATCTGAAATCACAAGACTTTGGGTCTATGTGGAATGGATATGCGGGTGAAGTTGCAAGGTTTTGTGCATTGAACTGTATACCGTTCAAAGACAAGTGGGAATTGCTACCTGAAGAAGATGAAGCATGTCCAAGTTTTGCATTGAAAGTAATTGATACATTGAAATAATTGAAAACATTGCAGAATAATGTTGACAGGGAAGAAAAACGTTCATGGAGCAACATGAAATGTGTACAGAGACAAGATGAATTGTGGGTTTCAGAAGAGGGTTAATTGGTCTTGCCCAATAGTTTGTTGTCCCAAATAGCTAGGTATTACCATGGTCAAGCACATGTTGGGAGTGATGCCATGATTATTTTTTTCAAACATAATTGGTTCAACCCAAGGTTTAGACAAGTTGCTGAAGCAGTTTGTCATTGTTGCATCATTTGCCAACAAATGAATGAGAGAAAAGGGACAGTGGTCAATTTGAGCCATATTGGAAGAGTGGGAGGTCCATTCAGCAGAATGCAAATGGATTTTATGGAGATGCCTGTGTGTGGAGGTTTGAGATATGTGTTGGTGATTGTCTGCATCTTTAGTCAATGGATTGAAGTGTACCCTACACGAAGAAATGACAGCCTCACAGTAGAAAAACTACTGCTTAGGGAACTGATACCACATTTTGGGCTCCCGATCTCTTTAGAATCAGATAGGGGAAGTCACTTCAACAATGAAATAATTAAATTACTGTGTGCAGCATTGAACATTGAGCAAGTTGTAGTTACTGCCCTTGAAGCATCAGGAATAGTGGAACAGATGAATGATACCTTGAAGTCAAGAGTTGCAAAGGTGTGTGCGTCCACGCATCTGAAATGGCCTGACGCACTGCCTTTAGTTCTGATGACAATGAGAAACACACCCGACAGGAAGGCAGGATTGTCGCCGCATGAGATCCTTATGGGCCGAGCCATGAGCTTGCCAGCGGTTCCTGCAAATGCACTTGTCAACATTACAGATGATATGGTGTTGGACTACTGCAAAGGTCTGGCTGGTGTGGTTTGCTCTTTCTCTCAGCAGGTGGAGGCCACCACACTGCCTGCAATCCATGACCCAGGGCACAACCTGAGAGCCGGTGACTGGGTTGTGGTCTGCAAACATGTGAGGCAAATGGGTTTGGAGCCTTGTTGAAAGGGTCCATTCCAGGGAGTTCTGACGACTACCACATCTATGAAGTGTGCTGGATTCCCGAACGGGATCCACACAAGCTACACGAAGAAAGTGGCATGTCCTTTGGACAATGAAGAAGAGTTGTTGAGAGTACCAATAATGACTAGACAAATCTCAGAACGGGAAGGAGAAGAAAGAGGAACTGAGACCGGATCTGAGCCAGTTGAGGACGGTTCAGTCACTCCTGTGAGAGTCGAAGGAGGAGACATCCAGGAGGGTGACAGTGAGCCAATCTCAATTGAGGCAGTAGGAGAGCCTAGTCACAGGAAGGCTTTCCCAGAAGTAGATGATTTTGAGAGACAAACAGAACAGTTTCCAGACCCCGAGGGGGAAGGAGTTGAGGCGGATCAAAGCCTATACGATCTGACTCCTCCAGATCCAGTTGCCGGTCTGTCAAGAGAAAACACTGCAGAGCAAGAAGAAGTTACAAGTTCAACACTGAAAAGAGCATTGACACAGGGTCCACTGAAAGGAGATAAGTGGCCGGAGTCACAAGAAAAAAGGAAGGAAGGAAGCAGCTGTTGAAACAACCATCTAGGAAGAAGTAGATACAACAAGGAAAGAGGATCTGAGTAAAGGAGAACTGAATGGATATTGAAAGTTGAAAAGAAAGAGAATAGCAAGCGGAAGGTACACAGGTTCTGAATGGGCGTATGCAACTATAAGTGAATGTCAGAAATAATTTTTGTCTTTTTGTTTTAATCGGGATATTCCAGGTCAATATTTTGGCACTTGAAGGAAACAAATGAACTGAACTTTTGAAACAAATTGAGGAAAAGGTGCAGAGAGAAAGGACACGGTTAAAAGTAACGGGAAAAGACCTTGATAACCTGATTTTGACAAGCTGCTAACCTGATTTGACAAGCTGCTAAACTGATTTTGACAATGGTTCCTGGAAGTGAGACTGAGAGCTGTAAAGAACTGCAGAAAGAAGATTGAAGATTGAAGATTTTTGTTTTTGATTTTGCTACATTTTCTAAAGTTTCTCTTCTGCTTTCTGTTTCTTTACAGATCATGGGTAACTACCCAGCAGGGAAGGAAGAACTGGTGCTGTAAATACATAAGTATTGGTTTGGCAATTGTGTATGAAATACTGTTTGTGATATTGATTGTGAGTATGACTGTTCTTGACAAGGGTAAAGCCAACCATACTTCAGCTTTAGAGACAACTACAGCATTAACATCTATAGAGAAGAGTCGGTTAGATGAGATGTATCCGCATGTAAGTAGTAATGTCCAAGGGGAACTTTCTTTTAATGTGTTTTATCGCTTATTGAGTGAGTATGTTGAGACAATGGATGCGAAGAATTGTTTTGTGTGTATGCAGATTCCTTCATCAGTTGAAGAAGGAGTTACCTACCATAGTTTGGCTCTTACGTATTGGATAAGTTGTAGTCTGTTTCTAACAAGATTGTAAAATCAGGAGTACTTTCAGTATTTCTACTCCAACCACGATGTGGTGTTTTCGTTTGTCCCCATAATTAGGATTCTGAGTAGAGCAGCTAAGGATAATGACATATTATTAGTTAGAGGGTTATTTGAGCCTACATTAACCATTGGCACAGCTTACGCTCGCAGAAATAACTTGACATGCTTGCTTACACCTTTAGAAAAGAGCTTTTTAGATCACACAGTTGAAAGGGGAAAGGCATTGAAGGAGATATTAGAAAAAGGCTTAGAGAAAGGGACTTACACAAATGAATATGATTATAGTGCAATAAAAACACAAGGGACATTAGCTTTAGATGCACAACAAGTAGGGAAGGTTTATGTATATAGGCCTAAATCTCGCACTGACACTTTATTTGTGGGAAAGAGTGAATGCAGATGTGTTGTTGTTTCAGAGTAAGAGGACATTTTTGTTGAATGGACAGGATCCAGCGATTCCTGGGATATATTACATCTGTGGTCCTAATGCTTATTACCGTCTTCCAAGAGGATGGTATGGGACATGCTATTTGGGGATAGTTTTCCCAAAGATTTTTCAACTTGAAGTCTTAAAGAAATTTCCGAAAGTGACTGAGCTACATCATATTAGAGAAAGGAGAGAGTCTCCTTCTCGTATAGTGGGAGATATATTTGGAGCAATGATTCCTGCAGTAGGAGTTGTTCTGAATTTGATAAAGATTCGAAAGTTGTCTACTATTGTGGATAACATGCCGACAACTTTTTCAAGATCCATATTCCCGATAGATACTAAGGGCCATATTTATACTTTTTGACGCACAACTGCGCCAACGCAGTTGTGCGGCAAAAATTTTACTTCCGGCTAACGCCATTCCAACGTGCCATGCGGGCGCCTTATTTATGAAATGACGTTAGCCGGCGTTGCGGACTGGTCTGAGTAAAAAAAAAAAGACTCACACCAGGCAGCGCTGGCGTATGGGAAAATGGGGGTTTTGTGTCAAAAAATGGTGCAAGTCAGGTCTGAGGCAAAAATCAGGCCTCAAACCAGACTTGCGCCATTTGTTTTCACGCACAACCCCCATTGACATGACTCCTGTCTTAGCAAAGACAGGAGTCATGCCCCCTTGCCCAATGGCCATGCCCTGGGGACTTCTGTCCCCTGGGCATGGTCATTGGGCATAGTGGCATGTAGGGGGGCCTCAAATAGGCCCCCTATGCCACTTAGAAAAAAAGTTAAAAAATACTTACCTGAACTTACCTTTGCTTCCCTGGGATGGGTCCCACCATCCATGGGTGTCCTCCAGGGGTGGGTGAGGGTGGCAGGGGGTGTCCCTGGGGGCAGGGGAGGGCACCTCTGGGATCCTTCCGAGCCCACAAATCCCTTAACGCCTGCCCTGATCCAGGCGTTCAAAAACCGCACACAACAGGCTGTGTGCCGTTTTTTAAGGCCCTCCCCCTTCTGTGCGTCAAAATGATGCTGGGGTGTAAATAAGGCGCACAGGCCTTAAAGTCATTTTTTGGAAGGGAACGCCTACCTTGCATATCATTAACGCAAGGCAGTTTCCCGCTTCCAAACAATGACACTCACTGTAGAATTTTGACGTCCGTTGGGTTTAAATATGGGGCAAGGTTTGCGCCGAATGTGCCTCAAAATTTTTGACGCACATTCGCCGCATACAGAGTATAAATATGCCCCCAAATTAGCTGCTGAAAGAGCTATGACTCTTCAGAACCGCCTTGTGTTAGATATTCTTTTAGCAAAGGATGGCGGAGTTTGCAAAATGCTTAATTCTAGGCATTGCTGTTCGTTCATTCCTGACAACAGTAAATAAATTAGAAGCTTACTTACAAATCTGACTAACGAAAATGTGGATTTGAAAGAATTGAAGGAACCAGGTGTTTGGGAGAAAGTTGGCAAGGGATTTGCTCCAGTAGGTAATTGGCTCAGCAACACTGGAAAAGTGATTTTATTGAAAATAATACAATATTGATTATTTTTGTTTTCTTATTTGGAAAATGGGGAATATTTAAACTGTGTCAAGAATTAAATTAAAGAAGTCAAAGAATAATCAGAGGAGACAAGAAAAAAAAAGGGAAAATTGTTTAGGGAAAATTCAAAAGGGCAACAAAGATTTGAAGGGATTAAAATGACAGAATTTTAGCTGATCCAGACATTTGTGAAAGAAGGTTTGGTGTGATGACACATTTAGTCATCAGAGGAGCGATTGCTAACGCAGATGTTTTTAATGAAATTACTAATGAATATTTATGTATTTTGAGTGTTGAATTTGTGTAGGAAATGTAATAATTTAGAGGCAAATAATGCACACATTTGAAAGTGGGACCACGTGAGTGCCGCCAATGTTCATGAAGTGCACTTATTAATGGCGTATTAATATGAAATGTTGAGCTTATGTTTGAATAATGTAGTAATATGTCATATTAAGGGTTATACATTATGTATTAGCTTTATTAGTTGTAGGCCTTAGCGGAGGTCTTGTGTCAAGCTATATTTCTTAGGCATTTAATTAAATATCTGCTTAGAGAATTAAGCTGTGATTTTCCACTGTGCTGACCTAATGTGTTCATAGCTAAAAGTCTTTCTCATGAGAAACTGCTTGCTAGAAGATGCTGTTCTTGCTGATGCTACATTGTTTAATGTAATGTGTGTAAGACTGACTTTCCCAGGAGAGTACAATGAAGACACTGACTGGAGTGTAAGCTGCAACAATATTGTTACCTGACAATCCGGATGGACGAGAACAGTATGAAAGGAGCCAGTCATCGACATGTGAACCGTCTACTAGTAGAAATGTAGATTTGAAGTTTTAGTTTTATTGGACAAAGTGTGAACAATCGATCCCTTGACCAATAGGGACTTGGGAAGTAGTTTTAGTAAATCTAACTTATCCAGACTGCACAGAGAGAAGACACCCCATTTTGCCCATTTTCCCTCTTGGGAAAAGGCGTGCTAATTTGCACTGTAACTTTGAAATGTGTAGTAGCTTGAGCATTGATTATATTGCGATTCTTCTGCCATTTTGGACAGCCAGTGTTGTTCCTGGATGTTTACCATTTGATTTTGAGATTATCTTACGTGACATCCGCGTTATTAACATAGGGAAATTCATATTCTAACTTTTGCATAAAGGTGTGGTTCTTCATTGCTGCAAGGTCATGGTGTGTGACAATTACTGACTCCTATTGATTACTAATGTTATTGATTGTATCATTGATTATTGATCTGGATGTACTAGATTTATGGTGGGAAAACCTTGAAGCGAGTCAAAAGGTTCATCAGTCTATTCGGGCCCCCTTGTAAGTTTACTTATTAATGTCAGATGCACCAACAACTCCCTTAGGATGTGGCAATCCGTGTCACCAAATGTGGTAATAGGATACATGGAGCCAGGTGAGTAGAAACATCCAGGTTTATTTCATGAAAAGGGAGCCCACCTCTGGTGCTAGCAACTCCAAGGACACCCAGCTTCAACACCAGTGGAACCATAGCAACCTCAGCATACCAGCTAAGAACTTGGAACTCCAGGAAAACTTTGACAAATAACATTCTACAGGAAATCATTAGGCACCCGTACATGTGCACAGTGCATGTACATTAGAATGGCTTTACATTACAATACATGTATATTAGTATGGCACTACAGACCCCATCAGCCTGGTGACTCCCCCAAGCCATAGTGAGTTGCGTCAGTCTCGTCCGCCCAGATGACACCACCTACCCGTCAGGCCCTCTTGTGGTTTGGCACCTGTGATTGGCTGCACCAGGGCTGTATCTCGCCTCCCAGCTTGGCCCTGACCCCTGCGGTTGAACAAGGTCTTCTTGCCGTCAGATTGGTATTTCTTTTGCAATCTGAGACGGGTGACGTAGAGCACTTTTAACTTGCCGCTGCTATCTTCGTCAAATATAATTATAATAATTTATGTGAGTATAATAACAATAATTTCCATTCTCAGATTTTCTGAGATTTCTGCCATGGGAAGTTTCTTTCATCGAGACCTCTTGCTTTAGTTGGTGGACTCCCAAGCACTCGCTAGTGCTTGATCATTTTCAATCACAGTGTTATTCAAATAGCATTTTAGTATTTGGAACAGGAAAATATTATAGTAATGGTAATCTAAATTATTTTGCCAGTTCTAAAGACTTTTCTAGCATTTAATACTAAAGCCGTGCTGAAGTCAGATTTGTACTAGTCTGCAATTGGACTAGATGGTAGTTCACATGGCGGCATTTTCTAGGCATCAGTGTAAATGCACGCTATAGCTAATATCACAATTTAAACAATCAGTCACATGTCATGAGAATGCTTAAATCACCTTGAAGTGCTGATGGTTGGAGTAAGTTCAGACACCTTTTTTGGGCCTGTTTGTCTTATGTGGGTTTTCTCCTGCAATATATTTATCTTTTTAAAAATTAGAAACATGGAAATTTGTAAGTAAACTAGAGCTTCTCTTGCATTTTCCAAAAATGTGCACTTAACTCCTTGAATCCAACTCTCTGAATGCGCACTAAAATGCTGATAATAACACATCCACACTCGCTTATAGCACATTCTAGTAAGAAAGGTGTAGAAAATCAGTGTTTTTAAATTCAAGGCTGGCCAAATGAACACCTTTATTTAAGTACTCCGATATTTTCTGTTTTTTTTTTACATTGCTCAGGAGGATACATAGGGTTTAGCAGTATTTTGGTCCCCATGATTTAAACACTCATCCTGCTGGGCTCTCCTTGATGCTAAAGTCATCAAGTGCAGGGTCACGCCCTGGAGCTGGAGACCTCCGCCTGCTTCTGGCAGATCCAGTTTAGGGCGTTGACGCAACGTGAGGATACAACGGAGCCCCTCTGCGCCGTCCCGCACCAGTCTCCATCCGCCGCGCCAGTGACACGGAACCTGCAGAAACAGGGACATTATTGTGAGACAGAGGCTGTCAGTGGCGATAAGGCATACTGTTATTACAAAACTGTGCGGACAGACATGCGATGTAAGAAATGCTTCAGTAAACAATGTCCACTACAAGAGGCTGCCACTTGCATATGTCACCTTTAGCTGTCTTGTGACTATCATTCCAGGAGGGTTGGTTCTGTGACAGTCACTCGTAGTTTCATAATTACTTACACGAATGTCTAACGAGTCAATGGTTACTGACGCCTCCGGCAGATGACATGAATTATATGTGACTGCATGTCTTTAACCTGTTAGAGCATAGCTGGTGCTAGGATTTGGGGGGACCCGAGGTATACTAGGAACATGGAGGTCCCTATAGTGGAGGGGCCCGTGGAGAGAGAGACCTGGTCTAGTCTCTCCGCGGGCTCGTTCGGGGTACAGGAAGTGGCGCGGAGGTGCCCTATTGGTCAGTAGGTAAGTGGGGGTGGGAGTTGAGGCAGGGTTTAAAAGGGGGATGGAAGGGTGGAGTCCGCCTCTGTTCCGCACCAACTGGGGTCAAGAGGAGAGCAGCGTTGAGGGAGAGCAGCGTTTTGAGCAGGAAGCTTTTTACCACGGAGCTTGAAGGAAGGTGCGCGCGCTAGGTAGGTGCGTTAGGGCCAGGCAGGGGGCATTACCGGGAGGGCAGTTTTTGTGCCGGGAGCCAGAGGCAGCGCGAGGGGGCCGGGGGCCTGCATTTTTCCCCTACCGCTTAAAAGGCAAGCGTGCGAGGCCGCGCGCCTGCCTCTGCACGCCTGCCTCTACACGCCTGCCTCTACACGCCTGCCTCTACACACCAGCCCCTGCACGCCAACATCACCCCACAAAACGGGGAGTGAGGCGCGGGGACCATGCGCCCGCGATAAAACACAGCGGGGGGCCCAAATTAGCTGAACAAAAATATATATATATAAAAAAAAAAGCCAGAGGGCCTGTGAATCTTCAAAAAATAAATTAAATAAAACCCTGAGTTGGGATGGGGGGCCAGGCTACAGGGCAGTTAACCTACAGGGGGACCACTAGTGGGCCAGGATCCTGCAGCAGGGAGGACCCCTTCCCCACAACAGCAGGGCCACAAGTGGGAGGCATATATTTAAAAAAAAATATATATATATCATATTATAGACACCCAACAGCCGGGCCCGCAAAGGAGCACAGACACACTAAGGGGCCCAAAAGGGGGGCCGCCGTGCTTCGGGGGCCTCTGGGGGCATCGCAGCAGCACCAGGGACAGCCAGTTAGATGGAGCAGTACTCATCAGGGCAGGCCACCCACCCCCCAGCGAGCAGCAGGCCAGGCTACACAGTATTCGGGCCACACATCGGCACCGGGGAGACGCTGGCAGGCGGCATGGCAACCAGCCACGACGCAGAGGCAGTGAGGGCCGCGCTCCACGTTTTGGGCGAGGCAGGCCGGGCGGATCTACTCAGGCCGGGGGTACTAGATCAGGCCTGGGTGGGGATGTCCCGTCCGACAAGGCCGCATCCAGTCGGGTCGCGGCAGCAATTACAGCATGCGAGTCCCAGGACTCGGACGGGGACAGGGAAGAGGGGCCTGCGGCCCCTGGTCAGGACACAGGTGCGCTGCTGGGGCGCACATAGCCCGCTGATGTTTAGTGGAGAAGCGCAAGGCACACAGGACGCGGGACCAGGAACTGCAGGTGCAAACAGTGCAACAGCAGGGGCCGACCCCTCAGGCGCGGAGGGACACCCGGCAGGGGGGGAGGGCCCGTATTACAAGGCGAGGCGACTGAGCAGCCCTTGCCTGGGCCCAGTGGGGAAGCTGCCCCGCTAGATTTGTCATAACACAAGAGGGAGGGCTACAGCCAAGGGGGTTTTGGGGCCCCAGTGAAGAAAAAAGGCAAATATGCGGGGAAACCCAGAGAGGGGACGGCTAGAGCCAAGGCAGCTCCTCGCCAGGCCAGATTGGTGAAACTCAAGGCAGCGGACGAGACAGGGCCCATGGGGTCCCCGGACCCATTCACACAGGGAAATTGGGACCAGGCAGAAACTTGGGACCTAGAAGCCAGGATATGTGAACAGCGTAGGATTGTGGTCAAGACGGAGGCCAAGTGGGCACAGTTGTGCAAGGACAGGGAGGAGGTGAGCACCCGTAGCGAAGCAGTCAAAAGGGATAGAGAGGCCAGAGAGAATAAAGGGGCACAGCAGGCGGGGGCGGGAGGGGTTACCTGGGTCTGGGTTCCACAGTCAGGAGAGGACCAGGGACAAGAGGCTGGTGCGGCCGAAGGGCAAGTCGGCGCAGGGAACCCCGGTGATGCATAGGGTCACGGGGGAAGAAGTAAAACAATGCTAACGGCTGAGGTTGGCAGGAGAAGGGCTATGCCAACTGGGCGCAATACGGCCCAAGCGCGTTGGTACGAAGCAATGGAGGGGTCAGCGGCGGCCTTCTCCACTCCGGGAGAACGTGGGTACCGCAGCAATGGTGTGCGCCATGCGGGTACGGAAGCGATAGAGACTATACCAACCAAGGCAAGAGGATATGCCCAACAAAGGGCCAGTGGGGAGGAGAAGAGGAATTGGAACTGGACTGTGAGGACGAAGGGGATGAATGGGAAGATGGTGAGATTCGGGATGTGGAGGTGAGCGCTGTCAAGAAAGGGGGGGCGAGGGCGCAAGAGCGGCGCAACCTCTTCTTCTGTTTCTGTTTTTCAGGATACCTTTTTAACGGAAGGGCCAACAGGAGGGCGGCAAGCTATGCCGCGCGGTAGAACTTTGAAGAGAGTGCCAAGGAATTTGGGAGAGAATGTCAGAGGTAAGGGGAGATGGTGGTCAGTTTGGGGCGAAGGGGGAGTGACATCAAGGGAGGCAAGCACAAGTAGATCTATTGGGGTGGGGGACGGGTCAGTGTTAGAGACACCAGGTCCTATTTCAGTACAAGGAACAAGAACAAGGATAAAGAAGGCGCCTCCACGCTAGACACAACTACAGGAAGTCAGGCGTCGGAGGTAGACATGACAGCAGAGGACAAGGAGGGGGGAGGCCATAAGAAACGTCTTCCATATATGGGTTTGGCTATGCCCCTCGGGTATCATATAGCAGAGAAAACAAAAGCTAGGATATGGAAATACGAATACGTGACTGTTTTTAAGCTACTACACAGGGACATACAGGCCAAGGAAGGTTCCAAGGAGGAGGAATGGGAACTAGCGCGCAGGCCCAGGGTTCCTATCACAATGGACAATTGGACGTCTGCTTTTCTGATATTTGCCAGTATATACTGCGAAAAATACCTGGATAGGGCCATTGCGCTTTTTAAATACATGGACATTATAAGAAATGAATTTCGGGGGGTTTGCATGGCTCAGTTATGATGAGGAGTTCAGAGCCTGGGGGAGTGTAAATCCTGAAAAGCCTTGGGGGGACGTAGATCCAGAGTTGTGGATGCAATGGATGGCATCGGCGCAGGCAGCAGCGTCCACGCATACGGCGAGTGGTCTGCCAGTGATATATGAGCCCTTTCAGGCACGCCCCGCCCCGGGAGGGGCAGGCGCTGCTACAAAAACTACAGGGACAACTTCGGGGGCCTGCTGGAACTTAAACAAAGGTTTTTGTCCCAGAGCACAGTGCAGGTTTAAACATGATTGCTCCAAGTGCGGGGGCTGTCATCCAGTCATCCAATGTTTCTCCCTCTCCAGCCCCGCAGAGCAGTGGAAAGCATCAAGAGGGAAGGGATCGCATGGCGCTCCTGCACCAAAGGGGTCCTACACCAGTTAGACTGGATGTTTTGCTGCCTTGGTTGCGCATATATCCTGAAGCGGACAAAGCACGACTGCTGGAATGGGGTTTTCGAGAAGGTTTTAGAATAGGTTATCGAGGTCCCCGAGAGAGGAGGTGGGCGGACAACTTGCGGTCAGCCAAAGAACGGCCTCAGGTAGTGCGTGACAAACTGGCAAAAGTGGTGGTCCTGGGTAGAATAGCCAGGCCGTTTTCCGAATGGCCAAGTGACTCTTTGATGATATCTCCTTTGGGAGTGGTACCCAAAAAGCCGCAGGGAGAGTTTTGTTTGATTCACCACCTGTCATGGCCTGAAGGTGCGTCAGTCAATGACTTCATTGCCCAAGAGGACTCCAAGGCAATTTACGCGTCAGTCGATGACGCAGTGAAGTTAGTCCTAAAGTACGGGCGGAATGCTGAAATGGCAAAATGTGATATTCAATCAGCCTTTAGACTGCTTCCCATTCACCCAGCAGACTTTGACCTCTTGGGCATGCAGCTAGACGGCGCCATTTATGTGGACAGGGTTCTGCCCATGGGCTGTGTGATATCCTGCGCGCTTTTTGAAATCTTCAGCACTTTCTTACAGTGAGTCTTTGTGAGAATGAGTGGCCATAGGACGATGACTCATTATCTGGATGACTTCCTATTTGTAGGAACAGCCACATCCGGGGCTTGTGGGCGGGCTTTGGACAGTTTCCGGAGGCTAGCTCAGCAGACAGGAGTGCCTCTTGCCCCGGAGAAAACAGAAGGACCATTACCGATTTTGACCTTTTTGGGTATTGAACTGGATGCAGAAGCGTTAGTCGCAAGATTGCCAGCGGCGAAAGTGAAGGAAATACTGGAATTCCTAGCAGTGGTGCGCACATTGCGTAAAATAGATCTACGGACGGCCCAAAAGCTGTTAGGGTACCTTAATTTTGCGTGTAGGGTAGTAAGGGGAGGTCGGACTTTCTGTAGACGTTTGGGGCTGTCCATGTCAGGTGCAGTGCTTCCACACCATAGAATACGAGTTTCCTTGGCATTACGAGAAGACATCAAAATATGGGAGATCTTTTTTAAAAATTTCAATGGGGTACCAATGTCTTTTGGTGATTCGGACACGGTGTGGCAGGTCCAAATTTTTTCGGATGCGGCGGGAGTGTCGGGTTTTGGCTTATACTGGGATGGGAGGTGGAGCGCAGAAACATGGCCTTCACTTTGGTCGCAGCAGGGGAGAAGCATCGCTTTCCTGGAATTCTTTCCCCTACTCGTGGCACTGGCAGTGTGGGGACGGGAGTTAGCCAACAGGACAGTGATCTTTCAAGTAGACAACATGATGATGGTAGAGTTGGTCAACAGGCAGAGAGCGAGGGACCTCAGAGTTTTGCGCTTGTTGCGTCAGTTTATGCTTCAAGGTTTATCTTTGAATGTTATCTTTAAAGCTGCACATATACCTGGGGTTCACAACGAGATTGCAGACTCCCTATCTCGTTCACAGTGGCGGCGTTTTCGCGAGTTGGCACCTGGAGCGGAACAGAACAAGACCGTGGTCCCGGCAGACATTTGGGAGTGGGGGGCATGATGATCATGGGGCTGGTGGAGATGTCTTTAGCGGTATCTACGCGGCGAAGTTACAGGCTTGCATGGTTGGAGTTTCAATCTTTTGAGCCGTTTGGGGGCAATTTTTGGACTCTCGAAGCACGGGCCATACGTTTTGTGCTTTTTCTGATCGGGGAGTGTTTATCCCCAGGTACAATTGGGGGAAAGCTGGCAGGCGTTTCTTTTTATAGGAAACTCTTTTTTGGCTTTGACCCTGCGCATAATGACTTATTGGGTAAGATGCTGAAGAGTTGGGGCAGGGTCAGGGCCAACGGGGCTAAACCAGCAAGAGAACCCATTACTTTTGAAATACTGCTGGAGCTGTTGCATGTGTTACCAGTTTGTTGTACGGATGAGTATGAGGTGAGTTTATTCCGCTTATGCATGGTTTGGATGTTCTTTGGCGCGTTTCGAGTGTCCGAATTGTTGGGGGTGGGGAAAGAAATTGGGGTAAGAATGAAGGAGGTGTGGATGCACAGGGACAGGCTGGGGATATGGCTTAGGCGGTCAAAGACGGATCAGCTTGGTAAGGGCAAGTGGGTATGGCTGGAAAAAGGGGGAGTGGAGATAGCAATCCCGGATAGGGCGGCGTGCGGGGGATTATGGAACGCATTCATACAGGATTGGCGCAGCGACAGCGGCAGCCCATTTAGGCTGGGATTCGGCTAAGATCAAGGGCATAGGGAGATGGAAATCTAGGTGCTGCGAGCGTTATGTCAGGCCTTGAGGAGAGCAGAGTAGGGGGGGGGGAGGTTTAGCTCACCACTACAGCCTTTACAGTGTTTTTTCTTTGCAGGATGTGTGGCCGGGCCGCAGAAAGACAAGATGGCGACATGGTTGGTCGGCCATTCGTTCCTTCATTGGGCAGCGAAATTTGCAGAGAGGCAAATTTACGGCAGATCATTGGGACTGCCCAGCAGACACCATGAAGTTCGTTGATGGGGCAAGAGTGGTATGAGGTGGGGGAGCCTGCTCCCATTTATCACGGGTAATTTGCCTCAGTGGGGATGTCCGGACCTTTTATTGATCCATCTTGGGGAAAATGATCTAGTGAAGCTATCGGGGCTTACTTTGATACAGCTCATGCAGAGAGATTTGGAACTCTTGAAGCAGAAACTATGCGGGACATGTTTGGTATGGACAGAATTTGTGCCAAGAAGGGCATGGAGAGGGGCACTTAATCACGGAGCCATTGAGCGGGCTCGGAAAAAGTTGAATAGAGCCATGAGGCTATTCTGCTGGGCTCAGGGGATCAAGGTTTTAAAGCGCGAGGACATAAAAGAGCAGGAGGAGGCCTTGTTTCGAGATGACGGGGTCCATTTGTCGCAGTTAGGAAATGCGTACTACCTAACAGAGTTAAGATTGATGTTAGAGAGTTTATGGGGTGTGAATTTGTGGATTAGAAATAAAAAAATAAAAATAAAAAAAAATATAGAGGAGGAGCAAATACAGAATGGGAAAAAGGGTTGTTTTTCCTTGGGGTGGGGCAGCGAAATGCGGCATGGGTTTCGCTGGATGGCAGGAGATGGGGGAGGGTGGAGAGCCAGATGCGGGCTTATCCACCCTTCCAGGGGGTAAAACAAGGAGGTGAAGGATCAGAGCGGGGGTAGGTTACAAACAAGGAAGGCATGGGAGGAATAGGGGAGCGTCTACGGTAGGAGAATTGAAGGGAGCTATCTGAGGAGAGAATGAAGGCAAAGAAATCGTAAAAGTTAAGGTCTGGTTAAAAGGAGAGTATACAGTTAAATGTTAGTTGATGTTATGTTTAGACCCTGTCCTAAATAAATGACCTTTTACACCAACAAGGAGTGTCACTGTATGTGTGTCCCGATTTGCGTAAGGTTTAACCTCCAGAAAGTGACGCCGCAGGAAGTAACATCAGTTGACCATTAATTCTGAGGCCATTTTGCAAGAAGCTGCTTCCCTATTTTGGATATCAGTAAAATGGTAAAAAATGTAATAATCGTAATGAAATACACACATATATTTCAAATCTCTATTAATTAGAAATGCATTAAATTAATTAAACTAAGTGGAAAAGCTAGGCCTGTATCTCTCCAAAATTGATACAGTTACTCGGATGTCCACCAATTGTTTCCATATTAATGCTGGAGTTGGTTCAAGTATTGTGGCATGTATGCTTTAAGTTTCATGGTCTGTTGGTGATAAACAAAGCACTTTCAAACACTGTAAAACACCCTGAGGGAAGTGCACTGGCCTCAACCTACTAGGCCTTCACAATGCCTTTATAAGATATTTGGGCTTCCTCACCTCCCCCTTTCCTCAGGAGGGTTTTGAAAATTGCAGCAAATGGTGCAATTTAAGCATATTTCATTAGGTATTATTCTATAGAATAGGATGAAAGAAAATGACACACTAACCCGACAACCTGGCACTAACGGATTTCCGAAGGAGAGGTGCAGACTTTACTAATAGGGAGAAAGGAAAGTTGTAAGTTTTTTCCAAAAGATTGGAGTTACACCATAGCTCAAGAGGGAGGGATTTCTACTCCTGCGCAAATAGAAAGTAGACGGGACTGACTCGAATATGGGCCATCTACATTTTAGGATGGCACAGGAGTTTGGTTTGGCACAGTGTTTAGGATTCTGGAATGAACATGAGGAGTGCTGTAGAAAGAGAGAACCTTCTTATGCAGTGCCCAAAGTGAAATGGAGAGTGCCTTGCAATAGAGGGTTTTGGACCAAAACCTGAGCAGAGAGCAGACAGGTGAGAAGACATGGCATAGTGATGCAGCAGTCTCAGGTAAGGAGCCTTGCACTGTTCTGAATGAATCTGAATGATTTGAACACAAAAATATATAATCCCAATATGTGGGCATTTGCATAATCAAGTGAGAAGACAATTGATTCTACAACAGTCTCCCAAAAGTAAGAGGAAAGAAAAGAGATTATTTTGTGTTGCTTATGGATGTAGTAAAAGCAAGTTAATGACGATTTGAGTATCAATACGGGCAAGAGATCAGCAAGAAACCAAAGAACTGTATGAGTAGGTTTAACTGGGAATGATAAAGACTGAACAGTGGAGAGCCAATAAATTCCACAACTCAGAGGTTTAGTACGTGACAGAAATATCTGGTGAGTGGATTGCTTCAGTTCCAATATTCAGATAGGGTAGAGGTAAGCCTCACCAGGGGAGTACCTTAAATTCCAGGTTGTAGTAGTTTACTTATAAGTGCCGGCTGGAAATCAGTGTCAAATGTGGCACTAAGGTTTAATATTAGTAATATTAAAGTTACTCTAACTCTTTGATCTAGAGTCAGCCGCAGTTCATCTGACAGAGCAAGAAATACTACTTCTAACTCCTAGAGTTGACAGACATCAACCAGCACTTTTTCATTGAGTAAATTACTTTTCATGAAAGAGATTAGGAAGTTGACTTTCTTTATCTAGGATTTTTGAGAAAGAGGTAACAAAGAGATGTTTGAAGATGCTGAGAAGTTTTGAGCCTGCAGAATTTTTTTTGGAACATTTTTACCTCCCCTCCTACTTTTTTGCTGATTTTGCCCACTTACATATAGCTCTCCCCCATGCTCTATTTCTCACCTAATCTCTTGCCCAGCCTCCTACCTTCTCTTGTTGGTTCAGCCCCTCTTACCTTCACTCTCCCCTGCATACTCTCTTCTTCACTCCCCCATCTGACCTTCTCTATCTTGTACCTTAACTCTTACATCCATGTTTGCACTCCTTACTCTACTCCTCACATCTCTTCTTTACATCCATCCTCTCACTTTCGCTTGCTGGACCTACCCCTTTTACCTCCACATCTCAATTCCCTGCCCTACTCTTCACCTCTCAACTCTTCACCATACCTTTTATCTTCTCTTGCTGGTTCCAGCCATGTTGCATCAACCTCCATCTCTCTGATCTACTTTTCATCTTTCATCAAACCATCAACTTTCTCTTGCTGGTACTGCCCTTCTACCTTCCACCTCTCCCCTTGTCTCCCTGCGCCCAACCTCTTACAATATTTTGTGGATTCTGCTTTCTTTCAGCTAACTCTCACCAATACTTATTTCTCCGCTCTGCCTATGTTCCCTTGCTGGTTTGGCCTCTGTTATGTTCAGAACAATCTTAACTTTTCTTCTTGATTCTGACCCTCTTAAATCCTCCACCCAATCCATGCTCTACTCTTTTTCTCATCTTTCCCTCAGACTCATACCTTACCTTTGTATTCTGTCCCTCCTACATCCATCTCTCCCATGCTCCTATTCATATAGTTTCTTACTGGTTGTGTCTTTTATGCCCACGTCTCTCCTCTATGATTTACACTCTACTTCATCTCTCTTCCTGACTCAGCGTACCCATTGATCCTGCCCCTCTTACATCCATCTCTCACTAGTTCCTCTCTCTCCCCCTCCACTTACGTTCTCTGCTAGTTGTGCCTCTTACCATCTCCCGCCCCTACGCTACCCTTCACCTCTCTTCTCTCGCCCCACCCTTGTACCTTTCTTTTGCTGGTCTGTCCCTGTTAAATCCACTTTTCCCTTTCACCTCCAGCCTCTTATCTTGTCTCACTGTTTCTGTCTTTCTTACATTCGCCTCGCCCTTTCTTGCTCCACACTGTCACCGCCTCTTATATTTCTCACTGATTCTCCTCCGTTTTCACCCCTCTCTCCTCCCTGCTGCACACTTCATCTCTCAACTCTCCTCAGCCTCTAATGGTTTCTCACTGGCTCTGCCCCTGTAGCAGCTGCTTCTCCTCTACCCTCCCACCCAGCCTCTTATCTGCTCTAGATGATCCTGCCCTCTTACCTCTACCTCTCACCCTACCCTCATCCTGCCACCTAAGTTCTCCGATTATTCTGTTTCTCATATAACTTCCGCTCGCATTCACACACTACCCTGCACTTTTTATCTTTCCCTCCAGCCTCATTATTCTTCACTGGTTGAGAGCCCTTTAAATACACCTCTTCCCTCCGTATTCTATTCTTCATGTTCCATCTCTCCCCGTCTCTCCCCCTCTCGCTGGTTCTCCCCATGTGCTGCCTTCACACCTCCTCGCCCCGACTCTTATCTTATTCTGCCTGTTGTCTCCTTTTACATCCACCGCTACTCTGCCACCGCTCCACTCGCCCCAATTTCCCTAATCCTTCTGACAGTGGCGCTGGTGCCTCGAGGCGCAGGAGCACTGCCGCCCAGTATCAGCAGCAGGAGGAGTGCGCTCCTTCCCGCGCCCATCACACATTCACAAGCCACAGAGAAGCTGCGCATGCCTCCTGCGATGCACACCTGTGAAACATACAAACATACTTGGGCAACACCTGTGAAACATACAAGCATACCTGGGCACGCATGCGATTTTAGCAGCGTTCACCCAAAGCCATATTAGAAGCAGTCCCAGAGTGGGGCTGTAAGGGGCGGGCCCCTGTTTCTATCCTGTCTTCTGATATGACCGACAGCATAGTTATGCTTAGAGACACAGACATGAGGACTGAGTGCACCAGAGGAGAAGAGCACGTACTAAGAAACTTGCCTCTTTACCATTTGGTACGTTAGATTGTGTCCAGTGCTCGTGGTTTCTCCTGTCCAAGTTGCTCACCACTGGCCAGGTTTTTTCCACACTAAGGCCTTGGTGTGCTGTGCGTGTGGTCACGCAGTGTCTCAGCTTTCTTAGCCTACAATCACACTGTTTGAAAAATCTTTTAACCTGGAATCACCTAGGATCATGCGGTGTCACATTCCAGAGAAGACTGTCACAGCATGACTTTTTGAGCGTCCAATAACATAGCCTTGTTGCATGTGCAAATTAAGATTTATTCTATAAGTATTAATCATGAGTGCACATTGAGTTTATTTTAAAAGCTAGGACAATGGATCAGTGTGGTGTGAAGGCACTTTTCTCCCATGTACCTCCTATAATGCAGTATTTCCTATTTCCAATTTTGAAACTAAACATCTGTTTTGCACAAACAGTGCGATCCTTCGGTGCAAATCAGACATGTATTAATTTGACGGAACTACTTTAGGTTGGCAATGGTAGGAACGCTTCCCTTCAAAGAAAAGTAAATGGAACAATAACATTTTATATAGCACTTAATATCACACGTTTGCAAGTTCTAAGTTCTGTAACTATGTTTTATTTTTTAGCCAATTAAAACGTGTGACCTGATGACCATTGAAACTTAACTTTAAATATGTTTTATTTCCTACACAAACCTGCAGTCTGACGTAAGCTGATTTGTCCAATTCCTAGATGATTCTCCAGTTTAATATAGACGAAACGCTTTGAGTCCAGATGGAGGAAACAGTTAGCATCCTCTTTGGTCATTGAAATTTACTCCCAGGAATGGCAGAAATAGTTGCAAATTTTTTTTTTACCCGACTTGACAGTAAAGTTTACATTAGGACCCACATGCAAATAACACTTGCTCCTATTCAACCCACTAGGCGGAAAGGAGACACACAGGTAGGGCACACATGATGTCATTATGAAGTTATAAAAGAGAAATGAGCTTAGAGATCAGAATGTTGCCCACTAGAGTGAGTGGTTGCTGAGGGAGAATGTTGCAGACAGGAAAGTGTGGTGATGAAAGTGTAAATTGAAGCACATAGGAAAGTGGGGATTGCGGGTGGGAGAAGGGAAAACACATGAATGCAGTTCTTACATGAGAATGAGGGACACGAATGTGGTGCAGACAGGTTAGAGTGTATTACACATGAGGCTTCTTGACCACTTTTATATGGAAACTGAGCTAAAAATGCGATCTTCCACCATTTTCAAAGTATTTGGGGGTGGGGTGAAACCTCATAACCACTGGGAAAGTGAAGCTTGCCTGGGACACCACACAGTATTATATATATTTCATTAGGAACCTCTGTATTTATATCTAACATTTCTGCTGTAAGCTGTATCATTTAGCCCTATTTTTCAAAATATTCCCCAGGCAGAATGCCTCTGGAACCCCACAGAGGGAATCAAGCGTGCATGCCTCACAGGCTCACTACTCCTTGAGATAGGTATCTGAGGCCCATCACTTTCAAAGTTCACTAGTCTCCTTGCCGCTTACCTTTTTGCATGAATTCTACTTATCTTACATGGCTGTCTTTTGCATACAATGCCCTTCATCTCTTCATCTCTCTACCAGCCTCTTGTCATTGATTCTGCCATTTAAATCCACCTCTTCTCTTCCTCGCCTCCCTTTCCGCCATCCCAGGGCTTTAAGTGGGATGAAAAAACTGGACGGTCTGTAAATTGGTGTGGCCTATGTAATTAAGGGCACAGCTTAAACACATAGGGGGTCATTTTGACCTTGGCGGTCTTTTTCCAAGACCGCTGAGGGACCTCCGTGCGGAAGACCGCCAGTGTTGGTGGTTTGCCGCTCAGCCAATTATGACCGTTGGCAGCTCTCCGTCCTTTTACAGACGGAGAGCCGCCAACAGCCGTACTGGCGGGCGGATGGGAAGTGGAGGTTGCTCCACCTCCACGTCACGCCAACAGTACCCCGCCCAGCGAATCACATCCTGTGATTCGGCGTGGCGGTGTTCTGTTGGCGGTGTGGTGTCGGCAGAGCAGCCCCCATGGCTCCCGTCCTCTCCCGGAGGATCGTCGGACCAGGTAAGTTGATCGTCCGTGAGGGGAGGGGGTTGGGGGGTTGTTGTGTGTGTGCATGGGGGTGTGCGTGTGTATATGTAGAGGGGGTGTGTGAGTGTGTGTATGCTTGCGGGGGTGTTGAGTGTTTGGGAATGAGTGCGTGTATGTCTGTAGGTATGTCTGTATGGATGTGTGAGTGTATGTTTGAATGTGGATGTGCGTGTCTGACTGTGTGTGTGGATGTTTGCATGTATGTTGGTGTGTGTGCGTGTATGTGTGTTGGTGGTGCCTGCGTGCATGTGTGTATGTGTGATGTTATGTTGGGGGTCGGGGTGGGGAGGGGGGTCCTGCCACCTTTGGGGGGTGGCAGGGGTGGTGGGGGGTGTAGGGGAGGGAGTCGGGTGGGAGTGGGGGGTGGGGTAGAGACCCCTATCAGTGCCAGGGAAGGAATTCCCTGGCACTGATAGTGCTTACCGCCATGGATTTCATGGCGGTTTCAAACCCCATGAAATCCATGGCGGTCAGCCGGGTCCAAATACCGCCGGCGGTATAGTACCGGCCGCCGGGCTGGAGACACTGGTCTCCAGCCCGGCGGGCGGAACGGAGAACCGGCGGATGACCATGGCGGTAACCGCCATGGTCATAATACAAAAAAATGACCCCCATAATGTACATTTCTATGATATTTATAGTGTTCCATCTGACTGGTACATTGGCTCCTCTCTGTGCTTTCTGTGATCAAATCCAGAAATATAACACAACACCTAAAACAGCCAGGAGTATTGGCTTTGCAAATGGTTGTTAGCTTTTTAAGATAAAGGAGTGACAACAATAAATTATTTCACTTTCACCATATTTTGACCAATGAGTGTCTTCTTCACAAACATTTGCACAAAATCACAACGGCAACTGGAAGCTGCGACTGTTCCTCTGTGTGCTCTGCAGAGAGGCCATGTATTGAATGATCATGTACTCTGAACATCCTTTTTGACACACAGACAGGCACAGCGAGAAGATCGTACTGCCTTCAGCCTCTCCTCCGAAGAGCTCAACCATAGCATGCTATAAATACCTGGAGGTAACTCAGTACAAAGTAAGCCCCATGCACGAGTAATATGCGGTGAAATGGAATGCAGAAGCAAAAGTCTTAGAAATAGCGAACATTCTGAAGGAATGCAAGATTAAGTAAAGCATGTGAAATATAAATAGGAACTAACTCGCTGCCAATGATTAACAGAAAATAGGCCACAGCACCACAGTAAAAGTGGCCCCATTAGTGAATTAGGTAGCTAGAGAAGTGCCCCATGTTTGCAAATTAGGGCAGTTTTTAACTTGTAAAGACCTGCTGTATATGTTTTTTTCAAGGAGTAAAAAGACTATGGATCTGAGTTTGCTGCAGGTAATGTTTGTTTTAATATCATGAAAATCAACACTAAAAACCGACTCACTTGACCATAAAGTAGGCCAACACACAGCCAAATACCGGGTCCCTGACCTGAGAGACCAGCCTGTCAGCACTGCTTGACCGCCTCATAGACCAGTCCGACCCGTCCAGCGTTTCACGTTCATTGTTCAGCCACTGGATCAGTGGTTTGCAAGCATGGCCATGGATATGAATATAGAGCCGGACAGGGAGCCCTATCAAAGTTGGTTTAAAACTACTCGCGGGCCCAAGACTCGAGGCGCCTGCCACTTGAAGCCCTGCTCCAGCCACCTCTGCATGCACATCCTGTCCACTGCTGTCCTCACAGCTGCCTGCTGTCCAGCCGCTGCTCAGTTTATCCTGCTTCTCCTACACCTTCCTTCACCTCTCTGCTTTCTTCCCCTCACGTTAGGAGACCAGTTTCAATGGTGATGCAACTTCATCCATCCTTTTCTGTTAGCCCTGCAGAATATCCTGCTTTTCATTCATGTAGGGTGCACTTCACACACAAGGGCACTTTAAGTACCTGTCTAACAGTCAGGCAAACTCTCTATTTGGAAGAATACTTCAGCCACAAAAGAACATATTAAAATATAGAATAAAAAAAAAAACATAAAAGAAACAGTTTTATGACTAATAAAAACAATATTCAGAAATATAATAACTTTACCTTAAAATGCATAAGTAATCAAAACAAATAATTATTCTAGCTTAGTATGTATATACCTTTCTCAGTTTGATTGCAGCCATGATGTAATTAAGAGCAGCAATACATGTTTCCATGTACCTGACTGTCATCATCATGCAGATGCAGCAATTGGGGCCAGCAGGGAAAATTGATCAGAAAAGAAAAAATATAAACTCTGAGGGGGCCACCTGGCCTCAAAGCTCTGGAGTGTTTACAGGTGTGAGGCCCCATGGCTGAAAGAAGGCGGGCCCCGGGCAGCTGCCCATGAGTAGCGCCAGCCATGTGTTTGAGGTTGGAACTAAGATAACCACACAGCGGCGTCACCCCCACCGGCTAGCAGCAGCAGCTGCAAACCTTAAAAAAAAAAATGATAATGAACCGTGTTTATTAATGTTTTATTTTTAAAGAGTTGAGCCATTGGGGATGATAGGGATGGAGGGGGAATGCCTCTCTGGCCAGCCAAACGCACATGCGCACTGAGCTCTCTCCAACCCTGCACTGTCTTGCCAGGTTGGAGACAGCAGGCGCCAAGTCAGGGTGCTCTAGACAACCCCAATGCTGCTTGCACCTGACAGCAGCGTTAGCATTGGCCTCAGGGGGGTCTCTGAGCCTGTGCCTTAGTGCAGCCCCAAGACTGACGTTGCTGCGGGACTCGGGAGTCAGGCAAGTTTTTATTCTATTTTTTGTAATCTCATTTTTGTTTATTTTTGTTAATGTTTATTTCACTGTTTATAATGTTTCTAATGTTTAATGTTTATCTTGTTGTTCCCTGTACCTCCCTGCCTCACCCCTTCACCGTGCAGCGAGCTGTGACTGCAACCACACCATAACAAATGTATTGCATACAGCAATTGTAATCAAGCCTAGCAGAAATAGAGGTATGCATCATGGATCTTGCTGGGGTATTTTGTTTTTAATTAAGAAAGCTACAGATTGCAAATGTCCAGCTCCAGCTTGGAGAAGAAAACACGTTCTATATGAACATGAAAAATGTAACTGCCTGTGCACAGTTTTAACCTACTATACGTGCTCTTTCCACAGAGATTTGGAAAATGGAGTGATAGCTTTTTGCTGGTTGCGTGTGTGGAGGGTTGGTGGGTGTGAGTGTGTGTGTGTGTGTGTGTGTGTGTGTGAGAAAACCGTGAAATAATTACTTCCTTACCTGCCTCCTCTCAGGAAATCACAATGTTTGCATGTCAACATTTACTTTCCTTCTGCGTTTTTTCATCTGTGTGTGCCAATGAAGAGTATTTTGTACACTGCACTCGGGGATACTTTATTGGAAAATGTGACAATTAAGCTTTATAAGCGAAAATGGAGTGCAGTTAACAAAAGTTCGTGGTTTCTCACTTTAAAGAGGGCCAGCAAAGTTTTTTAATTTACCACTCACTGCTCTAAATGCACACTTGGTAAAGTGGCAAGATTGGTAAAAATGGGAATCAAGCAATTATCCCCTTTGTTTTAAATTCAATATGCTGGTGAATGTCTACTTACATCCTCGAGTTAAAACCATTTTCATCCAAAAGTGTTTTAACTCAAGCAGATCCCTCATTGACTTTGTCCCACATCTACATACACCTGACTAATGGCTGCATAAGCTACGACTTTGGTGTAGCTCTACAAGTTGTGCTTTCCCACCCAGGGGTGGCACGGGTGAAGCTGGTGCAATTCACCAATGATACATGTTAAAGACAGATTATTGTAGTCCCGCAAAATATTACTCAATGTATACTTGACATAGAAATATTGCTTTTGGGTTACTAACAATCTATCAGAAAGGGATCGGGGCACTGTGGTAACAGTAACAAAACTTATTTTGTTATTCTGTTTCACACACACTGCACTAAGAACAATGAACTCTTTTAATTAAAAGTATTTATTACTGAAGGAATAATCTGTTTTTCAGCATGTCTAGAACAACTACATATAATATTATAAAAATAGCGAATAGACGCGTTATGAATAACAAGAATAAAATGAACATTTGTAACATGGTTGAGATGTCATCTAGTGCCTACTTCCATGGTCTACACTTGAGAACATGCAAGGGCAGAGCAACTTGGAGTCTGGAGTTTCTTTGGGAAAACTGACCCACTGCATTCCTTGTTAACAGCAAAGGCTGTCTTTATCATTGAAGGCGTGAAGACATTGTTCATAGTGAAGACCATGCACGTGCAGTGGTCTTCCTCCTTAGGACTCTGCTTTATCAGCTTGGGGCTTCAGATAAGATGTAGCATCTGCCTAGTGCCAAGTGTGCTGATAGTAGTTAAGACTGTTTCTGGCAGCATCTCAGGTGATGATCTGGGTGAAGGACCTCTCCTGACAGGGGATAAAGTGATAGTCCTTATATCCTCAATCTTACCAGAGACTGTAATTTCTGACATAAATTTAAGACTGTCTAACATAGATTATGTGCATCAAGGTGTGCAATCCAGATATTTTCTTATGAACATATAAGGTAAAAGAACATCGATTCAGACTTCACTATTTTGGTTATATGTCTGTATGTGTTCTTTCTTAACCTTGACATGGTGAAAAGTGGACATTTTTCGCATCAGGTGTTATATCTATGTCATTAATAGAGTGGCTTGACGCTTTTACTGTCCTTAGAAAGGTAAGGTCAGATGACATCTGTGTAGAAAGACATACATGACAATGATTCTCCATAAATTTGGAGAAAATGGTGACTTCCATTGTCCAAGATTTAGAAGATGGAAACTTCCATCATCTAACATGGAGTCGGGCCTACATAAAATGGAGTTGTACCTTAGAGCTTTACATCAAGTAGTTAGACTTATGGGATTTACATCTTTCCATAGTGCTGCAACAGCTGCAGTAACCATGAGGTGGTTTCGCACCCTAAACTTTTCAATGATGTGCTCTTTATAAGCTGTTCAGTTCTCCGGGTTCAGCCAAAATAACATTTTTGCTGCTGGAGTGCTTCTGATTCAATAGGAAAAAGACCATTTTCCAAAGCCTTTCATATCTACTTTGTATAATCCAATCCAGTTGTAGTGACACTATGAAGCTTTGTGTATTACCCCAAATACACCACTCCAAGTTCTACATGCACTGTTAGATTGCCATAAAGTAACATGATTGGATAAAGTGAAACTCTTGCAGATCTCACATTTGTTCTAAATGCAGAATGCTGGTGCATTTCTGTGAATTTTCTCAAGTTACGTCCCTCGAAATCCTAAAAATCCTTTTGTATTCTACAATTTTTAGGATGCTTGATTCCACATTTCACTCAGTATATCTTTTTGATGTTTGAGTTCTCCCCATGCACAATTGCTCTGGCCTTTTACAGCTATTTAGTTCCACAAAATGGTGGTGCCACCTCCTTAATTTACGGCTTAACTTGCCTTTTGGGGGTGTTGGCTCTGTCCCCCTTATTCTTTGTGGCTTACAGTTTTCAGCATATAAAGTTTGGTTGAGTAAAAAGCAATACTGGCTGACGGTGATATATGATAAGGCCCATTTTGCAGCGTTGACACGCACTGCCTTCTTATTATATCCTGTCTCACACCCTGCTTCGCAAAAGGAAGAAGGACTGCTCTGCTTGGTTGTACATATCATATGAAATAAATCCTGAATACAAGAAGTAGGAATGGTTTCGCCTCCCAAGAAACCCAACAAAGGTAACAAGAATGGATGACTGCTATTGCAAAAGCTTGAGAATCCTGCTGCATATCCTTTTATCATTCGGGAAGTATGTATGTTACAATTTTTTTCTGCTGTAAATTTGACACATGCTATCAGTGGTCATTTAGTATCACTTGCCTCCTGTGAAAATTTGTGGAAGTCAAACATTTCCATAGCAAATATGATCCAACGTACTGAGTCACTCTATCATTTATTACCCATTTCCCATTCAAAAGACTCAGCCATAAAATGTGCTGCACTACACTACATATTTTGCCTTTTTTGATTCATAATGTACTCAACCTTGTTACATAATACCAGTGGTCCTGGTTATTGCCTTCATTTAGACTGTAAATGTACTTAGATGGGAAATGTACCAGCAGATGTGCCTGCTCATGTCATGTTAAAATTATCTATATTACTATTAGTGATATCTCCTGACTCTGTAGGGTTTCATACTTTCATATTCTGGTTCCGAGGATTTTGACATAGACGAGTTTATCAAAGCCTGTCCACTCAAGCACCGAGAGTACATGCTTCCATGGGAAACAGTTTTGGGCTGTGGTTTTGCAGTCTTCTAAAAATAATTGAGGGTCACATAATAAGTCTCTACAAGTTGGAGCTGTGCATTGTTAAATACTGGATGGAAGCAAAAGGCTTGTGTCCGGTATTGTTGAGGTGCTCTGGCTGCACAATCCATTTGTCCTTTACTGCAATTCCTGGGGATGCCTTACGGAGGCATGAAGTATACTTTAAGTTACATGTTCTCCCTTCAACAGACACAGATTTTATGCTGAAATTTTTATATGACATGCACTTTATAAAACTTTTAGAAGGTATATCATTGTCATAAATGGGTGCTCACACTTTCCTGATTGTTTCTGAGAAATTCCCAAATGAGTATGTGCTCCGCCCTGTGTTGCGTATGATAGGACTTAGAAATGGGTTTTCTGGTAATTAGAATATGCACTCTGCACAGGAACCACTACTCTAGTCAGGGTCAGTCACATACACAGTTAGAGATAACCTGTGCTCACCCTCTGTAAGCTTGTAACAGAGCAGTCAGGCTTATCTAAAGCTGGAATGTGTAAAGTATTTGTGCAGCAAACACACACAGTAAAACAATTAAAACACCACAAAAAGACCCCACACAGGTTTTTAAAAATAGAGTATATTTACCTGAGCAAAACAAGACCAAAATGTCAAAGATCCAATTAGTAGAAGTCAAGATATTAATTTTTTTACAATTAAACTCAAAGTAGTGCTTAAATGTAACTAGCAGTCAAAAAGTTACTTGAGATCACAAGGACCAGTGCAAATCCAAAGCTCATCTCGACCACAATGGATTGTTGACCGGCTTCAGAACCCACCCAGGGTCCACTGAAAAAGTACCTTTGGTGGAGCAAAGTGTCAATGTCGAGGGAACGATGCATCAGTCTTTTCCACACAGTCAGGTCACTGCGTCATCATCGGGCTCCGCTGGAATACAGGCAATATGTCGTCCTTGAGCCGTGCTTAGCATCGTTATCGGGCCATGCAGGCTGGAAATCTGCTGTCATCAAACAGACTCTGTGTTGGTTTTGAAGGGCGATGCGTCGGTTCTGACTAGAGCAGTAGTAAGGATGTGTCGGCTTTGAAGGGCTATGTGTAGGTTCCGCCCTGAGCAGTGGTGACAATGTGTCGGTTTTTAGCAGAAAGCAGCTGCAGAACCCACGTCTGAAGCCCAGGACTGGAGAGGGCATCTCAGACAAGGGCAGGACTCATGGATGGCAGAGTACAGCAGCACCGGAAGAGTTGCAGGCAGTCTTTGATGTCCCTGAGACTGGAGGAGAACAGGGGGCAATACCTTTGAGTCACTCTGGGTTCAAGTGAGATGGGTCCAATCCTTGTCCTCAGCAAGACCAAGGTCACCAGACAGCAGGGCAGCTCAGCAAAACAAAGAAGCAGTTCCACAGTCAATCTAGGCAAAGTGGCAATCCCTACAGCTCAGCAGTCTTCACTCTAGCAGAGTTCTTCCCAAGTCCAGTAGTGATCTGATTTTAAGGGGTCCGAGACCCCGTACTTATACCCAAAAGTGTCTTTGATGTAGGGGATGAGTTCAAAATAACTCTCTGAAGTGCACAAGGATCCTTTTCAACCCATCCCTGTCTGTGGGGGGTAGTCAGCCATTTTGGGTGGGGTTAGATCACAACCCCTTGAAATGTAAGTGTGGACCCTTCCTGTCCTTTCCAGGAAGATCCATCCATATGCAGATTAATACATTTGGAGTTGAGTGTCCTGTGTTGTGGCCGTCTGGAGGGAATGCACAAATGTAGCTGTCACCCAGCCCAGTCCAGACGTGTTTTGAAGACAGGTTGTCAGGCACACAAAGCAGTAAGATCAGAGAATTCTAACTTTCTAAAAGTGGAATTTCTAAAATAGTGATTTTTATATCCGACTTTACCAATAAAGAAGATTTATCTTTACCAACCCAATGATATGAAACATGATGTAGCTACTCGTTTCTGATCAGGAATTGTAGCTTAAACATATGTTAAGGAATTCCCAATGGTGTCCTATGAGAGGAGTAGGCCTCACTGCAGTGAAAACAACATTGGGAGTTTTCACTACCAGGACATGTAAAATGTAAATGTGCATGTCCTGCCTTTTACTTACATGGCACCCTGCCCTATGGGCTACCTAGGGCCTACCTTAAGGGTGACTATATATATGTAATAAAAGGAGAGTTTAAGGGTTGGCAAGAGGTTTTAAATGCCAAGACCAAGTGGCAGTGAAACTGCACACACAGGCTCTGCGATGGCAGACGTGAGGCATGTTTAAGGGCTACTGAAGTGGGTGGCACAATCTGTGTTGCAGACCCTCTAGTAGCATTTAATTTACAGGCCCTGGGTATATGGGATATCACCTTACAAGGGATTTACAATAAAATAAATATGGCAATTGTGGGTACACCAATGTTACCATGTTTAGGGGAGAAGCACATGCACTTTAGCACTGGTCAGCAGTGGTAAAGTCCTCAGAGTCCTAAGGCCAGAAAAAGTATACAGGAAAAATAGGAGGTAAAAGGCAAAACATTTAGGGGTGACACTGCAGAACGTCCCTTTCCAACAGACCCTCAGCTTAATATCATATATGATCAAAACAACATGGCAATGTGTGCAGGTTAAACTTGGTCAAATACACCATTATCAATCACTGCACAATATGTGTAGGTTCTTTATAAAAGGATTCCAAAAAACTATGGCACTTTCATTCTCAGATGATACCATTCTGTTCTATCACACATACATTAAACCACTTACAGATACTGGATGACATCATCAGTAATATCATCAGTGATGTCATTTGAGATGTCATCAGTGATGCCACTGACTATGTCATGAGTGATGTAATATGTGGTGTCATGAGCAGTGCATTACAGGGGCGCAAGTTATAGTTAGCTTAGGTAACTATAACTGCTGAATTTCTCTGGTCTTCTGGAAGTAAATTCAGGATCTAACAATAACGTCCCTGTAACCTTAGTTTTTTTCAGCAATTTCTAAAGTTGTTTTAAAATCCTATTTCCTAACTATAACATCCCTGTAATCTTTGTTTTTTTCAGTGAATATATATGTATATATATATATATGTGTGTGTGTGTATATATATATTTATATATATATAGATAAATACATAGATGTGTATATATATGTATGCATGTGTGTATGTATATATATATCTCCTTCTCCACTCCTTTTGCATAACAGGAGAACCAGGACACCTCCGATGTAAGGAATTCAATTTATTACAGAAAAAGTCCAACGCGTTTCGGCACCAGCCTTCATCACGGATAAATTGTTGCCATATTGTTGCAAATAAATAACCCACATTTATCATGAACATAAAAAACGGACACAACACCAAATAACACACCATTAAGATTCCAAAAACAGCGGCCATCTTACAATATTCAATTTTGGCATAAATGAGCAATAATTTATGTAATAATTTGTGTAAAAAACCTCTGCCTGTATATTTTAAATAAAATATTAAATAAATTCATCACTGATATTCATCGAAGTGTTGGTAGGGCATCAGTTAAAAAACTCTATACAAAAAAATATAATATACAAAAAATACATATAAGTACTCTCTATTTCATTGAATTATATACACATATTTTCTAACTATGTCTGAAAATTTCTATCAGACTCCATAATGCCAAAGTGGGTTTGCATATTCAATAAAAAAGATCTTAAGGAAAAGGAATACCAGTTCTTTATAAAAGGGACTCCTAATCCTTCTGACGTCCTTTAAGATTATTTAGTGCATTTTCGAGTACATTGGGTACATACTATTTCTGACAACTGTACAGAATGTGAAGGCAGCATTACAGTGGGGTTTGGGGTTGACCAAAAAGGCACTCTGAAAATCTTAGCGGAAAGTGGTGCTTTCCAAGACAAGGTGGACCAGAAACAGCTAGTTCAATCGTGGTACGCAAAACTAATACATTTCTACTCTCTCTCGCCCGTGTAGAAAGTATAGCCCACCCCCATATGCCTCACCTCACGCCATTATACTCACTCCCCTAAATCATTACCTATAGACATGTCAACTTTTAAATGCTGAATACTTGTGCGGCATGCATTCGTTCTTACTCTCCTATACTACTCAACGGTATATACAGCTCCTGAATGTGGAGATCCCATTCCTTCGATAGTGTAATTTATGTTCTATGTACTCTGTGGGCTCCACACTTCAACTAAAGAACTGCGGTTCTCGGATGTATGCATGCAACACAGCTTAACATGTGTGTGCACACATGAAGAGGATGAAAGAGGTACTTGGCATCTGTGCAAAGGCTGCAATATGAAGTGCCGGCCAAATACAGTGTGTGCATTTTCTGGCTCATACCGCTCCTCTCCTGCAGCCCAGGACCATTGAGATAGCCAACTAAATAGTTCTGTGGAGGAGCTGGTGGGAGTTGCGGTCACGCGAACAGGAGGTGAGCTGTCATGACCGCTTGAAGGAAGAGGTGTCCGTCTGGACGCACTTATGGGTTGCTTGGCACCATGTTAGGTTGCAAAGAGGAATTTGGGAGATGCTGTGAGGGGGTGGGGCCTCTGAATTCTTAGCTCTATCCAGCAGGTCTGCCTCAAGAATGCCTTGTATGTTGGAATCACAATCCATTATGAAATTCTTTTTATCTTCCAGAGGACTTCAGAACACTGCTTGTTTGGAAGTACAGAAGGTGGATAGTTCAATGCCATATTGCATCAGAATACTTTCTAGGTGGTACTACAAGTGGGATCTTTAGAAATTTTGTTTGTGGCTCTTCTTATTGGTCTTTTCCCCTTGCAGTTTGGGCTCCTCAGCTCTCCTCCTCAGACCTGCCTTGTCAAGCCCCAGGTTAGTCCAAACCATGAAATTCTGTTTTACTCATATTTGTGCTGCTGCTGTCTGCAACTCCCTACTGGGGTGTTTTTGTGCCTCTGATATTTTTTTACAAGACTCTTTTAGATTATGTATCTGGAGCACTTTCATGTACCCACTATCTGGCAGAGTCACTTCTAGAAGGGCTCACCCCATTTTCTGGACTAAGATGATCAAGCTCAAGGAGCGGCCATTCCATCCAAAACTCAAAAGATTGCAGCACCAATGGAAATACGATTCTGTTCCCCCTATGGATCATATGTTATACTATGTGTATTTGTAAAGCACATTATCACCTGTGAGATATCCTGGCACTAAACAGGTGTAAGTGCCTAGCCCTATCTATGATAGGTTGATTAAATGAAAAGCCAGGTCTTCAGCTTCTTGTAGAATTCAAGAAGAGAGGAGAAGGCTCTCAAATGGAGAGAGAGAGAGGCTGTTCCATGCTTTAGGAGGGATGTAAGAGTTCACCCACCCACCTAATCTGGTCTGTGTATGCATGGGAGTAGTAGTCCTGCGCAGCAAAGATGTCTGTGTGGTTGGTGGAAGGAGATGCAGCTGTTCAGGCAGGTGGGTCCTAAGTTGTGTAGTGCCTTGAATGTGTGTGGAGTTCAAAATGAGAGTGTTTGTGTATTGGGTGTGCCAGTGGAGCCTGTGGTTTGTTGTGATGTGAATTCCATGTGGGAGGTTGAGGCTACCGCGATCTGGATGGTTTGTAGTCTTCTGCATATTCAATATCTGCAGAATATAATTTAACAGCAACGTGTTGACCTTTAATCCTTACTAAGTAAGAATGTAGTCTTGCAGTTGACTATTGCCCCAAGAGTGTTGTGAGAATTGCCCTTAATAACAGCCAGAACCCTATGTTTTGATGGTGATCCAAATAAATTAAGGGAATTCTAAGATTCGCTGGCGATTCAATTCATCTTCAAGTCAATCCTCTTTTTGCTAGACAGTTCAAAAGCTGGGATATTTGGTCAGCTATTTATCTTGAGCAGAATTGCCATGAGTAACCATGCTACTGACCTTAGGTGAGCCAGGATAAAATGAGCACTCAGCATTTGATTCATCATTTTGTTGCATGTTTGATAGGCCAGATTTGAAGAGTTCAGCAGAGAAAGCCCTGAATGCAATTCATCAGGAGAGCAAAGATGTATTGACTTGTGTAACTCACTTGGCAGCAGTGACTAGGTGGGACAAAATAACCTTTCTAACTCTGTTCTGGGAAGGATTCAAAGATTAAATCAACAATAGGCTGATTCATATGTCTCCTCCAACATCTCTGGAGGAAATTATTGACTTGGTTCGATACAGAAAAGTGAATTAAATGCAGAGTAGAAATTATACCCTCTACTCTCTTAAAAAATAATATTTATTAACAACTACATATTCAGTTTTGTGCAACAGTATTGTTGAGCCAAAACACATAAAATTCAGAGTATGTCTTTTCCCTAAAGAATTATAAATCTATTGATAACTGCACCATGAGACAAAGCTTTAGCTGATAGATGATTTACATCTGGAATGTCAGATCTGTTCTTAGACAGCACCGTACATAAATATAACTGGACACTTTCTCTAACTTCCCTCCAAAGGAAATTGTTTATACCTCTTGAAAAAATAATTGCTTTGGTCTTAACAATGTTTATTAAAAAAATGTTTTACAGCAGATAACATTAGGGGCCTGATTATGAGTTTGGTTGTCCTAAAACTGCCAAACTCGCAGTGGTGGTCCCACTGCCAGATTAGGCTTCTGCCGGTTGGACCACTAGGAGACTCCTGCCACCACCAGGATCATGGATCCTGATGGATTGGGGGCAGTGCAAGTTGTGGTCAGCCACGGCTACGCCGATGTCGACACTGCCATACTAATCACGACTTGCCTTCCTGCCAACCTTTTCATGGTGGCGTTCCTGCTTTAAAAAGGCTGGCAGAAAGGTGGAGATGGGTATGACCAGATGTGGGTTCCTTGCTGTCTGCGCCACTGGATTTAAGCTAGCCTGCCTGATGAAGGGTGATACCCTGAAACCAGTCCCAGGATGCTTGTTTCCTGTCCAGGGAGCATCTGGCCTGGCAGTTTGGGCTGGACTGTTCCATGGGGACCAATGCCATGATCTCTGACTGGGTGTGTTTGAAAAGTTTAAACACTCTGTTCATCATTTTATTTTGTTTTGTGATATTCACATGTTTATGCTGCCTTTAATTTATCTGCAGAAGGGGGGGTTGCAGACTGGGGAGTTTGTTAGGGTTATGTCTGCCAGCAGCTTTTATTCTTACTGCATCACACATTCAGTAGGAAAGGACTCCCTGTCCTCTCTCCAGTCACTGTCACACAAGCAATATATGTGCCTGATGCCGTTTAAAATGATTTATAAAAATATACATTGAAAAACATTCCTGTGTCCTTACCCTAACAACAGTGCTATCAGTAAGTTGTTGTACACCACATATGTGGCCTTGTTTTGTATGATACCTTAGGCAGTATTATATTCTGTAAAATCATTCATAAGGTGTCTTTGTACAGAGCACATCCTAAATGTGCGTATTTTGAGGTGCACTCATGTAAAAATGAAGAAAAATGAAGCTTGGTAAAATAAAATATTTGCCTATGATCACACAGTTTGGTCAAGTGGGGAAGCCAGAATTGGTCAGAGTATTTCTGCTTTTACATTATACAGTTCAGACTTTGGGACCGTGTGGCTGCCTTGTTCCTGCCTTGAAAGTTGGAAAGAACTTTACAGTCCCATCACTTTCAAAAGTCACCAACCACTGCTGCATTATGGGACTCCTGGTCTTTGTCCCCTGGCCTGAAAATGAGTAAAAATAAAGATATAAGGGGGCCAGGCAGGGATACCCTGCACTTCCAGGGGCCACAATCTTTAAATTGATTGTCATAGTCTGGTTAACCTGTCCCTGGGTGCCCATACATTGAATGGCCATAAAGAGGGGTCCACCAGAGGCATTTTAACTTTAGGATTTTTCCAGGTCCCAGTAGTATCAAAGTGCTCCCCTCAAGGGTGGGGTTGGGCCTGCCTGGTATATGCGTTAGTACACAGGGTTAGAACTTGATGATAGAGTATGACAAATAGAAGAGTTATTAAAAAACAGGCTTTCTCCAGCAACCCTCTAAACTAAGAGTGTATAACTCCTTTTGGTTTTGATTGGTTTACCAGTGGGGATCTGAGGTTTCCCTCCAGTGAGTATATCCTCACTCCCTTTTTGATTGGATTGGAAAAATCTCCTCCAATCTGCTTGCCAATAGTTTTAGTACAACTTGCAGTCTAAGTTAATTAGCTATATCTGTCAATACCTTTGGTGAGGAGGGGCTCTTTCTTCTATTTATAAAATACTTTAGCAGAGGTACCTTTGACAGGAGAGGATGCTGAAAAATGGTACAGCAGTTAGTTCGAAGAGGGCACATTTGATAACAACAAGCGGAGAACCTCTCCGGGACCGTGATTTTTCCGCAAACTAAAGATTGAATAGTTTTACAATTGTTGTTTTCTCTAAGGGGTGATCTAGTGATTGTCTCTCATGCTCTGGAATGGAATGGAATTTTACAATATTGAGGTATCTCAGTCATCGTCATTCAGCCTCACATTGCAAGCCTTGTTTTTATTTGCCATCAAATATATCATTTCCTCCAGCAACATAGGTTTTAGAGACTCCCATATGATGTGTGGGGATTTGTGTGAACCCCTATTATCTATATAAAAGAAGTTGATATGGTCTTTCATTTTCTTAAGAGAAAGGGATTTTTAAGTAGTTCCTCGTTCATCTTCCAAATCTTAGAGATTTATTGGGTATCCTTTGGTGTGTTGAATAAGGCACTTGATAACATTTACCAATGGGCATTGTCGTATCCCTTTACAACAATCAGTTTAGGCAAATGTATCAGTTCTAGATTACAAAGGCATTATTCAGTCATTGTATGATAAAACTGCATACAGTTTTTATTGACTTTTGTACAACCACTGGGTGCAAATTGTCTGTTCTGAATAACTCCATCCCCCCCCCCACCACCACACTCCACAGACTTTTAGAGTTATTGATAGCTCTGCATTCAAATAAACGGTGTAGAGTGCTGATGGGGTGGAAAAAGGCTTAGAGGAAAAAACTGAAACACGAACTGGGGTAAGCAGTGTTGCCTTTTGGACCCTACATTGTTTTCCCTGTATTTTTGTGGTCTGCCCCAAATGATTGCCAATTTAATAAAATGTTCAGCTATTGTAAGCTGTAATTTGATTCACAAACTTTTACATGCACATATCCTGGTTTTATTTAGTCTTACCCATAATGGCTTACAAGGATTGGGTGTCTTAGGGCCTGATTGCGAGTTAGACTGTCTGGCCTTCAGACCGCAAATACGGCAGTCTTGAGGCCACTGCCAAAGCCAGCAGCCTCCAGACCGCTATATTCTGATAGTCTGGTGGTCTGACTATCAATACAATGGTGGGGAGGCTACCTCAAAGCCGACTGCCTCCCCACCACCATATTATGCTGTTTCTGTGCAGCTGGTAGGCGGAAACAGTGCAGGGGCATTGGTTTTGGCCGAGGACAAAGCCATCACACATTTGGTGCATGAGAACCCTCAGAATGTGCACTTCCTGCTATAGCTGTCACGGGTCCCAGGATGCTTAGTTCTGAATTCAGTCCTGCCACTTCTATGGGGCCCAATCCTGTCACAGAGTACACATGACCTCACACTTTGGAAGGACACGTCTGTGGAATGCACATCATAATTGATGAGAACATATGCAGCAAGGGCTGCAGGCCCACCACACAAAAATTAATATAACAATACTAAAAGTAATGACTTTGATCTGACTGTTGTGTTCAAAACATGATATGGTTGGAATGTAGGCAGAGTGTGTCAATCACGGTATTTACAAAATATGTACACATGTCAGACATACGTGTAGTTCACACACAAGTCACCATATTCTCAAGATCAACATATGGAGACAGTTGTCAGGTAACATTTGCTAGATAGTATTCATCAGCCATCATAAACAATGCCCGAGCTGTGTATGTTGTCTGAAATGTGATACTCTGTAAGACAACTATACACATCACATAAGTAAACACAATTCACAATCACATTTCATTACTCTTGCATATACTGACTGCCATACATATGTGGATACACTGTTGTCACACATACATAGATATGCATGACGTGAATACATTTGCATGCTGTTGATTCTGTAACACACACATTGGTGTAACAGACCAATTGCACAAATCACATTGTTGTATGGACTACCACATGTGGCCATACACAAAATGCCACACTGCACTCCAGCCCATTCAATTTGTATGTTGATACAGGGTGAATCCATTGACAATGGACAAAATCAAACAATCAGAAACAGAGTAAAAAAAATTATGCAAATGCATTGAAAACATCCGCAAATGCAAATTATATGACCCATCGGCCATTAGCGTGATTTCCAACTTCGCACTCATCTCAATGCTGATTTACTGTTAAATTGACACATAAAGGTAATGCATCAATAAAAGAAGACGCACGTAGGTCATGCGTCAGAAATACTCATGCAAATATCAGATGCGTCAAATAAAAACACGCATTACAGAAAACATGATGCACAGGGACAGGAAGTGATGTAATAAGAAATCCTGTTAATAGGCATGGTGAAGTGGGTGTACTTTCAGTTTCTCTTTACAGTCTGTGCCTCTTTTGACTGTGTGGTTGTGTCTTGGAGTTGGTGGTGTATTATTGCTCTGCATTGTATCTTGTGGTGTCCCTTCTGTTGTGTTTTCTGTAGTCTTTGACTATACTTTGTCCCAGTGTTAGTGAATTGTGTGTTTTTTTGTATTTTCCCTTGTACTTGTACTGTGGGGTGTCTGTCCGAGTTAGTTGTTAAGTTGGGATAGTTGGGATTGTTATTTTTGGGCGTTAAGTTTCTTTTACTTAATTTTCGTTTACAATCATATTTTTTTGTCAACCTGTACCCCAGAGATATGTCTGGTAGGGGAGGCTGACTAGGATGGGGGAGGAGGACCTTGGAGGCTTTGTGTGGCTGGTAGCCCACTACCTCCCATTAATGTTGGAGATGGGGAGGTTGTGTGATACAATGCTGCCGGACGGAGACGAGGTGGCTGCGGTGGGGCAAGGTGCTCCACCACCTGAAAAGGGTGTACCACAGCAGCCGCAACGAGCACCAGCTAAGGCATCACTGGGCAGATCTGGTGGCCAGGGAGCAGGATCTGCTAGACCATCTCAGTTTTGTGATTGGTGGCCCTGTTGGTGAGTCTCCAATTGGCAAGCTATTTACTGTTCACCACACTTGAATTACAGTAGCAGATGTGTGAGGGTGCATGCAATGCTTGTGGATAGGTTGCATGCAACCAGACTGAAGTGTAACAGTGCCAGTATAGACATGGAGTTCACATATCCTACCATTTTACCAATGCAAGTCAGATGTTTGGAGAGTCATGCACAACCATCACTAAGTCACACATTTCAGGGACCATACCCACTTCTGTGCCCCAGCATTGTGTCATGTATGATAAGTCAAGACACCGCCAGTATACCACATGTAACTGGATTGTGATAGCAAAGTAGGGCAATCCATGTATGGCTCTACATTGTCATAATTTCACATACATCATTCCTGCCATTAGGTTAGCAAAGGGGGCATACCCGGCTTAGGGGACATACCCGCCTTAGGGGGCACTGACAATGGGGCATTTGATACCATCAGACAACGTTGACCCATCAGTCATAGATTACTCGATGCATGAACATTGCAGACTAAACATTGAGCAGCTTGACCTTCACAAAGTACAACTGTGTCCCTTGCAGGACAAGTCTGAATACCTGAGTCAGATGTCTTGCAGAGCACCAGTGTCATGTATCTGTCACCCAACTCCCCCTCATACCATGGAGTTCCATCTTTTATAGATTTCTCACATATGGTTGTTGCAGGGTGTAGCACTACATGGGTCTTAGGCCCAGTTTAAGTGTGCAGATGTGTGGCTCTCACTCACCTGAGTGTCAGTGTCATCGTGAGTTTGCAGTGGTGTGTCTGTTGCACTGTCCTCAACCTGGATAATTAGCTCACTCCTCTAAAATAGTACACACTGTAATATGTTGTCCACAAGTAGTGACAGTGATATGATAGTAACCATGGTTTTCCATCCATATCTTATAGGTGGACCCGCCCCCTACACGATAGGTGAAGTGGCAAGATTTGAGGCTCCAGATGTATCCAGTTAGTGTGATTATGTCTGTCCTGTGTACTGATTAAGGCTTTTGTGTGAGTGAGTCATGTGTGTTGCACACAATGCTAGAAGTAATGAGCTGTCAAATGATCAGATATCAAGGTAGGCTGGATGGTGACACTGTGTCCCATTTAAGGGTTCCCCATGCACGAACAGAGTTATTTTTTGTGAGGCTTGTGAGATGTGCACCGTTGTGAATATATTGGCACTGGGACACACCGTCATTCTCACAACACAGTGATGCACCATATTGTACACAAATTGGTGCATCCCTGTATTGTAATGTACATGTTGGACTGGGTGGGCAATTGTCCCCTAGCATGGTGCCACATATATTGTACTCCACTTACGTGACACTTACATGGAATGTAATAGGCGTGCATGCAGGTCAAGTACAAACGTTTGCTGGCATGGAAATGGGAGTGTAAGGAATGGTATTGGCTGATAAGGTATTGATGGATATCTACACCTGGACACATGAATGTCGATGTGAAAGACATATGGATACCAGCTTCCTAGTTGTCAGCCCTCCTAACATATGGTCCACTCCCTGACTCCATGTATGAGTGGGCATGCCTTGGTGGATGACCTAGACAGGTGAGATGATCAATTCCATGGCGATCCCCCCTGAGGCACAGGGGGTGAGGAACAACAAATGTGTAGGTAGATGTGATGCTCACAGCGTAGGTGACAGTTATTTTGATCAGGCTTGCATGTGTACCTATCAACACTGACCCCTTATGGATACCATCTGCATCCCATACTCCCAATAACAAATTCAAGTTGCTGGTGATGTATGGTCGAAAATTGGCACACATGATGAGGAATAGTGGCCCTGATCTGTGTGAGGTTGACGCTGCCTTTGCATTGTTACAATAATGTGGTAAAATTGTTTTTTAGATTGTCAGTTTGAAAATGCTACTTTCAGTGGGTATTTTCTTGCTTAACCATTCTGTGCCTCTGTCTGCCTGTGGAATCCATGTCTGAGTCCGACTGACAGTGCGTCTGTTTGTGATTTCCCTCTAGACAGTGACACAAAGGGTGCTAGGGTGTAGCCTGCATCACCTGATGAGCCATCTGTGCTAGGAGGGAGAGGAGGAGTAGTCACCCACACCTGAAAGGGCTGTGCCTGCCCTCACACAATGCAGTCTCCAACCCCCTGGTGTGTGTCTGTGGCCTGGCCTGGGCAAGGCAGGATTTCACATTAGCGTTGGATTGTTGGGAACGAATCCGTCACAACGCTGTGATATCACCAATTCGAAGCAGTTGTGTTTCTATGTTTAATCTTTTAAAAATTCATAACTTGACTTGTGTATGTTGGATGTTTGTTGTTTTGGGCTTGTTTTGTTCAGATAAATATTGGCTATTATCCTAAGCTGGTGTAGTGTCATTTTGTAGAGTTTTCACTGTATTGCTGTGTGTTTTGGTACAAATACTTTACACATTGTCTCTGGGTTAAGACTTTCTGCTCGTACCAAGCTACCAAGTGGGGGAGCGGTGGTTAAGTGGGTGTGCTTCTGCTTTGCCCTGACTAGAGTGAGGGTCCTTGCTTGGCAGGGGGTAACCTAACTGCCAACCAAAGATCCCATTTCTAACAGCATGTCAACAACCTGTACCAGTTGGTCCTCCATTGCCATACACAATGAACATGGTGTGCTAACGTAGATAGTAAGGTATGACTGTGTGTGTCTCTTATGCAGCTAGCCATTTGTACAGCATTATACTTCTGGAGGATAGTACAGTTTACTCCTAATATGATGACTGTGAAGTGATCCACATAGTATGTGCATTGGAACACAGTCCAACCCCTACACTCTACCTATACAACATGCAAATCTGCAACCACATACCAAATCCATTAGGAGATCTCTTATCACACATACAAATGCTAAATACCATACTTTGCCAGTGCTAGAGTGTCTACCTAGTAACAATGTGCCAACATTTGCCCCACTAGGCCAAGATGCCAATTGGAAAAGCAGTGATGAAGCCTACCACGTTGGTGTGTTGCACTCAGATACAAGCAATGGCTTCACTCCCATTAGTACAGCCTTGTGCAAATGTGAAGACAACACCAAGATTCTTAGTATGCAACAATTGCCCCCCAATAAATCACAAAGAGCAAGGTTCATCCACTCAAGGTGCCAGGCTCTGATGAATCCCAAAATATAATGGTCAAATGTGGCTGGAAATTTGCAGGAGAACATCATGTCTATAGGCATACCTGTCACCCAACTTTAAGTAATCACACATTATAGAAGTATGGTAGTAGGTGCCAATGACAAACATATATTATGATTGGACTACACCTGATTAGTTGTGGCTAGAACTTGTGATAACCAAATCATAGGCTAAGCTTGTGGGTAAAGACAACGAGCCATTGGAATGTGAATGTGCAACACATATCCTCCAAAACACAAGGCCACACAGCCAACATCTGTGTAGCACAATATGTCATAATGTGTGAATCTGAAGGCTCTCTGGTAACCAGTGGTATGCACATAAAAACATGGGTCATTAATGCCACCACACACATACATATCAAATGTAGAGAGCAGGTTTGCCTCTTGCATGCTACTTATACTGTAGAGTAGCTGAAACACACAGTGTCAGACACTCGCAGAGTTGGTATTCTGCGAGCACAAGGCCTCCTAGAGTAGCTATATATATACCGATACGGGCCTAGGGACCACAGGCCACTGACGCTACTGTCACACCACTCTTGGCCCATCTGGTGACACAAGCCTCTAAACAATATCCATGAGGCCATGCAAAGTCTAGCCGTGTGGCTCATCCTGGCGACATAGTTATGTAGTACATGAAGGCACCTGTTAGAAATGGGGTCTCTGGTTGGCTGTCAGATTGCACTCTGTCCAAGCAGTGACCCTCACTCTAGTCAGTCATGCTTATGTCAGAGGCAATGTGTAAAGTATTTGTACCAACACACAGAGTAACACAGTGAAAACACCACAGAAGGACTCAATGCCAGTTTAGAAAAATAGCCAATATTTATCTGATTAAAACAAGACAACAACGACAAAAATCTTACATACACAAGCAAAGTTATGAATTTTCAAAGATTAACCTTCAATATAGCGCTTAGAAACACAAATGCTGCAATTTGGTATTATCACAGCATTGTGATGGTGTAGTTCCCAACAATTCAACGCCAATGGCACTGGTCACGGAGTCACACAGACCCCCCCAGGTACAGTACTTTGTGAAAATGAGGAAATAAGATGTTGTGCGAAGTCGGGGAGCGAGGCGTCACTGGATCCGATGTGCTGTCAGTTCCGGTTCTGCGGAGTAGAGGAGCGGAACTGTTGGGTCCTTGCTATGGAGCAGTGGAGGTGAGGCTACGTTGGTACGAGGCATCTTTTCCTTACATTTCCAGGGTCGATGTCCGGCAGGTCAAGACTCTGTGGGGCAACCTCATGGGGTCGCGGTCACACCATGGGGCTGCAAGCACCACGGCGGAGTCAGGTGTCACGAACATCAGTGACATGACACTCCGATTCCACAAGATCACCGGGACGTCAGCGGCTGCTGTGATGCCAGGCCTGCGATGTTGGTTGGGTCATCGCACTTCAGCGAGGGCCACTATTTTGGTTGCAGGCGTCATCGCAGGGTAAAGCAGCAACGTCCGTCTGATGTCGTCTGTTAGACTTTTCATCCTTGACTTGCTCTCCCTTAACTTTTTGCCTCTGTTCCCAGGTTGTTGATGTGGGCTGTTTTTGTTAGTCCGGGCACTTAACCACTGCTAACCAGTGCTAAAGTGCAGGTGATCCTATACAAAATGTGTACGTAATTGGTTCATCCATGATTGGCATATTTGATTTACTGGTAAGTCCCTAGTACAGTGCACTAGAGGTGCCAGGGCCTGTAAATCAAATGCTACTAGTGGGCCTGTAGCACTGGTTGTGCCACCCACATCAGTAGCTCTATAAACATGGCTCAGACCTGCCACTGCAGTGTCTGTGTGTGCAGTTTTAAACTGCCAATTCGACTTGGCAAGTGTACCCACTTGCCAGGCCTAAACCTTCCCTTTTCTTACATGTAAGACTCCCCTAAGGTAGGCCCTAGGTAGCCCCATGGGCAGGGTGCAGTGTATGTTTAAGGTAGGACATGTTTTATATGTCCAAACAGTGAAATACTGCTAAGTTCGGTTTTCACTGTTGCAAGGCCTATCCCTCTCATAGGTTAACATGGGGGCTACCTTTAACTATGATTAAAGTGTAGATTCCCTTTGGGAGCGGATAGACATGTGGAGTTTGGGGTCTCTGAGCCAACAATTTAAAAATACATCTTTTAGTAAAGTTGATTTTAAGATTGTGTGCTTGAAAATGCCACTTTTAGAAAGTGAGCATTTTCTTGCTTAAACCATTCTATGACTCTGCCTGTTTGTGGATTCCCTGTCTGGGTCAGTTTGACAGTTGGGCTGTTTGCACCCCTCTCTAGACAGTGACACAAAGGCAGCTGGGGTGTAGCCTGCATATCCTGATCAGCCATCTGTGCTAGGAGGGAGGGGAGGAGTGGTCACTCACACCTGAAAGGGCTGTGCCTGCCCTCACACAATGCAGTCTCCAACCCCCTGGTGTGTGTCTGGGGCCTGGCCTGGGCAAGGCAGGATTTCACAAACAAGAGAAATCTCTGCTGAGACTCCCACCCTGCCAAGTGGTACCCTATCTAGTTCCTGGAGCCTTGACAGGTGAAGCTGGTGGACCAAGGTTGGAACTCAGTGCACAGATCGCATGCCAGGAAATTTCCGACGCACCCTCCGAGAGTGGCTAAAGAAATGACGCGCTGCCGGCTCCGTGGCTGAAATCGATGCAATGCTTGCAGGCCAGCTAGGAAATCGACGCACACGGCAGGAGAAACTATGCTCATCATCGCTGATGGAGGTTGCAATGACGCAGCATTGCTGGCCACGGAAAAACAATGCAAGCCTGCTCGGACCCGAGGTGTTTTGTCCGGATCGACTCAACTCTCTCCTGCGGGGAAAGAAACGATGCACTCCAATCGAACCGGAGAAGGAGAAACTACGCACGACCTCGCTTGCGGGTGAGAAATTGGTGCACTGCTTACCTTTTTCGAGACACACTCGCCCGTGCGGGTTATTTTGACGTGACCCAGGTACATTTTCACGCTAACAGCATTAGTGTTGTGTTTAAAAGAACATGAAGACTCTTTCGCATTTTAATTAATAACTTGACTTGTGCATGGTGGATTTTTATTGTTTTGGTCTTGTTTTGTTCAGATAAATATTTCCAATTTTTCTAAACTGATGTTGTGCCATTTTGTAGTGTTTTCATTAAGTTACTGTGTGTGTTAGTACAAATACTTTACACCTAGCACCCTGAAGTTAAGCCTGCCTGCTTGTGCCAAGCTACCAAGAGGGTGAGCGGGGGTTAGCTAAGGGTGATTCTCTCGAGTGAGGGTCCTTCCTTGGACGGGGGTAACCTGACTGCTAACCCAAGACCCCATTTCTAACAACGTCCGATGTCGTTGCACTTGGTTTTTCCCAGGTTTCACTCCTAGGGGCCCAGAAACTGGAATAGGTACCACCTGGAAAGTGAGAGTCCACAGCAAGTGAACCCAGAGGCCGGTAGGTGTAGTCTTTGCTGCCCCTGAGACTTCTTAACAGGAGGTAAGCTCAGTCCAAGCCCTTGGTGAAACTTCACAAGCAGGATACACAGAAAAGTCCAGTCTTTGCCCTCTCTAAGGCAGAAGCAGCAACTTCAGGCTGTCCCAGCAAAGGACACACAGCAAAGGGGCAGTACTCCTTCTCCAGTTCTTCAGCTCTTCTCCTGGGCAGAGATTCCTCTTGATCCAGAAGTGTTCCAAAAGTCTTGGGTTTTGGGTCCACTACTTAAACCCATTTCTGCCTATAAAGCAGGGAAACATCAAAGGAAAGTCTCTGTTGTTGACAAGTTCCTGCCTTGCCCACACATCAGGGGGTCAAGACTGCATTGTGTGAGGACAGGCACACCACTTTCAGGTACAGGTGTCAGCTCCTCCCTCACCACTCTAGCCCTGGAGATGCATCAGGTTTACTGTCTAGAGGGCTGATCCAGATGTAGATTCCGCAAGCAGTCAGAGGCACAGAATGGTTAAGCAAGAAAATGCCCACTTTCTAAAAGTGGTATTTTGAAACTGGCAATCTAAAAAACAACTTTACAAAAATATGTATTTTTAAATTGTGAGTTCAGAGACCCCAAACTCCACATCTCTATCTGCTCCCAATGGAAACGACACTTAAAAGATATTTAAAGGCAGTCCCCATGTTAACCTGTGGGAGAGATAGGCCTTGCAATTGTGAAAAACGAGTATGACAGTATTTCAGGACATGTACAGGACATGTAAAACACACTAGTACTTGTCCTACCTTTTAAATACACTGCACCATGCCCATGGGACTACCTAGGGCCAACCTTAGGGGTGACTTACATGTAGTAAAAGTTTTGGGCCTGGTAGGTGCGTACACTGGTCGAAATGGCAGTGCAAGACTGCACACAAAGACAATGCAGTGGCAGATCTGAGACATGTTTGCAGGGCTACTCATGTGGGTGGCACAATCAGAGCTGCAGGCCCACTACTAGCATTTGATTTACAGGCCCTGGGCACCCACAGTGCACTTTAGTAGTGACTTACTAGTAAAACAAATATGCCAATCATGGATAAACCAATCACCAATACAATTTAGACAAGGAACATATGCACTTTAGCACTGGTTAGCAGTGGTAAAGTGCCCAGGGTCCTAAAGCCAACAAAAACTGCTCAGAAAAAATAGAAGGAAGGAGGCAACACGTTTGGGGATAACCCTGCAAAAAGGGCCAGGCCCAACAGCACCCCAAGAGGCTTCCTAGTGTTACTCTGTGTAATGGGTGCATTGCAGGTGCATTATTGCCGGATAACTCCCATGGATAATCAGGGTGACTCATGTAAGCTTATGGATGCCAACATGGGACTGTAAAAAAAGGCCCATACATTCACCCAATTTCCTTGACTTGCATTACAGTTCTCTCAAGATTTTCCTGCTTATAAACCATTCATGGAATAGTCCTCAGGGCCAATGTGAGTAACAATGTTGCTCACATTGTGCAGGACACATGGAAACAGATGAGCCGAGGGTACAGCAAATTATTTTTCCTTGTTCAGGCTCTACTGGGGATGTCTGACAAGTTTGGAACTGTGCCAAGTCCACATGAGTCTTCTTACATGTCACAGTATCAATCTACATGGGTGCTGCATGTGAACACGCAGAGCTACGCACAAGTAACACTGCCTTGATGCAGAATGTGGTAATGATGTGATGTACGCTGCCTTGCTGTCTTCAATATTTCGGCGGTCACACCAAGGCATGCATGGCGGTCTAGAATTGAACCTCCTGATGGATACAACTACCTGTGGATTCCTCACCTTACGAATTCTCCCAATGCGCCAGCATTCAACGGAAATTTTCTTCCTAGCTTCCCACGTCGACGAGGACGTCACAATTGCACGGCTCCACACAAGACTTTGTCTGACGTCATTGTAACAATAAGAAGTCTTCACCGGCGGGCTGACATCAGTTCCCTTTTTTCTGCACCTTCAACGCTAATGGTTTATTCCTACCTTTTGGCAGTTACTGTTTCGAGGAACTGTTGTAGAGTGTTACAATGTCTTCACCCAAAAAATGGGGATTTAAGCATTGTAATGAATGCGGGGGTCGCATGTTGGTGACGGATCCTCACGAAAATAGCTCGTGGTGCCTGAGCTCAGACCACGACGTGGAGGAGTGCATGTCCTGCCAGCAGATGAACCCAAAGGCCTTGAAAGAAAGAGAGGCTAAGCTTTTCTTGGCAAAAGCTAAGAAAGAGCAGAGAGGTCACCGAAGATCAAAGGCGAGGGAGTCATCATCGCACAGATCCTTGAAGTCGCATAAGAAGTGGCACTGACACGAATCTCGACATTGGTCTTCCAGCGGTTGGTCTAGGTCCCCTCTGAGACGGCGCCGCACAGCGTGGGAGATCAGCCCTACAGTGTCTCCTCAGCCTCAGAGTCCACAGGCTTCTCCAGCGTCGACTTTGATTGAAATCTCCAAGACCCTGGAGAGCCCTATGGGTCAGTTTTCTCCTGGGTCCACTCATGATCAGGAGTTGGGTGTGCAAGTATTAGAGTCAGTTCAGACACCTCAGGAGGAGCAAAGGTTTCCTGCCTTCCCAGCTCCGGGAGCAGATCCTTCAGCGTTCCTCAATGCTATGTTTAGCATATTTATCAGAGCTATGGCCCCTTCTGGTGTACCTGCTGGTCCCACGGGTCCGTTGGCATTCACGCTGGGTTCGCCGACGCCGTACAAACGGGCTCCATTTGTACCCTTTTTTTCTGGTGAAGGGGCTGGCTCGTGCTGATGACTTCACCACCTCTACTCCGGATGATGGTGCCAACGGTGCCGTCGGAGTTGATGCTGGTGCCAGATGGATCCACAGTGACCCACAGTGTCTCACCTCCCTCTCCTCCACCGGAGCGTCCTTCTACTTTGAAACCGGCATCGTCGGCGTCAGCTAATTCTTTGTCAACGCCATATTTGGAGTCCAGACTGAGGTCAAGAAAGAGGGCCTTGAGACTTTTGGAGGAGCAAGAATATCAGCAATAGCTTTTGGAGGAAGGGAAAATTGCTGAGCCTTTAGGTGAATTTCAGGGCCTAGATTCTGCTAGTGGTCTGGATACATCCCCTGAGTGGGATTTCTCATCCCCTGGAGGAGAACTTACAGCGGAGGCAGGTTCTTACCACAGTGTGATAAGAAAGGCTGCTGAGTTTTTGGACCTACCATTGCCGACATCGGAGACAAAAACAAACATTTTAACTGAGGTGTTGCATCCATCGGCTACGTCCTCTGAGCCTCTCCTCCCTTTTAATGATGCCCTTACTGAGCTTATTTTAGAACTTTGGAGGAAGACTGTCACAACTCCATCGGTTTCCAGGACTGCGGCTAAGAGATACAGAATGGCTCCAGGAGATCTGCAGTTTCTGTCACTACATCCAACGCCTGAGAGCTTGGTGGTGCAAGCCTCTTGTTCTGCACGATCTGCTCCTGGCTCGTTCCCTGCGACTCCATCTGACAGGAAATCGACGCGCAAGAAGCAGATGGCTAAGAAGTGCTTCTCCTTGGGCAGTATGGCCTTGAAGTCTGTCAATGCTACGTGTGTGCTGGGGAGGTATATCCATGCCCTGATGGACTCGGCAAGAGCTGTTGTGCCTAGATTGCCTCAGGATGTGCAGGGACAATTTGATGAACTCCTGCTGGACAGTCAAGCGGCAGCAAAGCAGATAATTCAGTCTTGCTTGGACACTGCAGATTCGGTTGCCAGGGCTATGGGCACTTCAGTAGCAAACAGGAGGCATCCATGGCTCAGAGGTTCTGGTTTCTCCTCTGATGTTCAGACTACTCTTATGGACCTTCCTTTTGATGGCAAGAAGTTGTTTGGCACCAATGCCGACTCAGCTTTGGAACAATTTAAAGAAAACAGGGCTACTGCAAAATCATTGGGGCTCCAAGCTTCTTTTTCGTCTGCACCCTTTAGGTCTTTTTGGAGATTCAGGTGTTTTGGTCGGGGTCCTCTTTTTGTGGAAGGACACAATCCAACGTTCAGCAGCCTGCCAACCCTCTCTACAGATCATTTAGGGGACGAGGGAGGGTTAGAATGTGAGGAGCCACTCAGCAGCCTTCCGCTTCATCCTCTCCCTCTGGGGAAGCCCATCAAGGAAAGCAGCCCTAGTTTTCTCTCCATATTCCAGCATGCTTTACCCGTAGGGGGAAGACTGTTCCATTTTCTCCACAAGTGGGAGTCAATCACATCGGACTCTTGGGTGCTGAATATAGTGGGAAAAGGTTATGCCCTTCCTTTTCGGGAGTTTCCCCCTCCCATCCCTCCCCGTCATTCGTTTTGCATGGAAGATCATCTCCCATTGCTTCAGCAGGAGGTGCAAGTCCTTTTATTAAAAGGTGCAGTGGAGTTGGTTCCAGAGCAGGAGAAGGGTCAGGGATGTTACTCAAAGTATTCCCTGATTCCCAAGAAGGATGGTCTATTGAGGCCTATCCTGGATCTTCGGATTTTTAATTGGTTCCTCAAACAGGAGGAGTTCAAAATGCTGACCCTAGCTCAGGTGCTTCTTGTGTTGAACAAGGAAGACTGGTATGTGTCTATCAACTTGCAGGATGCTTATTTTCATATCCCTATTCTGAAGTTGCTCAGGAAGAATCTTTTGTTTGTGGTAGGGTCACAACACTACCAGTTTGCGGTCCTTCCTTTGGGTCTTACTTCTGTACCTTGAGGTGACGGCAGTGGTTGCAGTGGACCTCAGAAGGAAGGGAATATCTGTATTTCCTTACCTGGATGATTGTCTGATCAAAGCTGGGTCCCCAGAGCTTGTGCTGCATCACCTGCAAGTGACAACCCAGTTGTTGTTCAACCTGGGCTTTACAGTAAGTGTGCTCAAATCTCACCTGGAGCCCTCTCAGCTCCTCCTGTTCATAGGGGCAGTACTGGACACAACATTGAATCAGGCCTACCCTCCTCCTCAGAGGATTCAGGACATTCAGGCATTGATTCCAATGTTTCAGAATGGAGCAGCTGTTCCAGTCCACAAGGTCCTACGTCTGCTCGGTCTGTTCGCTTTCTGCATTCTGTTGGTCACTCATGCATGCTGGCACTTGAGAGCTCTCCAGTGGTGCCTCCGCAAGCAGTGGTTTCAACACAAAGGGGATCTTGAGGATTCAATAACGATCCCCAGAGACGCTGCAGTGGATCTACGATGGTGGGCTGTGGACGGTAACCTTTGCCAAGTAAGGCCATTTTGTCTACGACCTCCGGTGGCCACGGTCATAGTGGATGCTTCCACTCTAGGGTGGGGAGCTCATCTGGGGGACCTGGAGATCGAAGGTCATTGGTCTCCAGTGGAACAGATGTTTCACATAAATCTGTTAGAATTACGGGCAATACGTCTGGCTCTCAAGGCCTTCCTCCTGTCCCTTCGTGGTCAGTCAGTTCAAGTCTTGATGGACAACACTACCGCGATGTGGTACATCAACAAGCAGGGAGGAGTAGGGTTGTATCTTCTCTGCAGAGAGGCTCTGTGGCTCTGGTCCTGGGCACAGTTCTCAATGTACGCGCGGACGGTCTCAGTCGGCATTTCTCAACTGATCACGAGTGGCATCTCCATCCAGACCTGGTTCTTCACATCTTCTGGATGTGGTGATTTCCACAGATAGACCTGTTTGCCCCTCAGGCGAATGCACACTGCTCGTCATTCTGTAGCCTCCAGTATTCGGTGCAGGGGGCGTTGGTGGATGCGTTTCAGATGTCTTGGTGCGACCAGTTGCTTTACGCATTTCCCCCGTAACCTTTGATTCCTCGAGTTCTGAGGAAGATTTGACAAGATCAGGCTCAAGTCATTCTAATAGACCCAAATTGGCCAAGAAGGGTGTGGTACGCAGACCTTCTCCAGCTCTCACTGTGCCTGCTGCTCTGTTTCCCTTACAGGGTAGACCTCCTTTCGCAGTCGCAGGGGCAGGTTCTACACCCCCTCCTCCAGAGCCTGCACCTACATGCCTGGAGATTGAACGGGGCAATCTGAGTTCTTTTTCTCTCCCTCCAGAAGTGTTGGATGTTAGCTTATCGGCCAGGCGACACTCCACCAAGACGATCTATGCTGGCAGATGGGCCAAATTTGCTGCTTGGTGTGGAGTGAGACAAATTGATCCCTTGAAGGCCCATTTGCTGATATTTTGCTTTTTGCTCTTTCCCTGGCATGGAGGGGTAGTGCAGTGGCGACAGTGAAGGGCTATTTGTCAGCACTGTCTGCTTTTCTTTGCCTTCCTGATCAGCCTTCCTTATTTAAGTCCCCTTTAGTTCTTAGGTTCCTTAAAGCTTAACTAACAAGTTTCCTCCCACTCCTTTTGTAATGCCTCAGTGGGATTTGAATTTAGTTCTTACTTTTTTAATGGGTTCACCGTTTGAGCCAATGCATTCTTCCCCGTTGAGACTTTTAGTTTTAAAAACAGTTTTCCTCACAGCTATCAAGTCTGCTAGACGTGTGAGTGAGCTTCAGGCTCTTACTGTGAAACCTCCTTTTACAACCTTTCATGCTGACAAGGTGATGCTGAGAACCAGGGTGGCTTTCCTTCCTAAAGTAGTGAATCCCTTTCATCTGGTACAATCTATAACACTCTAGTCCGTTTACCCACCTCCCCATCCTTCAAAGGAGGAGGAAAGACTGCAAGGTTTGAATCCAAGAAGTGCTCTGAGTTTCTACATTGAGAGGACAATAGACTTTAGAATTGATGAGCAACTCTTTGTTGGATACGTCGGCAAGATGAAGGGCAAAGCCTTCCACAAGAGAACCCTTTCAAGGTGGGTCATTCTTTGTATAAAGATTTGTTATTCGCTAGCAAAGAAGGTTCCTCCTGAAGGTATTAGGGCCCATTCCACCAGGGCTAAGTCTGCCACTTCGGCTTTAGCTAGAGGTGTATCAGTTGTTGATATTTGTAAGGCAGCAACATGGCTTCCCTCCACACTTTCGCAAAGCATTATTGCTTGGACTCGGAAGTTAGGAGGGATGGCCATTTTGCACGTTCTGTTTTGCAGGACTTCTTGGTTTAACCAGTCGGGCACCCACCTCCGAGTGCGGGACTGCTTTGGGATTCTATTCATAAGGTGAGGAATCAACAGGTAGTTGTATCCATCAGGAGAACAAGTTACTTACATTCGGTAACGCTTTTCCTGGTGGATACAGTAGCTACCTGTAGATTCCTCACAGTCCCACCCACCTCCCCATTGCCTGTCTGGTCATACCAAGACTTCTTTTATTATAAATCTATATATATGTTTTTGGTGTTTCAATATAAACAGATATTGTGGTTCATATTTGTATTTGGATTGGCATATATTGTTCTTGTGTGGTCGGTATTCACCTGTTCGCCTGGAAAGGATGTAAAAACTTCTTATTGCCACAATGACGTCAGATGGAGTCGCGTGTGGAGCAGTGCAATTGTGATGTCCTCGTCAACGTGGGGAGCTTGGAAGAAAAGTGCCATTGAATGCTGGCGCATTGGGAGAATTCATAAGGTAGCTACTGTATCCACCAGAAAAAGCGTTACTGAAGGTAAGTCACTTGTTCATCAGCATGATTAAGAATTTTGTGCCCCCAAAATGTTGACTATGTAATGACTATCCTGGGCACCTTCACATGCAAGCCAATTTGAAAATGACACTCTAAGTGCCACAGCATTCCCACATGGTGCGGTTTGGTAGTAGTGCGCAGGTACACTATCGACTTTTGCACACACTTGTGGTTCCCAGGGGTCCCTGGAAATGCATAAATGTGCTGCACATGCTTGTGCTGACAATCATGTCAAAGCTGTGGTGTAGGGACACTTATATTGGACATGACATCAACAGAGGGTGCACCCTCTTGTGCAGCGGTGTGCGGGCCCATGCTAATGTGAAGATCATCTTGATTTCGACTGTACGCCATATGTAAGATATTAGGGCCAGGGGCATTGTCAATCTCCGGGGGTGCAGTGGCAGTACGTCCCCTGATGGTAACCCCCTGGAGGGGGGAATGGTGGACTATGGCCCCATCTATACATCCCCTTCCAGGTTGGTCCAGTCAATCACAGCACCTGTCTGCAAGAGAAAATGTACCCCCATGTCTCCCAAGTTGGCTGACAGCCTGCTGCCTACACTGTGGTAGATGGCACAGGTTGTGAAGAGAAGGCTGCACTGTCTTAACTGTGGGTGCACTAACCCCATGCCAGTGCAAGTTTGCGGCATCCCTGAGGGTGTCCCAAGCAATGCAATTAGGTGCAATACTTATTTGGAACACAGGGAACCTCTTGTAAGGTGTGCCATTGCACTAACAGAGGGATTGGGCCCTATGCGTAGTATGATCCCAGGAATGCATGCACTCTAACATATGTACACTGTCCAAACATACATTACACATATGCAAAGACAGTTAACAGGTCACCTCAACTATTCATAGGCAACACTGCAATTCCTATACATGTTTACATGAATTGAACATCACACTACACAGAAAAACACTAACTTGCACCACTGCATAAAAAGAAAGATGCATTAGTCTAATGCGTGTTTTTACAGCCATCGCGTCAGTCGAAAATGGCGCTTCCCACCCGAAGCATCAGAAGTATTGCCTGGTGCTTTGTCAGGCCTTGTGTAAAAACCACATATTGACTGTAAGCATCAAAAAAATCTAAGCTACAGTTGAAAACATGACTCATCCACACAGGAAGTGATGCAATGGATCAGGCATGCTTCAATCCAAGAACTGTGAAGTTACCTTTACTTTTACTCACAGTCCATGTGTTTGTGCTTGTGAAAGGGTGTTAGAGTTTGTTTTTTGGTTGTATTGGAAAGAGGAGTGGGGTTTTCGTATTTTGTTGTACTGTCTGCTGTCCCTGTGGTGTCCCCAATGTGTACATTGTAATTTGTAATTGTCTACTGTTTTGTTTTGTGCTGTGTTTTGTCAGTGTATGTCTTTAGGGGCATAGCTCTCAAGGCTTCAGATTCCTATGTGTGACATTTTCAGAAAAATCAAGTGATGAAGATCACACCTGTTAGAAATGAGGTCTTTGGTTGGCAGTCAGGTTACCCCTGTCCAAGCAAGGACCCTCACTCTAGTCAGGGTAAACGAGAATCACCCTCAGCTAACACCCGCTCGCCCCCTTGGTAGCTTGGCACGAGCAGGCAGGCTTCACTTCAGACTCCAGGTGTAAAGTATCTGTACCAACACAAACAGTAACTCAGTAAAAACACTACAAAATGACAAAAATGCAGCATCCACATATCAAGTTCTTCATTAAAAAGCAAAAAGAGTTTTAAATCCTTTAGAACACAATGCGAACGCTGTTAGCGTGAAAATGTACCTGAGTAGCGTAAAAAATAACACTGCACGGGCGTGCGTGTGTTGAAAAAGCCCAGCGATGCGTCGATGTCACTCGCAAGCGAGACCGTGCGTCGTTCCTCCTCCGGTTGGGTCGTGTGCTTCATTTCTTCTCTCCACAGGAGAGCGCTGCATGGTTCCGGACAAGCACCTCAGGTCCGGGCAGGCTTTGCAATGTTTTTTCACACCTATCGATGTTGCGTTGAAAATCTGGTAGCGAGGTTATCCGAAAACCGCGTTGTGTGGGATGCGACGTTATCAGTCTGTGTCAGTGGGTGTTGCGCGTTGTTTCTCCAGCCGCGTGTGTCAATCTTCTAGCTGCGATGCAGGTGGAGCGTAGATTTCAGCCGCGGAGCCGGCGGCATGTCGTTTCTTAGCCACATCTCAGAGGGTTCGTCGAACATTTCCCCGCACGGCGGTCTGTGAGTGGATTTTCAATCTTGGTCTGCCCACTTCACCTTCCAAGGCCCCAGGAACTGGATAGGGCACCATTTGGCAGGGCAGGAGTCTCAGCCGAGAGTCCAGGTGCTGGCAGGGGAAGTCTTTGATGGCCCTGAGTCTCAAACAACAGGAGGCAAGCTCAGGTCAAGCCCTTTTAGATTTTTTCACAAGCAGGAATGTACAACAAAGTCCAGTCTTTGTCCCTTTGTACAGGCAGAGGCAGCAAGTAGCTCCACAAAGCACAGTCACAGGCAGGGCAGCACTTCTCCTCAGCTCTTCAGCTCTACTCCAGGCAGAGGTACCTCTTGATTTCCAGACGTGTGTACTTTTCAGGGGGTTGGGTGCCCTTCTTATACCTAGTTCTGCCTTTGAAGTAGTCATACTTCAAAAGGAAGTCTCTCTTGTTTGTGAAATCCTGCCTTGCCCAGGCCAGGCCCCAGACTCACACTAGGGGGTTGGAGACTGCATTGTGTGAGGGCAGTCACAGCCCTTTCAGGTGTAAGTGACCACTCCTCTCCGCCCTCCTAGCACAGATGGCTCATCAGGATATGCAGGCTACACCCAAGCTCCCTTTGTGTCACTGTCTAGAGAGAGGTGCAAACAGCCAAACTGTCACAGACAGGGAATCCAAAAACAGGCAGAGTCACAGAATAGTTTAAGCAAAAAAATGCCTGCTTTATAAAAGTGGCATTTTCAAACACACAATCTCAAAACCAACTTCACTAAAAGATGTATTTTTAAATTCTGAGCTCAGAGTCCCCAGACTCCACATGTCTATCTGCTCCCAAAGGTAATCTATGCTTTAATCATATTTAAAGGCAGACCCCATGCTAACCTATGAGAGAGATAGGCCTTGCAACAGTGAAAACCAAATTTGGCACTATTTCACTGTCAGGACATATAAAAACATTAGTATATGCCCTACCTTAACCATACACTGCACCTTGCTGATGGGGCTATCTAAGGCCTACCTTAGGGGTGTCTTGCAAGTGGTAACACTTGCAAAGTCAAATTTGGCAGTTTAAAACTGCACACACACACACACTGCTGTGGCAGTTCTGAGACATGATTACAGGGCTACTAATGTGGGTGGCACAACCAGTGCTTCAGGCCCTCTAGTAGCATTTGATTTACAGTCCCTTGACACCTGTAGTGCACTGTACTAGGAACTTACCAGTAAATCAAATATGGCAATCATGGGAAGCCAATTACATACACATTTTATATAGGAGCACTTGCACTTTAGCACTGGATAGCAGTGGTAAAGTGGCCAGAGTAACAAAACAGCAAAAACAGAATCCAACACATATCAACAACCTGGGAAACAGAGGCAAAAAAGTTAGGGGAGACCACGACAAGGATGCCAAGTTTAACAGGAACCCACTGACAATAGTAGCCCACCATTAAAAGAAGCATCCTGACCTCTCTTTTGGGAAGGTTCTTTCTCAATATGGTAATGAGTCTTTCTAGAGGGTCCATCGTAGATCCTTTTTCATACGTTTTACCCAGATATATAGGTCTCCCTTATGACAGTATGAAAATTCAGTTTGGGACACGTTGGCCCTCTTTTTGACAATTGCGGTAAATCCAGCTCACCACCGCGGTGACGGCGCCAACATACCGTCGGGGAGGCGAACATCCATTCATCATATTATGACACACACACTAAACCAACAGAATACAGCCACAACACATATCGGCCAGACCAAAGGTCAGTGTTAAAGTGTGAGTATGAACACTCCTACTGTTACGCCAACAAAACAACGCCCACCACATTATGACCCATGAATCACCACGGCGGACATTCAACGGTGGTAAACCATTGCCTGTACACACCGGCCCAGTCAGAATGGCCACCCAAATACAAAACAACACAACATTGGCCACTACCAAAAACACACACCTTATACTGATACACACACTACACCCACCCACCCGCAGCACCATAAAACACACACCCACATTACCCACAGCCCTTTACAAACACCAAAAATTACCACGAGACAGACACGAAAATCACAGAGACAACTACACACACACACACCACAAACACCCATTCATCCGTCACGCACCCCACATCCCACACCCAACCACATTACTCAACACGCTCTACACAACACCCACCAAACAGCACCCACGTCCCCACTAAGGACCCCTGTTTCACTGATGAGGAGTTGCCGGTCATGGTTGAGGAAATAGTCAGCGTAGAGCCACAGCTGTTTGGGGCACAGGTACAGCAAATATCCATTGCCAGGACAATGGAGCTATGGTGGAGGATCATGGACAGGGTGAACACCGTGGGACAGCATCCAAGAACAAGGGACGACATCAGGAAGAGGTGGAACGATCTACGGGGGAAGGTACGTTCAGTGGCAGCAAGGCACCAGCTCGCCATCCAGAGGACTGGCGGTGGACTCCCATCTCCTCCCCCACAGCTCACAGCATGGGAGGAGCAACTCTTGGCAATACTGCGTCCTGAGGGACTCACTGGAGTAGCCGGAGGACTGGATACCGGTAAGTCAATATTTACTACTTATCACCCTCCATATCTACATGCCATCTCACTCCCTCACCCTGACTCCCATCACTCCACTTCATCCCACACAGTGCATCTACACATGTGGCAAACCCCAATGCCAAGCCCTGCATGCCATACCAATGCATGTACTGCACTCTCAACCCTGCATGTACACCCATCACCAAAGCATGCACAGAATGGAGAACTAACAATCACACAATACAGTACCATACACAAACGAAGGTGACACGGCAACAGCAACAATAGAGGGGAAGCTAGGGATGTACAATATGTCTCAGATATGAAGCATAATACATCACTACATCCCCACAGATGCCCCAGCCAATCCCAGTGGTGAGGAGGTGCTGCAACTATCCAGTCCCCCAACAGAAGATGCCCCCATTGATGACAGTAACTCTGGACTTCAGGATCTGGATGAACTTCCTGGCCCATCAGAGATCACTGGTCAGTCGGCCACCCCAGCCCACTACCAGTCTACCACAGAGCCCCCCACTCAGTATCCAACACCGCAGCACCCACCCTCGTCCCCACACGTCTGTCCCCAGGACACGTCAATCAGCAGCGTGCCCACCTGTACAGGGACCCCAGTCCACACCTCACAGCCAAGATAATCAGCGTCCTGGGGTCAGTGCCAGTGGGCACACCGTACAAGGGACACAGGCACAGGGGAACAGGGACACTGGGACAACAGCTGTGCACCAGGGGGAGGACAGGCCCAGGGATCCGACTCTCCAGGAGGCACTCACTAATGTCCTGGGGGCTTACCAACAATCCCAGGACAAGATGGGCCAGATCCTTAACAAAATGCAGGAGAGCAAGCGGCTGCAGAAGTTACACCATCAGCAGATCAGGGAAGATTTGCAGGCCCTCAACACCACCATAGTCTCCATAGCAGGGGTGCTGGCTGATATGGCCAACATCATGAGGGACTGGTTAACACACCACCGGGCCCCTACAACTAGCCAGTCAACTGACCGGTCCTCCACATCTGCTGCAGCTAGTGGACAGGAGGCCCTGCCACAGGACCCACAGGACACCAGCATCCCTCCCCCTGCAGAAGGTGAAACACCCTGCAAACGTTCCCTGCGACCCAGACAGAAGCCAGAGATACTTGCCAAGACCAAGACCACTGCCAGGAAATGACACCCTCCTGAATGTCCTCTTGTGTCCCACCGTTTCACCTTGTCCACTTTGAACTGCCTTTGCTTCCCTTCCTATGGCCCCTTGGACACTGCACCTGTGCTACAAACAGACTGGACCAATAACCTGGACTTTCCTCTACCATCACCCTATTCCATAGCACTTTTCCGTCTATAATTTGCACTACAATAAACACCCTTGAACACAATTTGAGTGATAGTGTTTTACTTGTTAAAAATGTGCAATTAAGGAAACAGTCATATCTTGTGCAAATGTCCTGAGCACTGTGATAGCAAACAAATAATGGCATGTAACTGTCTGTAGTCATCACATCAGTACACAGTTGTTATAACACCAACATCTGCAAAATGAGAAGGCATAGGTAGCAGTCAGTTGAGATGCAAAGGAAGTGAATGCCATCCTGCTACAGCCACAGAGAAAACATCAATAGTCAGAGGAATGGTCAGTTCCACTGTCTCACCTGTGTGTCACTGGAAGTATTGAAGTATAACTGATGTTATGTTGTTTACATCCTCATCCTCTGCTTTGTCATCATCACTATCCTCAGGGTCCACTGCTGCCACAGGGGCATTTCCAACCTCCTCCTCCTGCAGATGAGGCACATGTCATTTGAGGGCCAGCTTGTGCAACATGTAGCATGCTACTATTATCTGGCATACCTTCTCAGGGGAGTAGCACGGGGATCCACCTGTCAGATGGAGGCATCTGAACCTGGCCTTCAGGAGGCCGAAAGTACATTTGATGATCTGCCTGGTTTGCCCATGTGCATCATTATACTGATTCTCAGCCCCTGTCCTGGCATTCCTCACAAGGGTCAGGATACACAATAGGTTTGGGTAGTCAGAGTCACCTGCAAGTATTGAGGGACAAACATTAGCCTTACACAATGGTATGGGGATAACTCCTGAAGACATACATTACTTAGGGACTCTGGCTCACCTGTTAGCCACACCCTGTGCCTCTGTAGTAGTGCCTTCAGATTTGGAATGCTGCTATTCCTCAGGATGAAGGCGTCATACACCGACCCAGGATGCTTGGCAGTGACATGAGAGATATACTGGTCAGCCAGGCACACCATTTGCACATTGTGAGTGGAAACTCTTCCGATTCCTGAACACCTGTTCACTGTGGCGTGGGAGGACAAATGCAACCGTCATTCGCCCCAATCATATTAGGTATATGTCCCATTGCATAGAATCCTACCTTCACAGTGGCCAAACCTTCCACCTGGGGGAAAGCGATGAAGCTGCACATGTGTTTGACCAGGGCAGACAAGACCCTTGCTAGCACGATTGAGAACATTGGTTGTGACATTCCTGCTGCCCAGCCCACTGTCACTTGGAAAGAACCAGTTGCCAGGAAATGGAGCACTGATAGAACTTGCACAAGAGAGAGGGTCCCAGTCGGATGACAGATAGCTGATATCAGATCAGGCTCCAATTGAGCACACAGCTCTATGATTTTGGCCCTGTCCATTCCATAGGTGAGTATTATGTGCCTATCCTCCAGTGTAGCCAAGTCCACAAGGGGTCTGTACACGGGGTCTTGTCTCCTCCTCCTATTCATCCACAGTGGTAGGTATCTAAGGGACACAGGAGTGAGTAGAGTGTCACATTTTGAACAATGGAGCCACCAACTCAGTGTACATAGAGCATTAATGTGATGGGACAATGGGAATGGCAATGTACGTGTAATTTACAGCAATGACGCAGTTCTTGATTTTCGGAATGTTGTCTACCACCATAAAATGGCAACCGCCTGTCCAGTATGTAGGGACAGGTGGAAGTGAGGTAACTTCGCCGGCGTAGGGTGTCATGGCGAAAGGTGGTCTTGCACCGCCGTGCTATTTCTCATTGGCTAAAATGGGTCTCTATGGAGTACAGTGGCCAATGGGGAGCACCAGCGGACATGACCGCCATTTTCTGTTCATAACCTCACTTGATTCCTGACTTTCCACAGGACAACACCTCCACTGCGTGTGCTGCTGTGACCTGTGTCTGGATCCTGCCATGGCCTGTGTGACCGGAGAATGGCCCCCTGCCATCACTTCGAAGGAGTTAAAGCGCTTGGTGGGTAGGGTCCTACCCCAGTATGAACTGCTGTATGATCCTCCAGACCAACAGGTGAGTACACCATGGGCACGATGCATGTGACAAGATTGCATGGAAATGTGTGTGCAAGCATTGTGTCATTTGGGGGGTTATGTCTGGTGATATTTTACATGGTTGGTCACCGGGTGATGTGTGTGCCAATGTAGATGTAAATGGTATTTGTGGGCCATATGTGTGACAGGCTGGATTCTATGTTTAATAGTGTCCTCCTGCCTGTATTAGCTCTGCAGGCCAGCACCCATCAGAAGAAGGGAGTGTGGCGTGCCATTGCTAAGGACGTGCGGACCCTGGGGGTCTACACCAGGCAGAGCACCCACTGTAGGAAAAGGTGGGAGGACCTGAGACACTGGGCACGGAAGACCACGGAGGCCCAGCTGGGGATGACCTCCCAACGAGGGCGGTGTGCCCGTTGAAACCTGACCCCCCTGATGGCCCACATACTGGCAGTGCCCTACCAAGAGCTGGATGGGTGCTTGAGGGCATCACAGCAGCCACAAGGGGGTGAGTACAATGAGCATGACAACAATTATTGGTAGGTGGCATGGGGTCCTGGTGGAGGGTTTCAGTTAGTGGGTGCCCCTTAATGCCAGGTCAGACATTGCTGCGTGATCCAGCTCAAGGTAAATGGGTGTATTGCAATATCTAGTAATGTAGCTAGGTTGCATTCCATGTCAGACAGGGCTTATTTTGGTCTCAGGAGGGGTGCAGTTGTCGGTGGTTGGCTCTCATCTTGCTGTGACACCTAGCCAACTGAATGCGAGCGCGATGCATAGTGCACAATCCTGATCTATGTGTGTGATGGTAATGTGTATGCCAACTTTGGTGTTGGTGCTGTAATTGACCCTGTGCTCCCTTTCTTTCTCCAACCCTTTTTTTCTTCTGTCATCCTGTCCATGTGTGCATTAGCATCATCTGGTGGAGGAGTAGGGGCACTGGCGATTGAGGGAGCTGCATCCCACAGGACCCAGGAGGCAGAGTCCACTGACGCCGAGGGGACCAGTGGGACGGAGGGCGAGAGGAGCACTACTGCAAAAACAGGAGATAACAACACGGACTCTGAGTCCTCCTCTGATGGAAGCTCCCTGGTGGCAGCGGACATCTCTGGGACTGCCCCAGCTATAGGTACAGCCACCACCCCCGTACCAGCACTGCCCACCCAGTAGCCCCCCACCGAGTTGCCTGTGCCAGCTCACCCAGGAGGGTGGGCATATCCTTCGCCCCAAGCACCTCAGGCCCTGTCCCAGTGAGCTCTGCTGCCCTCATAGAGTAGGCTATTGACCTCCTGAGATCCATCTCTGTAGGGCAGTCAACCATAGTGAATGCCATCCAGCGGCTGGCATCCCAGATGCAGCAATACAATGCATACTTGGAAGGCATCCACGGTGGGTTGGCCGCCCTACAGAGATCGTTTAAGGCTCTGGCCTTCTCTCTGATGGCAGCCAGTTTCCCTGTTCCTACGTCCCCCCTCCAACTACCACTTACCAGTCCAAGTCACCTCAACCCCAACCCATCCCATGCACAAACAGACAAGCATGCACACAAACAAGAGTGGCATAGTCAAACACAGGCAGCACACTTCAGGCCACAAGCACTCACACAAACAACAGGCAGTTGCACACACAACAACATCTACTGCCTTCACTGTCTCCCCCCCTCCTCCTCCCTCACAGTCACATCCGCACTCACACCTGCATGAACTGCATCAACAGCCACCACCACCATCTCCACACCAAGGAGCACACACACCTCACTTGCAGACTCCTCCACAACATCCATCCATGCATCCCATGTGTCCTATCCCACCCTGTCTGCCCCCCTCCTAAGAGACACAAATTCATGCACTCAGACTTCCAACAGCCATCCACCTCACATCAGCACACTGCCCATGCAGCTCCACCCAAGACCAGTTGACTTACACCTCCAACAACTACTCCCTCAACCTCCACTCCCATCCTTCCTCCCTCATCCCGCACCAACGTACCCAAGAAGCTTTTCCTTGCCCATCTTGACCTCTTCCCTCCCTCTCCACCCCCCGTCCTGCCTGTAAGAGCAGGGTCCCAATGACCCAGCCTAGCACTTCAGCCAAACAGTCTGCCACTGCTCCCATCAAATCAACTGCTGCTGGCACAAGGGAGCACCAGAGTGTAATGGCTGCCACTCCTCCTGTGAACACATCTCCGCCTCAGGAAGAGAGGACTAGGGTGGTGAAAAGCAAGGGACAGGGACAGTAAGGCATTTCCTACTCGTGGAGGCAAGAAATGGAAGGTTTCCGCTCCACCACCTAAGAAAGGGAAGGATCCCACTCTACCACCCAAGAGACTGTGACCTTGCACTCCCCAGCAAAGTTAAATAGGCATTGAGGCCCTCCAGAACCAGTGGGCATGTTCCCCACTTCAGCTGAGGTGCCCCCACCCCCACCCTCCTTCCCCCTGAGGTACCTGCTCATTTCCAACATGATGCCCCTGCACAGTGTAGTCCGGATAATGTCAGGAATCAAGTTGGGGCTTGGACTGTACCCAGTGGCCATGTGGGCCTTTTGTACTTTGGACTGGCCATTGGCTCTTTCTGGACATTTACGCCTATTTTTGTTATCGCATGGACAATTTGGTGGCTGTTGGCATCAAATTACAGTATAGGTTAAACCTCAATGTAGTCCTTGCATTATTATCACGGGTGTCCTGTGACATTGGTTTAGCTCTGCAGCTGGTTGTGTGTATGGTGTGTGTTGTGCGTGTGTCACTCTCCTTTTCCTCCCTCCCTCCCTTGTGTGCTAGGTGGCTGTGCTGACTGTCGTCGTCTGTGGCGGCGTTGGTGTTCCAGGTGGAGCATGGCATAGAAGAGCATCGGGAAGACTTGAAGTTCCGGTTCCATGGCGGTCTTCTCTGTGTCTCTGATTGTGAGTCTTTTGTTTACTTTGCAGTGTTTCCGCCAGGCTTTTGATAGCGTTGGTACCGACCCGGAAATTGTGGCGGTTTGCTATGTCTTAATATGGTGGGTGGTACCTTGTCTTCTGCCTGGCTGTTGATGGCTACCACCATGGTCAGTGGTGTTAACGACCTGGTGGTTGATGTGGCACATTGGCTGTCTATGGGAATTATCACCGCCATGGTCTTAATATGGGGGTATTTACCGCCAGCCTGTTGGCGGTATTACTGCCACTTTAACAGTCACTGCCAATGTCATAATGACCACCTTTGTGCCCTTTCTCTGTCCTATGGTTCATAAGGGCAGCTGTGTCTTGTCTGCATGCATCTTGTGTTGTCAATGCTACTAGTGAGTTGTTGATATATTGAACTAGGACTAAATTAATTATATGGCAACTGCAAGGTCTCCAGATTCTTTTTCATTATCTGATTGAAGATTGAAGGTCTTTCTGTAAGCGCCTGTGGGACTCTGCACATTGCCAGAATTTCATTTTGGAATCGGAAAGCAAAGAAACATTGGCTTTTCACATGAAGAGGAATGGAGGAGAATGCTTGATCACTGTAAAATCACTGTAAAATCAATCACTGTAAAATCTTCTGCATCACTAGGTTTTTGGCAAAGTATCACAGCTGGATTTTGGTACTACAGGACAACATGGGACAACAATATTATTGGCCAATAACAGATCTTGAACAATTCTTCACTTCTTATTTGGCTTCTGCAAATTCCAGCCATTGCCTCTTGTGAGAGAATTTACTGCCGCATTCGGGAATATTCTGTATTTTGCTAAATTGTTCTTCTCACAGATTCAACATCTTTGATCAGGCCAATATCCTTGCCAGAAAAAAAACCCTGACGTTCTCCTTCACAGAGTCTTGTACGTCAGAGAGTAAGTTCTCCCTTTCTAAAACCATGAACAATCTCATGGTTTACCTTTGTGTGCTCAGTTTAATGTCTATATTCTCATTGGATGTACAACAGATCATACAATTGAGCCTGCAGAGTAAATCCCTGCCCAAGAATTGACCGGACTTGAATATCATATTAGAACATGATTTGCCTCTTCAATGTGACCTATCTTAACTGAAATATGATTAATGATCTGTTTATTAGAAATGCCTACAACCTGGACGCGTTTTCCAGAGAGGTTGAGGTTTGGGACATCAAGCAAATCTATGCAGATGACACACAAATACTACTTAATTTGGAATGCCCAAACGACATTGAAAACTCACAAATCTTCAGTTGCCTCAGAGTCATTGATCAGTGGATGACTTGGAGCGATTTCAAACTGAATGCTTCCAAAACAGAAATACTCACATGTGGCAACTGGTAAAATTATGACCCACTGTGTGCCTGGCCTGCCGATCTGGGACCTCCTCTTCAAGTATCCAAGGAAGTTAAAAAACTTGGAATTACCATGGACTTCAAGTAAACAATGAATGCCCAAGTGGACAAATTAGCATGATTAAGTTTCATCACCTTGAAGGCTCAGCGACACATCTTTCCCCACCTCGGATTTCCACACAAGGAGCAGGCTGCTATCTCTTTTGTACTATCTAAACTGGATTATGCCAGTGGCCTCTACCATGAATCACCTCCATCTATTATGAGAAAACTACAACATAGTCAGAACTCAGCTGCCAGGCTACTATTACATGGAAAGCCACAACCCCACATCTCATGTGCCTTGAGAGCACTACACTGGTTACCGGTTGCCAGAAGATCCACCTTCAAGCTGCTTTCTATCACCCACAAAGCTCTAAATGGAACAGGACCGCTTTTCATCAGAAACAAAATAACCAAATACAAACCAAATACTCCACCTTAAAACACCACCATACAAGTAAAAGATGATACGTGGTACATCCTTCTCTGTTCAAGCAGCCAAACTATGGAATTCATTACCCCCAAATATAAGGTCCATGGATAACTATTTTGTCTTCAGAAGACTACTCAAGAGTTGGCTCTTTCCCTCATAACCACCATATTCAAACAGCAATGGACTCCATATGCCTGTGTTGATAAATATTTATAATCTGATTATGTGTATATTTTAGATATGTATAATTCTTTAAGAAATATGTATAGTTACTATTTCATAATAATAAATTATACACATACTCTTTAAGCCTGTTTCACAAATGTACATTTACTCACGGTTAAATATATATATATATATATATATATATATATATATATATATATATATATATATTTATTTATATGTATATAGATATATATATATTTATATGTATATATATATGTGTGTGTGTGTGTATGCATGTGTGTATGGGTGAGTGTGTATATATATATATATATATATATATATGTATTTTATTCTATGCTTAACATATTCATAGGTCATTGCTTAGCTCCTAGATAAGTTGGAATATTAGATACTCATGAATCCCTACTTTCTTTTTTATATCACAACTAGCAAATGCTATCTTAACTGTTTAACAGCAAGCATTTCACTATGGAAGAATTGAGGAAAGATAAATGAATGTTAGAAAAGTACACTTATTATTTAATGTCAAATATTACAAATCTTGAAAGTCTGTGTTTATACAATACAACTTTACTTCTCATATTATTATTAATTATACACATTATTATATTCCTTTCACATATATTCCCTTACTATGTATTTACATAACTAATTATTTATTATTCTAGTCCTACTGTACTTGAGAAAAATAAATACAAATTAAACCTATAAATAAAATAAAAAAATAAAAAAATGTAAATAATAAATAAAAATAATTTACATTTTACTCTCTCGTAAGCTTTACTCTGTCTCCCCATTACCCTATGTCTCTATCAATCTATCCTCCATTCCCACTCTGATTCATCCCAAACCCATTCTACTACTTTGATCTCCAAAATAACCCTGCCTAACCTCTTCCCTCCTTTACCACATCTAGTTCACCTTAAACCTCAGTTTACTACTATGATCTCCCAAACAACCCTACTACATTCTCCTTCATTTATCTCACCTTTGACTCATCTGAAACCCATTCTGCTACTATGATATCCCCAACCCCTTTCCACAGACACTTCCCTCCTCCATCTTTCCTTCACTCATCCCAAGCCTCAACCTATTACTATAAACTCACAATGAATACTTCTGGATTCTTCAATCCTCTATCTCTCCATTAATCTAGACAATCCAACTAACAAACTCACATATCCTGTGCTCAAATTAACTCATACTAGTACTAATACTGTACTCATATTTACCTATACTAATCCACCACTAATTCCTCTTGGGTTCAGGAGTAGAGTGCTACTCGCTGAAAAGCGTTTTGACGCCTTGTCAGGGGTAGTAAGCGATTATATAAATACAATTACATGTACAATAAGAATAGTTGTTAGAGTAGAGCTGGTACCTCTTGTGGCAATAATAAACAAGACTGGGTGGCCATTCACCTCTCCATCCACATTTGGGCCACTCTGGTCTGATTAAAATCCCGAGCCAAGCATGCAGTCGTCCTCCTATCTCAGGCACTGTCATTGTGACTGATCAGAGCCTGAATCCCCAAAACTGTTAAGGGTTTGGGGCATATTAGCATATTGAGGTCTCTGAATCTGCATATTTTGCATCAGCATCACATTCATTTTCGACGTCTGACCATAAGTTTGCATTTGATTATGATTCAACAAACATTCCTGCTTCCAGTGACCCGCCTTGGTACAGTAATGACAATAAGGAATCTTTTTCAACATGGCTATGTCCATCCCTGAATTCGGGTCAACTGGTATCTCTCGTCTCCTACCCTTTGGAGCACTGTTGCCATTCTACATCATCTGACCAATGCATTGATATCCGAGTCCCTGCATTCCAGCACCAACACTAGGACTGTAACTTGAATTTGCCATATAAAGGACATTCTAAAATCCTTTCTGCTCTATGTTCATTTGAGCCAATATGAATTTCTCTTTGCTTATCCTCTGTCTCTCTTCCCAATCATCACTGCAGTACACTGCATACCAGAGGATTTCATTCAGGGCTTCGACTACCAACAAATCACATGCTGAATATGTGAGCTAATTTTCAGGCGCAAACCAAGAACGAAATGAGGCACAAAATTACTGGCATTTTCTCTTTCATGATGCTCAATACCACTGTGCTGCTGGAAACCTTGCATCAATCACTCGTCATAAACATGCACAGCCTCCTTATCCTCCAATTGGACAATCTTCAGTACTGCCTTATCTGGTAGAGATTTCATCAACTGCAGATTCCCTCACTCAGTTTAGACTATTCCCCAGGCATCAGGCTGGATCCGGAAAATCTTCAGTAGTACCTCCGTGTACTGGTAGGTGGCATAATGTTGGCTCTCCGTCAATGCCATCTAATGTGACCTTGCAGTGTCCAGATAAGCGCCACCCCAAAATGCTGACATCAGTTTCTTTAGTAATTGTTTTCATGCCAAAAACACTGAGCCACGCTAAAACCAATGTACAAATGTTAACCAGTGTGCAGTCTAGCGGATCTTTTGAGGAAGAGCCCAGTTCGCGGAGTGGGGAGTATGGATGGCTTAACAAGGAATCTTGGATTAGAGTCTCTACCAAATAAGGCATTTCCAAGGATAAACAACTCCTCCATCTGATATAGACTTCTAACAAAAGATTCTTCACCTTAGAATACATAGACTCGCAATTCCTCCCCAGAGGTAGGACTGCAAACTGGCTGGATGAAAAAGTCCAGGAGGACCTAACAGGCAAAATACCGGTCAGGCCAGACTTGGCTGTCAAGTCCCAGTTTGGGGCGACTTCGATGTCTTGGGTCCGGTCGGTCAGAATCTTCCTGAGAACTCGGGCAGTATTGGTATCGCAAGAAAGGCATACAGGAGTTTAAAACTCCACTCAAGATGAAATGCTTCTCTGTGTGACTGCCACCTTTGTAAATTCAATGTGCTGAATTGATGACATTGTGAATTCTTTGTGGTGGTGAACAGATCGAGACAATGCTAGCCCTACTCTAGAAAGAGTGCATGCCACCGCAAGATGCAGATGGCATTCCTGGTTCACAAGGCACCATCTGCTGAGCTCATCTGCTTTGGAATTGAAAGAGCTTACCAGGTGCTGAGCAACCAGGAGCATGTCCTGGCACTCCAATCACGGAATAGCAGCAGCGCCCTCTCTCTGGCACGGCTCTTGATGGCTGCTTTGGCCAAGAAAGCCTGTACTTTCTGGCGGAGTAAAGCAAGATGGTCCTCCATCAGCCGTTTTTGAGATGGTGGGTGTCCAAGAATGCTAGAATGAATCCCATCTTTACTATCTGGAGCACCAACTCATCCAATGTAATGTTGGACCCTTGGGACAGGTGATGTTTGAACCCACCCTCAACAGTGTTTGCCGATTGCAGGTCATACTAAAGAGACTTTACGGTTTCAGCAGATGGAAGAGCGGTGAAATGGGCAGCTCTGTGGGTATTGTTCCTGTGACCTCTTTGGGCTCCGTGGACCCTCCCCTGAAAAGATTTGGCCAGCTGTTGTACCGGGTGGCGTTGGTACTGGGAGCACCCAGAATTGCCCTTTCTATGGCTGCAGTAGAGACAAAAGCCAGAACCGGGACAAAAAGTAGAGGACCAAAGACTAAGTGGTGATGCTGTTCTTGCAAAAACGCTCAAGTGCCGCATTGGCCTATTAGCCGAACAGGCGGGAGCCATCAAAAGACACGCCAATCAGGGACTACTGAACATCCCCTGCAAACCCAGTGGACTGTTATCAAGAGTGGTGATGAAGAGACACTAGAAACCATGGCTGTGCCAAGGAAGTACATGGTGCCCAGTCTGCACCATAACTCAAATTTAAGACTCTTCCCTGCTGTTCGGTAAAGCCTGATTGAGGATGGCATTTCCCTCGTCATGCAGCATGGGAAGAAGCTGCCCAACCAAATCCCATAAAGCATAGGAGTAGCGGCCCTACAGGCATGCAGTATTCACCGACCAGATTGCAAGGCTGGTGGAAGAAAAGATACACTTCTCAAAGGTATCCAGCCTCTTGGATTCCCTATTTGATTGTGGTAGGAAACACACTTTGGTTGATCTTGGCCCTGGAGGCCTGAACCACCAGGCTCTCAGAGGATTGGTGCCGGGAAAGGAAAGCTGGGTCCCCTGGAGAGGGATGATGCCATCGGGCAATGATACTGTGCACAGGAGCCCCTGTGCAAGGATTAGTATCAAGCCCCCAGGAGTGTGCGAGTGAGGACTTTGTTAAAAGGCAACAATGGTTCTGGGGTGCCTGCCCCTACCTAAAGCGTCTCAGTCAAGACACTCATCTTGACCTAGACAGAGTGTAACTGAAGGTCAAGAATCTCGGTAGCTCTGCATATCACTGTTGCAAACAATGCACCTTCCTCCAAATCCTTGTCCATAGAGGAAAGCATGCCAGAGTCCTGGGAAGTGTCCAGTCCACTGGCATCGCCCAGCTCCTCATACCAGTTTTCCTCATCAGCAGGGTCCTTTTCCAGTCAATCAAGATTTATAAAGCGCAGTTAGTCACCCGATAGATGTTCCAGGCGCTTGCAGGTCCCAGAAGCTTATTCGAACAGCCAGGTATTGAGGGCCATTCCGAATTCCAGAAGTGAGGTGATGGTCCAGAGGTGTGTGGGGAGGCTGTTCCAGGTTTTTGCTGTGATGTGAGAGAAGAAGCGTCCTCCACTTCTGCTTTGGTAGATGCAGACATTATGGGCAAGTGAAAGGAAGGCAGAGCATAGTCCTTTCAAGGGTTGGTTAAGTTCAGGCGGTGGATAATGTACGTGGGTCCTTGGTTGCGTAGAGCCTTGTGTGCGTGGGTCAGCAGCTTCAATTGGCATCTCTTCTGTACGGGGAGCCAGTGGAGTTGCTTGAGGTGGGGTGTAATGCGGGTTCGCCGGGGAAGGCCAAGAATGAGCCTGGTTGCGGCGTGCTGAATGGTCTGAAGTCTGTAAATGGTGTGTAGTTATTCCAATGTAGAGGGTGTTGCTGTAATCCAGTCAGCTGGTGATGAGGGCATGTACCTTGGTGCATCCCGTGTGTAGGGGTAGCCACTTGAAGATCTTACATAGTATGCGCAAAGTGCAGAAGCAGACAGAGGAGACAGCTTTGATCTGTGATTTCATGGTGAACTTATTGTCAAGGATGATTCTGAGGTTTCTGGTGTGGTCGGAGGGAGTGGGTGTGGGTCCTAGGTATGATGGCCACCAAGAGTCATTCCCTGTAGAAATTTAGGTCACCAAGGAAGATGTAGTCCTTGGAGTCTAAGACTAGGAGAGCAATGAAGTCTGCGATGGTGCTGCAGAAGCTGGATAGTGGGCCGGGGAGTCAGTATGGGACTGTGCCTCTGATGGTTGTTTTGTAGTCTATGTAAAGCTTGAAGTTGGAATGCTCCATGTGGGTGGTGGTGTTGTTGGTGGTGGGGGTGCATTGTATGGTCTCTTTGTGAATGATTGCTGTTCCTCCTCTCAGCTTGTTAGTGTGGTCCTGGTGAGTGAATTTATATCCGTTGGGGATCGCTGTGGCAATGACTGGGGTGGATGTGGGGTTGAGCCAGGTCTCGGTGAGGAAGGTAATATCAGGTGCAAGGGTGGTGATGTGCTCCCTTAATTCAATGAAATGCTTGTATAGTGAGCTTGTGTTGAGAAGGGCGCAATGCGAGTTGGTGTTTTAGTTCAGGTGGTGTCTGTAGTGTGTTCAGGGTGGGGCTGGTCGATGGGCTGGTGTGTGTGTGCTGTGGCAGGTGAAGTGGCAGTGGGTGCAGGTGAAAGGTCCTAAGGTGGAGCATTGGTCGGTGTGGTGGCAGTATTTTGTTGCAGTGTCTGGGGTTGAGGGTGTAGAGCTCAGCGATGATATATCTTCGGGGGAGTTAGGGCCAGGGGTCACGTTGCTGGGTCCAGTTGTGCTGCGGCCTGCATTAAGTAGGTCCAGGGGTGGGTGGGGTTTCGGTTGGCGGGAAGAACGGTGAACGGGAGAACCCAGTCTGGAAAACCCTAGCGGGAAAACCCAGGCAGCTGTGGTGTCACTGGATCAGCCTGGAACAATCAATCATTCAATCATTGGATTTATAAAGCGCTCTACGTACCTGTGAGGGTTTCAAGGCACTGGGGGGGGGGGGGATACTGTTACTGATCGAAGAGCCAGGTCTTGAGGAGTCTTCTGAAGGTGAGTAGGTCTTGGGTCTGTCCTAGGTTGGTGGGGAGCGTGTTCCAAGTTTTGGCGGTGAGGTATGAGAAGGATCTGCCGCCGGAGGTCTTTCTTCGGATGCGGGGGAACGACAGTGAGGGCGAGGTTAGTGGAGCGGAGATGACGGGTGGGGGTGTAGAAGCTGAGTCTGTTGTTCAGGTAGGCTGGTCCGGTGTTGTGGAGCGCTTTGTGAGTGTGGGTGAGAAGCTTGAAAGTGATCCTCTTGTCCACGGGGAGCCAGTGGAGGTTTCTCAGGTGGTAGGAGATGTGGCTGTGGCGGGGTACGTTGAGGATTAGCCGGGCGGAGACATTTTGGATGCGTTGGCGGCGTAGTAGGTCTTTTGCTGGGATGCCTGTGTAGAGTGCGTTGCCGTAGTCCAGCCTGCTGCTGACGAGGGCCTGTGTCACTGTTCTTCTGGTTTCTGTCGGGATCCACTTGTAGATTCTACGGAACATGCGGAATGTGTTGTAGCAGGAGGAGGAAACTGCATTGATCTGTTTAGACAAGGTGAGGGAGGAGTCGAGGATGAAGCCCAGGTTGCGAGCGTGGTCAGTCGGTGTCGGTGGGGTTCCTAGTGCGGTAGGCCACCAGGAGTCGTCCCAGGCGGAGGGGGTGGGTCCGAGGATGAGGACCTCCATCTTGTCTGAGTTCAGTTTCAGACGGCTGCTTCTCATCCATTCGGCGATGGATTTCATTCCCTCATGGAGGTTGGTTTTGGCGGTGCGTGGGTCTTTGGTGAGTGAAAGGATGAGCTGGGTGTCGTCGGCGTAGGTGAGAATGTTGAGGTTGTGTTGTCGGGCCACTTGTGCGAGGGGGGCCATGTAGATGTTGAAAAGCGTCGGGCTGAGGGATGAGCCTTGGGGGACGCCGCAGATGATGTTGGTGGCTTCGCAGCAGAAGGGGGGGAGGTGGACTCTCTGGGTTCTGCTGGAAAGGAATGAGTTGATCCAGTCGAGGGCTTTTCCTTGAATTCCAATTTCTTGGAGGCGTGATTTCAGGGTGCGGTGGCAGACTGCGTCGAAGGCGGCAGATAGGTCCAGGAGGTTGAGGGCTGATGTTTCGCTGTTGTCCATTTGGCGTCTGATGTCGTCTGTGGCGGCGAGAAGGGTTGTCTCAGTGCTGTGGTTTTTCGTCTGAAGCCAGACTGGGAGGGGTCCAGGATGTCGTTGTCTTCGAGGTGGCTGGTTAGTTGTGATTTTTTTAATCACCTTTGCTGGGAAAGGGAGTAGGGAGATGGGTCGGAGGTTCTTGAGGTTGTTGGGGTCTGCTTTGGGCTTCTTGAGGAGGGTGCGGATTTCGGCGTGTTTCCATCTTTCTGGGAATGTCGCTGTTTCGAAGGCGATGTTGATGACCTTCCGAAGTTGGGGGGTGATGGTGGAGCCGGCTTTGTTGTATACGTGGTGGGGGCAGGGGTCTGACGGAGATCCTGAGTGGATGGAGTTCATGATCTTGCGTGTCTCTGTGTCGTTGAAGTTGGTCCAGGACGTCAGGTGGTTTGTGCAGGTGGGGTGTTCGGGGTGGGGTCTGGCGTGGGAGTGGCGTTAAAGCTGTTGTGGATGTCAGTGATCTTCCGGTGGAAAAAGGTGGACAGTGTGTTGCAGAGTTCTTGGGATGGACTGATGTCGTTAACGTTGGCGCTGGGGTTGGAGAGTTCTTTCACGATGCTGAAGAGCTCTTTGCTGTCGTGTGCGTTGTAGTCCAGGCGGTCTTTGACATGGGATCGTTTGGCTTGTCTGATGAGTTGGTGGTGCTTGCGGGTGGTGTCCTTGTGGGCTGTGAGGCTGTTGGGTGTGCGTTTGAGGAGCCATTCCTTTTTTAGCTTCCGGCAGTTGCGTTTGGAGTTTAGGAGCTCATTGGTGAACCAGGTGGCTTTTTTTCTGGTTTGGTTGTCGGTGGGTTTCTTGAGTGGCCCGATGGTGTTGGCGCAATCGTTGATCCACAGAGTGAGGTTGTGGGTGGCGGTGTCTGAGTTGGTGGGGTCAGGGGGAGGGTTCTGGGCGAGGGAGTTGGTAAGCTAGTCTTCTGTAACTTTGCTCCAGCATCGGCGGGGTGGTTGTTGGGTGCGATGGTGCTCGGTATGTTTCTTGTAAGTAAAACGGATGCAGTGGTGGTCGGTCCAGTGGAGTACGGTGGTATGGTTGAAGGTGACGTGGGCTCTTGAGGAGAAGATGGGGTCAAGTGTGTGGCCAGCGATGTGGGTTGGTGTGTCGACGAGTTGTCTGAGGCCGTGTTTGGTGAGGTTGTCGATCAGAGTGGTGGAGTTGGTGTCGTTGTTGTTCTCCAGGTGGAAATTTAGGTCCCCGAGGAGGATGTAATCCGTTGAGGTGAGTGCGTGGGTGCTGGTGAGCCCGGCGAGGGATTCGCTGAAAGGTGCTCGTGGTCCGGGGGGGTCTGTAGAGGAGCGTTCCTCTGAGAGTGGTGTTGGGGTCGGTGTGGATGCGGAAATGTAGGTGTTCGGCGGTCTTGAGGGAGTCGTCGGTGTGGGTGTCGATCTTGAGGGTGGATTTGTGGTCGATGGCTATTCCTCCTCCGATTCCGTTGGTGCGTTGGTGCGGATGATCTTGTAGCCGTCCGGGATGGCTATTGCGATGTCGGGTGCCGAGGTTTCGGTGAGGAAGGCTACGTCTGGGGGGGTGGAGTCGAGCAGGTCCCAGAGCTCGATGGCGTGCTTGCGTGCGGGGCGGGTGTTGAGGAGTATGCAGTGGAGGTGGTTTGTTCCGGTCTTTGTTGGTTTCGTTGTTCTGTCGCAGGTGAATCTGCAGGTGCGGCATGAGAAGGGTCCGTTGGTGTTCCTTGGTGAGGACTGGAAGCATGCTGTGATGCGGCCGGGATTGAGGGCGTTGAGTTGGTCGGCGTGTAGCGGCGTCAGGAGGTGCAGGGGTCTTGTGGACCAGGGGTAGTGGCGCTGGGCGCGGTCCAGGCGCGTATGGGCGCAGACTCTGGCGCGCCTCTGACACGCCAGCGGTGCGCCCGCTGCTGGGACGCGCAGCGACCGCCGTTAAGAAGGGAGGCGGGAGGGAGGAGCAGCTGGGAGGTGGGAGGGAGCGGCGAATGGGGGCACGAGGGTGGCGGGGCCGCAGGGAGGCAGCGGCTGGGAAAAACGGCTCAGAGAGAGCCGGCAAGGGGAGCGCACAAGGGGCAAAAGTGGCGGCAAAAAACGGAAAAAGGCACAGAAGTAGAAACGGAGGGCTGAACGCACACTAATACAAGGCACAGAAAACGAGTCACAATAACATGAACGGCACAATAATTCACAATAATTCAAGGCACAGAGAACAAGTCACAATAACTTTAAACGGCACAAAGCACAAGTCTAGAGACGCTTACCAGAGCCCACTAGACACCAGGGATGAGGCGGATGCCTGCGGGTGGAGGAGGGCCCGAAACACGCGAAGGGCAGCATGTGCGGGGTCAAGGACAAGGGCACAGCTTGGTGGTGCTGCGGACGTGGGGGAGCGATCTCCTGACCAAAATCAGGTCAGAGGTCGCTCAACCTCGACGCGCAGCGACCGCCATTAAGAAGGGAGGTGGGAGGGAGGGAACAAGCAGGCACTAGAAGCCACAGGCAAGAGGCAGGCTAGGTGTCCAGGTGCCTACTCCAAAAGACCATACACCTCCTCCTCATCATCCCCATATGGGTCATAGGATGGCTCTAATGGAAGAAAGTCCAGAGATTGGTATGGCCTGGGCAGCAGTGGGCTTGGCGGTGAGCAGCCCGAGGCAGCACTGGTTTGATGCCGGTAATGACAATGGGCTGATCATCAAGAGGCGTCATTGGCAGGTGCTGGATGGAATGGAGCTGGGGTAGGTGGTGGTACCTGATGCAGCATCATTCTGAATCCAGGGACGGATCATGATGACCCAGCTGGAATCAAGGGTGATCCAACTAGCGGTAACACAGCCAGGGCACCTCTCAGTTTTGTGGGGCCTGAAGGTGCCCCGGAGGGCATTGGACCCCAAAGGTAGCATACATGACATTGTAGAATTCCATAACTTGGCAGTCATTGCCTCAGCATTGGGAAACTCTGGGTAGCAGGGGACTAGCTCTGACACCAGCTCTGCAGATGGAATGCAGGAGCATGGCCAAACGGGTGAAGCTCAAGAGCACTTTGACTTCTTCTTCTTGGACTTATCTGACTTTAACGAGGAGGTCTTGAATGCTGAAGACGACCGCCTGTGGGAATGATTCCAACAGATCAACATTTCATCAATGACAGTAAAACACATTAAGCCCCACAAGGATGACAGAGAGTAGTAGTTTTGCAAATTATAAAGTGAGGTTACAAACTCAAATCATTCAAATTAGTCAGAAATCAAAGATCATCATATAAATGCACTGGTTTGTATAATCCAAAGTGATTCAAGATAGCAAATACCTAGAAACAATTATTAAAGTTGTCATAAGCAAATCAATCTGATTGAGTTTCCCCCAAAGGAAAGTTCCCTAACATGGTAAGCTAAGAAGCTGAATGAAGATGGGTGAAGTTGAGCAGAAGTTGTTAACAAGAAAAGCCTCTAAAAGGCAGAGTTAATAAAGATTCAGTAAACTAAAAGAAAAATGAATTTACCCAGGTGTCTAACTCTTTGAGCAGGAGTAAATGACAATGTTTAATTTCATGAGAGTGGAAAGAGGCATCTGAATCTAACTAGCACCGCAATTCACAATTAAAACATGTTTTACAACAGTAAGTTTCAGCTTTATTACCAGTTCTCGCACAATGGAAGTCTGTGCTGCTTCGCCTTCAAAAAATATCTCGTACCAGATAGTACATCTTGGTCAGCATTTATCAGGCACAGGTATGGAAATGCATTATTTCCTCTCTATGGAACACATATAGATAAACAATTCTCACAGAAACCAAAAATAATTGTAACATTCTAATTACCTTGACCTTCTTCAGCTTGGCTCCTGAAAGGAGTGAACGTAACAAATAGCAAACATTGAAGTTGCTCAAACTAAGGCTTATATTAACTTTGACTAACAACATGAAAATCACACTATGGGGGTTATTCTAACTTTGGAGGAGGTGTTAATCCGTCCCAAAAGTGACAGAAAAGTGACGGATTTACCACCAGCCGTATTACGAGTCCATTATATCCTATGGAACTCGTAATACGGCTGGTGGTATATCCGTCACTTTTGGGACGGATTAACACTCCTCCAAAGTTAGAATAACCCCCTATATGTGTATGTGCATATGCAGTACAAAATAATATATGTTATGCAAAGCATGAAATAGTGACAGAGTGTCACCATAAACATTTTTCTTAACATGCTGGGCTTAGGGAATTGTTGGATGGGGATGAAGTCACTTTAAAAACACTTGCAAATTATTTAAAACAAGTTTTTCTGGCTGTGACAAATGCATGTATTTCTGCTGTGAAATGTTGGAGGCGGCACATTCTGGTTGGCTGAGGCAAACCCTAGCCAGGCAGAACCTGCCACTCCCTCAAGAGTGGTTGATTACACTCTCTGTCTGACCTGCCCTCACCCTTGGGTAGCTTGGCAGGCTTTACACAATGTGTAAAGCAATGGCGTAGCCCTCCCCACCACAACCACGCTGAGTGGCACAAATGAAATGTGACAGGCTATACGGTATAAACCAGACTGGAAACGGCGTAATATAGTAAGTAAATAGAGTTTTATTGTACTTATGTCTTTTCTTCACTCTTAGTTTCCTTTCTATAGGTATTCACAAATGGTAAGTATCTGCAAAGTCTATTGTTTGGAATCCTTCTCTTCTTAAATCTTGTCGTTCTTTCCCCGTTCCTTCCTCAGATCAGCGTCCTCTGGAAACGCGAGTGGCTCCCGGAAGAATACCGGCAAGAAAACAGGAGAAATACCCCACGGTAAGTATTTAGGTCATTTTCTGGGGTTTATTGTTAAGTAGGAAAAAAGGGGAAGGCAAGTGGGGTGTAGAGGAAGAGAGTGTATGGCACCCGTGCACCATGCAAAAACAAACGTGATGTTGTCTTACAAACAAACAGTGCTCCCAGGCTTGAGGGGACAGTCAGGCTCCCTTCTGTATATAGAGACCTTCCCTTCTTTTTCCCCTCCCTCCTCCTCCCTCTCGTCCCTCCCAGCTCCCTTCCCCTGTGGGTTTTCCCTTTTTTTATCTGTTCCTCCAAAAAGGAACCGTACCTTGGCAAGCCACGACCCTCCGGGGTCGTGGCTGGATTGTAAGCTCCTCGTCTCTGCTGCTGCGTGTGGGAAATTCTCCCTCTCCACTCTGTTGTCTCCGGATCCGCTCTCTGGCTCCTGCGAGGTCCGCTCCTGGCCGCCGTCACTCGTTTCCCTTCTCTGCAATTCCGTTGTCTGGCTCCTCTGCTCCTTGCCGCCGTCGTCTTCCCTCGCCGGTGTCCGCTCGCCCTTTTCGTTTGTCTTGGCCCGGAAGGTGTTGTGCGTTTCCCTGGAAACAGGGAAATGCCCCCAGGATGCCGCGGCCGTTTCCATAGGAACGGCTAAACGCGGAAGTGACGTGTCGGGGCTCTCCGACACGTCACAGGCTGCTTCATCCAGTGGCGGGATCGGGAGCGCCCGATCACATGAAACTACACACACAGTGACTTGTAAGTGATGCCAGATCCAGGGTCTATATAGGAAACCACCTGTGTGCCAGCATACACAGCATACACACATGGGCTGGTGATGCCAGTCTCCATCGTCACATGTCAACACCTGTGTGCAAGGATGCACACACTGGCAAGTTGTGCCAGACACTATATGCATGATTCTCTGGTGTAGGTAGGCACCTAGAGGCTAGCTATGTGAAGTTCAGCCTATATATGAACCCTAACGTGCACATGGGCATGGAAGCTAGGCTAGGCTTAACATACATGAAACCACCATTGTGTAGGTGGGCACACCCTGGTCTGTTGTGCCAGACCCATCACTACTAATTGTCCTCTGGCGCAAGTGCACACCCCAGGACCTGCCATGGCTGGCCCTGCACATGTTGGTTAGTGTCACCTCTCACCCAGTAGAGGGCATGCACCCACACTTTCACCCTGAACATACAGGGGGGCAGTGCCCCTGGCTCAAGTTCATTATTAGAGGACTGTCTCATCCCCATGGGCGCAGCCGATCCCACTAGGTAGGGAACACCCATGTGGGGTCTTCCCTACCAGGGCAGAGTACACCTTTGTATACCTGCCCTGCCCTATGCCTACCAACTGCCCTGTCTTCTGGGGCCTCCTGGGGAGCTGTAAGGCTGGCTCATGGTTGGCCCCGGCATAGGGACTGCCACCCTGAGTGCAGGTGCACTAGCGCTCCCACAAGCCTATCCAGTCAGGCCTAAGACGTAGTTGACAGAGTCTTCTAGGGGGTGGCACACACAGTGCAGCGTCCCCCTAGTAGCCAGAGCTGTACCTGGCCCGGGTATGTCTGGTAAATTTTTTTACAGTGTGTACCTTTTATTACAGTGCAAAAAAGGTACCTCCTCCTGGGTACTGCACCCAAACCACGTCCATAACCGCTCCTTCCTAACATCCGTAGGAAGGGTGTGCACACTTTGCCACTGCCATTCGGGGGAGAAGTGCCAAGAGTCCTAAGGTCATGCACAGGGAGTCAGCAAAGACTGCGAGAAAAAAAGCAAAACAATTCAAAGAAGTATCATGTCCAACAAATGTTCATTGTAATTGGAAGCATAACGCAGTCTTCTCCTCTGATGTAATCCACTCTTAATGTCAGCGAGTAAAATAATGGCCACAGCATTCCCTTCCAAAACACACTCATTTGCTAGGCAACCTGCAGTGAAACCTAGCTGAGTGCCATAGTGAAGACTGCAAGCAACACTTCAAGGCATTCTGCCCAGAGATACACAAGAGTGACATACCCACTTGGCCAAGTAAACATTTGGCAGCGAGGACCCAGTAGCATTGAGGAGGAAACTTCTGGGCTCTCGCAAAAATATATTTTTCTTTCTAAAAGGTGGGCTGACCCATTGCTCCATCCTGTATGATGTAGTGGATGAAAGGAACCTGTGATTGATAAAACAGCAGATCAATGTATAAAGATGGACTGAAACCCCCTTATTACAGACATATAATTTTATTAAAATCAAAAGGTCTTGACTAACACTAGACATAGAAACCAGAGAGAAAGGAGATAGGAAGCAAGAATTGGAACGTGAGGCAGGAAATGGTTGGGAAAGGCGCTCTGGAGCAAGAGTTTGGCTGGGTGGCAGGCAGACACCACGGGAAGCAAACCATGCCAATGAGACAACCACCAGGAAAATGACACAGTGGATAGAAGAGAGGCACAAGGTGTGATCTTTGGGATGCAGTGAGGAGCAGAGCTGTGTGTGACCAGTGATAAGATGGACAAGCAGAGGAAGCGGCAGGACATTCCCTCACATGTAGTTCTAAATAAAAAATTAAACACAAAAATAAATCACATCCATGAAGAAAGCATTGGATGACTCCAAAGAGTCACAAGCAAGAGTAAAGGAGCCGTTCTCCATTGGAAAAAGAAAGCCCATAGGTCTTGCACTGGCTGCTAGCCTTTTGGCAATTCTAGTTTTGTTTTGTCAGGGTTTTTGCAAATCTTTACTGTCCTGTGAGCTGCTAGGCACTCCTCAATATAACAAAATATTGAATAAAGTAGAAAATCTTATTTTGGTCCCTACAAGCCCCCATTGCCACAGTAGGTCCAGGCCTGGAAAGGATTGACTTGTATGGTAATGTGTTCCTTGTGAAAGGGAACCATTACGTAACTCATGGTGAAGTCAGCCAATGGCTATAGTAAGCTGACACACTGCCCCATGATGCATGCTGCAGTGGGTGGAAGAAAAGGTGAATAAAACAATCACAAACTAATAGAAGATGTCTGGCTATAAGTATATATAAGTTACACACATAATTGTAGTAATATGAAAAGGTCTTGGTAACACAGACTTAAAGGCCAATTGCTCTGGCACTGGCTGTCAGCCTCTTGCCTTTGAGAATGAAGGCTATAGAGAAAGAGGGCAAGAAAGAAAGAGACAGAAAGAAAGAGAGCAAGAAAAAAGAAAGAGAGAAAGGAAAGATGTAAAGAAGAAAAGAAAAAAGAAGGAACAAAAGTGAAAAAGAAAGTAAGAGAGAGAGAGAAAAAAGAGAAAAATAAAGACCACGGCAAGAAAGGAAGAAAGAGGAAAGCAATAAAGAAGGAAACAGGACGGGCTTGAAAGAAAGAGGATGAGGAAAAATAGAAAAAAGAGAGAAAGAAAGGTAGAAATAAAGATAGTAAGAAGAAGGCAAGAAATACAGAAGGAAAATGAATGAGAAATAAATTGAGAGAAAGATGGAGGCACGAAAAAGGAAGGCCAGAAGTAAAGAAAGAAAAAAGAAAGAAGGGAAGAACAAATGAAAAAAGAGAAAGGCAACTAAGAAAGAAAAAAGAAAGAAAGCAAAAAAGAGGGATAGAATAAGAAATGAAAAGGGAAAGCAAGAAAGAAAGCTGATTCACTCCCCCTTATATGCTGTGGGGTGTGGATGCAAAATGTGAATGACACAACAACAGACCAATAGATGAAGTAAGGTGGTTGAAAGAACCTTTAAATCAGTATATTATATTACAGTCTTAGTAAAAACAAAATGTCTTGGTAAGGTTGTGGCTAATGCCGGACCTAAAAAGGATTGGCTAACCCCAGAACTAACAAGGATTTGCAATGCACTAGGTCTCGCATTTGCTTGAGTTAGAGCTACTGGCATTGTAAATTAATAACTGGACTTTTCTTGCCACATTCATTTGTCAACCCTGCCTCATAATTTGGTCTCTTCCTGCCACATAATTACAGTGGCACTGAATATAACTAAAAAACTTCCACTTACCTCTTCCTCTAACTCCAGCAAATAAATGAACATTTTGCCATTTAGCATCCTAATTTAAATCTGCCATGAAACTTCATAAATGTTCCAACAGAAAGATAATCTTCCAGCTCTCATTTCTAAACATGAAGGGAATTATACTTTTGATTATTTGATATCAAACACTAAAGCAGCTGCCAGGTTCAAGTAAGATGATTAAAGAAGGATGAAAAAAAAATCTAAAGATAAAAAAATAGTTTCAGAGTAGGCCGTGGGTTGCTGGTGGAAAGAATATCTTGACAGTTGGGCCCATGCTCTTTGGGAAGCCCCTCACTCGAGGTGTCATATTCTGAAGCGATGTTGCAGGCAGCAGCTTGTAAGTGTGTGGAATGCAGACGTTAGCAGGCAGGCCACTTTGTTTATTTATCACTTATTTGTCTCAGTCGGTTTCAGATAAAAAATGCAGGCACTCAAGACATACTCGGGCCCTGACAACGGTTTGCAGAGAGATAAAGAGTGTACTTAGGAGATTCCTATTTTAGCCAGCACACATACTTGCATGCCACATCCTCATTTGACCTAAAAGAACACACAAAGGCCTGTATTTTATTCACAACAAATGTGATTTAATTTGAATTGGAAATAATTTACACAAACTGCGGAGACTGTAAGATCATATGTTTAGAACACATGGGTTTATTACAGTCACTATATCTAGTCATACACCAAATTTTGGTCTTTTGCTCCATGCGTCTACTTTTGAAGTGCGACCTGCGAGTGTGTGTGCAGTCCTGTGCAAGCATCTGTGGTGGTCATGTGACAGAGGACGCTCATCATTAAACAATAACAGGTTTGAATAAGTAAATAAATAAAAAATGGAGGTGGTAAACATAAAGAACGGCATGCCGTGCTGTCACAATGAAAGGAACTGCAGTGCCTCATGTGCTCCACAGATTTGTGGTAGAACTGGGAGAAGGTGTGGCACAATGACTAGAGCTGGCGACTTTGGAAATGAGGACCCGGCTTCGAGTCATGACATTTGCACAACCTCCTTTAGGGCCTAATTACGAGTGTGGTGGTCCAACTGCCACATTACAAGGTTTGCAGGAAGCCCGCCAACCTGCCGGAATCGGAGATTCTGATGGGCTGACGATGGGTTTAGGTTGCAATCAGCCAGGGTGGGGCTGAATGCATCACCGCCCTGCTGATTACAACCTAGTTCTCTGCCAGCCTCTTGGTTTCACTGCTATGAAAATGCTGGCAGAGGACAGGTGCAGGGGGCCACAGGAGGCCCCTGCAGTGCCAATGCTGCTGTGCAGACAATGCGTATTACGAGGGTGCTGGTGCCCCCTGCGGACGGCCAGCTCTATTACGAGCCGGTGACAATGCTGCCGCCACTTTCCCACTGGGCTGACCAACAGAAACCTTGGTTCCCACCGGTTAGCCCAGCGGGAAAGTCATAATGGGGCTAATGAGGAAGTTGCTACTAGAGTGGTGGCCACCCTGTCGAGAGTGTGGCAGATGGGTGTTCCAGTCCGCCACACTCATAATCAGGGCCCAAATCTCACCGTGCCTGCAAAAAATGAATATGTCCTTGTGTAATGTAGCTGGTACTTATGTAAAGCCTCCAATACCTTTGGGTGGAGGACTACTGAGCAAACAAGTAATTAAATAAACACACCGGGCACGTACCCTCGGTAAACAGAATCAAAAGGAAGAGTGGGAGCCAGGCAGCTGAGGGAGAGAGCAGCAAAAGAGGGAGCTGAGTGAGGAAGCGAAAATGTGACCAAAATAACAGTCTGATTTACAGCCTTGTTTACAGTGAAGCTGAGAGCAAGAATGCTCTGCAAATAAAAAGGGATGCTTCACTGAACGAGCAGGAAACAAAGAGAAAAAAGTCCAATAAAGAACAGATGAACAGAACAAAGGGTAATTATACAGTAGTTGGTCCCTGCTCCCAAAAAGAAAAAGGAGGGGCAAATAGGCATGACTGACCAATAGCAAGCCAGGATTTTTAAATGACACATACATGAACAAATGAAATGGCTTTAAGCCAAAAGTAAAAGTATAATTAAAGGTATACTAGACGCTGTACGCTTACGCTCAACCTAAAAATGGAGGTGAGATTAGCATGAACGCCAACCAATCAGGTGTAGTCGCCTTGAGCTGTCTGTAACAAGTCTACCAAAGCAGGAATCCTGAGTGTCATGTGGGCAGTTAGGGTAAACAATGCTTAAATTACTGAGCAGCACTGAGTAAACTGGTCATTGCAACTACTTTCCTTGCCTGGGATATTATTTACTGATGCAAATAATTCTACTGAGACCTTTAAGGGTGTGAATATTTCAAAAGCACCATTTGAGAATGGATTATTTTTTCTCTAGATTTTAAGCCAGTGCCTTTGGAAATTGTGTTTAAAGTGCAACATTTAATTTTGCAACCTGTTTTTGAGAACCGCCACACCCTAGTCCGTCTTGACCGAGGTATGCTTGCTTGCTTGTGTTGCTTCTGTTGCTTGATCACTCAGTACAAGACTGGTCTACACACCACACCTCTCTAAAATGTCAGTAGCAGCCACGGATTTTGTGGGAAATTATATAAGTATCACCATCATCATGAGTTATCATTGTTTATGTAATAAAAGTCTAGTACATTGCCTCAATCTTGCAATTTCCACATAACTGAATGAGTGTTATTAAGGAAATTATAATTTCTTTTAGATGGGTACTTCAGCCAATCACAGGGAAGAAGTAGAAGTCTGCATTCAAAAATATTATTGTGACGTTAGCAGCCTCAGGAAAACTGTTTCTACTCTTTGAGGGTAGGTGTAAAATATGACAGTGTTGCCTTACATACACTTAAAAAACATTTCTACCTTGTAGGGAAATCAGAAACACTTACACATTTTCATTCAAGGTAGATCCATTCACCCAGGTCCAGCGCTTTCCAGCGGGTGTGATGAAAACTCCAATCCAAGCCTGGTTGACACGCTTGCGTGTAAAATAATCCTGCACACAGTAATCACAAATACATCTTTGGCACAAGCATTCTTTAGTTTGATGCAAATAATACCTTGCTACAATGTGTATTAGATAGAGCAAGTTTGTGCTAATGCACTACCTGAATCACATAACTAAACAGTTTAAGAATTTTGCCTGCGCCCTCCAGTGCTCAGCTGGAGTCCCACACATGCATGGTTGGCAATTATACAATTAGTATTCTCATTTATGTAGTCAACTTTTTCAACCTTCATAAAGGGACCCTTAATTACAATCAGATATTCATGCCTGAACTGAACTATATAAACAGGCCTGATCACGTCTACATCAGTTCACCTACATTGAAGTAAACAAGAGAGCTTAATTTCTGTGACCTCCTAAATTAGGTCTAAGTGGCACATAGTAGGGCAGTGATGTCTACGACCCTCAGAGGTCGACTCAAATCTTTTGACTCAGACAGGAGTAATAAGATCATCAAACCAAACAAGAAGAACCATTAGTAATAAACAACAACAATTTACAATGAGTCAGTAATTTACACACTCCATGACCTATATGGCCATGAGGCACTATATAAATTTAGTAAAGTTCAAACGTTTATTGCCCTTATTTTAATAATGCTAAAGTCACATAAATAATACACAAGACCAGATGATAGCAAAACAGAAACATCACAGATTGGCCAAAATGTCTGAAGAATCTTAGTCTAACGAGCAATCACCATTAAGCATGCCAAAAGAATTATACAGAATGGCAACAGAATTATCAGAGAAATAGCAATAGATGTCATTAGTTGTGCAGTTGAATCAGTCACAATCAATTCAATTATTGGGTTGGACATCTGTGCTACCAAATTCTAATTCGAAAAGCATGTGTGGTGCTGGGCTTTGTCAGAGGCAAAAATAAAAAAATAAGGCAAAAATTATTTTGGAAAGCATCTAAACTGTGGCGCTAAGTGAAAATGTGGTTAAATTTCTAAGGGGAAACCTGTAAAGAAAAACAAATGCACATTGGTTATAACTCTCCTAAGAATGACAGCAGTTAGCAGAATCTTCGTCAGCAGAGCACAGGAACAGCAGGTCTTCAGCGATCGGCATCAGGAACATGAAAGGGCAACAGTTCAGTAGAGTTGGACCTAAGGTATCTGAACTGTTAGAATCATAAGTCATCTATAGAACAGAACATTAATGCATCTGAACAACTAGAACAGAACTGACTAGCATCATCTAAATCTGGAATCTGCTCCCCTTCCTCTAGAACTTTGATTAGATTCCCAAAAATCCCTAGCTAGACCTCTATTGGACAAGACTATGCATGACAGTGAACAACCAATTGAATTTCGTTCTTTCTCCAATTTGTAACTTTACCCATTTTTCTTTGAGATAGGCCCATATTGACAATCTTCCCCAGACGACAGTTCCGCAGAATATTAACATTGTAGAAAACAACACAGAACATGACATTTTAACTAACAATATTTCCTACTAGAAACTAAGACCCATTGTTAAAACTTTCAATAGTTATCACAAGAAAGTACAGAATGGACAGAGTGAAAAAGCAGTAGATTTACACTGTTAGCTTTCAATGGGATAGCTAATAAACAATGTTTGCAAGAGAATTTCCAGCTTAAAATCTCAGCACTGTGCTGTGGAAAAACACTAAAGCTTAGGCTTTTTGACTAAAGCTAATACATGAAGAATAAAAACATTTTTAATATTCAAACCAGATAAGTCTTATAATTCATATTTCATGACTCTTGATTAATACCATATATGCTTATAATATTTAGTCCATTAATCAGTCAATAATAATTTAAAATCATTATTTTTATTCCTGAGTATAAATTAACTTTTGTCAATACAAATAGTTATGATTCACCAAAATATGTTTTCAACATTATTTATTATTTCACATAGAACTCGAGATGGTGAACCCCATGTCAACCACATTTCAAACATGCATGTTTTACATTTCTGGCACAAGTTTCTCTAATTAAGATCTTTTTCTACACGTCATTTATACAATTTGTTTATACATACTTTATTAATAATGTTTGCTCTCTAACACATTCATTCCTCCTTAGTAACTAAGGGCCTGATTTAGAGTTTGGTTGAGAGACTACTCCATCACAGTGGTGACAGAGTACCCTCTCTGCCAAACTATGGGCCATATTTATACTTTTTTAGCGCCGCATTTGCACCACTTTTTGACGCAAAAGCGGCACAAACGTACAAAATACAATTATATTTTGTACGTTTGTGCCGCTTTTGCGTAAAAAAGCGGGGCAAATGCAGCACTAAAAAAGTACAAATACGGGCCTATATGTCCGCCCACCTGATTTACAGACGGGCAGACCTTAACTATGTCAGCGATGGAGACCACTCAGTGACTGTCACAGTCATACTCCTCTGACGGCTTGACAGAGTAATAGTCTTCTGAGGATTTGGCGATTCAAACACTCATCCGATTTAGAGTGGGCGGTCAAATGGCCAGTTTTTACTCCCCCTTACCACCAGGTAAAACGGCGAGTGAAACTGTAAAATGATCCGCACACCATGGGAGACAACTCCCCTGGTATGGGAGTATTCGTTTTTGTATTTTCAACAACAAAATTTGTCTTTCAGATTTTGTTTTTGAAAGTCAATTTTTTTTAAAACGTTTAGCTGATGATACCGCCATTTTGACAGTAGAGTGTGTCAAACTTTTAATAGTATGACAGCAACTGTGGTGACAGTGGTTCCTACCAATGTCAAAATATGTCTGCTAGGCCAGCAGACTTCTCTAAATCTGGCAGGAAGAGGACCTTCGGTATAGCAGCCTTAAAGTGCTCCGCCACACTAACAGATTTACTTAGATCCTCAAAGTCTAAATCAGACCCTAAGGCACTACACAGACACACCATTGTTAATGAGACAGAAGTTTAGGATAATATATATTTAGAGTTGTTGGACAGAGCTGTGGTGGAGTCGAGCCCAGATTATCGGTACCAATCAAAACAAAGGTGGTCATTCCGACCTCGGCGGTCTTTTCAATAGACCGCCGAGGGACCGCCGTACGAAAGACCGCCAGTGCTGGCGGTCTTCCGCACGGGCCATTATGACCGTTGGCAGCGCTCCGCCCGTTTCCGGGCGAAGAGCCACCAACAGCCATACTGGCGGCAGGCGGGGAAGTGGAGGTAGCTCCACCTCCACCGCCACGCCAACAGAACACCGCCCAGCGAATCACGACCTGTGATTCTCTGTGGCGGTGTTCTGTTGGCGTGGCGGTGTCGGCGGAGCTGCCCCCATGGGTCCCGTTCCCTCCCGGAGGATCACCGGAACAGGTAAGGTGATCGTCCGCTAGGGAAGGGGGTTGGGGGGTGTTGTGAGTTGTGTGCGTGCATGGGGATGTGCGTGTGTGTATGTTGAGGGGGCGTGTGAGTGCGTGCATGAATGCGGGGGTGTGTGTGTATGTGCATGAGTGCGTGCATGAATGCGGGGGGGGTGTATGTGCATGAGTGCGTGCATGTGTGTGTGTGTGTATGTGCATGAGTGTGTGCATGAATGCGGGGGGTATGCGTGTATGTGTGTGTATATGTTGGGGATCGGGGTGGGGGCGGGGGTCCTGCAACCTTTTGGGGGTGGCAAGGGTGGTGGGGGGGTAGGGGAGGGAGTCGGTGCGGGGGTTGGGGGTGGGGGAGACCCCTATCAGTGCCAGGGAAGGGATTCCCTGGCACTGATAGTGCTTACCGCCATGGATTTCATGGCGATCCCAAACCGCATGAAATCCATGGCGGTAAGCCGGGGTCAGGCGGGTTGGAATACCGCCGGCAGTATGTGACGACCGCCGGGCTGGAGACCGAGGTCTCCAGCCCGGCGGTCGTTACCGCCGTGGCGGTCGGAACGGTGAAGCGGCGGCTGGCCATGGCGGTAACCGCCATGGTCAGAATTCATGAAAAAAGACTGCCAGCCTGTTGGCGGTCTTACCGCCGCTTCACCGCCGACTGCCACGGTCGGAATGACCGCCAAAGTGTCCCCAATTAGTCATAGCTAGCTAGCAATACCATACCGGCCCTAGATTGTGTCAAGAGCACCGAAATTTCTACTCATAAAGTGGTGTCAAGATAAAGTGGATAAACCACCAGAAAATAACCTCACAAAAATGAATGTCCTGCCTAGATTGAGGTCAAAACATGTCAGCGACATTTAATGAGAGGAGTATGGAGTATCTTCCCCCTTTTGAAAAATTTAAATAAATCCTTCGGAAAGAGTTGATAAGGAATGGTAATATATATCTTTAACGCGGAAACAATATTGCTAATCCATCTCTCCCTCCCCACCAATGGGAGATCATTGAGTGTTTATGTACACAAGGAGAAAACAATGTAAAACACTCCACATCATGTGCTTACTATCCTGAACACATTTTTTAACATGTGAAATCTATATGTGTAACATTTATATGGGCATCGTTGTTATGTATGTACTTGACACATTGATGGTTTATGTGTACAAGGAGAATAAATTGTGATATATTCGATATCTATCTATGTGTTGATGTTCGGTGTATATACATGATATGTGATATGTAATGACAATACTTGGGTTTATAAGAGCTTAATTTGTATTTTTTCTCTTTATAAAAAATAAACGTTTTTGTGAGTTTTACATAGAATAACTTATAAATAAATAACACTGATGTTTTGAAAAAGCTTTATTGGCACACATTATTTGTGTTCATGTTGTGATAAATTAACTAATGTTTTAGCTATGGCTAATGCGGGCACTTTGCTTTGATTTATTTCTTGATCCTGCCCCCAAATAAGCCTTACAGGATCAAACCCTGTAATTATTAAGGACTCTAGAATGTGCAAATTATTGGCAAACTCCCCCCACTGACTGATTACACACCTCCTATATTGGTGTGGGATAAAAAAGGAAATAAGAATTTCTTCCTCCAAATATCCTTCTAGATCTTTTAAATGATGCTACCACACTGGGGGCCATATTTACGATAGGTTTGTGCCACTGGTGTGTCACTTTTTTGATGCTCCGGCAATGCAAGCCTCTGAACAATGTCTCTGAGGCCAATCAAAGGCACTTTGCATGGCTTTGCATGGCCTCATGTATATGGAGTAAGGCAAGGCAGCACAAGTCGCTGTGCTGCCTTACTCTGCACCTGGGGTATTCTGTGGGTACCGCAGAGGGCTTTTTCACACAACACCCATAGATTTTGATGCTTCCCCAGATTTACTTAATGACGTAAACCTGTTGCACACCCAAACCTTATGCCCCCCCCAGAGCAGGCTTAATGAGGAGTAATATTTTTATTTCTCCTTGAATTTTCCTCTTTCCATGTTTGCTGCATTCTGCAGCACACAAAGAGGAAGATGCTTTTCAGGATTGTTTTTGGGCAGGAAGGTGCCGTTTACTGCTCAAAAAGCCATGTCTTGAGGAGCTTTCTGAAAGTTAGGAGGTCCTGGGTCTTGCGTAGGTTGGTGGGGAAGGAGTTCCAGGTCTTGGCGGCGAGGTGGGAGAAGGATCTGCCGCCGAAGGTGGTGCGTTGGATGTGGGGACTGTGGCGAGGGCGAGGTCAGCGGAGCGGAGAAGTCGAGTGAGTGTGTGGAAGTTTACTCGTTCGTTAAGGTACGCTGGTCCAGTGTTGTGGAGGGATTTGTGAGCATGGATAAGCACTTTGAAGATGATCCTTTTGCTGATGGGCATCCAGTGTAGGGATCTGAGGTGAGTGGAGATGTGTTTGTGGCAGGGGAGGTTGAGGATGAGACGTGCGGCTGTGTTCTGGATTCGCTGGAGTTTTTGCTGAAGCTTGGCTGTGGTACCAGCATAGAGGGTGTTGCCGTAGTCCAGTCTGCTGTTGATAAGGGCATGGGTGACTGTTTTTCTTGTTTCTAAGGGAATCCATTTGAAAGTCTTCCGTAGCATGCGAAGGGTGTTGAAGCAGGAGGACGATATGGTGTTGATTTGTTGGGCCATGAAGAGAAATGAAACTAAGATGATGCCGAGGTTGCGTGTGTGGGTATTGGGTATTGGGGGTGGTCCGAGGGCGGTGGGCCAACAGGAGTCGTCCCATACTGTCTTGTTGGGGCCGAGGATGATGATTTCTGTTTTTTGAAGTTAAGTTTGAGGTGGCTTGCTGTCATCCATTTGGCGATGTCGAGGAGTCCGGCGTGCAGGTTTGTGTTGGCGGTGTCCGGCGGGGACCGGAAGAGAGGGAGGCAAACTCTTTGGGTTCTTTCGGCGAGGAAGGAAGTGAGCCAGTCTAGGGCCTTGTGTCGGATTCCTGCGTCAAAAAGGCGTGCACTGCGGATTTGGCGGCATACGGTGTAGAACGCTGCGGAGAGGTCCAGAAGGATGAGAGCGACAGTCTCGCCCTTGTCCACTCTGGTTCTGATGTCGTCTTTGCAGGCTATGAGGGCGGTTTCAGTGCTGTGGTTCTTGCGGAATCCAGACTGGGAGGCGCTGAGTGTGTTGTTTTCCTCTAGGAAGTGAGACAGTTGGGCGTTCACTATCTTCTCAGCGACCTTGGCTGGGAAGGGGAGAAGAGAGATCGGACCGTAGTTCGTGAGGCCTTCTGGGTCTGCTTTGGGTTTTTTGAGGAGCGCGTTGACTTCGGCGCCTGGGAAGGTTGCAGTGTTGAAGGAGCTGTTGATGGAGCTGGGGAGCAATGATTTGGCTGGCCTTGTTGAATTTGTTGTGGGGCAGGGGTCTGTGGGGGAGCCTGAGTGGATGGAGTTCATGGTTATTTCAGTTTCTTAGTCGTTGGTTGGGGTTCAGGTGTGTAGTTGGTTGGTGTGGGGGGGCGTTGTGCTGTCGGTCGTGTCGGTGGTGGTGACGGTGGGTGCTGATGCTGTGAAACTGTTGTGTATGTCTATGATTTTGAGGTGAAAGTAGTTGGAGAGGGAGTTGCAAAGGTTTTGGGTGTGAGGGGGTCGATGGTGCTGGATTTGGGTTTGGTCAGCTCTTTAACAATGGTAAAGAGTTCCTTGCTTTTGTGTGAGTTATTACCTATGCGTTCTTTGTAGAATGACCGTTTGGTGGTCCGGATGTGTTGGTGGTGTTTGCTTATGGTTGTTTTGAGGGCAGAGAAATTGCTCATTGAGGGTTCTTGGTGCCATGCTTTCTCAATTTTGCGGCATTCACGTTTGGAGGTTTGGAGTTCTGTGGTGAACCAGGGGGCGGTCTTGATGGTGCAGGTGTTGTAGTTTCTTTTCAGTGGGGGGGGAGTCTGCGCAAGTTGTTAACCATTGTGTGAGGTTGTGGGCGGCAATGTTGGTGTCGTTGGTGATGGGGGTGGAGCTTGTGTGAGTTTGTCGCTCAGGTGTTCTTTGGAGACCCTGTCCCACTTTTGGTAGGGTGCAGTGTGTTGTCAGTGGGGGTGGGTCCATGAAGGAGAAGTGGATGCAGTGGTGGTCAGTCCAGTGGAGTTTGATGGTGTGGGTAAAGGTGGTGTGGTTGCTGGAGGTGAAAATTGCATCAAGCGTGTGTCCTGCTGAGTGAGTGGGTGAGGTGACATGTTGCTTGAGTCCGAGAGGTTGTCTAGCAGGGTTGTGGAGTTGCGCTCGTGGGGGCTTTCCAGGTGAAAGTGGAGGTCACCAAGGAGTATGTAGTCTGTGGAGGTGAGGGCATGGGAGCTGATAGTATCAGCGATGGCGTCGCAAAATGGGGGGCGGGGTCCTGGTGGTCTGTAAATGAGGGTTCCTGTAAGGCTGATGTGAAAATAAAAAGTGTAGGTGTTCTGCGCTGTCTAGGGTGTCGTTGGTGTTGTAGGAGATTTTGATGGTGTTTTTGTGTATGATGGCGATACCTCCTTCTAGCTTGTTTATGCGGTCTCTACGTGAGATTTTTTAGCCTTCTGGGATGGCTATGGCTATGTTGGGTTCTGATGAGGAGTTCATCCATTTTTCTGTAAGGAAGGCGATGTCAGGGGAGTATGTTGTGATCAGGTCCCAGAGTTCGATTCCGCAGATATAGTGAAATATGGGTAGCAAAGTTGAAGTGGCAGTCTCCAAACTACTCTGCAGAGGGTTAGCACACTAAGGGCCACTTGGATTATGCAGCAATGGAGGACTAAAAAAATGCTCCAGGGTTATCTAAATTATGCCACAAGAACAGCAAATTATGCAGCATCATATGGCAGATTGTATTGAGCAGAAACCGAGGCTGTCACGCCAAAATACTGATGACCTTCCTCAGTTGTTTATCCCATCTGATGATAAAGTATACTTCAGGAAAGGAGTAGTCTTTGGCATGACTAATTCATGGAGGGAAGACTGCAGGGTCAAGAGCAAATGACTGAGGCCCTCATTAAGAGTTTGGCAGGTGGAAAAGGCCACCCGCCAAACTTTCGCAGGTCAGGAGACCGCCATTGAGGCCACCTTCCCACCAGCCCTATTATGAGTTTCCCGCTGGGCCAGTGGGAAATGCACAACAACATTGACGCAGGCTCCTAATGCCTGCGGCAATGCGGTTGTGTGTCGGGTGCACCAGCACCCGTCGCGCAAATCACTATCTGCAAAGCAGACAGTGATTTGCACAACGGGATTGGCAAGGGGGCCCCCCACACTTCCCATGCCAAGTGCATGGTCAGTGCAGGGGCACCTCTCAGAGGGGTCGTAATCTCCATGACAGCGCTGCCCTGGCAGATTGGGACTGCCGGCACTGCCAGGCCGTCTGGTGGGCAAAAAGTGGCGCTGCTGGCGGGCCGACTGTGGCACTTTCACCACGGCTGTAATGTGGAGGCCAGACAGTGACATTGGCGGCAGTCTGACGGGCACCGGGAGTCTGGCAGTCCTAGGACCACCAGACTCGTAATGACGGCCTGAGTAAGCAGTTGCTTCTTTGCTCTTGACATCACTATTTGAGACACCCAGTTATTTTTACCTCTATTGCAGGGTCCCCTACCAGATGCTCTACATGGTTTTTGATGTTGCTCTCCAGTTGAGTACCAAGCTCAGCTGGAGATGAGGCTTTACTCAAAACTGACTTTGTTCATCATAAGTAACTATAAGTCTAATGTCTGAGTTCTGGGTACCAGCATTTATACCACCATAGCAGTTTGGGGAAGAACGTTTGTGGTGACTCCATGCTGTCTTTCATGATTGGCCTCTGTGGTGCGAGTAATGTGTGCATGGCTGTATCCTTGCACATAAAGGTTTGGGGTAGCCTAACTAGGGATCCTCATGTATGTTCTATTACACAAATTTCTTTTGACACTGAGACAACTGTAAATCTTGTAAACCTTTATTTATAAACAAGCATTTTCACTGTCAATTTCAGTCTTAAAAGTGTTAAAGAAATTCATGAATGATCTTCAAATGCACAAGGGATCATGAATATTCAACACTGGTAGTCCCCCCTTACATTGAAAGGTCCATCTGTAACCATATGAACAAATTACCTACATTTTGTAAGACTCTTTCTGCTAGAGACTCTATCTAACTGCAGATTCTTCACCTTTTGAATATTCCCTAGTCATACACCTACATGTCTTGTGCCTCCAGACTGATGTCATTCTGTTCTGAAAATGAAGTGCAGAGCCTCTATAGAAGCCACTCCTGCGCCCTGGCATTAGTTGCTTTCCAGGATTTCTGCACCTCCAGATGCAGAGCCCCTATAGCAAATTGGGTGCAGTCAGTGAGCAGATTCCTAGACTTCGGATCTTATTAATGGATTGAGTCTAATCACCGAATGGGGAGAACAGGAGGGTCAGAAAGGAATCTGCAAAGTCTCTACCAGAAAGAGCATTACCAAAGGTAATCTGTTCCTCTGATAGAAACTTCTAACCACAGATTCCTCACCATTTGAATAGCTACTACAGCAGTACCTATTTGGATGCGGGTTTGTGAATGAGCTCAAACCGAAAAGTCCTGGTGGACCGAGTAGGCAAATTACCCCTCTTGGTGAACCTGAATGTAGCGACAGTAGTGCTTTGTGAACATACTGAGTGATACCCACGTAGGCATCTGTCAAGAAGGAACTCTGCATGCCAATGTAATGGTTGTAGCTTTGACCATGGTGGAATGAGTTTGCAGTCCACCTGGAGGCTGTTTTTTGGCCAGCATGTATCAGATCTTGATGAAGAGCATGATCCAGCAGGGAATGGTCTGCTTCTACACAGCTTTGCCTTTTTTCGCTCCAGCAAACTCCTCAAAGGGCTGTTTTCCATTTGGTGTTCTCAGGTAAGACTGATGTAAAAAGCTCAGTGCTCTTTTGGGGCCCAGGCAATGGAGTCTCTTCTTTTTAGAGGGATGAGGTGGACCATGGAATGTCAGCATGGTGGTTTCATGGACATCAAATGGAATCACAACTTTCTGCAAAAGCCAGTTTGTCAGGAAAGAAGGTAGTGTACAGAGGTTTTACATAGAGAGCCTAAACCTCTCTCACTTGATGTGATGGTGTTGAGGAACACTGTCTTGAGGGTGAGAAGCTGCAAAGGACAGCTGTGAAGCAACTCAAAGGGGACGCACATCAAGTATGTGGGGACCAAGCTAAGGTCCATTGTGGCATGAGAAACGCAGAACGAGGAAACAGATGTTGTAACCCTTTCAAAAAAGAAAATCACAACCATTGATTTAAATGATGAGGGATGGTCCGGCAACCACAAAAAAGGCCAAAAGGTGCCCTTTAACTGTGCCCAAAGCAAAGCCTTGCTGGGCAAGAGACAAAACAAACAACCAAATGTCAGATAAAATGGACTGGAGGTCAACCTGGCATGTGTAGCACTAAACCACAAATTAGTTCCAATGATAGGCATATACAGTTTTTGTTGGAGATGACATCCACCACCTCCAGAGGAAGGTCAAAGGTGTACAGTTTGAGCCGCTCAATCTCCAAGCATGAAGGTGGAGATTGGGAAGCCTTGGGTACAGAATCCAGCCCAGTTGCTGTGGTAGCCAGTTCTCTGGGACAGGTAGCCTGATTGGAGGACAGATGTTCAAGCCCAGGAGATCTAGATACCATACTCTCCATGCCCTCTCTGGGATCACTAAGATGACTTTGGCCCGGTTGGCCCAGATCTTCTTCAAAATTCTGAGCAAAAGATGTATCGAAGGAAAGGCATAGAAGAGTACAGAGTTCCACTTTAGGTGGAACGCGTCCCCTAGCAAGAGTGCCTTGGAAACTCCAACGAGCAGAATCGCAAACATTGCGTATTCTTGGCAGTGGCAAACAGATTGACCCATAGTAAATTCTCTTGATTCACGGAAAAGACCTTGCACCACCTCTGGGTGTAACTGTGCCTTGTGATCTGCAAGCCGTCAACAGCTAAGCTCATCCGCCCTATCATTCAAAGATCCTGCCACATGCTTCACCATCAGGAAAATTATTTAATTGTCAAGGCATTTCCAGTTGCACAGGGCCTCCTGGCACATGGTCAGCAACCCCACCCAATACCACATGGCAGTGGTGTTGACTGCAAGCACTTGTACCAGCCTTCCTTTGATGGATGAGAGGAAAGCTTTCAACACCAAACAGATTGCTTTCAGCTCCAGAAGACTGAAATGGAGGTGGGACTCTGCCAGAGACCTGAGGCTTCTGACCTCCAGATCTCTCATGTGGCCACCCCAAGTCAGAAGTGACGCTGTTGTCACCACTGGCAGCTGTAGGTAGGCTAGGGAAATGTCTGCCGCTGACCCATTCGTGGTCCAGTAACCACCACTGCAGATCTCTTGGAGTTTTCTCTAAAATCTAGACATGGTCAGGTAGGTCCCCTTGAGGCTTCACAAATCATTGCAGGGCCCACTTATGATACCTGGCATACTGTACAAGCAGGAAACAGGAGGCCATCAGTCCCAGCGGCCTCCAAGTCGACCTCACTGAGATCCAGGACTGAGACTGAAAGTTCGGGATAATAGCCAGGAATGTCCTGTGCTTTCCTTTATGGAGGAAAGAGAGGCATGAAGATGGACCATGTACAGAAATGAATCCGAAAAAATAGGAGCATCTGAGAAGGTGTCAGGTGCAAATTCGCCTTGTATATAGTGTATCTCGAAGATAACAGGAGGTTTGCAATAGTCTGGAAGTGGTTCAGGACTTCCTGGGGCGAGCCCGACTTAAACAGTCAGTCATTGAGGTATAGAAAATAGGGACTCCTGAACTCTGAAGTTGTGCTGCTACCATGGCCATCACCTTTTGTGAACACCTGAGGGGTGCTGGTGAAACCAAAAGGAAGCACAGTAAACTGAAAATGTCCCACCACAAACCACAGATAGTACTTTTGGGCCTGTGGGCAGGGTATATGGAAATAGGCTTCCTGCAGATTCAACGTCACCATACAGTCTCCAGAGTCTAGGCCGACAAGTGGTGGGCCAGTGTGAACATTTTGAATGTGTCCTTCCAGAAGAAGGTCTTGTGAGGGCACAGTTCTAAACTAGGATGAAGGCCTCCCTCCTTTTTTGGCACCAGACAGTAGCAGGAAAAAGAACGACAACCCTCCTTTGGCACAGGCACCCTCTTGATATCCCCTTTTGCCTAAAGGGCTTGCACTTCCTTGTTTAAGACAGACAGATGGTCCTCCGTTCTTTGGGTCGAATTCTGTGACTTTTGGACCAGGAAGTGTCTTCCTGTGCTTGCCGTTATAGACTTCCACTTTGCGGTCCCATACGGCCTTCGGGTTCATAGATGCACAGTCACTGCCGGCCTTAGAGGTGTAGCTAGCTCCCTAACACCACAGGCAAACTTGATGGTAATCTGTCACAGACGTTTGCTTGTGACAGTCCCTACATCATTTAAACACTGTTGTTTTGAGAGGTGACATGTCGCTGGCATGCCTAATTCATTTTTTTGTGGTAAAAGCATTTATGAAAGTGACTAGAAGATTATCCGGATCCGAGCCTGGTGGTGCAGAAAGAAAATAATTTATGTCACTGGGTAGGAGTGGTGTCTATATAGGCTCAGCACATCATTTCAGGAAAGGAATGGCATCAGTGTGGAGCTGCAAAGCTCCACCTTACAATTCACAGAAAAGTTTCTGCATTCAGTAAAACGTTCTAAAAAGATTGAAAACCCACTCAATGAATTCAGAGTTATTTATTGAAGTTCATTTCCAACAGATATTGTAGACAATTGAGCAAAAAGCCTTAAGGTCCAAAGTTAATTGTAAATCCTTTTTAAGTAGAAGTCGTGGACATTTTGGACAGAAAAGCCAGAGAGCTGACACATGTTAGGCCCCCTTTGATGAGTCGACCTGGAGCTTTTTCAAGGCTGCAAGATATTGATGGTAAAGGTTCAGTTTGTGAAGAAGCTGTAATGGGACTAGAAGGTGTGTTTCATGCCGATTGTTGGATGTCTTTTAGAAGGAGGGAGTGCCTAAAAGTGCCCAGTTAGTTCAGTGCAATGATATAAAATGGAAGGTGTAATTAAGAACACTGCCTTGTGAGGGGAAGTATCCAAGAATTCCTAGGAGAAGGAAAGAATTACCGAGCAATTTGGCGGATAGCTTACATGTGATAAATTGTAGTCAAAGTAATGATTTCCTTTACTACTCAAGGATGAGTCATGCACCTCTAGATGTGCTATGTATTAGTACAACAGATGCTGGTGAAGAATGGTTAGTATCCTATTTTCATTGTAGGTGCAAAGTTACAGAATCCTTCTAGTGATGTTATATTATATTACCAGTAGGTGACATAAATAGACAACTCATACCTAAGGCGTCATCAAAGTACATCCATTTTAAGAAAACATATTGGTTGGTCATTATATTCCATCTGTTTAAAACAATTATATTATTTAAAATATAGTATTAATTATGGTGCTGTAGAACAGATCATAATATAGATAAGTATGTCATTGAATACTAATAACATGTTAATTTATGTCTCTAGTCATAAACAGGAATGTAGCCAGTACAAATCTAGAGTAAGAAAAACTGTTGTGTACATTTTAAGAATTGCAAAAGCGTTATATATATATATATATATATATATATATATATATATATATATGCATAGTACTCAAACTGATCAATGCCCCAAGAGAGAAAACTTGTTTAAATAGAGATGTTCACAGCAGCTCTTTAAAGAGAGCAAATGGTTCCCATAGTTTTTAAGTCAACTGCAAATCCAAAGTACAGTGGACCAAAAATTACAAAGGTAACTAATCTGACATGCTAAAGAAGCTCGGAACAGTTCACAGTTCAGGTTCATAGCCTCGGAGGGAATGTTGAATAACTGAAAATATTGCACAGTACGTTTTAGGTTAATTAAGCAATAAGTGGCATTTGGTTTAATATTAATTTATGTCTGAATTGGGACCAGTGTCTCGATTCCTATTAGAATCGTACGTTATCTGTTGCTCGCGTTTGAATTAAGGATGATGGCATTTAACACGTCTATTTGTTTGGACAGGGCGTTTCAGAAATATTCATAACAGGCTGCAATTGGTATGACATTGACTGCTTATTCAGTCCATGTAGGGAAGGGCTTGTGGAATGGTATGTTGGGTTAGTTACCTTCGTAACTTTTGGTCCACTGTACTTTGGATTTGCGGTTGACTTAAAAATTATGGGAACCATCCGATCACCCGTGAAAACATAGAAAAGGACATTCCATAAGTAGAGAGAATTGGGCCATAGCAATTTGTTCTTTGGATTTACTTCTATATGGCTCTACCTCTCAGCCCCTAAATTTGTAACTACATCTTTTCAACTCATAATAATATGACGGATCACCACAACAGAGGTGAACAAAGAAACAGTTGTCTTAATCAAGTATTTAATACAACAGGTGTTGGCCTAAATCGGTCGAATACTCTAAACCTGTCCTCTGCCAAAAATACCTTTCAAGCCCTGGAACGAGTTGGTGGGAGGCAGCTTCATTGAAGAAATATGATGAGCATTACCTTATACCAAGAGTCTCAGAATTCTGATCTTTCCACCTGTTGAAACCACTTCCCAAGAGAGGCTCAAACAATGGGAAGCCAACTTATAGACAACCTCAAACAACAAGTTACGACAATTGATTGAAATAGCAGAAGAGGAATTTGAAAAATATCGGGATGAAGTGGACATACTTAAAAAACAAATTGAAGAAGCAAACTGGGGTGAAATCACCAAGAAAATTTACGACATTCTGAACAAAGTAATAGGTGAATATGAAGAAGACATAATCCAAAGGAAAAATGGAAAATGTCGTTGAGATCTTACCGACCATCAACTTAGTAGTTTATACTTTCAGCAAAAAATATGACAACATCAAGACATTCCACTCCTCCATAGAATTACACAGTTGCTCTGAGACACTACCATCATCAGAGATAGACTCTCCAGAGGAAACAGGTACATGCCAAACATCAAGACCAGGAGTACATTTTTACAAAGAAGTAAGAAGACATTGTCTAGGCACAGCTCAAGACAATTGCACAAGACCACCAAGTTCCACAATCCCAGAACCCAGTACATTGGGAATACAGACACAGGCTTGCAGCATAGAAGCCAAAAACAAAACTTAAACAAGGAACTGATTGTCAACTTATCTGATAAATCTCTATCTAAACCTCAAACTGAGATCCTAACTAAGGGCCTTTCTTTTTGCCCCACCCGAAATTAAGACCTAGTCCAAACAAAAATAAACTTCAAATTTACCAGAAAATTGAAACTCTGATCTTTTTTTGCCACTCACGAATGTGATAAAACCCACCAGGACTGGAAAATTCATAAAAATGTTACTAGATCTGCAGGTCAAGTAACTTAAATAATCTACTCAACCTCACTGTAATGTACTTGACCTGTAAACGGGTCACAAATTGTGTGATCCTAGGCAAAGAGTCTACAGAGTGTCTTTTTCTTAATTCTCACATATGATTGTGCCTTCAAATATGTGAGCTCAGCATATCTGCAGTACAAAAAAACTATTTTGTTTGATTAAGTAGACTAAAGTTTGCTGCATTCATCACAAGAATCTAGCCCACATACCAATGAGGCCTAGCCCACATAACCTAGGACTTCTTTTAGTTTACTAACAAGATTGCCATCAGGGCAGGAGTGTTTCTCAGTTTGTTTAAACACTCAGGCCCTCATTCTGACCCTGGCGGTTTGAAACCGCCAGGGCAGAGGGCAGTGGAAGCACCGCCAACAGGCTGGCGGTGCTTCCTGGGGAATTCTGACCGCGGCGGTAAAGCCGCGGTCAGAAAAGGGGAACCAGCGGTTTCCCGCCGGTTTTCCCCTGCCCCAGGGAATCCTCCATGGCGGCGCTGCATGCAGCGCCGCCATGGGGATTCCGACCCCCTTCCCGCCAGCCTGTTCCTGGCGGTGAAGAGGCTGGCGGGAACGGGTGTCGTGGGGCCACCGGCATGGGCAGCGCAGGGGCCCCCTAACAGGGCTCCATAATGATTTTCAGTGTCTGCCTTGCAGACACTGAAAATCGCGACGGGTGCCACTGCACCCGTCGCACAGCAGCAAATCCGCCGGCTCCATTCGGAGCCAGCTTCATCTTTGCTGAGGCTTTCCCGCTGGGCCGGCGGACAATCTTTTGCAGATCGCCCGCCGGCCTAGCGGGAAAGTCATAATGTCCCCCGCGGTCATCTGACCGCGGGCGGTGTTTGGGCGGTCTCCGCCCGGCGGGCGGCGCCCGCCGCCCGCCGGGGTCGGAATGACCTTCTCAATTTTATTATATATTACTAGTCCATGATGTGGTAACATACTGTCATCTACACACAGTAACTTTCCAAGAAATGTCAAAAACCTCTCCACTAACTTGCAGCTTTACTAATAAATCTATATAGTGTATTAACAATCTGTGAAAACTGGGTTTCAGAAAACATATCCTTTGCACATCAAAGGGTAAAGTATTCTGATTTGTTTTCATCCAATTAAAATATTTTTTCATCACATAGAAATATAAAAAAGGCTTTCACAATTACTGACATATATTTTGAAATGTTTGCACAGTTGGCTTAGTCATTTAAATGTTGTGTGTTAGGAAAAACCTGACACCCTATATCCTTTTATTTTACTTTGTAAGCAGCAGGTTACACAGTTCACAAAGTCCTGGAACTCTGCAGTCAGAAGGAAAATGATTTGTTAGAAAACCTGACTTTTGACCTCAGTCTGTGAACAGAGAGCAAATGTGACATAAGAACAAGATTTAAAGGCATCTTTTATTGCCCCTCCACTTTTCAACGAAACAGAACAAGTAAGTATTAAAAATAGCTCGACCTGATCAAATAATACTCGCCAATGTGAGTGGTCGAGCTGATTTTTTGAGCCCTGCCCACCCTCCACAACAAATTTCTACGAGTGATCTCACAGTTCAAGACCTAACAACCATACAATTACTTAGCAACCTTTCCAGCACTGAGGAGCATGAACAATCACTAACTGAGATAGCATTGGAACTCAACATTGACACATCACATACCAAACAATCTAGATTACCAACAACATCTACTTTCACACCAATACTACCATCAGGCAACACTATTGACCTTTTCTTCACAGCCATAAAGGAGGACCTTGATCGGGAATTTCAAAAATACAATAGAAAACAAAAATATCTTCCTCTGAATACCAACTTCAAACAAAGGCAGGCAATACGTGAACTACAAACAGATAATGATATTCAGATTAAGAAAGCGGATAAAAGGGGGCATCAATCTCAATAAAAGGGACTATCTTCAAGGGCGTATTGACAAATCAACGGTACCACATGCTATAAAAACTTGCACGCAATCCAACACAGGAGGGCCAAGTGAAACTAGAAGAACTATTGGACCACTGGGATTTAAGGGAAATTCTTACCCCGGAAGAGCGCAAATTCATATTTATCAAACACCCGACTACACCCACCTTATATCTCCTCCTGAAAGTACACATGGGGGGTTGTCCACCTAAAGGTAGACCGATCATCGCAGGCATCAACTCCATCTTCTCGAATTTGGGCATTTTTATTGATTCTGAACTACAACCTTTTATGAAGAACTTACCTTCCTACATCAAAGATACAAAGGACATGCTTCAAAAACTTCAAAACATTGATTGGCAATCAGACTATATACTAGTAACTATAGATGTGGTCAGCCTCTACACCTCAATCAAACATCAAGATGGCATTGAAGCAGCACAGGCATGTTCATCCACTAGATCAGTACATTTTCTTGAAAGAAATAAAATGATTATCACTATGCTGTCCTTCTGTCTCAAAAATAATTTCTTTCTCTTCAAAAGGCGATTACTATCTTCAGCAGCAAGGGACCGCAATGGGAGTTCACTTTGCTACACTGTACGCCTGCATCTTTATGGGAGAAGTAGAAAGACACTGGCTCTGGAATGAAACTGAGGAGGACTTCTCACAACACCTGATCTTCTGGGGCTGATGTACTGATGATATTCTCCTTATCTGGCAAGGTCAAGAATCCCACCTTCAACAATTCTTATACACTCTCACACCAAACAAGTAGGGAATTGAAGTGACCTATCAGATCTCGAGGAAATCTCTTGAAAACGTGGATCTCACTCTCTATATAGATAAAAACTGGTTGCATACCCGGTTCCATTGAAAAAACAGCTGCTAACTCTATTCTTCATCAACCAGCTGCCACCCACAAAGTACAGTACGTAATATTCCAGCAGGGGAATATAGACAGGCCAGACATAACTGCAGCAACATAGAGGACTATGAGACAGCAGCATAAATTTTTTTGGGACGTCTATCTAAAAGAGGGTACAAAACATCTGAACTGAACCATATCAAAGAGCACTTTGTTCAAATTGACCGCAATGATATTTTGAATAAGGGTAAACCTATTACCAAACAGGCACCTCTCCGCTTCATCACCCAGTTCCACAATGGTCAACAATATATCTGCAAATCGCTCCACAAACATTGCTACCTACTTACTAAAAATCCCTCAATCGCACAGAATATCCAACCAGTCCCACAGATGGGCTTTAGAAGAGCACCGAATCTCAGAGACAATATATGCTCCTGCTTCTTTCAAGAAAAGAACACTGTGAAACATTTCTTGAAACAAACCACAGGATTCTACACCTGCACTAACTGCTCAATATGCAAACTGGGCTTATCGAACTCTAAGGAAATTGCCTTCAATGAACACCATTTAACAATAGGTGATTTCATCAACTTTGAAAGCACCAATACAGTCTATCTCATTACCTGCCCCTGCAACAAGACCTTCATAGGCAGTACTACTAGAGCACAAAAACTGAGAATACAGAAACACTATCCAAATATACAAAAGGACGATGTAAGACTCCCATTGGTTGAACACTTTGTCAAATGCTATCCGTTCACATATACTTTTAAGTTTTGTGGCATAAAAAACTTAGACAACATACTCGAGGTGGGAACCTCGAACTAAAACTACAACAATGTGAAAGTACTCTTATTATTCGCTTTGACACAGTTCGACGTGGTCTCAACAATGATGCAGAATGGCTTCATTGAAGAAGTGAATGATTTGAATGTTAATTGACTCTCTCAATGTTTATCCACTATCAATATTCACCTGTCATTTAAATTTGTTGAATGATTAAATAGGATGGATCCTACACTACACCAACACACAAAATAATCTCTTAAACACGCATATAAGTTAGTAGCCATTATCCCCCTTTTCTCGTAGATTTAAACTTTCCAACATGAGAATTATGATGGCTTAAGAGGGACGGTTATCAAATCTGTAGACCTCCTCATTCGCAACTTTGACCAGCATCTATATACTTTATTTCCTTTAACACCCCTCAGGCAGTCATATCAATATTTAGTCTATATCAAGTACTGTAAGGGGCTCATCTTTCACTGGTTTAATTTCCATACTAATCATTAATATTTTAAGATCTAGTCTAACCTTGACATAACTGTCAGCCCCATTTTGTTCCTCGGCGTAGACTAAAACTGTTTAAATATGGCTGCATTTCCAGTGCTATTCATTCTCATTACCCCCTAGGGGTCATAATAACAACAATTTCCAATTTATCAGATTAAATATCAAACATGACATTTAAATTTAATTAAACATAGGGCTGACACGTATATCAGTGCCACAGTGATTACGAACACTGTTGGCAACTTTAATGGTTAATCAGCTGGAACGCGCTATCTGTAATAAACAAGATCTTTCCATTTCAAACATGGCCACAATTATAACCTCTTCCTCTGTCTGTCTCTTGGGACAATAATAATCAAAGAAGGACTTTGGGAAATAAACAAAAATGGAGCTGGCCTAAGACACTGCAGCGCACTGAGGGATTCGGCCCAGGACATTTAGGGGGTCATTCTGACCGCCAGGGCCACGAATGACGGAAGCACCGCCAACAGGCTGGCGGTGCTTCCCTGCCCATTCTGACCGCGGCGGTAAAGCCGCGGTCAGAAAACCGGGTCCGGCGGTTTCCCGCCAGATTTCCCCCGGCTGGGCGAATCCGCCAGGGCAGCCCAGGGGATTCTGACCCCCTTCCCGCCAGCCTGTTTCTGGCGGTTTTCACCGCAAGGAACAGGCTGGCGGGAACGGGTGTCCTGGGGCCCCTGGGGGCCCCTGCACTGCTGATTCCACTGGCATGGGCAGTGCAGGGACCCCCTAATAGGGCCCCAGCCTGCTTTTCACTGTCTGCCTAGCAGACAGTGAAAAGCGCGACGGGTGCAACTGAGCTGGCTTCAGTGTTGCAGGCCCCTTTCCCGCTGGGCCGGCGGGCGCTACCTTGGGTAGCGCCCGCCGGCCCAGCGGGAAAGTTGGAATGGCCCCAGCGGTCTTTTGACCGCGGAGCGGCCAAATGGCGGTTCCCGCCAGGCCGGTAAGCCACCCGAGTAAAAGCAAGGGCACTGAGCATACCTTTCCATGAGCCATTTCTCCTACACGACTGATTAAGCAGTCCATGTCATACCATTTGCAGACTGTTATGAATATTTCTCAAACGCCCTGGCCAAACAAATAGACTTGTTAACTGCTGCCTCCCTTAAATCAAACGAGCGACAGATAACGTACGATTTTAATAGGAATTGAGACACCGGTCCCAATTCAGATATAAATTATTATTAAACCAAACACCACTTGTAGCTTTATTAACCTAAAATGTAATGTGCAATATTTCCAGTTAACTAGCATTCCCTCTTGGGCTGTGAACCTGAACTGTGAACTGTTCCGAACTTCTTTAGCATGTCAGGATTAGTTACCTTCGTAACTGTTGGTCCACTGTACTTTGGATTTGCAGTTGACTTAAAAATTATGGGAACCATTTAATCTCTTTAAAGAGCTGCCATGAACATCTTTATTTATACAAGTTTTCTCTTCTGGGGCATTGATCAGTTTGACTTTCTCATTTGCAACTTTGATCAGCATCTATATACTATATTTCCTTTAAAACCCCTCAGGCAGTGATATCAATATTTAGTCTATATCAAGTACTGTAAGAGGCTTATCTTTTACAAGTTTAATTTCCATACTAATCATTAATATTTTAAGATCTACTCTAACCTTTACATAACTGTCAGCCCAAAGTTTTCTCTCCGCATAGAACAAAACCATTTAAATATGGCCGCATTTCCAGTGCTATTCATTCTTATTACCCCCTGGGGGTCATAATAACAACATTTTCCAATTTATCAGATTAAATATCAAGCATGACATTTAAATTTAATTAAACATAAGGCTGACATGTATATCAATGCCACAGTGATTACGGACACCATTGTCAACTTTAATGGTTAATCAACTAGAACGCTCTACCTGGAATACAAAAGATCTTTCCATTTCAAACATGGCCGCAACTATCACCTCTTCCTCTGTCTATCTCTCGGGAAGATAATAATCAAAGAAGGACTTTGGGAACTAAACAAAAATGGTGCTGGCCTAAGACGGTGCTATACACCTGAACTGTCAACTGTTTCAAACTTCTTTAGCATGTCGGATTAGTTACCTTTGCATATATATATATATATATATATATATATATATATATATATATATATATATATATAAATGATGCTTTTGTAATTCTTAAAATGCACAGAACAGTTTTCCAGATTATTATTGGCTACATTCCTGTTTATGACTAGAGACATCAATGAACATGTTATTCGTAATCAATGGCATACTTACCTACAATATGATCTTTTCTACAGCACCATAATTAATACTATATTTTAAATGATATCATTGTTTTAAACAGATGGAATATAATGACTAACCAATATGTGTTCTTAATATGGATGTACTTTGATGACGCCTTAGGTATGAGTTGTCTATTTATGTCACCTACTGGCAATATAATATAACATCACTAAAAGTATTCTGTAACATTGCACCTACAATGAAAATAGGTTACTAACCATTCTTCACCAGCATCTGTTGTACTAACACATAGCATATCTAGAGGTGCATGACTCATCCTTGAGTAGTAAAGCAAATTATTACTTTGACTACAATTTATCACATGTAAGCTTTCAACAATATTGATCGGTAATTCTTTCCTTCTCCTAGGAATTCTTGGATGCTTCCCCTCACAAGGCGGTGTCTTAATTACACCTTCCATTTTATATAATTGTACTGAACTAAGTTTGGCACTCTAGGCCCTCCTTCTTTGTACATCACATCCAAGGATCTGCATGAAACACACCTTCTAGTCCCATAACAGCTTCTTCACAAACTGAACCTTTACCATCTATATCTGGTTGTCACAATGGGGGAAAGCAGAAAGCTGCAAGAGTGAGCTGAAGGGGCAGGGAGTGGCTGTAAATGGATTAAAGAGGCCGGAGATGGCTTCAGGATAACGCTGCCTCAGTATTCTGTTCTCGCACATTTAATTGTTGCTGCCGCATGTTTAAGAGGAGGGCTTTGGCCACTGCCCATTTTTATTTACAAATTAAGCACTGAGGCATTTCTGAGGAAACCTCGTTGTTGTGCCAGTCAGCGTGATGCACGATGAGTGGCGGAAACTAAGGTATGTATTTCGCCTGCGTCAACGCTGGTCGAGTTCCAGACAGCAACACTCACCGGGGCTGGGTCGATCCCGTTGCTTTCCACATGCGCTTCCGACTCTCTGAAGCGAAATTACTAATATTTTGCAGGGTGAGCCTTAGCAGGTAAGCAGCAGCAAAGACCGTATCGGGAGATGGTGTTACCGCATTGACAAGCCTCCCCAGCGCCGCTGTGAGGCAGTGGGTCTCAGCACCCTCGGAAGCAGTAACAACCTGGAGGCCCAAATGCAAACAGCGCACCGGATAATTTGTGGAGCTTTAAGACGGTGCTCCTAAGCACCCTTGGAAGCAAAAAGAACTTTGCAGCCCATCGAGAACAGCGTATGAGACAAGTAGTGGGGCGCAGCTCACCCCCCTCTTCAACAGCCCACCAGCAATATCATTGTCACTGTTATAAAGCGGCGTACAAAGCAGATAAAGAAGAACTGTTTATTCAGCTGCAAGTCAGCTGGGGTCAGCTGTGGACTCTCGAGATGACAAAAAATGCATAAAATTCAAAGCTGGGAGGAGCAAAGGAGGCGGGGGGATATGGTCCAAAGGCAGAGATGACAATAGTCAGCCATCACAGTTCTTCCAACAATGCTCCACCTGTCACCTCAAGAACAAGGAACGGGTTCCTAAGACTTCATCACACTGTCATGAGATCAAGGGCAGTCACACAGGGTTGTTGTGGACATCACTGGCTTATTTCAATCAGACAGCAATGGGTATTGCTACATACTGAGACACATTGGCTACTCCACACATCGGGGTGTGAACATGAGGAGACAGGGTGGACCTGGCCGCACTATTGACATTAACAGAGGGTTCAATGCCCAGAGTAATGACCTAAACAGGGGGCTCAAGCACCATGGAGTAGATGGGATTTTATTTCTCCCAGAGAATGTTGAAGAGAGAGTGGGTCAAGGAGAGCATTTTACAGCAGTACAAACTTGAATACAAGTTAAAGACAACTTTATAGGTAGATGGTTGATCGGGGTTTTCCCAAGGAATTCTTGGAGGAACTAGTGTCATGAAGGCCATTGGCACTTTGGCTACCAACGGATACTATTTAGAGAGCACAAAAATAAAATCAGTGAAGCACTTTAGTGTATTTTTTCATCTGATGGAATGCCAAGATATATTTAATAGGTTTCAAAACATGAATACTGAATTAAGTAAAAATGCTTGATCTATGGGCGCCGGAGATCGTCCATGGACTTGCATTTAATAAATGAGTTCATTCTGTAAGTTGTGGTCTTCATCTGCTTCAATAAACCACGGCATTATAAGATTGATTAGGACAGAAAAAGTCCAGGAGTGTACACACAGCGTCCGATTCTGCAGCATACATAGAAAGAGGAAAATGCCTTAGGGGGTTGCTTTTGTGGAGGAAGCTCACCTTCCTGCACAATAATCATCCTGCTTACAACGCAGACACCCTTGCACCTTGGTCAAGGGGCCTGCGTTGGCGCTAGGCAGCACATTGTGCGTTGCACTGGAAATGATCAAGAACGCACCATATAATGTTAAATACTGCACATTTCTGCCCCTTCCCTGCCACACAATGGGGTCCCGGGGGGGGGATCTGCCGAAGAATGAGGTCTCCCCCCGGGGTCTTTGGGGTGGTGGTATGGCCCACAATGGCAGTTGGCTATGTTTGGGCGTTTTTGGGGCGTTTGGGTGGGGAGTATATATGGTGCCATTTTGTTTGCTGGCCACCATTTTGTCAACAGGTGACACGGTGGCCGGTCTGTTTTTTGTGGGAACGTTTTTTTTCGCACTGGGGCAGATTTTGGAGCGTTTTGTGCGCAGCTATAGAAAAAAATATATATATAATACTAAAATATTATGCCTACAAAAATAAAATAAAAAAATAAACAAAGAAATCAGTGATACGCCGTATCCCGGGTAAAGTAGCCTTTCCGTATTTTTTGGCGTTTTTTGCATCGGAAAGGCTTACTGCAAGGTGCCATGGAAGGCGACTGCGTGAAGAAGGCACTGGCACTCTTGGAAAAGACCAGGCACATGGACCTCGTTAATCGTGAGGCCCTCTCTGCGTTGCTTTTAAAGCGGCACAGGGGGTCGCGGCTGCGGTTCTGGCATGTTCGCTGGCACGTTCCCCAATCAGGGCGGAGCAGGTGAGGAGGCGGGGGGCCCTAGGGCAGGCCTAAACCGCAAGGACAGGCCGCGTGGTTTTGATGGTGGCCAGCATTAGGAAGGGAGGCAGGGCATTGCTGCAGCCTCGTAGGGGTGGGGCTGGCGGTGTGAGGGCCACAGAGTCGAGGCCTGGGGGGGGGTTGGAGAACACCCACGGAAGAGGAGAGAGCGGGGGGGCTTAGGGGCCCAGCCAATGATCGTGGGGTTTCGGCGGGGCTATAACTAGTGCCAGTGAACAGGAGGAAGGTGCGGAGGGGTCAGGAGGGGTGGGGATTAGCAGTGCCAGACGGGGGCTTTTGGTTGACGGGAGCCAACAAAGGGGCCCAGATAGCCCGATCAGTGAGGGAGGCGAGGAGGCTCTTGACCAGGATGCGGATTTTGACCCCTTGGTTCCCATTTCCAGGAAGTGGACTACCATTTTACAGTGGAGTGCCACGGACAGTGAGGGTGAGGGCCAGGTGGATGGCTGTGGGGCCCTGGGGGGTAATCCCCCTCCTCCCCACCTCGCTGTAGATTTCCTGTGTGCGTCTACGGGGACCAGATGCCCAGAGGGAAAGGTAAGTCACAAGTAGGTGCGCTAAGGGAGCCGAGTGCACCGGGGGGGACCCTTGTGAGAAGGGGAGGGCAGCGGGGCGTCAGGAGGGTGTTTTGACAGGGGTAGTGTTCATTCCGGCACACTGGACCTTTGTTGGCAGGAAGGGAATCATGGACGTGCTGAGCCAGGTGAGCCTCGAGCGGCTCTGATACCCTGGTGGGAAGAGCAGGCGGAGCCCAGGGCAGCTGGCCGGAGTTCATCAACAGGCGGACAGGTGAAGAGGATATTGGCTGCGGACGGGGCGGTGTGGAGGTATGGGTTTAGCGCCCGCTGGCGTCGCCGCCTCTATGGAGCAGCGTCTGGGTCCATCAGGTATGCGTTCGGGTCTGTCCACGTGGCTCGCGGACGTGGATTTAGGTGGTGAGTGGCAGCAAAAAAGGCCCCAGCAGTGGGGGTGCAGAGCGGGGACCTATGGTGCGAGGAGGAGTGTGTTTTGGATTTTGAGGAGCGCAGCATTGAGGAAGGGGAGCTGGTGGACGAAGGAGAGGAGGACGGTTGGTGGGCAAACAGTGGGGGGCTCGGCATTTGCAACCGTGGTCGGTTGGAAGGGTGTTGGAAGGAGCCCAGATGGCGAGGCAGAAGGCACAGGAGCGGCCGCCGTCATTGACTTTAGGTGAGGAGGGGAAACTAGGTAACATGGTATCGGTAGCGGTGGAGGCGAACGAGGATGGGGGAAGGGGGCAGCCTGTTTGGTAAAGGGAGTTTACGTGGCGGATGTGGGTGTCGGGACAGACAGAGGGACGACAGCGCTGGAGCCGGTCAAAGGGGAAAACGGGACTCAGGCGGTAGCTGTTGGGGGGGTTCAGGGAAAGTGGGTGCGACAACGGTCGGTGACACTCAACAAGAGGATAAGGGAGAGCAGCCGGTTTCTAAGCGGGCGCATTTGCCCTGTATGGGGACTGCTAAGCCTTTGGGGGCCCATCTAATGCAGTCCACAAAAGAGAAGATTTGGAAAGGAGAATCTGTAGAGGTGCTCAAACTCCTGCACAGGGAGGTGCGAGCAAAGGAGGGTTCAAAGGAAAAAGAATTTGAGCTAGCTAAGCAGCCGAAGGTGCCCGTGAACATTGAGAATTGGACAGCGGCATTTCTAATTTTTGCCAGCGTCTATTGTTAGCGCTTTCCGGAGTGGTCAGTCGCTCTGTTTAAATACATGGATATAATACGGAAGGCACAATTCAACTATGGAGGATATGCGTGGCGGTAGTATGATGAGGAGTTTAGTGCGTGCGCGTATGGCAGCGGATCCAGAGGTAAAATGGGGGGAAATACATGCAGATTTATGGCAGCACACCATGGGCCCGGCCAAATTTGATAAGACCATCTTTACTGCCAGTGGGCTGCCCATCACCTATCGGCCCTTTCGGAAGCGCCCCACCTAAAGGGTGGGGAACGGGAGCGCTAATCAGCCAGGGTCAAGCGCATCGGGCAGTGGACGGACGGGGGCATGCTGGGACTACAACAAAGGGATCTGCTCCCGGGAATATTGTAAATTCCGTCACGAATGCTCAAAATGCTCAGGAAGACATCTGCTCATTCAATGCTCTGGGCATGCTTCCACTGGAGCTTCGGCAGGGCAAGGACAACGAACTTGGGGAGGGCAGCAGTCAGGAGCGAGCAGTCGGGACCAGAGGTTTAGACAGGGCCCTTCTGGAAAGGGCTCGTACTCCGGTTAAGGTGGACAGACTGGCTCTGTGGTTGCTGATATACGACAAAAAGAGTGATGCAGACTTGCTGCTTCGGGGTTTTTCATAAGGTTTCCGGTTGGGCTACACGGGTCCGCGGGAGCGGCGGTGGGTGGAAAATCTGCAGTCGGTGTGGGACAAGGAGAAGCTGGTCAGTAGCAAATTGGAGAAAGAGGTGGCTGAGGGTCGCATGGCTGGTCCTTTTTGTCAGTGGCCGTTGCCGAACCTTATCGTATCTCTCATTGGCGTGGTGCCCAAGCGGGAAAGAGGGCAGTATCGATTGTTCCCTGACACACAATGCAACAAGGTGACTTACTGCGCTGTGTCACTTTTTGATAAATGTGCCCCTGAATGTCTCAATACATGTGAAGCAACTGGAGGCGCGGTACAGCGTAAATGTAGAAATTAAATAACTTCTCGGACCTGTTTTTAGATTATGCCAGATGCCGATTTGAGACCCTTCAGGCTACAGTGAAATATAAGCACAATATACTACCTTTGTTATTCACTATAAAGCATACCTTTACAAAGGTACATCCCCTCAGTATTAATACATTTCACCATTTCTTACTTAGAATTGGTTGTTGGCTGTAAACGAACATTAGTAGTTGAAGGGGCATTGACTCATACCGTTACTTTCTCTCTCGCCGAAGTGCAGAGTTGAGTGAAAATATGCGATATAAACATAAATCCCAATAGATGTACAAAATTCCACTAAAAATGTGTAAGATTATGCAGTCGCTGTTAGTTTTAAATTTGATTTTCCCCATATACCTTTGGGTCCTAGTGTTGGATAGCGCTTACTTATGATTAAAGCTCACAGTTTTCCGTTTTTGCTAATTTTTGGAGATAAATACAGAAAGAAAACCATCTGTTTTAAAAGCCACAATATGCAGAAAATATGCTTCTTTTGAGGGAGTCTCCATGCTGTCCTTCATTGATTCAAGTCCAACAGCTGAATAGATAGACAGTATGGAGAGTTAAAAACAGGACGAGATTTCCCTAAATACAGGCATATGTTAACTCATATTTGCATACAACATAATGTTTCCTGCAGGTGTAGTGGTTTGTTATATTTGGCTCATTAATTTGTTAAAACAAGACAGGTATTGACGTATGAGTGTGTGTTTAGCAATTAAATAAATGTGGAAAAATACAACTTTACGATTTCATTCATCCTCAAAATACCAAATAAAAATGGATAAATAGTAAAAAAATGGCCAAAACATAGATATAGATAAATACAGACAAAATTGTTAAAAAAATAAATACCATAAAACCAAGAACCCTACTCATAATTTGTTTTTTCTTCTCTTACATATGAAGATGGCAGATGTGGTGTGCAAAGCTGATTTTTCATCTTAGGCTTGAGGAGTGGATTCAAGAACCGCAGTAAGATGTTGTCTCTTCGAGGCATGGTTGAGTTTCTGCTGCGGAACAGGAGACCGATCTGATCTCTCTGGACAACTCGAGACAAAGCGGTGAGTCAAGTTTGCCCCAGGTTTAAATGACCAGGCCACCCCAAAGACGGCTGCCGAGACATGTCAAACTCTTGTGGGAGTTCAGCAAATCCTGTGGTTCAAGTCAAATTAAGATCGCTGGAACAGCTGCGGAGTAAGTGGTCTTGCCTATTTACACCAAAAAGGCAGCACAACCATGCATATCAATAATACAATACCAATGACAGGGGGCTGAAATACCAACATTGGGGGCTGAGAATGGCCCATGTGTATGGGGGGCATAAGAAGGGGCACATTCCAGAGGATTTTGAGGGCAAGGTGGGGAAGTGCATAGTGTCAGAGTCCCTACACTAATGGATTTCTAACATTCACATGCTTGCATCAGCCCTGTCGTCAAGCTGGGAGCCCCACGGTAAAATAAAACATATGTAAAGCACCGCTTTAAGTGTGCAATAAAACTTTAAGTAGCCTAATAACCTAATTACAACCAATTAGAAATAATGAGAATAAAGACCACACCCTGAGAGGCTCTCATCCTTCATATTTCGTAGCAGTCATATGAAGGAATTGTTGTAATCATGAGCCTCTAAAGGGAAGGAGGGGAGAGGCATTTTAATCTATTAAATATAGCAACTCTGGAAAACTATATTTACAGGTTAGTAACTTTTTTCTACTCCAGAAATGGATCTTTCATATATTCACATGCTTGAATCAGAATAGCAAGCAGTCATTAATGTAATACAATTTTGCGCATGTTGAGATAATAGTAAATAAACAAGGCTCACATTCATTGTAAAAGCTGGCAGAGATCTGCTTAACCAACTGCAGTAACTCTGTGACACGGAATCAAGGCAATAGTACTTGGTAAAAGTATGTCTGTTCTTTCATGAAGCCGTCTGGCATATGTCCACCATAGGGACACCGGAAAATAGCGCAGTATATGTGGACATTCATCTAGTTGTATGTCCTGAGACCTGTCCATGACATATATAATGGCAGAGCATGCCCTGCGAGCTATGGTTTCTTTGGTACTACAGACAAATGTGACCTGGTAATGTATTGAATCTAAACGTAGAAGACAGATGGGCTGAAGTTAGTTTTACATGAGGAAGAAAGAACATCTTTCACCATAATTGACACTGCCATGGAAATAGCGACCACTGGCCTCTGTCAGTTGGCAGGTGCAGCAGTCCTATGGGTGTTTGGACAAAATATTTAATAAAAAATATTGTGATACAGAACTATTTTGTTAATAATATTGGGATGTCAAAAATATCATCAACAGGAATATCAGAGATAAGACTATCATTTTAAGTGCTTTTAATATTGTTGTAAAAAATAGCAAATTAAAAAATATTGTTGTATATAATATCATTTATAAGAGTTATTTTGTATGGCTTTTATTGTGCTTGATTACATATGTTAAATATGGTGTTTATTTGTGAGTTGAGTAGGTTAATTTATTACCCGTGAAAGTTTTTACATTTATATTTTTAGTTGTATCAATGTGCAAAAATAATGGATGTTGAGTTATTACGAGATAAGGGTGGGGATATTTTAAAAAGTGGATATTTTAAATCACATTTAACATTAATTATTTTAACAGTATTCAAATTAATATTATAAAATGTATATAGATATATTGTTATATTGATACATTTTTCTAAATACTAATTTACAATTTTTTTGAACATATATATATTAATGAAGTTAAATGCAAATTTTTAAATATGTCAAAAATATATATAATAATGTGAAATATCTGTAATTTTTTTAATAAAAAATGTATTGTTTAAGATATTTTGTAAATATTTTTTTTTTTAAATATAAAATATTGTAAGGATTTTTCTATTGAAAACGATGATGTCATTGTAAATACATTTTGTAATAAATGCAGGGATGTGAAACTCCTATTGCCTGACTCCCCGGACATATTGTTTGGGGTCAAGGGCAACAAGCTCATCTGTTTATTTTGTCTATAGGACAGGTAGACCTAACCCCCCTGTAGCACAAACCCTTCAGCTGCTGGTTTACAGATAAGGGAATTGTCTGCAGTTGAGGTAATATGTGTATTCATAATTTAATGTTCAGACTTGTATTTACGGTTCATTAATAAGAAGCCTTCATTATTAGGGTGAGCACTGTAAATAAATGTTTTATGGTTACAGTGCACTACTAGACAGTGGTTCCAATAACAAACATAAAAAAAGTGTACATACATGTTTGAAAAGTTTAACAATATGAGGTTAAGTATAATGCTCCCAGAATGCTCTCCGATTAGATGCAAATGATTGCAGGAGCTTGGAAGCAAGAGGGATGATTCCTTGTTTTCAAAATAAAATATTCAGAAAAAATGCAAGTAGGGAAAAAAGTTTTGCTACTATGAAATTTTAGGTGCTATTTCTTTGAAGCGTCATCTAGTCAAATGTGTTTTGATGCATGCTAGTATTTCTGAAAAAATATTCCTAATGGAAAATCAGTGTAACCATTTTCAACAAGATTATGGGAATCATGAAAATAAACAAGCACTGGCAAAGCCAATCGATCCAACATTTTTTGTGAGTCTTTTGGTTTCGTCAATGCATGTCTTGTTTTGATATGGCTTTTGTAACCCTTTATTTTTGTGCGAGCTGCCAGGCCCTCACTATTGTAACAAACCTTGGCAAATAGCAAAAAAAATGTTTTGGTAACAAAAAGCACACATTGCCACCAGTGTCCTAACAAAAGCACTGCAGCCCCTCTCCTGGGGGCCCACTTAGCACAGCACCTGTGCTGAGGGAGTCTGGGGGGGGTCCCTACATGTTCTTTGCAGGGGTGCACCTCCAGTTTCGTTACACCACAAATTGCCACAGGAGTTCCTGAAACTGAACAAAACAACTTTGTGTGCCAGTATGCTCCTTGTGGAGGAGCAGAATGTGATCACTCACAGTAAAGCCAGCTGATAGAGAGAGAAATAGAACTTTAATAAAAACAAAATGTCTTCTTTAATGCCAGACCTAATTAGGAACCCAATTCTTAAAGAAAGTCACAAAAGTGCACCCATGGTATATGTCTTTGAGATAATGGCTTTCATGAATTCACAAGCACTTACAGAAGTAGATCAGGAAATCGTGCTGCTACAAAATATTTGTGAACTGTATTTTAGCACGAGCAAATATGCATGTGTAGATTTGCTCATGTGAAAATCTATCTAGCGTTCAGTTTCCCTCCAACTACTTTTTTCCCAACCCTGGAAAAACTTCTAGTTCTGCCATTGTCAGGAGTACATTTCTAACCTTTCTCATTATGGGAAAAGATTAGAGAAGAGCTGGTGAAAATCCTTAGAACATGGAAGTTAGTAGGTTTGCAGACTCAATGGCATTCCGGCCCTGGAACTATTGATTACTGCTTCCTCCAGCCCCAGTACGTAGATATTCAGAAAGGTGGTGAAACAAAGAAATTGCTATAGGAGGGATCAAAATTGCAAGTATTCAAGCCCTACTATAGTAGTAGCCATGGCATAATCACAAAGGCTATTATCAGAGTTCTTACATAATGAGATTGCTGCAATAATTTGTTGCCGCACTACATGGCACCAAAGGGACAAGTAGATTGTGTTACAGGACAAGTAGATTTAAGAAGCGACCTGTCCCATGGACAAGTAGATATTGTATTAAATTTCACACCCCTGATATGTTCATTTTTATATTTACATTTATTTCCCATTTTTTTTTAATGTTTGCAAAAAAATTATAGAAACAGAATACACATGTACTATTTATGATGTACTAATTTATACATTGATATATATTTAAGGCTACACATTTATGAAAAAATGTAAACAAAATTGAAATAATTACATTTGTATTATGTTTAATATTGGAATGAGTTTTGTTGTTGAGAATATATTTTCTAAAATTTAAGAATTAAGAATTTAAATAAACATAATATTTAATTAGAAATTTATTTTATTTTATTATTTTCTGTTTGGAGTATGTTTTTTATGTTTATGTTATGTTTCAAATTTTAGGAATATTAGTAAATATTAATAAAATATATTTACTATTAATAGTGATAAACGTACTATTTAATATCTTAATGTTAAATTATAAATATAGAGGTTTTTAGTTTGGGTTGTGTTTTTAGGTGATTTTTATTTTATGTTATAGATGAAACATGTGTGAGTATGGAGTACTGATTGTGTATATACATTGTTTTGGTTGGAGCACCTTGCGTAAAATATTTTGGATTGTAGAAGAAATAGTAAATGCCACTCCTTTACTGTCCAACTCTGTCCCCAAATTTTGTTTAGATTGGATTGGGAATAGTACATTTCACCCTTTAGTGTCCAACACATTTCCTAAATTGCTTTAGACTGGAGTAGTAATATTAGATGTCACCCCGTTGGTGTCCAACACCTCCCCCAAATTAGTTTAGATGGTAGTGGGAATAGTAAACATTACACCATTAGTGTCCAACAGTTTCTTTAAAATTGTTTATGTTGGAGTGGGAATAGTATTTGTCATCTCTTTTGTGTTCAACACCTTCCCAAAATTGGTATAGATTGGAGTTGAAATACTAAAAGTCACCTCTTTAGTGTCCAACACCCTCCCCAAATTAGTGTAGATTGGAGTGGAAATAGTAAATGTCACCTCTTTAGTGTCCAACATTCTCCCCACATTGGTGTAGATTGGAGTGGGAATAGTAAATTACACTTGTATAGTGTCCAACTGTTTCTTTAAAATTGTTCATGTTGGAGTGTGATTATTTAATGTAATCATTTTAGTGTGAAATACCTTTTTAAATGTATTTCTATGAAGTAGGAGTAGTTTATGTTAATTCATTAGTATTGTTGGTGTTTAGAAAGATATTTTAAAGAGTAGTTAGCTGTATATTGGTAATCAATAAGATTATCAGTTGCATATTTTAATAGAATAAACACATGTAACATAATTAAATAGCATGTTGTAAATTTTCCAGGCTTTTTCTATTGCTTAACATTTTTAATACTTCCTAAATTATTTCATTTACATATTTTCAACATCATTTTAACATATGTTTTCTCAGGATATATCAAATAATTGTATATTTATATACTATTTGTGTATATTTTACAATTTGTTTACATTTTTACATTTTCTGACATGTTCTACATTTATAATTTATTCCATTTTTTAATATGTCTATCAGACATTTTTTACTCATCTTCCTATTCATTTTTAGGTGCAATTTTGTTGTACAGCTACCTTCAATTTTATAGCCTATTTGTGTTTTGTTTAGTCTATTTTCAGGATTCAGGTTGCAGTAAGGCACTGCTGTTACAATCAAAGAACCATATCTTAAATTTTGTGACAGCAAAGACATATTAGGAACTAATATATACTTAGGGCCTGATTACGACTTTGGCGTTCCCACCATGGGACCGACAAAGCCATGGGAAAGCCACCAACCCCATGGCGGTGGCATCCCCCCTTACATATTTAAATGTTCCTGCTGGGCTTACCGACCGGAACATTGTATCATGAGGTTCCCTCTGGGCTGCCCGGTGAAGCAGTGCCACAGTATTGGCCTTGGCTCCCTTGTTGCACCCGTGCGCATTCCGATGGTAGTGAACAGGAGGGCCCCTGCACTGCCCCTCTCATAAGCATGGGCAGTGCAGGAAGCCCCCTGCCCTGCTTTCCGCCAACCTTTCCACGTCGAGTTGACAGCCATGGAAAGGCTGCCGGGAATTGGGATTTTAATCAGCTAGACTGCACTGAGTTTAGCGCTACCCTGGCTAGTTACATCTCCGGCCTCCCTCGACCTGTCTGGAACCACGTTCCCAGCGGAGACAGGGCAGGCCCACCCGCCAGGATTGTAAAGTGATGGTTGGACCGCCACAGTTGCGGCGGTCTGACCATCACCATAGGCAAATGATCCTTGAACCACCAGATTCCTAATCAGGCCCTTAGGGCCTGATTACGAGTTTGGAGGGCTGACCAATGGCCTGCCATACCCATGGGGAGGAGAGTGAAGCGGAGCTGGAGGTCTCCCCCTGGCCCGATTACAATGTTTCCACTGGGTTGATTGGCGTAGACCTCTGTATTAGGAGGTTTCCACCAGTCAGCCCAGTGGGAACAGTGTGATGGCCTGGACCTTGGATCCCTAGGGAGCCGAGGCCTGTGTGCTGTTGCACATAGGTTGCCCCAAGCATCCTTGGAATGTGCACTGTCTTCCATAGCAGACAGTGCGCATTCTGAGGGTGCTGGGCAAGGGGCCCCTGCACTGACCACAACATGGTCATGGGCAGTGCAGGGGTCCCCTTGTGGCACCCAGCACTGCCTTTCTGCCAACCATGAAAAGCTGTTGACAAGGGAAGTTGTGATCATCACAGTGGTGCTGAACTCAGCGCCACCGTGGCAGACCACGACTTTGACCGCTGTCTGGCAGTGGCATCGTTCCCCTAGTGGTCTGACCACAAGGGTTGTAATCTGGTGGTTGGACTGCGAGGAGTGCAGCAGTCCGACAGCCACTGCGAGTTAGGCCTTTCATATCTGAAGTATCTTTGGACTTTCACTTAAAAGGGGCCTATCATTCTTAAAACATTTTTTCACAAACCTTACCACTCTAGTGAAAAAAGCTCTCCAGTAGCTGGATGGAAGAAGATGTCTACAATTTTACTTGAAAAAAACTAGAGACTTCAGAAAAATCTATTCAATTGTTGATAGCTTATAGACTTCTAGAAAAGAACAGGCCATTACTGTATCTATATCCTCCTCTGTAAAAATAAGTGTCCTCTTCCATTAGCCCCTCCAAAGGCACAGCTCCTTCTTTGCTGTAACATTTAAAAGGACATACTGCAACTGAGTCAGTTTCCTAGACTGAATAGCCGCATCTATATGCTTGTCAAATAATCTCCATAATATGCCATGTCCCCTACAGAGTAAGCACTCCTGGTCTAACAAAGTTGCTGTATCTCCATATGTCTGCTGCCCCTCCTGTCGGAAGCCATTGATTGTTATGTCCATGGCAGTGTCAATCATGGCGGAAGATGATCTTCCTCCTCACAAAAATAAAGCTTTGACATTCAGCCCTTTTGTCTTCTAGGATTAGATCCAAATATTGTGCGATATCACACCACATTTGTATATAAAACATTTCCAAAATCGCCATAACATTTCAAGTTTGACTAGGAATTGCAGAAGTTGCGAAGATTTGTTTCCCAATTTTAATAAGTCTTCTGCCTTCTCTATCTGGTGGCGCAGAAGAAGGGGTGTGGGGGTGTAAGATCTCCTTTGTGCAGCCTGTATTGCGACAGAATCCACTTGCGGATGTCCAATTAAACATACAGGAGTATTATCAGGAGCCTTATATTTCTTCTCATATGTAGAACATAACTGGTCTAATATTGGAATGGCTTGGATCCGCCTTTGTTCCTTGACATCAAAAACAAAACAATCTGTCTCTTTTGTTGGTATATGTTGATTGAATCTTTTCTACACCCTCTCAATCAAGCTATGAAACCCCCCAATGTTGTTGGGTGGGGTGCTTGACAGTTGCTTCACCTTCTACATGTGCAATGTATTAATTTCAATCAAGGCCAGTGGTGCCATAAGGGGAAAGAGGAAGTTCTCTCTTCCTCTTTTTGATGTTCTGTATATAGCTCCATTGGTGGAGCATTAATTTCTGTAGGAGATTGTATAGGCATGGTAGTACGAACCTGATGAACTCCAGATGAGTGAGAGGAGTAGTGGGCAGATTTTGAGAGGGTTTTGGTGACAATGAAGGAGGCTTTTGCCTTCCTTGTGACTGAGAAGGAGGATCAGGAAACATCTGTAGTAATCTGTTGTCATCATCACTCATAAATCTTTAACTAGGGACAAGGGCACCTGCATCATCGGTTGAATCCTTGCATGAAATTCAGCACTGCAAGGATACACCTTGTACTGCCATTCTTCTTCACAATCCTGAAATGTTTAAAAATGAAGGAGTAGGAGAGGCAAGTTCAGGCTGTCTTTTATAGAAATATCCAGGTTTCTTTACAGTCCTAATCTTCTGTGTCTTGGCTCTGAGGGCCTTATTCACAAAAGCCAAACTTACACTTTTGTGGATGCTCTCGACTGTTTGCTATTCACAAATGTATTTTACAAGTAGTATCTTTATGACTGAGGAGTCTCCATATCTAAAAATATAGGACTGCCCTATTTGCAGAGACTCCACAGTCGTAAAGGTACTTCTAGAAAAAACACCTTTGTGGATAACAAGCAATCATAGACTTACACAAAAGTAAATCAGGCTCCAAATGTTTAGGTATGTTGGGCTGGATGCTGGTTCAAACAGGCCTTTGTCCTCTAATTCATAAGCGTCAATTAGATGTTGTGAAAGAATCAGAAAATCTTTACTTGGTAAAGTATTCTCTGGGATTTGAGAAAGTGGGATACCTCTTTCAGAGATTACAATGACTTTTCTTTGGAGAAGTAGCAGACTTTGAAGCTGGTAATGAAGAGATTGTCAAGAATGTCTTTGTGGACAGAACCATCCATGGTGTTGTTGTTGCTATTGTCAGTGGAACTGTGGTTAATGATAATGGAGAGGATGTGCTAGTCATCATTGCTGACATTGTTGTTGATAGTACTACCCACGATGGTGTCTATGATGATGATTGTTTAAGCAAAATCTGAGACATCTTTGGTTGGCATAGTAATTTATGAGGCTGGCTTCATATTGGGTTTGTCAAAACCTCAGAAAGATATATGGTGTCTGAGTTTTTCCTCTGCACTTTCTTGGATGGCTCTTTTGATAGAGATGGTGATCTGTTTGAAGTTATGACACCTTTCTTTAGAATGTGACCTCTTGTGGTGCTTTTTGCACCTTTTTGAGATATCAACAGAGTCCTTTTCAGAGGATGGTGATCCTTTGGCTTTAGATTTTCAAAGCCAGATCAAAAGTCTTCCCTCTCTATCTTCGAGGGTTATGGTGGAAAACGTGCAGCACATTTTACAGTTTTGGTCTTATAGGTAGGGTGGAAGTAATTTATATTTATTCTTTGTGTGGATCTTCAGAGTGAAGCCTCCTTTTGCCACATGTTTCACAAGGTCTGAAAATGCCTTTTTTGGATGTTTCAGACATAACTGAAAAGTCTCTCAGAAAAAGGGTGAAGGAAATTTAGAAAACATTCATCTACTGAGTGGAATAAGCTGGAGTCAGGGGACTTCCTTTAATCATAACATGCAATACAAATCTGAAAGATGTGTGCCTCTAAAGGTGAAGACTGATTGTCTGTTCTGTTCATTTTAAATGAGGTGAATAGGATTCTTAAAATAGGGGTGTGAGGGGAGCTCCACTTCTCTGGTGGAGCTAATGGAGTTTTTGAAAGTTTGCACTCCTCTTGGAGCACAGAGTTAGTCCAAAAACTCGGCTAGCCCGCCAGCAGAGGGGTGTTCACCCGGTGTGCACTGCAGCCCAATTATGGACCACACAGCACAAGCGCAGACAGTCTGAGCTTGTGCTGTGCAGCCCATAACTAGCCTGCAGGACGCACCAGAGCAGAGGCCAAGAGGGATGCAGCCGCTGCGGACTCGGCGCCGTCGGACCTCAAGGAGGACCCCCTGAAAGACCCAGGTAACTCCTCATCTCTTTCTTTTTTCATTGTTTATGCACTCTGGTGCCCAAAGAAGGACTGAAATGTCAGCTTTCGCTGCCTACGGCCCTGGCCTGACTTCAGCAAAAGCTGCTGTTTCACACCTCTTGTGCACTGGCCTGTCTCATGTGCACTACACACGGGGCAGGCTGGTGCACAACAGGCCGGCCGACCCTGTTTAGCGCTTCCTAGATCTGGCTCATTCATGGCTCCACGGGTCATGGAACTCTGCCTCTGCAGAATTCCACAGAGTTTTTATTCAACTCTGCAGAATTCCGTAGAGTCGGACTCCATGAACTTCGCCCAGGCCTAACTTAAAAGTGTTAGTGCAGCCTTAGCGCGGCTTTATGTTATTGTGGGTCTCCCAGCTCATCGCTGGAGGTCATTCAAGCATGTGACTCTATACAGTGGGGTGACAGATAGCAGATATCAGGTCAGGCTCCAATTGGGCACACAGCTCTGTGATTGTGGCCCTGTCCAGTCTATGTTTGAGGATAATGTGGCTGTACTCCAGTGTTGCCAAGTTCACCCCAGTGGTCTGTACACGGGAGTATATCTCCATCTCCTATTCATCTGCAGCAGTAGCAATCTAAGGGACACAAAAGTGAGGATCCGGTCGCAAACTGAACAATGGAGCTACAACAGTAGTTTGCATCCTGTAAACATGTAATGGGTCATTGTGATTTGTCCAGCATGTGCTAATATATCATGTGAGGCAGCATTATTCCTGAGCCTGCCCCCCCCCCCCGAAATGGCATCCACCTGTCCTGTGTGGAAGTGAGGTAATTCTGCTGACTTTGTGCGCAGTTGCAGGAGGTGGTCATGAACCTCCCTGCAACACCTCTTTGGTTAACATTGGGCCCTATGGGGTACAGGGGCCAATGGTGATCTATGCCGGCGGTGACGGTATGCACGGCCGTGGACGTGACTGCCATTTTCTATCATATTCCTCACTTGCTACCTCACCTTTCATAGGAGAGGACCTACACTGCATGTGCTGCTGTAACCTGTGTCCGGAACCTACCATGGCTGGTCTGACCGGGGAAAGGGCCCCAGCCTTCACTTCGGAGGAGTTGGAGAGACTGGTGGATGGGGTCCTACCCCAGTACGGACTGCTTTATGGACCTCTAGACCAACAGGTGAGTACACTGTGAGCACAATGCATGTGGCATGAATGCATAGAGTTGTGTGTGTGAAGGACTCGTGTAAGGGGGGGTGGGTGGATGTCCTCTGGGCGGCGTACAGGTTGTGTGCTGGGCCATGTGTGTGTAAATGGTGATGGAAACAGGTATGGTTGGCCATACGTGTAACAGGCAGGACTGTTTGTCTAGAGCTATTTTCCTGTGTGTCTTGCCTCTGCAGGTCAGCACCCATCAAAATAAGGGTATATGGCGTGCCATTGCGAAGGACATGCAGACCCTGGGGGTTTATGGCAGGCAGAGCACCCACTGTCGCAAACGGTGGGAGGACCTGAATCGCTGGGCACAGAAGACGGCAGAGGTCCAGCTGGGGTTGGCTTCCCAACGAGGAAGGGGTGCCCATCGAACCCTGACCCACCCAATGGCCTGCATACTGGCGGTGGCCTATCCAGAGCTGGATGGGCGCTTGAGGGCATCACAGTAGCCACAAGGGGGTGAGTACAGTGCCCATCATTACAACTTATGCATGGTAGAGTGGTATTGGGTGGGGGATGTGTACCAGTGGTTGCCCCTAGACCAGGCCTGATATTGCAGCATAGGTCCCCTGGTGGTTAGGATTCAGCAGGGAAAATCTTGGAACTTAGCTCGTAGGAATCCACTACTGGTCAGGCTGCGTGGGTCCCAGGTGTGCTGCATTTGGCGGTCTTTGCCCCTCCCCATGCCTTGCCCGCTTACTATTCCTCTGGTAGTGCAATGCATATTGCTTAGGGCTGTTCCCTGTGTGTGACAGTGCTGTGTACGCCAATGGTGGTGTTGGTGCAGCCATTGACCAAGTGTATCCCTTTCCTCTTTCCTCACTTTTTTGTTTTGCCCTCCTGTCCTTATGTGCATTAGCATCATCTGGCAGAGGAGCAGAGGCACTGGCGATGGAGGGACCTGCATCCCACAGGACCCAGGAGCCAGAGTCCACCGATGGGGAGGGCACCAGTGGGATGGAGGGCGAGGGGAGCACCATGGCAGAGACTGGAGGGGACAGTTCTGACACAGATACCTTCTCCGATAGAAGCTCCCTGGTGGTGGCGGACACTTCTGTAACCACCTCAGGTACAGCCGCCACCCCATACCAGCCCTCCCAGCAGCCCCTCATCGAGTTGCCCATGCACGCTCATCCAGGAGGGTGGGCATCTCCTTCGCCGCAGGCACCTCAGGCCCTGCCCCAGTTAGCCCTACTGCCCTGAGTGAGGAGGCTATTGACCTCCTGAGATCCATCTCTGTAGGGCAGTTAACCATTGTGAAATCCATCCAGGGGATAGCAGCCCAGATGCAACAATCTAATGCATTCCTGGAGGGCATTCACACTGGATTGGCAGCCTAACAGAGATCGAGTCAGGCTCTGGCCTCCTCTTTGATGACAGCCATTGCCCCTGTTCCTACCATTTTCCCCTCCAACTTCCACTTCCCAGTCCCATCCCCCTCAACCCCAACCTATCCCAAGCACACATACAGACGCGCATGAACACAAGACAACACCCAAGAGTGTCACAGGCAAACACAAGCACCACAATACATCCTACAGGCACTCACACAAACACCATCCAGTTGCAGACACAACAACATCTACTATTTCCACTGTCTCCCCCTCCTCCTCCTCCACCTCCCACCCACTTACATCCATACTCACACCTGCATGCACTACATCATCATCCACTACCAGCATCACCACAACAAGCAGAAAACACACCTCACTGGCAGACACCTCCACAACATCCATGCACACGTCCCCTGTGTCCTCTCCCACTGTGTCTGTCCCCTCCCTCCTAAAGTACACAAATGCAAGCACTCAGACACCCTACAGCCATCCCCCTCACAACAGCATACAGCCCATGTACCTGCACGCAAAAGCAGCACACAGACACCTCTAACAACCACTCCCTCATCCTCCACTCCCATTCCTTCTCCCTCTTCCCACCCCAATGTCCCTAACAAACTGTTCCTATTCACCATTGACCTCTTCCTCCCCCCTCCCCGTCCTGCACGTATGGGCAGGGTAGCAAGAACCCAGCCAAGCACCTCAGCCACACAGTCCACAGGCCCAGCCCTAACCGCACCCTCTCATGGTACAAAGGGTTCCAGGCCACATGTCCTGAAGGGGAAGGAGCCTGCACCAGCCAGCCTAAAGGGGAAGGAGACTGCCCAGCAGGAAAGAAGGGAAAGGAGCCTGCACCTGCCACCTGAAAGGCCAAGGATCCTGTACCAGAAGGCAAGAAAAGCAAGGAGCCTGCACCAGCTGGCAGGATGAGCAAGGAGCCTGTCCCAGCAGGCAGGGGGAGCAAAGAGCCTGCACCAGCAGGCAGGGAAATCAAGGGGCCTGGACCAGGAACCGTGACGGAGCCCCCACCTCTAACCATGGTTGTGCATCCGTCCGAGGTTGCAGGGGATGGGCAGGAGCTTCCCCCACCAACAACACCACCACTGTGCAGCCATCCGAGGTTGTAGGGGATGGGCAGGAGCCTCTCCCCACCAACAGTGCAGCACTTTGCAGCCGTCCGAGGTTGTAGGGGATGTGGAGTGTAGAACAGTAAATCTATACATACCTATTTGCACTGCCCTTCTTGATATTTTGGTCCTGGATATTTTTGGCACAATATTATATCCACATGGTATTTTTATTTCTGATATTCTATCACTGATCCATTGGCCCTAAAAATCTCAACAAGTCACAATCTGAAATTTCTTCTAATTAAAGTATGTAACAGAAGTAGTAACAACTACTGTGGAATCGCAAATGCTTCAAACACTCTCTGATGTTGTAGATTCACATAGCAAGGATTTACATATTATCATTGGTGGTGATTTTAGTACAGCCATTGAACCTTCATTGCTACTTAGGGATCTGTTACTGAAAAGGATGCATACTTGTGAACACCAGAGGCTACCCCTAGAAAACACCATACTCTGCTTTACAACTAGCAGATATCACACTTTCCCATGATATACATTATCGCAATGGTCACTCTCTCTCAGACATGAGTAGGAGCCCGGCCTCTAAAAGGCCGGGATCCTATTTTACTAGACCTATGGCTGTGTGGTAAATTGATAGACATGGGTGTGATTCCAAGACATGAAACTGACCATGATCCTTTGGCCTTGTAGCCGAATGGTAGCATCATTAGGGAATTATCTGTCTCAACAAAAAAGTTAGAGAATGTTTTATTTATTGGTAACAATGTGAGAAATTTAAAGTGGGAAAATGTTATGCAGTGTCCACCCTCTATGGCATAGATGTATAACAAATTGATTCCAGTACTTCTCATTTTCAGTCAGAATTAGGAAGATGTACAGTTCTTACTCTAGTCCCATGCTGAATTCTTCTAGGGGCTCAAAATCATTTTTTATGATGTATCAAAAAAAGTGTAGCAAGAAGCCATCTGTAACTCATACATAATTTAACAATGATTGCTGAGTAGCCAAGAATTTGCTAATCACTACTATTAAACAAGGAGATGAAATTGGTATCCAAGAACCTGGGTCTGCATATAAGATCCAGGTCAAAGAGGCTAAAATTGCCTGAGATACAGCACTCTGAGAGGACCTATTGGAAGCAGGCCAGAACTATGGAAACCAAATAATTTTGGCACATAGCAGTTCATGCAGAATGGGACAATAGTATGAAACCAGAGAGCCACATTCCAACACGCGAGTGGGTAACATAGTTTTTAGAACTCTAGAAAGCCCCTCCCCCATGCAAGAGAATATTACTGTGGTTCTGGCAGGTGGCTCAAATAACACTTCTTTGTCACTTAGGACAGAATCTACTCGGAATCCAGTGAATTTCATCTTCTGCAATATCTTTTCTCATCTTTTTTTCACTGGATGATACTAATTCTGATATAGGTGCCCAGAGAAAAGGCAAGGCTCCAAGGTTAGAAAAAACTTCAGATTATTTATTTTGCTCTAAGTCTAAAGTATTGTCCTATATAGTAATGTACTCTCTAATGCTACAGCTGCTGGACACCCAGTTTCCAAACTGTGGAAATAATTCCCATTTACAAGAAAGGCTCTCATAATATTCCTGGCAACTACCATCCAATCAGTCTTATTGATAATATCCCAAAAGATTTTTTGTGTATGTCCTTGAGAAACTGACAGTTCAGATTGTAGATAATGAGATTCTTAGTCACTTCCAGATGGGGTTCAGACCAAGGACCAATATGGTGGACCAAGTTTTCAGGTTTCTAATGATTAAATGGAAAGAGGTGAAAATTAACACAGACAGCCTTTATGTAGCTTTTGTTGAGCTTAAGGCTGCATTTGACATGGAATGAAGAGAGATGCTCTGAAAAACCCTTACGTTCTTGTACGTTCCAGCTGTTCTGTTGGATATAATAATGCTCTTACATTCAAATTACTTTGCTAAAATCTGTTGGGGTCCAAACAGTGAACTGACAGAGTTTATCAGTATCCACAAAGGGTTGCAACAAGATTATAGGCCTCATTATGACATTGGTGTACTGACCGTCACTGTTAAAGTGACGGTAATACCGCCAACAGGCTGGCGATAATTACTGCCAAATTATGACCATGGAGGTGAGACCTCCCATAGACAGCCAATGTACCACACCAACTGCCAGGTGTTAACACCACCGACCACGGCGGTAGCCACCTACAACCAGGCAGAAGTCAAGGTACCACCCACCATATTATGACATAGCAAACCGCCACGGTTTCTGGGGCGTTAAAAACGCCATCAAAAGCCTGGTGGAAGCATATTACAGAAAAGGAAAGACTCACCTTCAGGGACACAGAGGACTCCGCGGCCGCCATGGAACCTGAACTCCAAGTCTTCCTTATGGTCTACCACTCCATGGCCGTCCTGGAGCACCAGCGCCGCTGACAAAGGTGAATACAGCCGCCTAGCACACAAGGGAGGGAGGGAGGAAAAGGAGAGTGACACACACATGCACAACACACACCATACACACACACACAACCAGCTGCACAGTACATCAACAGTTAAAGGACCCAGGAGCAAAGAATGCAAACACACATGCCTGTAGTACAACCACTGTACTTTGCTGCCAACAGCCACCATAATGAATAAATAAATAACTAGCTACACGTCAATGTACAGATTGGGCCAATGGCCAGTCCAAAGTACTAAAGGACCACATGGCCACAGGGCATCATCCAAGCCCCACTTGACTCCTGACATCATCCAGACTCCACTGTTCAAGTGCATCATGTTGGAAATGGGCAGGCACTTCAGGGGGAAGGGGGGGGTGGGGGGCACCTCAGCTTGAGTGGGTATCATGCCCCCTGGTTCTGGAGGGGCTCCTTGTCCACTGGTTCTGGAAGGGGGTTCCCTGCCCATTGTCCCTGGAGGGGGCTCCTTGCCCACTGTCCCTGAAACGGAGTCTTAGACCATAGTCTCTGGAGTGCGTATCATGCCCACTGGTTCTGGAGGCGGCTCATTGACACTGGTTCTGGAGGGGGCTCCTTGCCCACTGGTTCTGGAGGGGGCTACATGCCTCTGGTGGTGGATGGGGATCCTTGCCCTCAGGTGGTGGATGGGGATCCTTGTCCTCAGGTGGTGGATGGGGATCCTTGCCCTCAGGTGGTGGATGGGGATCCTTGCCCTCAGGTGATGGATGGGGATCCTTGGGTTAATTCCTTTGAGGGGCCCTTTGGCCATTGTCATGTGACTTGTGACCTTGCCTCCAGGTGTAGGAGGTGCCTCCACTGACCCCGTCCTCTGCCTCTTAGGTTCCGCCACCCTAGACCTCCCTTTTTGGCGGAGGTGTGTCCTTGCTGGGAGTGGCTTGATCACACTGGCGGTTCCGGCAGTGAATTAGTTGTATTCCGTTGTGAATACCACCATGGTCATAATTTGGCAGTCTTCTTCACCAGTCTGTTGGCAGTACGACCGTCACCGCCAAAATGGCAGTCCTGTGACTGCCAAACTCATAATGACCCCCTACAACTCCAGCAGATAAGGAGCAAACTCAATTACTGGGTGAACACAGATAGATATGTCCATCAGGAAAAAGAGCAGAATATTCCCAAGTTATACACAAACCATGGTATGCAAGCTGAAAAAACACACGGCAAAAAGAAATCCTTACCTTTCATGTTCAGGAAATACAGAGTCTTTACTCAGCACATTCTGCAACACTGGGGTCTTCAAACCTTCATATGGTATGATTCACTGATCTTCCCTGGTCCTATTGTAAATCTTGTGTTGAGTTTTGTTTTTTCTTCTTTGCTGTAAATATTTTCCTATCCTGTTGCATCCTAGATCACCATGATCAGAGGTTTTTGGCCAGCCCTGTTTCCAGGCACAGAATGTTCCTTGGATATCTTTGATGTGCATTTGCTTCATGCTAATGTTTTTCTATTCTAATGCTATAGCCTTGATATACGTTATTGTCATTGTAGAATAGGATTTAATTTGAAATTTTCATTTTTAAATTCTGAAGAACTAATGACAATTTTTTTCACATAATTTGTCTTCGATTACATGTGATCAGATGTATTTTTGAACATATGTTTCAATACCCAGAGTGTGTATGCCTAAGCATTAGCAATGATAACTTGTTTGGGCAATTTTAATTATTAGGCACACTCTTCTTTTGTTCTTTCTGTGATAACTATAAAGGGAGGATTGGACTTCGAAAGGTTACTTTATTTATGATGATTCTTTGCTATATATATCTTTGATGCTATATTTTCTTGGGACCCTTAATATTTCCAATTGATTAGATTTACCAGTAGTATCCAAAGTCACCCTATTCAAGTTCTGATGAAGGTGGATAGATGACCAGTTGATGCTGACTGAAACATGTCTACGTTTTCTCTAGTCCACAGTGTCATGGATCGATGACAAGTGAAGTCACGATTGACTGTCTTCTGTCCTCACTTGAAGACCAACACTTCCCTACTAGGCCTTGTTTTCTGTTGTATTTTATTTTCTGGGACTATTTCATTGATTTCCTTCCCAGGATTTTCTATTCATATAGAGCTTTTCATGCATGTCTTTCGTATACATAACGCTTTTAGCCCTTAAATACCTTATAGATGAATTATCGACTATGAATGATTTTTCACAAATCTTCTAAGTTGAATAAAGTGATTTACTTATTGACAATTGACTGTTCTGGTACCTAAAGACGTCTGGGAACATTTGATATTTTGATTATTGTTAGGTACACAGTACAGGTTCAGAAAAGTGCACCAGATGAAAAAGATTTTTCTAATTAATAAATAATGATCGCTTAGTGACAAGAACAATTTGAATTTGAAATACAATTAATGCAATTAACAGACATACATTTTCCTTAAATTAGCCAAACTAGGCCTAAAATACAGCTTTAAATTCTAAACAGGATTATTTTTTCATTCCTCCCTTTTCACTTGCAGCAAAATGTGCACATAAAATATTGGTACATGGAAAACATTTTGTAGTGCTGTTATTTTCCTTTTAGTAAAATGTTGTTCTTGGTAAGTTTTAGGGGCAGCTGTCCCTCTCAAATGTTGCTGCTAATTGTCTCTTCCTGCCCAGTGAGCTTAGTCATTCCGTAATTGCCTCATTGTTAAAGTGTAGCATGATTTGTACCATCACCTTCGATGCCACGAGGAAAAAAGAGGCCTAATTAACATCCATTTAGGGGATAGGACAAGATGGAGTTTGAGTCTTGTTGCATTTAATTCTGCATTGTGATTTGTTGAGCCTATGTATCTCTTTGCTTATCTCACGCTGACTTTATGATCTTTGCTGTGTATTTCTCTATAAAAGATGATCAATCTGGAGGGGAGCCACATATTCTACTTTCTTAGAGGGGCAGTTCTCATGCTGTATTGCCTATTGACTAGAATCTAGAAACATTCTATGTTTCATAGAGGGTAGAGGAACACTTTAAGTCATATTTCAAGAGGATGCATTTATTAGCATATTCTGTTCTGGCTATTGATTTCTGAATTTGAGACCTATGCTAATTCCCAATATATGCATTATGATGCTTGGCTGATTTTGAGACCTAATGACAGACTAACCATATTTTTGCCTTCTTGATGATCTTATATTTTTTAATAAAAACTTTCATGGTTTTTACCTCTTATCTTGTTTTGAGAAGGCTTATTTGATATATTATGCTAACTGTATCTAATCTCTTAAGGGACACACGTTTAAAGAAGGCTTAAACCATCCCCAATTCTCCCTTAGGCTCTTTGGATGCCTTCTGGCATATGCTGCGCTTTACAAAAATAAATGAAATTAAATCAAATCTTTAGAGTATCTGATAAGATGGCATCATCACTAGCTTATGAACATGCTTCAGTCACTGAAGGAATGGCAAAGCGTGCCCAGGGAATTTTCTGAATTGCCCACTTCCATCATATGATAAGTGCCACTGACTGCAGCTTTGTGGCAATTCGGCCACCTCACCACACTTTTGTACATCTGTCCACGATGCCAGGGGCTGCTTCACTGATGTGTACATTGCCTTTCCTGGAACCACACACATCTACATCTTTTGTCACTTACCTCTTACTCTTTGGTTGATTGTCGGATATTTTGGTGAGATTTGGTACACTGGGGCTGCATGTGCATCTGGGGATTTCACTTATTGCAAACACAATAGATACATGACTTATTAGACACCCTCCTGCATATTTACCAAAGAGTTGTGTCACTCTTGCGTGATGCAAATCGTAACGTAGATGTATCAAGCCACACAAGGGCGCCATGTGCTTTTGGGATTCTCAAGTCACAATTCAAATGCCTTGCCCCTAGAGGGGAATGCTGTTCTCCAGACGTCTGTGCAAGGTTGCTCTCTGTTGCACAACATCGCCACGAAATGGGGCTTACCTACTTTTATTATCCCTATCTACAGCCACATCTGGGGGCACTGGTTGGGGTATTGAAGAGAGATAAGGATATACAGGTGTAGCATCAGCTCGTTAGCTCCTTTTTCTGTTGAACTGTTAGCTTGACTGCTGCACTTATGTGGCTGGGCAGCATCACTGATGAAAGGTGGAATAATACAATGTCTATATATGCCATTCTGAGATGACAATTTTTAGTTAACATAATGTCACAAACAAGCTACACTCTATTACATGTAGAGCTTACCCTCACAATCGTTCTAACACTTTCTAATTAGAACACCTAATTTTAATCACTCACACAGTGCAGTAATTGTTTCAAACACATTGTACAGACCTTAATTTTGTAACATAAATCATTGTAAATAAAAAATGATAAATCAGAGCCTTCACATTGAAGTGTAAGTCACGTAGTAGTTTATTGCACAAAAGACCCCACAACATATAGCAAAGAAAACAATTTGCTCCTTCCTGCACCAGTTAATCTCCTTTTCTACCATCACGTCATCATATTGTCAGAGTGGCAGTATGACGACATAATAGAATATAGACCAACACAACATGACTCCCCCCTTAACAAAAAAAAATACATAACAACATACCTAAGAATTAAAGGATAGAGATAAATACAGAAAGGTATTCTGTCTATGTTCAGTAATACAGAGTGGAATCCAAGTCTAGGTTCATTAACTTAAAAGATGTCCTTTAAAGAGGTTTGTAGGAAAGTACTCCACAACATAATCCTTCCATTGCCAAGGAATGCAAACAAGACGTACACGACAACCACACAGCCTTCCTTGCTCCAACACAGCAACTTGAGCAGTAAGCACTCGCCATTCCTCGTCAGAGATCTTGCACTCAAACTCATTTGCGCTCTCAACATTCACATCTATCAACCAAGGAGTGTGCGTGCACTCTACCACCCGATTCACTCAAACCTTCTTGGTTCGTCCACACTTAAGAAACATTGCACGTTTAGTAAAATGCAAAACTTTGTAATTAATTTTTCAAACAACTCCACAACCTTATATTGACCTAAAGGTTTACTGCCTCCCGTTTCTCTTTTCTTCGGATACCTAACTTTGACATAATCACCTACGAACAACTTTACATCCTTCTCACCATGTTTATGATCATAATTCTTTTTGTAATGCAACATTTTTTTGTTTATGTTCTCTTTGACATCTTCTAGAGAGACTGGGTGCTGCCTCTCCTGCCTCATTCACGTTTGGTTAAATAAATCCCTAAGGTTTAGGATTCACCTAACAGGTGAGTACACAGCTACAGTAGGGGTTGTGCAGTACCCCCACATCCGCTTTTGTACTTCTAGTTCCCAGTTCTTAATTGTATCCGCCATTTGTGTACTGCCCATCAGAGCTCTAGTGAATTGTGCCGCAGTGCCGTTATCAGCAGGATACTGAGGCGTGCTTCCATGACATTTTATTTTTTGATTAGTAATCCTGCAGCACACTCGAAACAAACTGAGGACCAATATCACTGAGCAGTGACTCGGCAAAATCTTCCTTCTGAACTTCATCCAGGAACCCCATAACAGCAATAGAGTCTGCTTTTTCCAAAACACTTCCTACAGGTCATTTTGAGAGCAGATAACATGACATAGTAACATTCTGGCCAACATATTGCTGATCCAGTATTGGCCCTAGATTATTATCACCTAACGTCTGGCAGGCTCATCTGGACATGCTAAGGGAGACAAAGACTGACTAATGGTAGTTATATTTATGTCTGCATTCACACACTCAATACACTCTTAAAAAAACATTTCCATCTCGATATTAGTAACAGGTCACGAACAATGAGATTTAACTCTTCTTTTGCACTTGATAATTCCTTGATACTCCCCAAGATATATTTCTCAAGTCTTGTTCCTCAGTGTTAAAGGTGGAATCATTCTAATACCCCTCATGATGAACCCATCATCTTCCCAGGTCAGTTTAGCTTTCATTTCCCAAAATGTTTTACTTAATTTATCATTTTCTTATCGGGCCATCTCTCTTACTATGTTCCTTAACTTTACTCAAAATAGTGTCAGTTTCATAACCACTGTTCCATAGAAGAGCAATCAGTAGTCCCTTCATCCATAACTGCAACACATATCACAACACTGGTCATCATTCTTCTCAATTTCCTATAATGGTGGTGTTCTCAAAAAGTCAGCCACTTTGCTTTTTGCACCTGGTAAATACTGTACCCTGTAATTGTGATCTAGTAGCTTCAAGGATAACCTAGTGAGGGGAGATTTAATCTTTCTCTCAACAATGGAGAATTTCTCATCAGCTGCAGAAACTGAATGTGAGGTGGCCTCTTATGCATTTTTGTCAATCTGTGAAAGCACCAGGCCTAAGCGCTTCCCACTGGCATCAGTGGTGATAACAGTCTTGGTAGAGGCATCAAAGCCATGCAACTTAATAGAACAAGAACCTTTGCTCTTGATATGTTCAAAACAATTATGGTGAACGTGATTCTATTCAAACTTACTGGAATAAATTGATAGACATGGGTGTGATTCCAAGACATGAAACTGACCATGATCCTTTGGCCTTGTAGCCGAATGGTAGCATCATTAGGGAATTATCTGTCTCAACAAAAAAGTTAGAGAATGTTTTATTTATTGGTAACAATGTGAGAAATTTAAAGTGGGAAAATGTTATGCAGTGTCCACCCTCTATGGCATAGATGTATAACAAATTGATTCCAGTACTTCTCATTTTCAGTCAGAATTAGGAAGATGTACAGTTCTTACTCTAGTCCCATGCTGAATTCTTCTAGGGGCTCAAAATCATTTTTTATGATGTATCAAAAAAAGTGTAGCAAGAAGCCATCTGTAACTCATACATAATTTAACAATGATTGCTGAGTAGCCAAGAATTTGCTAATCACTACTATTAAACAAGGAGATGAAATTGGTATCCAAGAACCTGGGTCTGCATATAAGATCCAGGTCAAAGAGGCTAAAATTGCCTGAGATACAGCACTCTGAGAGGACCTATTGGAAGCAGGCCAGAACTATGGAAACCAAATAATTTTGGCACATAGCAGTTCATGCAGAATGGGACAATAGTATGAAACCAGAGAGCCACATTCCAACACGCGAGTGGGTAACATAGTTTTTAGAACTCTAGAAAGCCCCTCCCCCATGCAAGAGAATATTACTGTGGTTCTGGCAGGTGGCTCAAATAACACTTCTTTGTCACTTAGGACAGAATCTACTCGGAATCCAGTGAATTTCATCTTCTGCAATATCTTTTCTCATCTTTTTTTCACTGGATGATACTAATTCTGATATAGGTGCCCAGAGAAAAGGCAAGGCTCCAAGGTTAGAAAAAACTTCAGATTATTTATTTTGCTCTAAGTCTAAAGTATTGTCCTATATAGTAATGTACTCTCTAATGCTACAGCTGCTGGACACCCAGTTTCCAAACTGTGGAAATAATTCCCATTTACAAGAAAGGCTCTCATAATATTCCTGGCAACTACCATCCAATCAGTCTTATTGATAATATCCCAAAAGATTTTTTGTGTATGTCCTTGAGAAACTGACAGTTCAGATTGTAGATAATGAGATTCTTAGTCACTTCCAGATGGGGTTCAGACCAAGGACCAATATGGTGGACCAAGTTTTCAGGTTTCTAATGATTAAATGGAAAGAGGTGAAAATTAACACAGACAGCCTTTATGTAGCTTTTGTTGAGCTTAAGGCTGCATTTGACATGGAATGAAGAGAGATGCTCTGAAAAACCCTTACGTTCTTGTACGTTCCAGCTGTTCTGTTGGATATAATAATGCTCTTACATTCAAATTACTTTGCTAAAATCTGTTGGGGTCCAAACAGTGAACTGACAGAGTTTATCAGTATCCACAAAGGGTTGCAACAAGATTATAGGCCTCATTATGACATTGGTGTACTGACCGTCACTGTTAAAGTGACGGTAATACCGCCAACAGGCTGGCGATAATTACTGCCAAATTATGACCATGGAGGTGAGACCTCCCATAGACAGCCAATGTACCACACCAACTGCCAGGTGTTAACACCACCGACCACGGCGGTAGCCACCTACAACCAGGCAGAAGTCAAGGTACCACCCACCATATTATGACATAGCAAACCGCCACGGTTTCTGGGGCGTTAAAAACGCCATCAAAAGCCTGGTGGAAGCATATTACAGAAAAGGAAAGACTCACCTTCAGGGACACAGAGGACTCCGCGGCCGCCATGGAACCTGAACTCCAAGTCTTCCTTATGGTCTACCACTCCATGGCCGTCCTGGAGCACCAGCGCCGCTGACAAAGGTGAATACAGCCGCCTAGCACACAAGGGAGGGAGGGAGGAAAAGGAGAGTGACACACACATGCACAACACACACCATACACACACACACAACCAGCTGCACAGTACATCAACAGTTAAAGGACCCAGGAGCAAAGAATGCAAACACACATGCCTGTAGTACAACCACTGTACTTTGCTGCCAACAGCCACCATAATGAATAAATAAATAACTAGCTACACGTCAATGTACAGATTGGGCCAATGGCCAGTCCAAAGTACTAAAGGACCACATGGCCACAGGGCATCATCCAAGCCCCACTTGACTCCTGACATCATCCAGACTCCACTGTTCAAGTGCATCATGTTGGAAATGGGCAGGCACTTCAGGGGGAAGGGGGGGGTGGGGGGCACCTCAGCTTGAGTGGGTATCATGCCCCCTGGTTCTGGAGGGGCTCCTTGTCCACTGGTTCTGGAAGGGGGTTCCCTGCCCATTGTCCCTGGAGGGGGCTCCTTGCCCACTGTCCCTGAAACGGAGTCTTAGACCATAGTCTCTGGAGTGCGTATCATGCCCACTGGTTCTGGAGGCGGCTCATTGACACTGGTTCTGGAGGGGGCTCCTTGCCCACTGGTTCTGGAGGGGGCTACATGCCTCTGGTGGTGGATGGGGATCCTTGCCCTCAGGTGGTGGATGGGGATCCTTGTCCTCAGGTGGTGGATGGGGATCCTTGCCCTCAGGTGGTGGATGGGGATCCTTGCCCTCAGGTGATGGATGGGGATCCTTGGGTTAATTCCTTTGAGGGGCCCTTTGGCCATTGTCATGTGACTTGTGACCTTGCCTCCAGGTGTAGGAGGTGCCTCCACTGACCCCGTCCTCTGCCTCTTAGGTTCCGCCACCCTAGACCTCCCTTTTTGGCGGAGGTGTGTCCTTGCTGGGAGTGGCTTGATCACACTGGCGGTTCCGGCAGTGAATTAGTTGTATTCCGTTGTGAATACCACCATGGTCATAATTTGGCAGTCTTCTTCACCAGTCTGTTGGCAGTACGACCGTCACCGCCAAAATGGCAGTCCTGTGACTGCCAAACTCATAATGACCCCCTACAACTCCAGCAGATAAGGAGCAAACTCAATTACTGGGTGAACACAGATAGATATGTCCATCAGGAAAAAGAGCAGAATATTCCCAAGTTATACACAAACCATGGTATGCAAGCTGAAAAAACACACGGCAAAAAGAAATCCTTACCTTTCATGTTCAGGAAATACAGAGTCTTTACTCAGCACATTCTGCAACACTGGGGTCTTCAAACCTTCATATGGTATGATTCACTGATCTTCCCTGGTCCTATTGTAAATCTTGTGTTGAGTTTTGTTTTTTCTTCTTTGCTGTAAATATTTTCCTATCCTGTTGCATCCTAGATCACCATGATCAGAGGTTTTTGGCCAGCCCTGTTTCCAGGCACAGAATGTTCCTTGGATATCTTTGATGTGCATTTGCTTCATGCTAATGTTTTTCTATTCTAATGCTATAGCCTTGATATACGTTATTGTCATTGTAGAATAGGATTTAATTTGAAATTTTCATTTTTAAATTCTGAAGAACTAATGACAATTTTTTTCACATAATTTGTCTTCGATTACATGTGATCAGATGTATTTTTGAACATATGTTTCAATACCCAGAGTGTGTATGCCTAAGCATTAGCAATGATAACTTGTTTGGGCAATTTTAATTATTAGGCACACTCTTCTTTTGTTCTTTCTGTGATAACTATAAAGGGAGGATTGGACTTCGAAAGGTTACTTTATTTATGATGATTCTTTGCTATATATATCTTTGATGCTATATTTTCTTGGGACCCTTAATATTTCCAATTGATTAGATTTACCAGTAGTATCCAAAGTCACCCTATTCAAGTTCTGATGAAGGTGGATAGATGACCAGTTGATGCTGACTGAAACATGTCTACGTGTTCTCTAGTCCACAGTGTCATGGATCGATGACAAGTGAAGTCACGATTGACTGTCTTCTGTCCTCACTTGAAGACCAACACTTCCCTACTAGGCCTTGTTTTCTGTTGTATTTTATTTTCTGGGACTATTTCATTGATTTCCTTCCCAGGATTTTCTATTCATATAGAGCTTTTCATGCATGTCTTTCGTATACATAACGCTTTTAGCCCTTAAATACCTTATAGATGAATTATCGACTATGAATGATTTTTCACAAATCTTCTAAGTTGAATAAAGTGATTTACTTATTGACAATTGACTGTTCTGGTACCTAAAGACGTCTGGGAACATTTGATATTTTGATTATTGTTAGGTACACAGTACAGGTTCAGAAAAGTGCACCAGATGAAAAAGATTTTTCTAATTAATAAATAATGATCGCTTAGTGACAAGAACAATTTGAATTTGAAATACAATTAATGCAATTAACAGACATACATTTTCCTTAAATTAGCCAAACTAGGCCTAAAATACAGCTTTAAATTCTAAACAGGATTATTTTTTCATTCCTCCCTTTTCACTTGCAGCAAAATGTGCACATAAAATATTGGTACATGGAAAACATTTTGTAGTGCTGTTATTTTCCTTTTAGTAAAATGTTGTTCTTGGTAAGTTTTAGGGGCAGCTGTCCCTCTCAAATGTTGCTGCTAATTGTCTCTTCCTGCCCAGTGAGCTTAGTCATTCCGTAATTGCCTCATTGTTAAAGTGTAGCATGATTTGTACCATCACCTTCGATGCCACGAGGAAAAAAGAGGCCTAATTAACATCCATTTAGGGGATAGGACAAGATGGAGTTTGAGTCTTGTTGCATTTAATTCTGCATTGTGATTTGTTGAGCCTATGTATCTCTTTGCTTATCTCACGCTGACTTTATGATCTTTGCTGTGTATTTCTCTATAAAAGATGATCAATCTGGAGGGGAGCCACATATTCTACTTTCTTAGAGGGGCAGTTCTCATGCTGTATTGCCTATTGACTAGAATCTAGAAACATTCTATGTTTCATAGAGGGTAGAGGAACACTTTAAGTCATATTTCAAGAGGATGCATTTATTAGCATATTCTGTTCTGGCTATTGATTTCTGAATTTGAGACCTATGCTAATTCCCAATATATGCATTATGATGCTTGGCTGATTTTGAGACCTAATGACAGACTAACCATATTTTTGCCTTCTTGATGATCTTATATTTTTTAATAAAAACTTTCATGGTTTTTACCTCTTATCTTGTTTTGAGAAGGCTTATTTGATATATTATGCTAACTGTATCTAATCTCTTAAGGGACACACGTTTAAAGAAGGCTTAAACCATCCCCAATTCTCCCTTAGGCTCTTTGGATGCCTTCTGGCATATGCTGCGCTTTACAAAAATAAATGAAATTAAATCAAATCTTTAGAGTATCTGATAAGATGGCATCATCACTAGCTTATGAACATGCTTCAGTCACTGAAGGAATGGCAAAGCGTGCCCAGGGAATTTTCTGAATTGCCCACTTCCATCATATGATAAGTGCCACTGACTGCAGCTTTGTGGCAATTCGGCCACCTCACCACACTTTTGTACATCTGTCCACGATGCCAGGGGCTGCTTCACTGATGTGTACATTGCCTTTCCTGGAACCACACACATCTACATCTTTTGTCACTTACCTCTTACTCTTTGGTTGATTGTCGGATATTTTGGTGAGATTTGGTACACTGGGGCTGCATGTGCATCTGGGGATTTCACTTATTGCAAACACAATAGATACATGACTTATTAGACACCCTCCTGCATATTTACCAAAGAGTTGTGTCACTCTTGCGTGATGCAAATCGTAACGTAGATGTATCAAGCCACACAAGGGCGCCATGTGCTTTTGGGATTCTCAAGTCACAATTCAAATGCCTTGCCCCTAGAGGGGAATGCTGTTCTCCAGACGTCTGTGCAAGGTTGCTCTCTGTTGCACAACATCGCCACGAAATGGGGCTTACCTACTTTTATTATCCCTATCTACAGCCACATCTGGGGGCACTGGTTGGGGTATTGAAGAGAGATAAGGATATACAGGTGTAGCATCAGCTCGTTAGCTCCTTTTTCTGTTGAACTGTTAGCTTGACTGCTGCACTTATGTGGCTGGGCAGCATCACTGATGAAAGGTGGAATAATACAATGTCTATATATGCCATTCTGAGATGACAATTTTTAGTTAACATAATGTCACAAACAAGCTACACTCTATTACATGTAGAGCTTACCCTCACAATCGTTCTAACACTTTCTAATTAGAACACCTAATTTTAATCACTCACACAGTGCAGTAATTGTTTCAAACACATTGTACAGACCTTAATTTTGTAACATAAATCATTGTAAATAAAAAATGATAAATCAGAGCCTTCACATTGAAGTGTAAGTCACGTAGTAGTTTATTGCACAAAAGACCCCACAACATATAGCAAAGAAAACAATTTGCTCCTTCCTGCACCAGTTAATCTCCTTTTCTACCATCACGTCATCATATTGTCAGAGTGGCAGTATGACGACATAATAGAATATAGACCAACACAACATGACTCCCCCCTTAACAAAAAAAAATACATAACAACATACCTAAGAATTAAAGGATAGAGATAAATACAGAAAGGTATTCTGTCTATGTTCAGTAATACAGAGTGGAATCCAAGTCTAGGTTCATTAACTTAAAAGATGTCCTTTAAAGAGGTTTGTAGGAAAGTACTCCACAACATAATCCTTCCATTGCCAAGGAATGCAAACAAGACGTACACGACAACCACACAGCCTTCCTTGCTCCAACACAGCAACTTGAGCAGTAAGCACTCGCCATTCCTCGTCAGAGATCTTGCACTCAAACTCATTTGCGCTCTCAACATTCACATCTATCAACCAAGGAGTGTGCGTGCACTCTACCACCCGATTCACTCAAACCTTCTTGGTTCGTCCACACTTAAGAAACATTGCACGTTTAGTAAAATGCAAAACTTTGTAATTAATTTTTCAAACAACTCCACAACCTTATATTGACCTAAAGGTTTACTGCCTCCCGTTTCTCTTTTCTTCGGATACCTAACTTTGACATAATCACCTACGAACAACTTTACATCCTTCTCACCATGTTTATGATCATAATTCTTTTTGTAATGCAACATTTTTTTGTTTATGTTCTCTTTGACATCTTCTAGAGAGACTGGGTGCTGCCTCTCCTGCCTCATTCACGTTTGGTTAAATAAATCCCTAAGGTTTAGGATTCACCTAACAGGTGAGTACACAGCTACAGTAGGGGTTGTGCAGTACCCCCACATCCGCTTTTGTACTTCTAGTTCCCAGTTCTTAATTGTATCCGCCATTTGTGTACTGCCCATCAGAGCTCTAGTGAATTGTGCCGCAGTGCCGTTATCAGCAGGATACTGAGGCGTGCTTCCATGACATTTTATTTTTTGATTAGTAATCCTGCAGCACACTCGAAACAAACTGAGGACCAATATCACTGAGCAGTGACTCGGCAAAATCTTCCTTCTGAACTTCATCCAGGAACCCCATAACAGCAATAGAGTCTGCTTTTTCCAAAACACTTCCTACAGGTCATTTTGAGAGCAGATAACATGACATAGTAACATTCTGGCCAACATATTGCTGATCCAGTATTGGCCCTAGATTATTATCACCTAACGTCTGGCAGGCTCATCTGGACATGCTAAGGGAGACAAAGACTGACTAATGGTAGTTATATTTATGTCTGCATTCACACACTCAATACACTCTTAAAAAAACATTTCCATCTCGATATTAGTAACAGGTCACGAACAATGAGATTTAACTCTTCTTTTGCACTTGATAATTCCTTGATACTCCCCAAGATATATTTCTCAAGTCTTGTTCCTCAGTGTTAAAGGTGGAATCATTCTAATACCCCTCATGATGAACCCATCATCTTCCCAGGTCAGTTTAGCTTTCATTTCCCAAAATGTTTTACTTAATTTATCATTTTCTTATCGGGCCATCTCTCTTACTATGTTCCTTAACTTTACTCAAAATAGTGTCAGTTTCATAACCACTGTTCCATAGAAGAGCAATCAGTAGTCCCTTCATCCATAACTGCAACACATATCACAACACTGGTCATCATTCTTCTCAATTTCCTATAATGGTGGTGTTCTCAAAAAGTCAGCCACTTTGCTTTTTGCACCTGGTAAATACTGTACCCTGTAATTGTGATCTAGTAGCTTCAAGGATAACCTAGTGAGGGGAGATTTAATCTTTCTCTCAACAATGGAGAATTTCTCATCAGCTGCAGAAACTGAATGTGAGGTGGCCTCTTATGCATTTTTGTCAATCTGTGAAAGCACCAGGCCTAAGCGCTTCCCACTGGCATCAGTGGTGATAACAGTCTTGGTAGAGGCATCAAAGCCATGCAACTTAATAGAACAAGAACCTTTGCTCTTGATATGTTCAAAACAATTCTGGTGAACGTGATTCTATTCAGACTTACTGGAATTCCCTAATAGTTGTCTCATTTAGAATGTCTTTGCCATGAAGTCCTTGACAAATGTTGCCTGAAATTCTGCCAACCCAAGGCCATCCTTGGAGATCGTGCCAGAGCATTCTTAATGGTTTCAACCAACTCTTTTATAGGTGAAACTTCACACTCAGAAATTAACCTATATAAGTGATTGAACTAAGTGCAAATATTCATTTTTTCAACTCAGTGTGAACCTTATCCATATTAACGAGGTTGTGCTGAAAAAATGACACTTCCTTGATCTTTAAACAATTGGTACATTATGCACTGAAACACTGCAGCGACAGTTGCCAACCCAAAGGGCATGCAGTTAAAGTGAAAGCATCCATATGATGTGATAAAGGTGGTTAGGTGTCTACATTTTAGGATGCAGTACTACCTGGTGGTACGCTGAAGCTTAGTCAAGAGATTTAAACCATCTAACACCCTTTGTTAAGGTCAGCGTCGTACTAATTTTGGGACGGGGAAATGTATCAATACAAATGTTCTGATTAAGATCACACAGGTCAATGCAAAGCCTAATGTTGCCATTGATAAATCGCGCCAACACCAAAGGGGCTAATCACTCACTAGCCTCAGTACTTTCAATAATACCTTCCTTAGCCAATCTCTCTAAAGTAGCCTTAACTTAATTTCTGATGTAAAATGGTATGTTTCTAACCCTGCAAGTGAGGGGAGTAGGATTCTCTTTTTAAATTATTTTATGCTGGAATCCTTGCAGCTCTCCAACCCTAACAGAAAATACTTTAGGGGGCTCATTGCACCTCTGTGAGAAGTATTGCTCTTCATTTAACTCAAAGACCTGTTCCGGCCTATTAATGTTCAATGTTATAACTATATTGCTCTGATCCAACCACCTAAACACTGATGGCCCTTTTCTAAGCAAAATAAAGACTTGTCTGTAAAGTTTTAAGGGTACCCATCTGTGGGGAGTAAATCATCTTCTAAAGTGCATAACCAACACAGATATAGCACCACACTGCTGCTCCTCCGTCTCCTCACAGGAACAGGCTTCCAGCCTGCCCTGCGGCCAATCGTGACGCTGCTCAGAGCAGCATCAGAATTAGCTGGGAGTGCCCAGCCAGGGCAGTCCCAGGCAGACTGGGAGTCTGTGCCTGCTCTCTCCAGCCCGGCAACACAGTGCAGGGCTGGAGAGCCTACTGCGCATGTGTGTTTGGCTAGCCCAGGACAACTGGCCAAACATACATGCGCACTGAGGTGAGTGCACTGTGCACTCCCCTCGTCCCCATCATCCCCAATACCCTGCCACTTTAACAATAAAAGGATAATAAACCTAGTTTATTATCCTTTCATTGTTAAAGGATTTGCAGCAGTTGCTGCTGGCCGGTGGGGCGTGGGGGCGACGCTACTCCACTACAGTGGAGAATCCACCACTGATTTACACCCATATCGCCTTTCCATCACCTGAGCTGTTTTTTTCTTGGTTGGTTCGCTCAGTTTCCTTCCTTCCTAATTTCTTGTTTTGCATTGAACTAGCCCTTGGTGTTTGACTCAGCAATATTTTTGCACAGCCTCCTGACTTCCTGCACTGATTAGGCTTGACGACTTGGAACCAAGATTTGATCCTGCTATGGGTTTTGCTTTTTTGTTTTTGATGACCAGGATTTTACCTTTTGGTAGAGAGGTGTGCATTTCTTTTTTTGGTTCTAGAGCAAGTTTCCTGGTTTGGTCTTCTGGAGCGGCACCTGCAATGTTTCACTACCAGAGCCTCGGGAACTCGCTGGGGGCACAGACACCAACGTCGGAGCTCCAGGTGTGACCTTGGCAGCAACATTGGCAATTGCGGAGGTGTCCTGTGTTGTTGGGGGCCCTTTGCCCTCATGCTACTTAAATGAGTACAAGGACACATGCTTATGGGTACTGGAACTGGCCTCAGGCACGTGCACCCAGACCCTTTTATTTGCAGGGTCACATGGCCGGTGACACCTGTGATGGATGGGTGTGCGGTGAATGTGGAAACCAGTCCTCGAGGAGTGGGTGGTAGAAGCACATCATCTTGAAAAATTAGAATGAGTCCAGCCAGACTCCTTTCAGAACACGGGGAAAGGATCTCAAAGTGAATACTGGATACTGTAGCACTTCAGCTGAGAGTGGGCAGCTGAAAAACACCAGCCGGTATGATGGCCCAGGGATTTGGTGACTCAATTTAATTCTGCGGCTTCGGTTCCTTGTGCACTCCTTTGTTCTGTTGAGCACAGCTACAAACAGGAGCGGGCCAGTGGCAGTCAGTTTATAGTTGAATTTGTAACCAATCCTGGGCAGCGTTATAGTTGGTGCGGTTCAGGAAGATTTCAAGATGTTTGGCTGCCCTAAGGAGTCCTTCCTGAAGCCTGATCAGTCCAGAGATTAAACCAGGATACCTCTTTACATCTCTCCAGCTTTGTAGCTCAAGTCAATGGTGAGTTTCACTTCGCTGCTCTCAAGGAGTTGGGAGAAGGGTAGTGAGGTGCACTAAAGCACTGCAGCTGCTACTAAGAAATAAGCAATAAGTGAGTTTGTGACACTACATGATACTGCTGTGTGGGAGAATATAAGGAATCCGGAAAAGTGAAAAGCTATTCTGGTGATTTTTTTGTGGGTTGTCTGCACTTGCCTTATGTGTAAACATAAATTTTAACCAAATGAAGCACTAGAGCTTATGGAATTCCCCACGGAAGGGCATGCTCACTTCAGACTCTGCATAATCCAAATGCTCTTCTGTTGCGTTAGGCCGAGATGAACTGTCTTAATCCATTTCATCCAAATCTGCATTGATAAAAGGGCAACATAAAAACCATCAATGGCCAGCTGCAGCATCTACCGACTCTGATCTCTCAATGTATAGAGGGGCAGTAAGTTGTCATCAACCGTTTGTTGATTTGACTCTTCCTACAGCTCTGGAAAGTGCTGATAAAGTTATGGACTAACACTCCCACTGTTTTCTCAACCTGAGCATACGGAGAAACTGGGGAGTACTTTTAACTCTGTTAATATGATCAGCACAGCCTAGGTTTCTCCACAGCCGGCTCCTGTGTGTCTAGCCTGGTCCCATTGTCTTCATCAATGTCCCCAGATATTGCGACTATCAAGACTCCTGATTTTGCCACTATAGGCGCCTGGCTAAGACCAGGTTCAATCACAGCTTCCTACAGTTGCCCTGGATGACCAATTAACTATCTACTGTATTGCCAGTGGCCCATTCCTTGCATCCTTCGCTCCATACATTGCTGGAAACTATTTTGTTAGAAGTTGTTATACAGTTCCTTCTTGGACAATAGGCCTGCATATTTTGTATGGCAGATCTTTAGAATGTGGAGGACTGAGTCTATTCAAACCTTAGGAGACAGTTGTCCCTATTCCTGGTCAGATCACAGTGCCTCACTTAAACCTACTGGGGTGGAAGGTAATTACGGCAACCTGAACATGAAACTCTGACACCCCAGGGAAGTCATGGAAACAGATCATACCCCTTTCGTTGTATCACTCATGCATGCCAAGGTGAGACACAAGAATGCAAGATAGGTTTTTAATACATTTATTGAAACAATCTCAACCTAGCATAAAGAGAATGAGCTACGATAATTAGGCAGATAAAACAAAGCAAGGTAATCATAATTACAAACATGGCACAGAAGACAAACAGTCCAACCATGATTAATGTGGTTCTAGGTTTTCTACAAGTTACTCCTTCCTACCCTATGTCTATGCTGAGAGTATGGATGGTGTACCATTCTGCCTGGCCCAATCTAAGGGACTAGCTCCAACTCCAAACTGACCATCTACATCATAGGTCAGTGGTTCCCAAACTGTGCGCCGTGGCACCCTGGTGCGCTACCAATCTCAGCCAGGGGCGCCACGGTCACTGCAAAACTATTAATGCTGCACACATCGTTCAGCAGTGAACCTTTGCCAATCGTTTCATTATACTGCAGTTCCTGTAATAGCCACTAGATGCCAGTATGAGCACAGATTTCCAGACTTCGGAACAGCAGCTCTAGTTGCATTATTTTTATTGCTGAAGGACAGCTTTAGTTCTACTTATCCGTGTTTCCACTTTTGTAAGCAACCTCATCCAGACAAAAAGTGCAGTTTTTCAGAAGAGTGGCACCCCTGCCCTACACACTCAAGGTAACTCAGTTTTGTTTTTGTATTCATTCAGCTTTGCTGGAATACTACTATTTTACTCTCTTTTGAAGTAGTGAAACATGCTGGTGTTAACATGTTTCTCTACATTCCTGTGTTAGTAAGTCAGTCTGGCCTTTAAATTACCATAGATTCTCAGGCTTACCCCTGCAACAAATTGATATAATTTTGATTCCAGAATGTATGCAGTGGGGATTTACACATATCCTCTTTCAGTGTCTGATGGTGTACAGAAACAACAAGCTGCCAGGATTGCATTTGACATTTTAATGTATTCTCTTTTCCTTCACTGTGAACTGATGCTGCATTAGCCATCGTTATACAACGTTTCTGCTAGAAGGCTGATGAATGAGAATTACAGGGCACACTGTAGCCCCCTCCTGCCAAATAAATGTAATGGGGAGCCGCGGCCAACGACCAACTGGTCAAGGGAGCCACGAGTCGAAAAAGTTTGGGAATCACTGTCATAGGGTGACCAGGAGTCAGCCTACGATGTAGATAGCAATCCTCTCACGAGCTGGTAGATTAGCGACAACAGAGCTGCATGTTGACGGCAGCGGTCATCCCAGGATGGTCGTGGCTGGAACACTCTCTGGGTCAGTGCACCATTTATATAATAAACCATACTGTATTAGAACTACAGTTCCAATGCAGTGCTGTGTCTAAGGGCCTCATTATGAGGCTGGTGGTCCAAGACTCTCTGATCACCACATTACAATCCTAGAGGGTCGGACCCACCAGGGGACCGCCTTCTCCGCTGGGAACCTGGTTCCAACCGTTCTGATGGCGGTCTGAGTTGTACTCAGCCAGGGCGGCTCTGAGTTCAGTGCCTCTTGGCTGATTACAACTCAGCTTTCGGCCAGCTTTCTCATGGCGGGGTCCTTGCCTTCAGAAGACTGGTGGAAAACCAGTGCCGGGGGCCTCAAGGGGGCCCCTGCACTGCCCATGCACATGGCATTAGCACTGCAGGACCCCCCTGCCCAGCACTGTTGGACAGTGTACATTCCAAGGGTGCTTGTGCTAGGGTATTGACCTCTGCTCTCTTAAGGGAGCCGAGGCCAATACCATATCATTGTTCCCACCAGACAGCCCAGCAGGGACTGTATACCACAATGTTCCCTCCGGTCAGCCCAGCGGGAACATTGTAATACGCTTGGGAGGGACGCCACCGCCATGGTGGTGACGTCCTTCCTGCGAGTTTGGCGGTCCCATAGTGGGACTGCCAAACTCATAATAAGGCCCTAGGTGTTAGAAGCGGTCTCCTGAATGGCAACATAAACGAGCATATTGTGTACAGTGTGGTTAGCCTTGAACAGAAAGTACTTGCAACGGCTAATTAAACAAAGAGGTTGTTCCTCATATTCCTGGAAAAAAGCCAGCTGATAAAATATGTAAAAATCATTGCTAAAAGCAGACTTACTAACATGAATAAAATATGAACTGTAAAACGAAGCTAAAACAGGGTTGACCAACTTGGGTTTTAGAGGTCCTCACAACAAAGACACAGATATAAAAACGTCTGACAGCCAGGCACTGATTCATTTAGAGAGTAAGCTAAATAGTATTGATCAGAAACTGTCTAGTATCACCAGCGGAGTTAGAACACAGGATTTCTTATTTGGATTATCAGAACTGCATTACTCAGTCACTCGAGTGGGTCGGATAAAGAATTATAAGCATTAATAGATAACCAGGAAGATGTAGAAAAACCCTGATGGCGCTAAAACCTTAGGTTTGTAGGGGTTCGGGGAAGAATGAGGACAGTGGTATGATTACCTGTTTGGAATGTCTCGTTCAAAAATACATCATACCCAACCACACCATAGACTATTATGCAAGTTCATCGAGTACCTGCCCTAATTCAAAAACCCAAGAACTCTTGGACTGTGTTGGTGAACTTTTCGGAATTCTACATTAAGGAACAATTCCTGGCCAAAACAATCCAGCAGAAATAATTTGGTTCCCTTGAGGATTTTTCTAGCAAAGGTCTTTTCGGAACATGTCCTTTACAGCAGCCAGAAGAAGAAAGGATTTTCGGAGTATGTTTGATGCATTTAAGGCAGTTGGGGGTGAGCTTACCTTGTTTCAGCCGTCTAAATTGAGAGTACTCCATAATGGTCACTTTCATATTTTAAACTTACTTTAAGATACATAGAGAAGTTTAAAGGCCCTACAGGCTGACCACACTGGCTAGATATTGCTCCTGTTTTTTTATGTTTGTTTTGCTACTCCTTTCTCTGTGACTAGGTCATGTTGCTGGCTTTGCTTAATGCTTATGGATTGTCTGTTTTTGCTTACTTGGGAATCCTCCGTCTATTTTTTTGTCTCTGTGCTATTTTCTGTTTATTCCCCCTGATTGGGTTTTCTGGGCAGCCTGGTGGGTACACTACCATGGCACTTTTTGTTGCAAGGTGGACGTCTTACTTCCCTTGGGTGTGGGCAGACACCACTATGTGGTAGTTTAAACGCTAGGGATGGTGAGGATGGGAGGTAAGTGGTGGTGGATGAGGTGGGTGGTGGTATTGGTGGGGCATGGGTTGACTAAAGAACAAAATGGTAGTATTTTGTTGGCTTTGGCAAATGGCAATGTTTAACATGGTCAGAGGCATCATGTTAGGCAGAAAACCTTGTCATGGGACTAACTAGGGCAGTATCTTGTAACATTAATGGGGCTAATAGGAACTGTAAATTGTGTGTTGCTATGAGTTGTTTCACCACCTTTTCCCTGGATATCATGTACCTTTAAGAAACTAACTTTCAAGCCACCAATCTTAGGATTTTGCTGCCTAACTGGGTTTCAGAGTCCCTGTATGCCTCTGCAAATGTTGCTTACAGAGAGGTGGCTATCTTCTTTAGTCACTCATTTAAGGTGGAGATTATTAAGACAGTTAAGGACCTTTTGGGAAGATGGCTTTGGGTCCAAGCCCAGGCAGGTACTGGTGTTTGTAATTTTGTAAACTAATATGGCCCTATCTCTGCCAAGACTGGGGCCCTGCAGCATGTATATTCCCGCACAGTTCAGTTTGAAGGCCCTATTACTGTTTGGGGGAAGGGAGGCATTTTAATTTTCTTCAAGATCTCAATTTAGATATTCCAAGGAAGAATACAAAGCAATCAAAACCTGCAAGCTTCTTTGCCACTTTTAAGGTGTATTTTGGTATTACATACCCATGGTGATTCCAATCCCAGTCACTTAGGCAGTTTACTTGTCACACTGCTAGACATAGGGCAGATTCTAGAATTGTTTTTTTCTGGTTTCTCAGTTTTTAGAAGGATTGAAGAGACACATTAATATGACTTATTTTTCTGACCACGCAGCAAACATTTTTCAAATTAATTTGGACTCTGCCCCTCTCTATATTGTTAGGGACACTTTCAAGGTAGCTTTGAGAGGCCAGGCAATTGTTCGTTTCTCTGTAACGGCAGAAAATAGTAAATGTCTACTCTCCATACTTCAGGAGGATGTTGAATGTGCCACTTTCACTTTAATTCGCAGTGGCGGCTGGCAGCTTTAGGAGCGAGGGGGCGGGCGGGAAGCGCACACACACACTCATTATTTCACACGCAGACATGCATGCACGCACATCCATTAACAACACTCATAACATTCAAACATGCACCCACGCACCAAACATTAATTTTAAAAGTTCACACACACTCATTCTTTCACGCACGCACATCCATTAACAACACTCATAACATTCAAACATGCATGCACGCACCATTCATTTTCAAACATCACACACACACACTCATTCTTTCACACATGCATGTACATCCATTAACGCTCATAACATTCAAACATGCACGCATGCACCAAACATTCATTTGAAAAGATCTCACACACTCATTCTTTCACACACACACGCACGCACGCACATCCATTAACAACACTCATAACATTCAAACATGCACACACACACCAAACATTCATTTTAAAACATCACACACACTTACCTTCAGTCCCAGGAGTGTTGGGATTTCTGCCAAAGGCAGCAGTCCCAACCTCGTCACAGAGTGGGATGGGGTCAGTGAGACTGCTGACCCCACCCCACTCTGTGACGAAGTGTCACTGATTGACACTCGCCCTGGGGGCTTCAGGGCTTAAACCTGAAGCGCCCAGGACAAGTGTCAATGGGTGACGCTTTTCTCGTCACCCAGGAGAGAGCCTCAAGGCACCTTTGCTGAGCCGAGGAGGTCATGCCCATAGGAGCTGTGACCTCTCAGCCCAGCAAAGTTCAGCTCAGGCAGCCAGGAGTCTGCGCAAATCATGCATGTCTCACTGCTGGTTGTCTGAGCTGAATATGAAGAGTGTCTGTCAGGCTGACATTTGTTCAGCCTGACAGACACTCTTCATGAGGGGCAAAAGGTGATGGGGACGTGGCCCCTCCGCCCTAAAGGTCGGGCCGCGCCTGCCCATGTGTGTCTTGTACTTGTAGTAATTACAGAATACAGAAAAAATAAGTGCCGTCCCTCAAAAATATGTGCCGTCCCTCCACCGACAACCATTGGCTCAAATTAAGCACTGAATTAACTTAATACATCATTCTACTTGACAACCAACCCTTAGATGTAAGCTTTAGCTGTTCAGACTTGATGCCCATGATAGGCGAAGATTTAAATACTTTCTGGGTACGTAAGAGGCTTGCAGTATGATCTGTTTTCTATGATTCCAGAGACAAGAGCTATATGTTGCAACAATTGCAATTTAGTTCCACAGGCCCAAAGAACTGGTTTGACTCCCTGTATCACCCGGCCTTACGAGCTCTTCCCACTCCTGTAGCATGCATGCCTTACAAACCCTGCTGGCCGCGGTATCTCTGAAGTCTTACCAGCTTTTCCTGCCTCTTTATTACTTCTCCTTATCAGCTCTGTCAGTTACTCAATAACGCTGAACTAGCTCTGCATTATCCTGTATCATCAATGCCTTACCATGTTTTCTTTCTCCTGTATGACCTTACCAGCACTACCTGGTTCTCAGTCGCCCTACCAGCTGTCAGCTCTGACTTGTCTTGTATTAGTGCCTTCCTGATCCTGAATCGCTAGTGCTATACTAGCCATGGCATTTCCTGTATGCTTTCCCAGCTCTCTGTGCTCATATATCAATGATGATTACTAGCTCTGCCTGCGTCTGCATCACTGATGCCTTACCGGCTGCGTTTGCTCCCATGGTACTGAATCCTTATCAGCACTGTCTGCTCCTGTAGCACTGAAGTACTACCAGCTGTGCCCGCTCCTGCATCTCTGATCCTTGCTATTGTGTCACTGATTCCTTACCTGCTGCGTTTGCTCCCATGCCACTGATGCCTTACCAGCTCTGCCTGCTCCTGTGCCTCTGATGCCTTACGAGCTCTGCCTGCTCCTGTGTCACTGGCACCTTACGAGCTCTGCCTGCTCCTGTACAACTGAAGTATTACCAGCTCTGCCTGCTCATTTATCACTGATGTCTTTTCAGACCATCTTACCCCTGCATCACTCATACTCTTATAATTCTGCCTGCTCATGTATCCCGGATGCATTACCAGCTCTGCCTGCTTTACCAGCACTGCCTGCTCCTGTACCACTGATGCCTTCCCAGCTCTGCCTGCTCCCGTGTCACTGATGCCTTACAAGCTCTACCTGCTCCTATGTCACTGATGCCTTACCAGCCCTCCTTGCTTCTGTACCACTGATGCCCTACTAGCTCTGCCTGCACGCTCCACCTGCTCCTGTATCCCTGATGCCTTACCAGCTCTGCCTGCTCCTGCACCACTGATGCCTTACCAGCTCGGCCTTGTCCTCTATCACCACCAGGTGGGAGCTCCTGGAGGAGCAGTCTTCATGGCTCGTGCTCCAGTTCTTCCGATCTGTTTTTGCTGAAAAGTAATAGCACTTCCGTCCATGCAGCTGCCAGTCCAGGGGACAAGATGGCGCAGGCTGAGCTCCTGCTAGAAGAAAAAAAGAATGACTAGTTATTGGGGATATAATCTATTGAGTTAAATAAAAAAGATAAGCAGAATGATCCAGTCAGGCACCTCAGCTGCTAAAATGAATTAGAGATTTAAGTGTTTGGTGCTGAAATGTGTCTACCTGGACGTCGCAGATCTGAATACTGGTGGGAAGACTATGTACTGTGAAATGACGAAAGATTAGTAGAACCTCCTAGTTACAACGCTTTGAAACATCAACATTATGGTAGTAGTGTTGTGTGAAGACAAGCTATTATTGCTTTCTGGCAGTGCAGCTAAAAAGTTAATAAATAAATTAGCAGAGATTTGCAACTACACGTCGATTTGTCCCTAAAAGGTCCTAAGGTTTAATTTACCTGAACTCTTAACAAATGACAATGCCCTAAATAGTGGGAAGTGTGCCACTTGCCCCCTGCCTCAGTCACTCGCAGTTGTAGAAACGTCCATTCAAGATGCCTAGATGCGACATGACAGAACAAACGAGGGGGCATTTATGGAACGTTTATTAAAATGACACAAATTACACAGCTTTCATTTAATAAATTTCCGTTATCTCACAGATGGATGGGCATTCCTTTGAGATTGCAAAGTCCCACCTTCCTTATCTTTCCAAAGGTACTGCTACCAGAAGTGAGTAGGGATGCAGCTAGCATTGCCAGAGTGGGGAGAGATGAGCAAATTAAAGAAATTATACTGGTGATGGTAGGGGCGTGTTTGGTCTGAGTGCTTGAAGATCGTCACAGGAAATTTAGTCAAACCAAATCAAATTCATAGAGTCCAAGTATTACCCGTAAATGTCTCAAGGTGATGAGGGGGTCAGTCCTCTGTGCTTCAGTCAAAGATCCAGGTCTTAAGGTCCTTCCTATATTGAGGTAGCGATGGTGACTGCCTGATGTGCAGGGGCAGGGTGTTCCAGCTCTTTGTGTGAGGTAGGCAAAGGATCTCCTTCAGGCGGAGATCTTTCGTATGTGGGGTATGATGGCTAGTGCTTGTTGAGCTAAGTGGAGCGGTCTGGCAGGTGAGTAGAAGGTGATGCAGTTTTTGAGGTAGGTGGGTCCTAGGTCGTGGAGCGCCTTGAAAGCGTGGACAAGGAGTTTGAAGTTGATCCTCTTCTCGATGGAGAGCCAGTGGAGGTCCCTTAGGTGTCTGCTGATGTGTTTGCGGCAGGGGATGTCCAGGATGAGTTTGGCGGAGGTGTTTTGGATGTGCTATAGTTTCTTCAGATTCTTCTGGGTGGTGCTGGCATAGTCCAATGTAGTATGTGTATATATATATATATATATATATATATATATATATATATATATATATATATGCATGTATGTAGTATTTCTGTAGCATGCACCTAGCCAAAAGGCAGCAGAGCATTGTACATGGTCAAAGCAAGCATAAAGTAAACAAACAAGAGGAGAAGAAGCTGGGTTATGGATGGTTTTTGCTTTGTGATGGAGTGTTCTTTAAAGAGGCGTGCCTTCAGTTCTTCCTAAATTGGAGCAGCAGTCCTGATTGATATGGACATGTTTCAGATTCTGGATGCATAGATGTAAAAGGCCTGCTATCCTATGTTTAAATGTTCACACTTCTTAGTCTGGAGGCTAAAGGTTTGCTGATTGTGGGTGTGCCAAGGTCCAAATGTAGTGACAACATATGTCTAAGCATTATCCGTTAGTCAAAACTTACAACAATTAAATGGCTAGTGTGTAGAGGATTGAGCATCTTTAACCATATTACACCTGTGAGATACCACTCAATATAAGAGCTTGCATTCTTAGAAAGCAGTGTATGAGAAGGTACTACAAATGGGAGCACACTAAAAAACAGTATCTGATTCACAAAGCTAGGTTAACTTGAGTAGATGTTCCCAATTGTAGATCTACTCCTGCATGGAGATGTAACTTGCCACTTTTTTCTTATTCATTGTTTCTGAGTGAACATTTATGTAGAAGTATGTCCCCTCAAACCCCTTCAAGTGGGGATGTGCGACTTCTAAGTTAATCATAATAACCTTTCATGTGGTGGTGAATATTTCCACCACTAGACAGATATCTCTGTAGAAAAGTGCCCCTTTTTGACATGGTCACCCTCACTTTGTGCCTGGTACTGGTAGTTGATGCAATTGTAACCTGCTAACCAGTTCCTCTGTGCCAGATCTCCTTACTAAAACTGTGCAGTTGTTCCAAAATTGGCAATACCTTTAACATCCTTTAAAGTCCTTAGTAAATATTACTCCTATTACAAGAGTACTAAAAAGGGTCCATAAGGGCTGCAGGATGTATTGCGCCACCCTAATGAACCCCTCAGCACCCGCATGCAAACTGCCATTGCAGGCTGCGTGACATTGTGCAGAGAAAAGTGAAAACACAACATGGCACAGCTCCTGTGTTCCATACCTACATACACTGCAAGCAGTATAAGTAACTCACCACTACAGAAGGCATTACAGCCCTAAGGCTGGGCATATACCCTTCCCACTTAAGGCAACATTAGCAAAATGAATTAAACCCATATCTGTGACTGGGGGTGAGTGTTTGAAAAGTTTCAACAAAGTCCATCATTTTATTTTGTTTTGTGATGTTGCCTTGTGCGCTCTAAGTGGCTAGGATATGCCCAGACATCGGTCCCTTCCTCGCTACACCACTGGATTCAAGCTAGCCTGGCTGATGAAGGGTGATACCCTGAAACCAGTCCCAGGATGCTTGTTTCCTGTCCAGGGAGGACCTGGCCTGGCAGTTTTGGCTTGACTGTTCCCATGGGGAACAGGGTCAAGACTGATTTGGATATGGCTGGGTCCAAACTGGGGTGACGTGGCGAGCAAACTAACAGTGGGTTAAAGCCAGATCTGTGACTGGGGGTGACTGTTTGAAAAGTTTCAACACTCCGTCCATCATTTTATTTTGTTTTGTGAGATTATTGTACTCCTATTTGGCAGTCCACAATTTAAAGAATATTGTCACCAAATGAGCGATCTCTACCACCACAATATATATTGGTAGGGGCGAGGTTCAGTAATCAATTATGCTTTTGTTTCAAGGAGTATGCACTTTTTCACCCTTGATGAGTAGGTTCTTCTAACTATGTATCAGGGGAGCCTGCACGTTCTATGTACAAAAGACTCAAGGCGTAGGCTTGTTTGGCACTGCAAATATGAAGACAATAATGAATCTGATCACCAATTGGTGTAAGGGCCTGGTTAACTCTTGTTCATCCGATGAATTTGGGCCCACTGCAATACTGAGCAGCTTTGAATAATTAACCTCTTGTATAAGAGACATGCTGTTTAGGACTATAGGAAAAAGTACGAGACAAGGTAAGTCATGGTTTGGCAAAGCCTGCAGAACAGTGAATGTTAGGTTGAGAAAGAAATTGAAACAATCTCCCAGGACCAGCAAGCAATCAGTATGTGTAGGAACGCCTATACTGTGCCTCTAAAGAAAAGAAAGGCAGGGCTTAAGGATGTGGAATGGGACACTCTTGTAGCTGTCTAGCAAGTCCAAAGACTCCCCAGGACTCCTGGAAGGCAGTGCACACTGGTCTTGCCTCAGGGGTATACCGCTTGATAAAGTGAGCATCCATATCGGCCCTGAAAGCTGGATAGACCATTTTAGTGTAATCAACCATTCCAGTATTCAAACTCAGAGGAAAGATTGGTTGGTTGTGCTCTGCCCCTCAATATATACTTCTCATCTGAGGAAGTTCCCTAAAGACATCTTCAATAGCCCTGCAAAAAAGGCTTCTGGACCAGATGGGATCCCCATGGACATATTTAAGTTAAATCTGGTGTTTTGGTTCCCCTTGCTCATCAATGTCATAAATTCTGTGTGTAAGGCTGGGGTCCCTCCGTCTTGGCGTAAGTCCATAATCGTGTCAGTCTTTAAAATGTACACGACCCCAAGAGCTATCACCCAGTCTCACTTCTTGACTGTTACCAAAGTAATTGGGAGAATCATATTAGATCGCCTGCTCCTTTGGACTAGGGGGGAAAAAATATTTCTCTGGCCCAATGCGGGTTTAGAAAAGGTGTAAATTGATACACGTTTTGGAATATCTTAATTTCCCTGGGCCTTGAAGCAGATATGGTTACTTTTCTAAGACAGCTTCATTGGGACCATTCTGGGTCTGTAAGATTTGAGGGATAAAGGAAAGTGCTCCTTGCCTTTTTTGGTCAATCAGGAGTGCGCCAGGGGTGTTTGATGACTTCGAATGTATTCCTGCTGTACATAAATGAACTTGAAGCTGAACTGGTGAATGTGAGGGCTGATGTTCCTTCGGTCAATAAAAAACACATGCCGGCATTTCTGTATGCAGATGATGCTGTGCTGCTTGCTCGGAGAGGCAATTGTTGAAAGTTATTAATTTCCATCTTTGTTGTCTTTATGAAGAAGCTTGTCTTGGAAAACAATTTTTCAAAAACTTTTACTAGGGTGTGCTGACCAAAAAATACTAAAACACGCTCAAAATGTATCGGGGGAAGAACGATGGAGAAAGTGAGCCAGTTCCCTTTCTTTGGGCTGATGTTCGATGATGCATGTTCTTGGGTTCTGTGCTTAGGGAACAGGATAAATCACTTTTTGCATGCAGTTGGCTCTATTGTCTCATTAGTTGCCTCAAAAGGAAAAACAAACCTGTAGCCTCTAAAGTAGAGATCTATAGGTGAAAATGCCCTCCCACTTTGATTTACAGCTCGGGAATTTGGGGCTATAGGGATGTGGGAAGAATACAAACTGAGGAAACGGGATTTTGAAGTTGTGTGTTGGGGGTTCCTGCATCTACTTCACACTTTGCATCCCATCAGGAGCTAGGTTTGGAAAATGTGGAAGATTTGATCAAAGTTGGACCACTGTTGCTATGGTGCTCAATCTGTTTGCATGGGCCACAATCCCCTGGCTCAGATATATCAGGGATACAACTCTTGCCCTAGGTTGGTCTAGGAGGCCGGAAGGTATTACAAACAAGCATTGACATAGCCAATAGGTCTCGCCTTTGGGACTTTATAAGTGTATAACCATGCAGCACATTATCCTGGGTGCTGTACCCCCAGTGATTGAAAAGCTGTACAATTATTGCAGACTGGGTCAAGCAGTCCTCAGGAAACACTCCAGGGCTTTTTAATGCACGCCCATAAAGACAAATGCTTCCATGCAAGTCAACAGCACTATACAATGGGGATAGCTTCTAGTCCTGATCTCTATGTAAAAAGCAGCTGTGACAGGAGAGCACTGGATTGCGAGCATTGCTTCCCGGCTCCAGAACATTTGGAGTCCGGTACCCTCTGAGGTGGCGAAAGGCAAAGGCCCTCCTTCATAAGCAACGCAAAGAATATTGTGCCTGGCACTGCCATCAGCCCTCATTCATGTAATGATGCTGCTATCAAAATCAAAATGAAAGAGAAATGCCCGGGTTTGAGGTCAGCTCCATACCTTCGGGGCGCAGCTGGGTGCGCTTTCGCCTTTCTTTGGGGTGTTTTCACCCTTGGTTCCCAGCTCTGAGGAGGCTACCTCACAGAATAGGTAGGTGTCATAAATTGCTAGAAAGATTGCTGAGTGAATTGTAGTGACATAAATAGTGTTGTGCAGATCACGGGTTTGAATTCAGTGTATATCTTATTCAGCCATCCATCCTTCCAAGGTCGACAAGCGAGAGCTGTAGAAATGTACTGGCATCTATTTTAATAAACTTAGAAATGGCAAAAGTATGTTTTAAAGGATTAAAAAAAGGAAAGTTAATGTTTACTTTTTATATATACACCAAGCTCTTTTAGTGTTTTGATCCTAAAACGCTATCCAAACAGGCTGATTGGTGAATAATCTGTGACCAATATATGTTTTTGACTGACAATGCAATATGTAAAGTATCAATGTCTTTTGTTTGTCTTTTTGTTGTTACATTATTCTAAAACTTTGTTTGATCTTATTGGAGAGGAAATGCTGCGTAATTTGCTGGGTGCAGACTTAGGGCCAGATGTAGCAAAGGTTTTTACCCATTCTGTGTCTATGGGAACAAGCATTTACAATGCGACGTGTCTCGCGTTTGCTCATGTTAGAGCTGATCGCGATGTAAACTCTTAACCCGACTTTTCACCTATCGGGCAAAAGTGTATTTATGTACACAACCCGAAAAAGTGAATTCAAGTATGTAAAGCGCTCGACTTCTGCCAAGTGAGATGCGCTCTAAATTAGAGAAAAAAATAGTCCACGAGCCAGATGGAAAACAGCGAGCCTCGCATGTTTTTTGTACTTGGTCACTGCGCAGGAGGAGGGCTAGCCACCGGAAAAGGCATGACGTATGCGTGCCTTCGACTAATGAAAGCAAGAAGATTTTATTCGGGAAGCCCACGAACCAATAAAAAGCACTGACGTGAAGTTGACAGGGCTCCGAGCCCTTTTCTAAATACAAAAGAGTCTCCCTGCGTTACGCATGTGCGAGCGCATGCAACGCAGGCTCGACCCTAAAAAGTGTTTGTACATATGGCCCATAGTACCAAGAAATACTGGTTTGAGTCCTGGTTTCCCTATCTAACTAAATTGTGTGATCCTCGGCAAATCCCTTTTTCTACCAGCGTGGCAAATATTGAGAGTACCTGGAAGCGATACAGGGCATATGGCCACACAATCCTTTTCAGGTTGTAGATACTCATGGGGAGCGTATTACCTCTAACGTACAAATATGCTGCTTGGAAATGCCTATAAATTGTCACTATCACTAATTTGCATTCTCTGCTTCTTTAAGCAATAGCTGAATGTTATAGTTTGCCGGTTTAAGTATGTGTTGTCTCCTTTAACCTGCGAACTATATTTCACGGATCAAATCCCAGCGGAACAGATTATCCTTCCATACTCCATAAAAATCAAAACCACGTTTTTCTGAGGTTGATTAAATAAGTACCACGTGCCCATCTTAACGAGGCTGGTAAAATGAGTACCCAGTCTGCGCTTTAAAACGAGGGATATGGCACGTCTTTGTTACTGTTGTTTGTGAAAAAAATGAGCAGCATATTGTTGGACAGCCTTAAACAGTCAGGCCAGTGAAAGACTGTGAAGGAGAGAGACCTTGCAGTAGATGTCTCTACCTAAATAAACAAGCATTTCAATGCAATGGGTCTCGCGTTTGCTCGAGTTAGAGGTATTAGCGTTGTAAATTCCTAAGTGGACTTTTCTTGCCACATAAAATGAAAGTAAAACAGTTGACAAAAGCGAGCTGATTTCAAAGCGCCACGGCCGCCAGGAGCATGAAAACAAAAGAGAGGCACAAAAGGAAAAAGAAGTTCACTCACAATCAAACATATCGGCAAACGTGCAATTATCCATGTCACAGGGTCTATATCAAACGCAGTAACAAAACTGCCCCAAGGAAGAACAAACGTAAAGCATTTACCAATGATAACAAAGGATTTTTGAAAGCCAAGTCCATCAACGAGTGAAAGTGATGGGCGTGGTTAAAAGCCCACAGATAGATCACAGCAGGTCAGAGCGCTTGGGCCCAACCTAAAAACTGCCACAAAGTCCATTGGAGTCAGAATTCCACTGTGAGGTATTTGAGCATTGATGCTGGCAAATATTTCTGTTTCAGGGTACCTGGCCTTTGTCCTGTAAACAGCAGCAGACCTGCCAGGTGGGGGCTGCAGCTGACCAGCTACCACGTAGTTGCTTCTGCATCCAGTTATAACACCCCGGAGTTTGTTATGAATTGCATTACAGATGTCTAGGAACCTCCTGGGTAGTTTTTTGTTTTTTTTGCTGGGAGAGCTTTATATCTGCACCACTTACATACAGTATTTTTTGTAGGCACAGGGGGTTAAGTGATTTTCCCAGAATTACAGGGTGTTGATCCATTGCTGAGACTTGAACCCGGTTCCACAGTGCCCAGTAGTCAGCTCTGACCATTACGCCATATTATCTCATGGTGAGTAAAATTAAAAACTAACATAATCTGAAAAACATATTACACAAACCAACTAAAAAAACAGACATCAATTTACAGAAGTTTCTAACATGGTGTATGACTGAGCTCTAAAATGAATCTTAAATGTAGGATGTCCTCAAAAAAATGCATCAAACCCATGCAGGTCATATGTAATCTGCACTCTTACAGCTTCAAGGCGTCTTATACAACATACAGAATACATCCATGAGGAGGGGCCCAGGGTATGTGCTGAATGTGTCCCCTTTAAATACTCTCGGCATCACCAACTCAACACGACAAAGAGTCTCCAATCAGCCAGTACATCAAGCGCTAGGCAGAAGGAATTGAATCAGCAAAGGCAGGAGGTTCAGATGTCAGGAGTGCAGTGGTCCTAAGTGTGTGAATCTGCATCTCAAGAGTAAGACACTAGGGGCAATAACTAAGCAAGGATGTCATTGACCCTGGTGCACGCAAGGAATGTGGCTCAGTTTACAGCTGCTGGGGTAATGAAATCCAGCAATTATCAGGATTCAATGGGCCTTTCTATGCCCCAGTGCCACTGAACTTGCTGCACAAATGGCTGCTACGTTAATGAGCAGGGGGCTGATCCACAAAAGCTTTAATGATTACAGGTAGCACAACAGGAGTTTTCTTTTAAGTTCTCTTACATAGGACAATGTTTGTCTAAATTGTTATTAGAAAAAATACGAAAGCTTCGATCACTACATTGTATTCCATAGCGCCACCATGTTTGCTTCCCAGCACTGGCCACCATTGCTAAACTTAGACGGCTGTTTAGTAGATGCAGCTATGTCTGAAAACCTGATAAGCACACGATGTCCTTGGCGGGGCACTCGTGGTCCCCTCCTTCACAATTGTAGAAGATTAACTGCTCCTTGGCACACTTTGAATCTCCCACTGGCCTATAAATGCGGCCTTTCTTGTTTTTCTAATTACTTGTGGCAGGAGAGTTCATAGATACATAGCACTGCTACCCCTAGCTCTTTGAGGATGTGAGGACCTTGAAATGACAGCAACACAATACATGGAACATAACACATGACAGTGACTGTGGATAAAAATATGTTGCAAGTGGATTGATTCCACAGGTTGGGTTAGCTTACTGGCAAACCAGGTGTTGACGATCCCCAAATAGCTCTATGCCTGGGAGAGGACCCCTTATGATACCTCTTTGCCTTACTCCTCCCCTCCTGATGCCCAGGGCAATAAAAGCGGGGTGATCTACCCTCTATGGCGGCCCCATGTGCTCAGCTACCATCCTAGCAGGGGAGCAACATTAGAAAGCTGTCCCCCTTATGTCACCCTGAGTGTGACGTGGCCAGCTACAGATCAGACAGCCCATGGCGGGTGCTACCCCTGGTCGTGTTGGAAAGGGATGTGGGATGGAGGTGGAGGGGCGGGAGACATAGAGGAAGTATTGTAGGTGGACAAGATTGTGAAAGAGCATGGCATGGTCAGGTAGCCGCCAGAAGGTCCTGCAACCTCCTCATCTATCTTTTAAAATGTAGAAATGGCGAACAACTTTATTGATATGACGAATGCAAAGAAATAAAAAAACCTGTGCAGTGTAGTGGCGCTCTGGTAGTCAACGTTTACGCATATAAACAATGTGTGCCAAACTCCCTGGTGATCCTTTCACTGGATCTATCCCCGCTGTATATGGATGAAGGCATATGGGAACTACTATGGAGACATTTCTAGGTGCTTTTTGAAACTGGTAATTTATGTTCTGTTGTTGAGTTTATTTGGTAACTTTACGTAACTAATTGAACTTGCCTGGTTATTTCAGGGCTTGGAAGAGTCACTACTCAGCGATAGGTTGATTCCTCCTAAAGCTGGTTTGGGTAACACAGAGACACTGACTAACACACCAATATTACACCCAATGAGAAGGAAAAATGAGAAAAAAACGTTTCATCAACAGAGATGAGAGGATATACTTTACTTGACAGCCAGTCTGCTGTTTCAGTGCTTAAAAGTGAGGGCCAGATTTAACAAAAAAGGAAGGTGCGTGCTGCTGCGCCAAATTTGGCAGTGTCACGCACCGTCATTTTCAAAACTCAGGCATGCCTCGTATTAAAAAAATTACGGTGCACCCCTGTGTTTCCTCCTGCGCTGGCGCTGTATTTGCTGCCGTGCACCAACTCAGCAATCTTTGCATCGTTGTGCAATGATGGATGAGTTGAGGGGGAGATTGTGCACCTTCCTGCACAAAAACAATCTTAAATGGCGATTAGCTCTTTCTATGTGTGCTGCAAAATGCAGCACACATAGAAAGAGCAAAAAACAAGCGTGCTGCAAGTGCTACACCTGGGGTAGCGGTAGATTTTGGCGCTGCCTCAGGTTTATGAAAACTCGTAACTCTGGGGCAGCGTCAAAATGCAATGGGTGTTGCTGTGGCACACCCTCAGCAGCACCAATTGCATGCCCTTTCCACGCAAAGTGCTGCGTGTGAAAAGGGCCGTATTTACAAGGTGGCATTAAGCCACAAAAGGTGGCTTAACGCCACCTTATAAATACGGTGCAGTGCATAGCTCCACTAAAAGTGACGCTCCGATGGTGCTAGTGGGATCCTAAATATGCCCCTGAGCCTGCTAAAAGACAAGGGAGGGCCGGCCCGGACAGTTATGAGGGGTCAGTTCTGGTCGGTTTTTACGTCACCAATAATGTGCCTGGCATTCTGTGTGGTGTTTAATTATATTTTCGGGCCACTTTGACTGCGCTAATTCTACATGAAGTCGACATTATTATTGAGCAAAGGTTTCTGTCATATCGGACACTTTTACAAAGTAGAAGCATCATTTACAAATCGTGCCCCATACGAGGCGGCCATAAAATAATGGATTGCTTAATAGGTGTAGGTGATGAGTTAAAAGGGTATCTGCCCCATTTCTGCACCCCTAATATCAGGCTGCCCTCCTCAGCATCACCGATGCAGGCTGCATCTCCTTTCCACTGAACTTTGTCCCAAGTGGATAATTATTTTCCTGTTAGATTCATGCAACCTACACTGCACACTACCCTCCTACCCTTCCCGAGTTCCTCCTGGCTCCCGAGGGAAGCTCCCCCTTGCTTCCCTTGCATGTATCCTCCCAGACTTGGTTCACTCTGCGCCCAGAGCTGCGTGGAGCTCATGGGAGAGGCAGCGGCAGCACAAGGCAATATGACTATGCCCTGGTGTAATGAACTGGTGCTCACGTAAAGCACTCCATTACCTCCAGGTACATCCTTCCCGATCCAGTCCTTCCTACTGAGATCTCATCTCCTTCTGGCAGACCCTAGCTGACTCGAAATACTTCCCCCAGCATAACTGCCAATACCCAGGGGCCACTACAAAAGGAGGAAGTCAGCAGATACACATCATGTCATTTTTTTCTGCAAAAGTTTCCCTTAGCTGACGCAGGTAAGTGAGGTTTTTTACTATTTCTTGGTTGAAAATACTGCTTTAGCGTCCTTCTTTTTCCTTGTGTATTTGGTTCCCGTGGCCTCGCTACAGTGATCAGGGACTTCTGTGTTAAGTCTTCCCTTTGTCGCTTCAGCGTTTAGTGCAGGACGCAGTGTTTGATGTGTGCAGTGGGTTTGGGCGAGCTCCCGAACTGCCTTTAACACTCGAGAGCCGCTCGGGTATTCCCGCTCATGTTTGTGTTCCTGGTTGCGGCGCTGAGCGCCTGCTTGGCCATTGTTTACCCTGAGGCTTTGCCAGTGCGACAAGTTGCGGCACACTCCCGGACTTGCTCTCGCAGTCAGGAGACGCCCGGGGATTCCAGCTCGCATGTGCTTTATGGTTGCAGCACTGAGGACCGTGTTACCTGCATAGCGCTGCTACCCTTAACCCTTAGGGTGTGTGCAATTGGAGTTTACCCAATACCATGCGTGCGACTTAATAAATGCCAGGACAACGTTTTTAGGTATAATATGTTGCAAGTTTATTGATTACACAGGTTGGGTTAGCTTACGGGCAATCCCAGTGTCGGAGATGCGTTTCTTAAAGATTGGCCGACATCCATCCTGAGAAAGCTAGAGCTGTTCCGTCTGGTGTTCTCTGCACCAACATGCTTAGCATCTTAAAGCTCGTACCTTTATCGTGGTTTACCACTTTATTAATTTTGTCATGCTCCTGACAAGTCAGAGCGAGACCCCGGGCAGTCTCCACAGTTGCTCAGGATTCCAACTGTACCTTGCGGGATTAAGTAGCGCCGTGACGTCATCCCAGGCCCCGCCGTAAAGGCTCCCAGTGGCCTGAGGAATAGCTTTGGCCCCAGTAATCACCATCTGGAGGCCTTTTAATCAATTTTAAAGCTTTAGGATCGCCCTGTAACTCCGCTTTGCGACAATTCTTGAGTTTCCTGTAAAGAAATTCATGTTATAAACGTATGTTTCACATATGTGACCATCTCTTCATCTGTGAATGCATCCAGGCTCTTGTTTGCCTTGTCGTAGGGGTGAGTGGGAGGTTGCTCGCCGTTCGCACAAAGAGGCCCAGCCCTGCGAGGTCACCCCTTAAAAAGACCTCCTGGCCTCACTCCTCCCTCATCACACCTTGGGAGCCATAAACTAGAGGTGGACCACCCTCCCCAAGTACGGAGGCCCCTCCTGGCCATTTGCCTTCCTAACAGGGGAGCAACGCTAGGAAGCTGTCCCCCCTATAGTCGCCCTACGTGCGACGTGGCCAGCTGATCACCACCCTCTCCCGGAACCAACTAATCAATGACACCGACACAGCCACGCGCAACCTCAGGCAATGGATCGATGACTGTGCCAACACGACAACCCACAGCGGATTCCCCAACACAGATGGAACAAGGTCACCAAAGACCAGCTGATCTCCACCCTCTACCGGAACCCACCAATCAATAACACCGACACCGACACAGCCGCCCGCAACCTCAGGCAATGGATCGATGACTGTGCCAACACTCTCGCCCCAATCATAAAACCTTCAAACAAACGCACTGACAGAAAGGCTTTCTGGTTCACCGCCGACCTCCAAGAATCCAAACAAACATGCGAAGACTTGAGAAGAAGTGGCACCAAGAAAAGACACGGGACAACCACACAGCCTTCAAGAACACCATACGCAGGCACCTTCAACTCATCCGAACCGCCAAAAGAACCTCCTTCAAAGAACACATCAACAACAACACACACAGCTACAAGGAGCTCTTCAACATCGTGAAGGAACTCTCCAACCCTGGAAGGAGGTGTGACCCCTTGCTCCTTTGGTTTACCGGCTGTTTTTGAGTTTTTTCAACAGTGCCCTGTTATACGTTCCCCAGTTCCTCCCCGAGATTTGCCTTTCGTTCCTAATGGTTTGATGGGAGCACCCCATGAGCCACTGGACTCCTGGGATCTTAAATATCTGACTCATAACGTTGTGTTTTTGGTGGCTATTTGTTTGGGGTGCAGGACTGGTGAAATTGGGGCTTTTCTTTCTATCTCTCCTTTCATTTGTTTTATTCCAGATAAGGTGGTGTGTGCGTCCCAGTCCAGTTTTTCTGCCTAAGATTCCTTCCTCTTTTCACTGTTTTTCCTGTATTGTGCCCTGCTCCATCCTTAGAGGACGATGGTCGTCTGCACGTGCTGGATGTTCACATGACTTTGCCCATTTATTTGCATCAGACCTCCTCTTTTCAGAAGTCTGACTCCCTGTTTGTTACTTTTGGGGTGGGTGGTAGAGGTTCTCGTCCTTTTACTTCTACCCTCTCTCATTGGATTAAGCCCACAATTTTGTTTGCCTATATTTTGTTTCCCTCTGATGTCCCTTCTCAAGTGCAGGGTAGGTTCACCAGGGGAATGGTTGCTTCTTGGGCCTAATTTAAAGGGGCTTGCTTGAAAGGCATTTGCTGTGCTGCCACGTGGTCCTCCCCTCATACTTTTCTGTCCCATTAAAGTGTTCAGTTAGGGGAGGGCTTTTCTTCTTCTTTTGCAAATCATGTGTTGTCTGCGGTTTCCTCATACTTATGGTCTTTTTTCTCGTATTAAAGTATTTCTGCATTTGTACTTTGCAGTCTGCTATGTTGTTTTTCTGGGGCATATAATCAATCTGGGTTGCTTTGGTATTTCTCAGTAGTAGGGACTGGATCGGGGAGGATGGACATGGAGGTAGTGCTCCAGTTACTTACTGGTAATCTTCATTACTCCAAGCCCAAGTCCTCCCCGATACAGTCATGTGTTTCCCCCCTCCAGTCTCTTTTGGGGGGGATCAATTATATATGCTTCCTTTTTCTGTGGTTTGCTTGGTATTACAGGATGCGTATCTGCTGACTTCCTCCTTTTGTAGTGGCACCTGGGTAATTACGGCCATGTTAAGGGAAGTATTTTGAGTCAGCTAGGGAATAGGGTCTGCCAAAAGTAGATGAGATCTCAGTAGTAAGGAGTGAATCAGGGAGGACTTGGACCTGGAGTAATGAATATTATCAGTATGTAACCAGAGCAATACCTTTGGGTCAAGTTTGCGCTGCACAAAAACTACAAAAAAGACAACAGAGACTGAACTGGCATTGTTCAACCCATCAGCTCATAGCCAGCCTCCTCTGACGGACCCCAGCAATGAGAACAATATCCTGTTTTGATGTAGCACTTCAACAGGACTTTCTCAGAGTTTCTAAAGGCTGTAAATAATAGCACATCACAGAGCATCCTCCTTTTGCTACCCACATGCCAACCATATGAGAGCCATCAGCAATAATAATATAAACCCTGTTTATATAGTCCGTCAACCACACTTGTCGGGTTTCTAAGTGCCTTAAATACAAGACATCTCTATGCAGCATCCTCTCACTGCTCACACCTTATCGAGAGCCCCCCCAATATGATAAAGTGAACAGTGCTATTTTATAGCATTTCACACTGCATTTCTGCAGGTCCTAACCTCAGTAGAGTAGAAAGCAAGACTGTCACCAGACAGCACATCCTCTTCCTTCTGCCCATCCCTTGCTGAGATCCCTTCAAAAATACAATGATACCTTGTTTTCTTTGAATAGTGCCTTGCTTCACATTTGTGTAATAAATAGCAGGTCACCTAAATGGTGCTCCACTAACCAACCCGCGTCCAGTTACACAGCACTGGGGCTACCTAGAAAGGAACAGCGCGGCCCTCATTCCACTGGCATCCCTTTGTGTTGTTGACGAATTGGACAGACAACTGAATAAGGACTGTCCTAACTGGGATCCTTTGTAAGCAGCATGTGCACAGACACAGTGACAACAAGAAATACCAGTAGGATACTTCGTTGCCTCACTGCTGTTGAAACAGGAGTAATGCTAAGACAGAACTACAGAACACAAACACTTCATTCTAAATGTTAAAAAAAGTTACAAAGACATGAAATACAATGGCACAAGTAGAAGACGACAAGTCTTGCGGTGATACTCCATGGGAGTTAACAATTGAGAAAAAGTTGGGGTAAGCAGGAAGCATTATCCACCTAGAAACAGCGTTTTTTAAAGAACACTGACAAAAGCAATCAAAAGCTGGAGGCGGACTCTAAGCCCACAGAGTGAATACAGCATGTCTTGACAGATAGCACATGCGGTACCTAGGCTCGACCTAAAAAGGATAAAAGCTGGGTTAGGGATTGCTTTCTGTCCCAAATAGGGTCCCAGGCGGAGGGTAGGGAAGTAATGAAACCCACTGTAAGAGAATATTGTCTTTTACAAACTACTGAGGCGGTGACTCCATTTTTGAATATAGTCTTGGGTACATGGAAAAAGATGCTGCTGACTCATTTCAGACTAGGTTCATTTAAATGGCTCCTATGTTTACCACAAGGCAGGTTTGCTCCCTCACATTAATGTACTTGCCCATGTGATGAGTTGTCCCCTCAGACCCTCTTGTATTTTGTTTTTTTCTGTAAGTTTTATTTTCACCTCACAAACAGTTTTTATTACTTTGCTTCGAAAATACAAGTTTAGCAAGTGTAGAGTAGCAGTGATTGTTTTTACAACAACTAGAGGGCCATTTCCCATGTAATGCAGTAGGCTCATTTTGAAAATGTGCATTTCATTTGGGTAAGTCTATTATGTCTTAATGATTTTTTATTGTTTTTATCTACATATGGAGTTAGTGGCCCTCCCTCCTTTTTGTTCAGTGTGACTTTTTTTAAAAACTTTGAATCTATTAATCATGCATTTATGCATTTTAATATGATTGTACCTCTCTTCAATTCGTTATTCTTGTTTATATAATGCATGCACTGATTTTTAAACATTATGTATCTTTTATGATCTGCTTTTTTGAGATCAAATAAACAGTTTTGACCTTGAAGTTCAAAGTAAATTACAACTGTATTAAAATATAATAATTACATTTTCAAATATTAATTTTTAACAGTAATTAAAAAATAAAATTACCCACCTAATTACAACGTTTTTAATTTTTAGTAACATTGTTAAAAGTAATTTTATTAATTTTAATACTTTATATATTTTTTTAGAAACTGAAAACGTTTTTAGAAACTTAAATGTGTATGAAAAGATACAATTACTCAATAAATATAGTTGATTTTTCATTGCTAAAAAATATACATATATTTATGCAATTTAAAGTTTAGTTGAACTATTTTAACATTAATTCCTATAGGGTGTTATATTAATTGCTCACCTTTGATATTTTCTATGTGAGTGTGCTCCAGTGCATATGTGGTGCTTGACTTGCTCTGATGGACACTTGTAGGGCTGCTACTTTAGAAGTGTTAAGGGCCTTACTTTTATGGTTGTGTGTTTTGTATGAGCATGTCAATCCCAAAACCTAGCTTAATTTTCAGACAATTAATTTGAGTAATTATTCTCCAGTTTCCCCCACTCCCTCATTTCCTTCAGCTTTCACTACAAAATAGTACACTGATGTGTGTGGGAGATTTACACACTGAAGCAGAGAAACCTGCACAGGAAATATAAACGAGTGGCACAAGTGGGGACCTCCACCTACAGCATTGTGAGTTGCAAGTTGCAGAAAAGTTAGCAGTATTATTGTAGTGCTACTTTATGTACTCTAAAATGCGGTTTGGGAATAACCCTGCATTGTAGTTCTGTTGAAAGATCTAGAACTGCGTTCAAAAACTCCTTTCTTGATAAAAAGGAACACTGACTTAGGTCAACAATTACATAGGACACACCAAAGGCAAACAAGTGCGATGTCCCTTCCATGCTTCTTGACATAGAGATAAACACAGAAATAAAGAGACAGAAGGACAGAAGTAGAGGAAATATGTGAGAGTGATTGAGTGTATGTGCGTGCATGAGAGAAAGAAAGAGAGAGCACACAAGAGTCTAAACATCTTAAAACAGCATGTTGGCCTTCCTTTGTCTTTTGTGATAGACCTTCATTTGTAGTGCTCAGCTTCTTCTGAGAGTGTGTAGAAATATGAAACATAGTCTGTGGGTACAGGTCTTCAGTAGTAGAGTTAGAACAGCGACAGTTTGACCCTGAATTGTATCACATTTCTCACATTGACACATCCAAAATAGCATCAGTTCACCTAAATCCCTTGCAACCCTGAATTCCCATAATCACTCAGTTTGAATGTGTGACAACCGGCAACAAAGCGGTCAGACACAAGCAACTATTCCACAGCAACTCACACCCCACATCAGACGGCTTTTTGATGCTCCCAGAGGGTCCTTAAAAAATCACAGTGTGCCTTTATTGACACTCCACATAATTTCAGAAAAAAACAACTGGACCTCAATGTCCTTGATGACGCAGAAATGAAGGTTTTACATTTATTAGCGCATAAAACGTAGTGCTGCAATAATCAAGCGTGACTTTAATAAAGATTGTACGGGGACAAAATGTGCCCTCAGAGTAGTTTGCCAACATTTATAAGCGTGCATTATATAACGTGATGTATTAGAATTGTACTAATCTGACATAACCGTAAACGTGTGCCATGATTTGCTTGTGTGAAATGTTTTAACTTAGCATAACTTTAGTGGAGGCTTCGGCCTAGTTGCCTTGTCTCACGGTTTAGATGCTCGTATTTTTCCAATGTGCTAATGAACGTGTATTCTTGCTTGAAGCTGTACTTTTCCAGTGAGATCGGTTCACATGCTTATCTTTAAGGTTTCGTGCCAGCCTGGCATCTTCTTCTTTGCTCCAAGGTCAATCTGCAGGTGCGGACAATGGAAGCTCTGAAAGTGAGTTAATTGGTAAAATATGTTGCAACTTACGTTCCCGACTCCAAGGATAATGTATGCCTAGGTAGAAGCTTGTGAATTGTTGTTTTTGATTGGACAATTTGAAGCCAACCTATGAACCCTCCAATGGAAGACCCTACTGGGTTTGAACTGTTGTTTATTTAAACCTGGTGCACAAGAAGAAAGCAGCCATTACCCGCCATTTGCAGACTTTACAGACATTATGGCCCATCTTGCCGACCTCGCCATTTTGCCATCTACTACGATGCCAATTGATGTTCGACGCCATTTTGAATGAGACTCTGATGCTTTCTCTAATCGAGAGAAAGAGACTTTAAGTAACTCTTGCCCTAGAGACTTTAACTTTGATTCGTCCCTTTGCATGAAGTAGTAGTTTTGTCCTTTTATCTTGCCGCTGTGAGGCAATTGCCCCGTTCACCCTGCCCCTTTGCCCCCGTCCCATGATCGAATCCGGTACCTGTGAGACGAAGACTTCCTTGAATGCTGATTGAATTTGGTAAATATGAAAGGAAAATGTACAATTGCATTGTGTTTTCTTTTTAGGTAAGCAACTGCTGATTTTTGATAAGAGCCCTAGTTAGGAGTTTTTTCCAAATTAATGTTGCTAAATTGTTTTTGCATGAAATCCCACATGCAGATGCTAATTTGAGGTTAGATGAGGATTCATTTGTTGCACGATGCAATTTGAGACCTTGTTATGCTGACTAATGTATGCAATTAGCCCATTACAGATTATCGTCTTAGTAGTTTGTGTTGCCATCATCGAAGGCATTGTTATTCAAATGCTGCATAGATTGCATCTTTTTCGCCGTTATGGACAGCTATTAATGTTCATTTACATATATCATTTGGTGTTGAGACACATATATATTGTGCTAGCTTTGTTAATATAGGGAAAATAAATTCATTAACTTTGCATAAACTGGTGTGGTTATTCATGACCGAAAGGTCATGATTCGCCGAAATGTTTTCTGGATTAATTATGAAGTGTTATGTTGATCAGGGTATTGCTTATGTTCGTTATTGATTATTGATTTGATTAAATTGATTACTCTCGGGTGAAGAGAGCCCCACTTGGTCAAAAGATTCATCGACCCAAGAGCGTCCAAATACAGGTAAATTATTAGGTCGGAACGCTCTATCATCCTCCACACAAATCTATGGTGAGCCTTGTAGTTTGAAATTTGGTTTTGTAGGTTTGCGGTCCTAAGTCCCTACAGGCTGACTGCTGTGCTCTCACGAATAGTACACAACCACACTCTTATAACTGACTTTACCAAGAAGCTAAGGATTAAATGGGCTCGACATTTTCACTCTGTTAAAAAAGAAAGAAGTCTGCTGCATATATATTCAAAAGGAAAAAGGTACTTGCTGGGGAAAAGGCTTCAATGCTCACTTCAAACCTACATCTCTAGCAATACAGATGTCAGACTTGCTCTTCATTTGAGCTTTGTAAGTGCCACTCATTTTTATTTTTTTTCTTCATTACTTCCTTTGGTTCACCATTGTATAGTAAGTGTAATTCATATTTTTTTAACTTTTCAATTCCAACCTCATGTGAATCTGAGTTCATACTAAACATAAAAATGGTACGCAGAAAACACATCTTTATTCACAAGAGAAATTAAAGCAAGACACATCATCTCAACTGCTTGCAACCAGGAAACAAGTAGATGTACTGCACAACACTTATGGCCTAATTTACAAGCCTTTTGCGCTACCGCTTAGTCATTTTTTTTACGCAGCGGTTCCACTAGCAGTGCATGTTACACTGCTCCATATTTACAAACTGACTTATTGGGCCTAATGAAAGTCCTGCGTCACATTATATATAGGTATAATGTGCGCAGGGTTAGCATTCTCATGGGAAAAGCCACGCAGAACTGATGCAGTGAAATTTACATTTCACTGCATCATTCTGCGACTTCACTGTGCCAAAATTCTACCACCTGCTCAGAGCAGGCGCAAAATTGAGGCAGTGCTTTTTCTTATGGGAGACTTTTGCATTGCTGGACTTGCGTCAGTTTAACAATGCTACGTCAGCAATGCGTGAGTTCAGCACCAACCGATGCGTCAGAATTTCTGATGCATCAGTGAAAATATGCACTCTGGAGCTCTGTATTGTAAATACAGCACATCTAGGGCGTTGTTATTGAATGTACGGGACGCGCAAGAAATCTCACACATGGATACATCACAATCTTGTAAATGAGGCCCTTAATTTTTTGGGAGGCTGTTCAGCATCCCCATGTCTTGTATGACAACGTCTGGCAGCACTGCTTTTTAGTCAAGGCATAGTGCAATCCAAGACTTTTAGTTTATCTTAGTTCCTCTTTTTATATTGTAGCTTTTGCATCAAAATCCTACAATGAAAATGACTGGGGAGTAAGAAGGTTGGGGCTGGCTAAATCTGTAACACATGCCATGTGGCTACTTATTTGGTGTGTGTGCTTTTTGAAATAGACCGAGAGATACTGAACCCAAATCAAAGTAGTTCGTCAACACACAAATAAAGCACTGATCCAGATGATGCCATTTGGGACCACATACGAAAGAGATTTTGTGATTAAAATATAAAATATTTACTTGTACTTACAAAACAGGATTCACTCATCAAAATTGGAAGTGTTAGCATGTATGAGTCATAGCAATCTAACCAGCAAAATTGGAAGGCAATTAAAACAGGGAAGATACTAATCAGGTAATGAGAATCAAAAGAAAAAGGGATATAATGATGCACACAAAACTTCAAATTAAAAAACACAGCCAATTTATGGATGCTTTCAACAGAGACCTCATTAAAAAGTTCCTCCACCAAAAAGGAAATGACAATCGGTATAGTTCAGCCCTGCCAAGGGTTGCATTCCACAGATTATACAGGGTGTTTTAAAGTAATGCACTAATCCAAGGAGTGCGGTACCAGAATAACGTAGTCTGAATATCGATTGGCAAAAATATTATGTTCTAAATGATGTCTCTCAAAATATCACCCAATTGGACATAATAGAAGAAAAATTGCACCCAATGGGGTGATATTTTTGTAAACAGTTTTTAGGACACAATCTTTATGTCATAGAATATTTCCATGTAAAAAATTCTGAAACACGACACAAGGGCATTAGATCGTGATACAGTGAAGCGAGTTGGGTGTTTTCTCCCTGCTCTTTGCTGCTCAGCAGTCATGCTGGCACCATTTTCATAGTGGGGTGCTGGCCATCCGCATCCGATAACTAGGACTGTTTGGAGGTTTGAAATTATCCAAGTGCTGCTTAAAGACTGATTTAGAGTTTGGCAGACAGGAGTACCCGACCTGCCAAACTCTCAGTCTGCCCACCTCATTTAAAGATGGAGGGGCCTCCAGTACTATGGCCCTCATTACAACTTCGGAAGCTGCGGGCGCCAGTATACCACCAGTGCTGGCGGTATATCTGGCTCCCTATTATGACTTTTCCGCTTGGCCAGTGGACGGAAACAGTGTTTCCGTGTGCCTGCTCAGCGGAAAAGTCACATCAACATTGCAGCCAGCTTGTAATAGAGCCGACGGCAATGTTGATGTGCAGCAGGTGCAGTAGCATCCGTCGTGCATTTCACTGCCGGAAATTCGGGCAGTGAAATGTGCGATGGGGCTGTGCCTGGGGGCCCCCTGCACTGCCCATGCCAAGTGCATGGGCAGTGCAGGGGACCCCAGGGGCACCCGAGTCCCCATTACCGCCAGCCTCTCCATGGCAGTGTTTACCGCTGTGGGCAGGCTGGCGGTTGGGAACTCATAATCCCCAGGGCAGCGGTATGTTGGAGGGGCCCGCGGTATGGCCGTAGCTAATGCGCCACGGTCATAATAGCTGGCGGAACACCGCCAGCCAGTTGGCGGTGTTACCGCCAGCTTACCGCCAGCTGCCATGGTCATAATGAAGCCCATTGTCTTTGTATGCTGACAATGCTGGGTTTAATTGCTGGACTACCGAAATTCTTTTTACATTTCTTTGACTCCCCAATGTACTTGACGCATGGATTCTTAAAGTATTTGAGTGCATTTTCCAGTTCAATTTGTTGTAAAAAATTATGCATACATATGTGTAGGAGGTGACTTCCTTCACCAACAGATTACCAATTGATCAAATCCAAACATTTAGATCTTTGGCAAGCACAAAATAATTTGTTTTTCCATATTTATTACCAATTTGTTAGACTTGCAATGTTTACTGAAAGTAACTAATTTCCTTTCGAGCCAAGCATGTTTCATGTTCAATAGAGCTAAATCGACGCATACAGTAAACAGAGAGCATGATGACTCCCTGTTGTGTTCCTATGTATTTGTTACCAGTTACTCACATGTTCTGTTATAAATATAGGTTATGGTTGGGCCACTATGATAAATTCTGAAATATAGAATTTTGAGGGGGCTTGTGGAGAGAAATGCAGTTGGGAAGAGAAAACTGTACTGTCCTGCTCAAATAAAACTCTTTCTGGTACTTGACGTGTTGTAAATTTGTTTCCAGCACCCCAGGAATGTGAGTTTTGTAATGTCACTGGCAATGTAATATAACATCACGTGTTAACCAATTCTCTTCTGGGATCCATACATCTGGGGGCGCTGGTGTCTGACTTTGTCCCTTCCTGGACCAACCTCCAAAATGTTCTCATATCCTTATAAAATATCACTCTTATACTTTCATCCCAATTGGATTTATGATAATCCTTAACCTGTCCTTAATCTGGACAGTGTAATCTGTTTTTATTATACAATAGTATTAAAGAACTGTATCACTGCAAGTTTTACTCTCTTGTGTGCCTTATAGCATCTGATTGGCTCGTGCCTGTTTATCCTTTCTCATGATTAGGCTGAGTTTGAGACTGCTGACAACTGCCTTTATTATCTCAGTATATGTGCTGATAACATAATTATTATCTATCAGCCAGCTGTTCAGGTTTATTGTTCTCTGTGTCTAGGTGAGTTATTCTAGGTACTAGTCATCAATGCATGTTATCATTTGTTTAGGAAAAGTTATAGGTAGTGATAGTATGGTTTTTGCTTTTCTATTTTCAGGTTTACCTCTGCTTTTAGAGACAAATGATCTCAACCGCTTAGCGGTACTATCTGAAGGTTGTTGAACTGATCACAGTTCCAGGCTTGTGTAAAAATGTTATTTACTGGCCACTTCCGATTTAATAGTGTGAAGGTTTGCCGGGCTGGGATGCCGGTGTTAAAGCGACCATTAACACAGCTAAACCCCCAAACAACCATATAGTTTTGCATTTGGACAGGATACCCTTGTTTTTACACAATTTAAACATAGTGCCTTGGGTATGTTATTCGCTTTCAACACCTCCGCTTTTGCAGTTTATTTTCGAAGAGGGTTCAGATGTAGATTGAAAACTCTCAATAGAATTACCAGGGTATTCGCAGGTAATACAGACACAGACATTGACTAATTGCACCTGAATCCTGTTATATTGATTATCCCCCAGAGGCACAAACATTAAACACAATTAACGATGTGACACATGCTGAGTCGCCATCCATTCAGTACATAGTTGTTATCCCTTTATAATCTTAGTGGAGATTAGATTAATTAAGCCTCCTCAGGGATGACCGGAGGGAATATATATCTCGAATGGGTGCAAATTTGTGCAAATCCATCGAATGTGGGTGTTTCTCCTCACAACCATGTCTCCTGACAGCCAATGGTCATGTTCTCAATTTTTTTTATAGATTCCGTGTCTAGCACTCTACTTAGCCCAGCCACATTCAAGGAGAAACCCCACAGGTTGTATGGATCACTCTAGTCCTAATCTACAGCACTAATGCTTATATTTTCCTCTTCCCACTGAGGCTTCAAGCAAGCGTACAGGTTTCCCCACTTTGCTTTATCCACACTCACTACTTTGAGTTAGGGTTACTTTGAGATTTACCTTGCTTATCCCTACTCATCTCCTTTGTACTTCCTGAATGCTATAATTCAGGGATAAATTAAGTTGATTAAAACTGAGCTCCGCATGTTTGTTTAGGAGGGCCTTTACCATCCCTTTCTCTACCTCTTCTTCAGGGGTTACTTTTAAACTTAGGAGGTTTAGCTACTTTTTTAATCTTTTTATCACAACAGAATTAAACTATATTTTTGAGACCTCCTTCCAATCTTTACTCAATGTATACCCTACTTGATTGATACCTTTCCTAGAGATTTTTTCTATGGAGAAACAGGGCCTGATTTAGACTTTGACAGATGGGATACTCAGTCACAAGGATGACACATATCCCCTTTGCTGTATTACAACTGCACTATCTCCTATGGCGCTTGCAATTCAGCAGATGGGATATCCATCATTTTTGTGCTGGAGAATTCCATCTGGCAAAGTCTAAATCAGGCCCTCATTTGTTAAGACTGCAATAGGTTTAATCGGTTTGAAAGTCTCAATTTTTTATGTTTTTTCCTGCTGTCAAGATATCAAAGCACAGGTACAAGTTGCTGTGCATACTCTATCTTGTAGTTCGTTATGCTCTCTAATTGTACATGGTGTTCCTTGTTTAATGCAGGCTGCTTTGCCATTCCTCTGAACTCCACCTTTGCTTCATTTTTTAATCTACCTGCATACATTTTGGTTTTTTTAATTCTTTGGCATTACCACTTAGATGTTTTATTTATTTCATCCACATTATAGCTCCCGGCTCCTATCCTGCCCTTAGGATTTAGGGGCATTTTGCCTATCATTAGGTTGCCAATTTTGCTTATATTTCTTTTCTCCTTATTTAAACTATCTACCCTAGTCCCATTTTTAGGTCAAGCATAAGCGTTCAACCTGGCGTATACCTAGATATACTTATACTGTGGGTTAAAGCGATTTCATTTGTTTGTTGCAGTGTCCTTTAAAAATTATTGCTCGCTAGTGGTCAGTTCTGCCTTTTTCTCCCTCTTTTTTCTGTTTCAGAGCAGTGACCAAGTACTGTATTGTTCCACTTTGGTTTCTTTATCTGTTGCTGTGACGGACTAGGTTTTTACATTTCTTTGGTGCTCCCCTTTCACTGTGCTTGTTTTAGGCTGGTAGCTGCCTGCGTTTTATTGCAGCACTCCCACCTCCTTCCATATCGCTGACATTTGTTTTGGCTTTATTCCAGCGCTATCCTTGTTTACCGACTGCTAAAATAGGCTTATTTTACTAAACAAACACCATATGCCTTCGCATTGCATTGCAGAGTCTCTCTCCCTCCAGGGACCCTCCCTACCAGCACTCATGACATTCCACACAAGACATTGCTTATCTCCTTTATTGGGGCCATACATCTTCTCAGGCTGCTCTGTTAACTTCAATAGAGCTTTGTTGAAATTTGAGGCAAAACTGCTTGTTATATGGACCTTTTTTTTTTAATAACATAAGGTGGCTTCTTAAGGGACATTTTACTCTTATGTATGCAAGTGTGTCACTTCTTATCAATTTTGGTATTCTATAAATATATGCTGTTGGGTCCTTATCTACTTTGTCCTACTCAGTTGGGAGATCATTCCCTATTACCCAGTGAAGGTGATCAGGATCTGCAATTGACCTTACCAGTGTAGGCATGCAAACATTTATGATTTTTTACTCTTAAGCTATGGGCTTAATCAGGCTTGTGTGGGTATTCAGAGTTTTGTTGTTAATACTACTGATCCAGATATACCATGTGGAGTTTTTGCATAAAATACAGAATGCCCAACACACACAATGAGGCTGTTGCCGAAGATTCTAAATCTGACAGTGTTTGTTGATTTTTTTGACTGAAAGACTTTAATCCTTGTGCCTTCCTTGTTCTAACCTGTTTTTGCATACCACTTTTTCTGGCTGATGAATTGGCTAGATTATTTGTTCCTTTTTTAACTCTATCATGAGAGTGAACACTTTAACAAACCATTTGTGACAACAGTGAAGAGAAGGATAGGTGTGGTTCTAAATTCTCCATAGAAAGGTCCACGGAAAGAGGAAGCATGTTGTTGTACCAAAATTAGTTTGCTTATAACGCTTCCAGAAAAATCCCTAATTTATACAACTGACCTTAGGGAAGATGTCAGTCCAGCAGTTAGCTCAGCTGGTAGTGCACTTTCATTTGTAGAATCTAATACTGAAGTGGAAAAGCCCTGCATATGCCCCTTACCGGTGTTAATGGTATTCTTCAGGGTTCTCTTTCTTCTTTTTGGTTTCACTTTTCGAGGGCCACCGACCCTTTTACTGCTCTTTACTTTTCTTTCAAATTTGAAGAACCTTAAACAATTCTTAAAAATATGACAATGTGGGATAGCTTTACCAATTAGTGACTTCCCAGAAAGACCCTGATCCTCTTTCAGGAGTAGTCAAGCAGATTCTACTCACTTCTCATCATAGTGTTTGTAGCGCGGCTAGGGGCATGCAACACAGGTAGGCCACAACTTATAGTGGAACTATACACATGGAGGTGTACACAGTTTACTGGGATCCAAAGAGTTGTGGCACCTATGTGTATTTATACCCTTGGGCTGTCCTTGGCCCCCAGGATGCAAAAGTGCAACACTGTATTGTAGAGGCCGGATGGCACTCTACATCCCTTTCAACTTTTATTCAACAGAAAACACCTCACTTATACTGGTGATGTGGCAATCAGGGTTTGTTCTGCACCCCCTCCATATGATGACGCTGGCCCTCCTAGCATATAAGTGTTGTTATGATCAGCTACAGTATTGCAGTCCAATAACACCATGTCAGGAGCAGTAGCGATAACCTCTTCCTCCTGGTCTTCCTCCATGCCCCCTTCTGGGGGTGCCATCTTCTTAAACCAGGACACATTTCAGGCTACGGTCAGATGGCCCCACTGTGCAGTGACAAGAGTTCCTTGTGTGCCACAACCTTTCACACCTCTCTCTCAAACGGTGTGTGAAATTTCCATCGTAGGTGACAACCCAACATTATTACTGAGTCTCCCACAGACAAATCAGGAGTTGTTGTTGCTCGACAAGTCAGACTGGCTTTGTGATTTGTGTTTCTCCTTTTCTCCTGGGTTGCCTGGACATTGATTACTGTGGGCTTCCACTGAGGCCCTGTGGGGATAGAGACTTGTGCAGGCTTTTTCATGAGTAGGTCCATTGATGCCCATTAGTCATGCTTGGAGGGGTCTGCCGGTAAGAGCTTAAAAACCTGTGGAGGCAGGACTACTGGTCTCCTCTATTGCCTACCCTAATTTGGAGCGTCCTGTTTAGGGTGCGCATGAAGTGTTCTACCTCTTCATTCGCTTGAGGCTACTGGGGCGTTCACCTTCCTGTGTTTGATGTTTAGTGATTACAGGTATTCTATGAACTTGTGCCCTCTCCTCCAGGAGTCCCAACATGGAAAATAATTTCTCCAATGCATGCTTTACCTAAGAGAAAGCCATAGATTTAATAATTGTAACCACTTACTTGGTGTGACTATCGGTCATCACAGCAATGATCTGCCCATCTGGAAGTTCCTGAAGTCCATGCAGACGTGAACCACGGCTTCAGACATAGTTCCTCTGTGATCACGCTAGCCAGTGCCTGATCTCCACTTGTCATTGCACACGAGAGGCACTCACTCACCCTCTTGTCTACCAGCGTGTCCATGCCAGGGAACCACACCTTATCTCTCAATTTAGCCTTCATTTTTACTTCAACCTGGCCTTTGTTTTTACCACTCTCTGGTGAGCTTTGTGAGCCAGCTCAACCACCCTGGCTTGGAGACTATGTGATATTACGATTTGTCTTCCATGGAGCAATAGACCCTCGCTGCTGGTGTTTAGTTCATCTCCTACACACCAGAGTTCAGTAATCATCCTCAGTTCTGTCACATCCAGTGTTTTGGGCCCTTCGAGGAAATTCCACCACTGCTTTCTCAGAAGCCCTTTTTTGCCTTTGAGAGGCTTGCATCAGCCAGGGTTTTGCGATTTCTGCCAGTGACAGCACCATTGGACACACATTGTGTACCACCATTTTCAAGTCTTCTGCCCCATCATCTTTTTCAGCTAATTATGACCCTGACTCACCCTGAGGGTGGCGCAACATATAATCAGCCTGGTTGCTCACTCTTGGACTGTACAACATGTCACACTGGTATAGTTGTATCTGCACCACCCACCGCTTGAAGAGGGGCAGGGCGTGTCGAGAAGCCCCTGAGAACAGTGCCACCAGGGGCTTATGGTCAGTGATGACCTTAACTCTTTGCCCACAGAGGCATAGTTGAAAATGACTGCAGGGCCACCTGATGGCCAGAGCGTCAGGCTCGATTTGCGCATATCTGGTTTCTGTGTCCAAAAGTGCCATACTGGCATACGCAGTTAGGGCCCAGGACCCTTCATTCTTTTCCTGCAGCAGAATGGCTCCTAATCCCTCTGGGCTTGCTTTGACCACTAGCTTGGTCCCGCATTTTTGGCTTGAAGTAGGCCATGCTGGCATCCTCCAACAGACAGTGGTGTAACGAAGCTGGAGGGGGACTCCTTGCAAAGAACATTGAGGGAGTCCTCCCTCCGGACTCACTCAGGCCAGGTGTTGAGTGGGCCCCCTGGAGGTCACGGAGTCCATGCACCACGGGGGGCTTTGTTACACCAATGCCAAAAGAGCTACCTTTATTCAGCAGAAGGCCAAGTCAGCTTTGGATTCCCAATCCCACAGCTCTGGTCAATGCCCTTATCAGTTCAGACAAAGTTGATAAATTCGGGATAAAGCATCCACAATAGGTAGCAATCCCCAGGTTGCCTTCCATGGGGGCTGACGCTATTCTGATGGCTTCCATCTTCTTTAGGTCGACATGTAACCCTTTTCATGAGAAGAAATATCCGAAGAACTCAATGAACTTTTCGTGGACTGAGCACTTATGGTGGTGTAAAGTCAACCCACAATTGGCAGTTTGTCATTGGAGAATAGCTCTGAGTCTTGTGTGGTGTTTCTCAAGAGTATTGAAGAATTTCAGAATATTGTCGCTGATATTTATGACTCCTATGAGGCCAGAGAGGATTTCATGAAAGGTGTTCTGAAACACCTCTGCGTCCGATGATATTCATGTTTTCAGTCTCTGATACAGTCGGAGATCCACATGGGTTGAAAAGGCCATTATGTACCGACTGGCAGGATCTAGTTCCAGGCCATGGTTACCAGCATTCAAGTCCAACTTGGAAAACCACTGGGCTCCTTTTAGGTCTCACTATCTCTTCTACTATTAGTGTGAAGTGTTGTCCTCTCTGGATGGCTTTATTCAGCGATCTCATGTCCATGCACAACAGGATGACTCCTGGCTGCTTGGGTTTTGATGCGATCACCAGTGGCAAGACCAAAGGGGTGGGGCCACTGACCTCCTTGATCACCCCTTGCACCTCTAATTTCCTCAGCTCTTCCTCAACCAGCAGCCTCAGGTGGAATGGTAACCTCCTGGGTTGAAGGATTAGCGACCATACAGTCTTATCTCTGTGCAGTTTAAGCGTGGTTCTTTTTAGTCATCCTAGCCCTTTAAACAGTTAATGGTACTCCATCATTATGGGGGTATTATAGACTTGCTGTTCCAGATCTTCTGGTCAATGGTAACCCAACAGTGTACCAGTGTCTCCTCAGATGATGTGAAATCAGGCTTTTGTTGCTCTTCCTTCGCTCACCACTTCAACTTCAAAATCTCCATTTAAAGGCAGTGGCTCTGTGTCACCATATGTGTAGATACGTGCGTTCTTTGGTGCCAGCTTGAGGTGAGGTACCAGTCAGTCAAACTGAGATGAGTTAATCACATTAGCAGAGGCCCCACTGTCGATCAAGACTCTGACAAATGTGCCATCTTTTGCCTCTGTGCACATTGGCTAGGGCCTCTTTCCATTAACTTCTCGCCCCTCGAAGGAGATGGTGAATACTTTACTGTCATCCACTTCATTGTACACGTGGGGTCTCTAGGTGCATCTTGCCAGTGATCCCTTCCTATTGACAGCTGTTGCAGAGCGGACCTCATTTTGCCTTCATTCCCAGACCGGGGCCCTGTCCCTCACTGCAGCACACCTTGGCAAAATGGCTCAGGCGTCTGCATTTGGAGCAGAAACAATCTCATGCAATACAGTTGTTAGATATCTGGTGTACTAGGCCATAGTTGCCACACTGATCCTCAGATGGTGTCCCTCAGCCAGATGTGCAGGTTTGGTTGGACATGTTTGGATGGCATCTACTTGCTCCTCCTTCACCTAGACGGTGCGGGTCGCGCCTGCCTGGGTCGTCTTTTCTGCTAGGGCTACCTCCAATTCACCAGCCCAAGTGTCAGCCAGTTCATGCAATCTTGGCGTTATCAGTATGGCATTTAGGGTTATACCTGGCTGGTCCAGGATGAACCGGCAGAGGGCTGCTGACATCCATTCTTGTATGAGTTGGGCCCTGATTTCATCCGGCTGGTTGATGTCCATGCATTTGCTTGCCAGATTTCTGAGTCATGCATAGAATACATTCACTGATTAATTTTCCTATTGCCTGGCCCAGCTTGAATTGTTCGTAATTAGGGTTGAGCCAGGGGGCAAAAATGTTGGTTTAAGGCTGCAACTGCAGTGTCAAAATCGGTATTCTCTACTGTGTTGAGCAGGTTCTCTAACAGGTCATTGAGTTCTGCCCCTCTGAAATGAAGTATTAGCGATCTTTTGACTGCGCCATCTGTCTCTTGGGTTGGCGCTGAAGCAGTGCTGTAGGCATCCACCCCATTGTTGCCATCTTGGAGTGGCGGTCTCAGGATCACTCAATCTACTGATTGGCGGCAGCGTTGTGACTGAAGAGTGGGTCGCTTGTGTGTGAGGTGCTTCGTGTGGCTGTTGTACTGACATGGCAGGACAAGGCAGGTGTCTGCACATGCTTGCGTGCTACTGTTATGTGTTGATTAATGCCAACTGTTGTTGACCTCCTTATGTGCTTTTTGACTTATGGTATCAATGTGTTTCCACTATTGCTGAAAATCATGCCATGTCCAAATCCACTGGTCGTTGGCCCAGCCAGGGCTTGCCTTGGCAGCTTCCATGTTGAAAGAGTCCCGGGACTCAGCATTTTACTCGCTGCCTTCAGGAAGTACCACTGCACAGGCAGCATGCTGCGCAGATGCCACCAGTATGTGGAATCCTGTTGGTACTGTCATCCTCTCTCCACACCCCAGGTTTGCTTTTCGTGTGTCATGGAGTTAGAGACTTTGGGCACGGAGCGTAGCACTGCCGACTGCACCTCGCAGCCAGGACCTCCTGTAATGACAGCAACACAGTGCTGCAAGCCGCTCACACTCAGCTAAACCGGACATAGCCATCCTCATAGCCAATGTAGATGGGATGGGGGCGTGCAACTGATAGTGGCACTATACACATGGCGGTGCACACACTTGACTGGGATCTTAGGAGTGACCACGAGCAGTCGCACCTCCGTTTATTTATGCTCTCGGGCCATGCTCGGAAGTCAGGATGCAAAAGTGCAACATTGTATTGTAGAGGCCGGGTGGCACTCTACAGTGTTGACTGCTGTCAGCTTACCCTGTCTCAACTGTGAGCATTCTCTCGCACCAGACACAGCGGGCTTTCCAAAACTTCAGTTCTCCAGTGATTAATGCAAGGGTGAGAGGCTGCCATCCACGCATGAGCACTAAAAAATGCATCCTTCATCCTATATTTTTAAGCACCCCGCACGGCAGCAGTGTTACCAGATTTGATTTCGAAGCCCCGGCAGGTCACATGATCTCTTCCTATCTGTAACATGAGTAATAAAAGTCAAAGACACATTTCCTCATTGAACAAGGCCCTGGTAGGGCTTTAAGAGCCCGAGCACGACATGCACAAGCGTATCTCCTTAATACCTTAGCTTATTCTTGTGCAGCGCACACCCTGATCTCGCGTATTGGAAGGTGCTCTCATGTGTGGTAACAAAGAAAAAGGAGGCTCTGTAAAATATTTGCAGAGAATCACACCATTTGGTGAAGCTGGTCTGTGGTTTACTGGTGCACATCATGCAATTCTCCCACTAGAGGGCTATGTCTGGTTCTCCTTTTTAACACCAATGGCTTAAGCTTTATTTTCAATTCTTGGTCAAAGGCTCATTTCTTTAATGAACATTACTTGCCAATACACTCATTTTTACACGCTACCTATCTGCCATATTGGATGCAAGCGAGCAAACGAATTAAGAGGGAGAGTTGAGCCGAAGGTCTGGCTCGGATCCTAGAGTCCTGGAATGACATGCACAAGCATTTCTTCCTAATATGTCAGACTGTTTTTGTACAGTTCTCACACCGATCTCACATATTGCAAAATGCTCTCATATGTGAGGAAGCAAAAGGAAGCTCTGTAAAGTAAAATATTCACCTCGGATCACACCATTTGATTAAGCGTGGAAGCCAAGATTGGTCCCAGCGTTTTTGATGATACAGTTCACCCACTAGAGGGCTACATCATTCTCTCCTTTTTTAAATCGAAGGGTTCATGCTTTATTTTTAATTCCTAGATGGTATGGCTCGCAGAAGCTACATTACAATGTGCCCCTTTCTGAGCTCCAGGGTGCAGCTGAGACAGACCCCACTGTCTTGAGCCTGGCTCGAGCCTTAAATGGCTGCCCCATCTCTGTGCATATTCATGTTGACATTCTACTTAGGTGGTTTCTTCCCTTGCTTTCCAGCTAGTTTTGCGCTTTACAATTAGAAATACATGTACATGATATGTGTTTCATAGGCTGCATTCACGTCTTGATGTCATGTAGCTTCGCAATAAATCTCATGAGATTCGTTTTTACATTAACCGCACACCATGCTCTTGTGTACCGGTGGCTGGCAGCTGCGAGAGTACTCCTGCTTGTTCTCGTACGAAGGCGATGCAGCCGTTCAACAGGGACTTTCTGCTACACGTGTTTGCAAAACAGTTTTTAATTGCTGTATTACTAACAATGGCTTCCAGGCTTCTATTTGAAGCCGCTTCTGTCTCTGAAGTACCAGAAAGGGCGCTTAAAAAGCCCAACTTCCACTCCAGGAGCATGAGTAATTCTTACCCCGATAAGCTTTGAACTAGCCCGTGTTTACTTAAAGCACTGTGGTATACCAATAGTTCTTGATTGGCTATGAATTGCATGCTTATTTGGGATGTTTAAGTTCTATAAATAATACGGGTCCCCATTGCCTGAATTAATAAGCCACATTTATGTGACCTCAGAAGGATTGAAGGGGTCTTTTGGCCTTTTTGCGATTCGTAAAGAAATGATCAAATAGCAAGTGACATCGGCTTTGAGTGTTTAACTCGGTGACCCACTTTTCACCGATTCATTCTCACTTTTCTTAAATGAGTTGTTTGACTCATAAAATAAATCTGCTGTTTTTTAAAGTTCTTTATTAGTATACTGTTGTGTACTTCAAATTCCACGTCACTGACCTCATGACTACTGTTAAAGCCAGCCAGCCAGCAACTGGACCCCGCATTTACACACTTCCTCATAGCTACTACGTTTACACAGTGCAGAAGATTGTCATTTCTACGTTTTCAGGGTCACTATGAGTGACATAAACAGCCCCCTCGACTGTGACGCTTTGAGTGACGCTTTTTCGGGTAAAGTGAATATAACATGGACGGAAAATAACACAAATCCTATTTTATTAAATGCAGTGAGATTTCTTAAGTTCTCTTGCACCAAGCCCCAGTGTACCGTGTCTTCCTATAGTCATTTTTTTACTACTTGTAAATAAATTCAGCTGTTATATTAATTAACTATCATCATCTCAGTTTAGGTCTTTATGTACCTTGTCATGGTTAGCTTTAGAACTTCGTTTTTGTTGTTTTGTCCACTCTGTAGGATCACCCCAGATTAGTGCCCCCCTTTGCTGAACATGTGTTTGTTAGCTTTTAGGACTGCACAATTTCCCCTGCTAGCCAGTGGTAATTTGTGCTTTCCCATCTACACATTGTTAATTTGGCCTACACCTGACTGCTACATTTAATTTACTTCAAAGTTTCTATTGTATAGTACTACGGTCCTCATTACAATCTCAGCGGTCTTTTAAAAAGACCGCCGAGGCTGCGGGACCCAGAATGCCGCCAGTGCTGGCAGTATTACTGGCTCCCTATTATGACTTTTCCACTGGGACAGCGGACGGTAACAGTTACTGTCCGCTGGCCCAGCGGAAAAGTCACATCAACATTGCTTCCGGCTCGTAATAGAGCTGGGGGCAATGGTGATATGCAGCGGGTGCAGTAGCACCCATCGTGCACTTGCGTGACGGGGTTATGCCTGGGGGCCCCTACACTGCCCAGTGCAGGGGCCCCCAGGGGCACCCCAAGTCCCCCTTACCGCCTGCATTTCCATGGCGGTGTTTACCGCCGTGGCCTGGCTGGCGGTCGGGGACTCATAATCCCCAGGGCAGCCGTGCTTGCTCCTCTGCCCTGTGGATTATGACCACCAGGCGGTATGTGTGGAGGGGCTGGCGGTATGGCCCTGGCTATTGCACCACAGTCATAATAGCTGGTGGAACACCTCCAGCCTGTTGGCGGTGTTACTGCCAGCTTACCTCCGGCCGCCAGGGTCATAATGAGGCCTTACATGTACACAGAACCTATAAATATAATGCTAATAGCAGGCAGCAGCAGATATTGTGCCACCACTAAAGATGCACTAGAAAACATGTCTCAGGCCTGCCACTGCAACTGTTTTAAGCTGCTATTTCAACCTGGAAAAATAAACCTTTATCTAGGCCCAAAACATCCTTTTTAATATTTATAAGCCACCCCTAAGATAGACCCTATATGTTCCTAAGGCAGGGTGCATCGTATTTAAAAAGTAGGACATGTGTTTTTAAGTTTTACATGACCTGGCAGTGAAAAACCCCTAGGCGTTTTTCACAACTGTAAGGCCATCACTCCCGTAAACACTGAGTTACCTGAAATCACTTAATAACTGATAACTTCACTTTGTGACCAGATAGAGAAATGCTGTTTTTACTCAAATTAATTGTAATTGAAAATTGGCTTTAATGTTGGATTTTAAGTATTCTAAAAAAGCTACTTTTAGAAAGTTGACTTTTTTTTAACCAAAAATCAAACCTGCCTTTCTGCCAGTTTCCTGGCTCGCAGGAGTGTGAATGGCTTTTCTGTGGGGTTTTGTGTATTCCTTTCAGACATTGGGGAAAGAGTGGCCTAAGTGTGTAGGAAGAGGATGTTCTTAACAGGATGGCTGGAGAGGAGTTGCGTCCTGCCGTGATTACACTTCAAAGGACTCTACGAGTAGCACAGAGAAAGGAACTTGAAAGAAGGCTTGCTCTTGCCTTTCTTCCCCTACATAGTTTGGTGCCAAACCCAGGGAGGAGTTTACCAGAACGAGTTTGGGAATAGGTCAGGGATTTCCCCCATACTGGCAGTGGGTATACATGTGACACCTTCAGAACCTCTCATTAGAAAAGAACACTTCTGAACCTGTGAAAGATTCAGAAGAAGTACTGCCTTGCTATCTGAAGAAGGAAGACTTGACCTAATTGCCTTGAACCAGGCTCCCTAGAAGTGACTCCAGGGGTCAGTTGGATGTGCTCCTGTTAGAGCTATAGGGACACAACAAGCTTCCAGAGGCCTCCCAGCCACTGCCCAGCTGACCAGCATCAACAGGATGGGCCTGACCTACACATTTCTGCCTTTGATGTGGGAGAAGATTCCAGAGGTTTCCCTTTGGAATGCATGGGTCCCATGCATTCCTTGTTCTAGCTGTAGACTAACTACAGAGGCTATGCAGACCTTTGTGTGGAGGCAGGACACAGCCTATTCAAGTGTAAGAAGGGCTGTGCCCAGCTGCTCTCTTCCATCCTGCCAGTGATGGCCCATTCAGTCACACCTAAGCTTTCCATTGTGTGTGGCTGTCTAGGAGGAACACACAAAGCCCAATTGTCAATTACATCCAGTCATGTGACCAAGAGATAGGCTGCATGCACCAAATGGCTAAGGCAAGAAAATGCCAACTTTTGAAAAGCGAGATTTTCAAAATTGTAATAAAAATCCAACCTTCCCATGAGAGGATTTTCTATTACAATTCTAAAAACATCAAACATGAACAGGTAACATGTTTCCATTTGGAAGCTACAGCTTATTAAATATAATAAGGTAACCCCCAATGTTATCCTATAGGAGAGATATGCCTTGCAGAAGCAAAAAAAGATTTTGAGTTTTTCAGTTGTACATATAAAACTTTAAAGTGCATGTTGTACTTTTTAAATATACTGCACCGTGCTCTCTGGCATGTCTAGGGCCTTCCGTACGGGTGACATATGTATTACAAAAGAAGATTTGGGTCTGGAAATAAGGTTATTTTTCTAGAATGAAATGACAGCTAAAAATTTAACATACAGGCTGCAGTGGAAGGCATTAGACATGTTTGAAAGGGTTACTTAAGTGAGTAGCACTAGTAGCATTTAATTTAGAGACCTTGGGTACATGTAGTACCACTTTACTAGGGACGTATAAGTAAACCAAATATGCCAACTGGGTATGAGTCAATGTTACTATGTTTAAGGAGTGATCACATGCACTTTAGCACTGGTTAGCAGTGGTAAAGTGCACAGAGTCCTAAGACCAGCAACAGTAAGATCAGCAAAAATGGAGGAGGAAGGCAAAATGTTTGGAAGAGAGAGAGAGCAAAATTAATATTTAATGTTGCTTTCCTGAGTTTCTCTATGGGATGGCCAGCCTTCCTATAGTGAACATATCTTTTGGGTGCTAGTCACTGTACGGACATGTTTAAATCACATTTTCACATATCCTATGTTTAGGCACTATGCATCCTACCTTATGAGACATAGAGTTTACTTAGGGTGACTCAACAATATTTAACAGGAAGGTTTTGACCTGTCAAAAGGGGTTATTTTGGCACGCCAAAATGCAGTTTCTAAACTTCTGCCATCAGGCTACAATGGTAAGCCTGAAGCCATGTTTACACTATGGATAGCACAACAGGTGCTGCAGTCAACTAGTGATATTTAACTAACCGACCCTCTGTACACTTTGTACCACATTCTAGCGAAGTATAGATACTTTAAATATGGCAATTATCATTATGCCAATTCAAGCATGTGAAAAGTGGGAGTGCGGCATATTAGCCCTGGTTAGCAGGAGTAAAGTTCACAATGATCTACAACCAGCAAAAACAGAAAGGGCCAAAATCTGATGTACGTCATACGAAAGATGGTCATTTCAATTATTATATGATAGGTATGTTAAAACTAGGGCTTCCGGTTTTATGTTTTTTTTTCAGCATTTCATTCTTTATCGATCCATTTTTATTTTGTACTTAAAGTATAAATGAAGCTGCAGTGGGTATTGTTCCACATTTATTTAACTGAACAATGTACACTTGCACTTGAATATCTAAAAGATTTTAGCGGCATACAGTACAATAGCATTATCTGCAAACACTTGCATTGCAGAATAGCACAAATATCTGCAATTAATTAAGCTTAATTAGGAAATCTGTTGTCTTTTTTCATCTCCCCACCGCTCAGCTGTGTTCCTACCAACTGGCATCCATGATTGACAGTAGAGAAAATCATACAAAGAAGTCCTATTTTCCGTATTTTTCTGTATTTAAAAATAAATCCAGATAGGAAAATAAATCATTTTTTGCCTGTATTTATCTGTAAAAATCAGTCAAATTTGAAAACTGGGAGCCCTAGTTAAAACAAATCAAAATCACAGGCAATCCATGGTAAATTCAATGTATTATGAAGGCAATGTTTTCTGTAATCTGGATTGCATTCACTGTCTTGGTAAATGCATTCTGTTGTGATTTGAAGTTGCAGCCATGAGGGGATGAGGGGAATCGGGTTTTTGAAGGCTTTGGAAAGCTTGCAGTCATATTGTTGGCCTTATGATAGACCTGTCAGCATTAGGGTGGTATTCCCCTAGACATTTTGCCATTACCGTTCCTATTTTGCTGAATTAATTTTTGTTGTCCATAGCACTCTGTGCACTTTACTGCTGCTAACCACTGCTAAAGCACTGGTGCTCAATCCCTCGAACATGGTAAAATTGACGTACACCTTATTAACATATTTCATTTACTTATGCATACCTAATAAAGTGGCATACCATATACCCAGCGCTAGTTAATTACATGCTACTAGTGGACCCACAGCACCTTTTGTGCCACCCACTTAAGCAGCCCTTTGAAAGACGTGCCCAGCCCTGCTATTATAGCTTGTATGCAGTTTTAAACTGTGAACTGGACTTGGCAAAATAATTGCTTTGCCTTGCCTAAAACACCATTTTAATTCATGTAAATCGTTCCTCAAGTAGACCCTGGATAGCCCAAAGAGCAGGGTGAATTGCAATTAAAAATCTGGACGTGTACATTTCTGTTTTTCGTGTCCTGGTAGTGCAAACGCCACAAATGTGTTTTCCACTACTGCAAGGCCTACTCTTCCCATGGAATAACATTGGGTTGCCTTTTTTACATTAATATTTGATTGGGAGCAGGTAGGAACGTCACGTATAGTGTCTGAGAACTGTAACTTAAAATCCGCTGTAATGATAATAGTGGATTTTAAGCCACAGTTCTGAAAATGCCACTTTTAGAAAGTTGACCTTTTTTGTCCCAAACATTTGGTGTCTGAAGCCTGTTCTGGGACACATGACTAGGTGTGAGTGGCACCTCCAGTTACCGCCAGTTTGTTGGCGGTGCCACCGCCAAGTTAACACCATCCGCCAGGGTTGTAATGAGGGCCACAGTGTAGCTTAGGAGTCATTTGTTTTGGTCCTGATGAAGCGCCATGTGATCCATATGGACTTCTAAGGTGTGAAACATGTTGACCTCATACAACAGCTGAAGGTAAAGTGTCACTATTTTGTGTTGGTAGATTGGTGGTACATTATTTCTATCCCACTTCCCTGTGGTTTTAATTTTGATCAAGATCCTCAATGCCCAAAAAAACATATTGTTTTGGGGCTCTTGAGCCAATTTTAACCTCCTTTTCTCCTGCTCTTCCCTGATTGCAGGTTTAAATTTATCCCCACTTTAAAAATCACGGCACACACTTCAAATCAAGAGCTCTGGCAAAGACCCCCCTCGTGGGGCCCGTCAGACATTGCAGTGCCAGTCTGACAAGGAGCTAGCCCTATGATGAAGCATGACATCCTTTGAATGTGTGAAGGCTCTTGCTTCTAATTTTAGAAGTGTCTCTAGGATCCGTGTTCTTACCTTTTTATTTTTGTTTGGAACAGTGTACTCTATTGATTTACTTTAATAGGCGGAGGCAGCCCTGCTCTCACACAAAGAACTTTGCACTAACCTTTTAAGACAGGTTGGTGCAAGGGCAGGGAGGCAGGAAATTCCATCCACTTCTGAGAGAAGAAGCCTCCAGAAGCTCCCCTCACGTCAAAGGAGGCACCATGTATAAAAATGGGAGCCTTAGTCCTGTTCTTAAGTTTACTACTGGATCTGCAGAAGGACTAACAGAGGACTGCCTGCTGCGGTTGTCCGCCTGATTCAGAAGGACTGCTTTGCTGGACCAAGAAGGACTGCTCTGCTGCCTGAATCCCCAGAGGTCTACCATGCTGCTTGAGTCCTGTTCTTCTACTTGAACCCAGGACTTCCAAAAATGACTCTGAGGGCTAGCCAGCTGGCCTCCTGATCAAAGCCTCAGAGACTGAAAAGGCTCCAACCATCTTAATCCTGCCCCTGGATCCTGCCTGAGTGAGTCCCGACCCTCCAAGCTGTGCCTCTTCAGTCCTGGACCCTTGGAAGTGGTGCTAAAGGTGCCCAGATAACCCAAATCCAAAACTTGGGACTTAGAAAACTTTCAAACAAATGTGCTTGGAAAACTGAGAGTAGACAGGGCCCTACCAGCTTGTCGATCTGCCCAAGATGCATCACTGGTCAGCCTGACTTCACGTCAGCTCCCCACCACACTAAATTCTTCTCCGCAGCAGCAAATCCTGTTCAGTGGCTCCTTGCAGAAAGGTTATCTGGCTTTGTGGAGCTCTGGTTGATCAGAGCCTGCAGGTTCGTCCCACTGGAGATTTTCAAATTTCAAAAAAGAGACTGATTTAGATCTTGGGTTACTCTGTCACAAATGTGATGGATATCCCATCCGTCATATTATGATTCCATTATATCCCATGGAAATCATAATATGGCAGACGGAATAACAGTCAAGTTTGTGACAGAGAAATCTAGATTCTAGATATCCTCCTGTACTATTGAGCCTCGCCGTTAGTAGTCATAAACAATTGGATTTTTGGGGACCAACTTGAACCAGCCTACTGGCCGCAAAGGAAATATCAGCAGGTATGGGATTTAAAGGATGTGCTACATGGGTTCTCAGTTCCCAGGGACATATCAGAACTAACTGGGGCTCCTTGTCAGCACAGCACCCTTAAACCCTTAAGTGGTTTAAAACTATCACTGGAGGAACCCATTTTGATTTGGTGCCTGGCTCCCATATGTCTCTGACGTAATCAGAGCTTTGAACTTAATTGGGATCTCCAAGGTGGGGAACATTTGGTCAGATGAACACATCAAATCCTTCTCTCCGTTGGCAGAGGAATACACTTTGCACAAATCCCAATTCCTTTAATACTTGCAACTTGGACATGCACTCCAACAACTTGATCACCTCCTCTAGAACGTATCTGCATTCAATCCGATAGTCGAAGCTTGTGATGGAGCAGCTAGAACTTTGCATATGCAGAACTTTAGTGAATAATTCCACTGATTTCTTCACACATTTAAAAAAGCAAATGGCATATTGACACAAGCCCACTCAAATTTGAGGAATGGCAAGACACAAAGGTGTCATCTACGTGCCTGGCCGTATCTGCCTACTTAGGGCTGATTCCATTTTTAGATTTTCAAAGACTTTACTACGATGTGACCTAGCTCTGGTATAAAAGTAGATGAAAAATTTCCAATGCCAGATGTCAAGAAGAGCAGGTGGGATTTTTCCATACGATCTGGGAGCATACTGTCATTGTCGTATATTGGATTACCATTTACCCTGCTCTTAGTGCTGTGATAGGGTACACCTTAACACCATACCCAAACCACGCCGTCCCGGAAACAGGGGGTGATGGTGCAGATTCTGGGTGCTCGCTGACTAGTGGCCATCTGGATGCTGGTGGCAAAATGAAACATTGCCCAACACTGGAGAGCACCCTCTCCCCCTAATGTGGAAGAATGGAACCAAGATATGAACTCTGTGCCGCAGCCCAAAAAATAGTTTATGAAATGAGAGGCTGACCATATAAATACCACAAAATATGGGAGGCTAGGTGTCAAAACAGAGAATAACCCGAGACCATCAAGAGTGGTGAAAGATTGGTGGAACATTTTGTTGAAATATTTCTATGTAATTGTCTGCAGAGGATGTCGCAAGACTGTAGAACCAGCACTTTGCCAACTTCAACAATGAGAAAGACTCAATCATGTTGCCTTTGCTGAGACTGCTTGAAGCAATGAAAGAGGCAAGAGGCTTAACATCCAGTGCCCATCTCAGCCAGGCCATTATTTTCCTACTTGCTATATGTTGTACCATACAAAAGTGAAGTATTGGGAAGTTGACTGAGGTGAGCTGCCCTACTATCTATACCTTTCAATGACTGCATAGATACATACCTTCCATGGTCTACTAATTGACTGCCAAACAACCATTCACATAGTTTTCTATAGTTGAGAACATTTTCAACTCACTTATTGCCTACTTGACATCTTTATCTGCTATCAGAAAGCGGAAGATGTTCAGTCAACCATATCACAAGAGTATTACAATCACCGCTCTGCACATGGCAGTGGATGGAAGATAGACTGCGTTGTCAACAAGTACCCAGTGCAGCAAAACCTAAAGTCTTTAGTAGTTTTTGAAGTGCTCTTTAGGGAACTTAGGACATTCTTAGCCAGCATGTTTCCATTAGTTTTAAAGCTAGATATGCTTACTCAGTTTGAGGAATCTAGGCCATGATGCATTCTCAGATACCTCCCTACTTGCACCCACTAACTGGAAGGAGTTTGGTTTAACACAGTGAGGGCCTGATTTATACTTTTTTTTGTGCCACATTTGCGTCATATTTGATGCAAAAGCGGCGCAAACTTACAAAATATAATTGAATTTTGTAAGTTTGTGCTGCTTTTGCATCGAACAATTACGCAAATGCGGTGCTAACAAAGTATAAATAAGGCCCTGAGTGTGCTAGTGATTTATGAAAGACAAGGTTTCTTGAGCCTCATATGGCTGCCACAGAAGGTGTTAGTAAAGGCTTACTTGACAAGTGTACAGTATTACTCAGGACTTTGAAGGAGATATCAATGGGTAGGATGGTAGATGCTCTGTTCGCCACATGACAAGCAACTTACAGTCACAACACTGTATGTAACTGTGGGCAGGACATACACTATTTTGTCACAGAGTACCCTGTGAGCAAAAAAATCGTCCTTAGTACTTCTGGACCTGCTTATTAGGAAATGTATGATGGTATTACCCCAGTATGTTTAACTTAGTTTCAAAGGTAGAAATGCTGACTCAGTTAAAGGAATGTAGGGACAGAGGCATCCTCTGATATCCCCCCAACTCACATCTTCAAATTGGATAAGTTGGATTTAGTACACTAAGTTTGCTTAGGGGGCATGAAATGCATATCTTCCGGATCCTCATGTGGGTGTCATGGGAGCCATTAATAAAGGTTCAATTTGCACAGGTTGATTATCACTCAGAACATCAGGAGAGGCAGATACTTGACAAGTAGTAAAAACTTAGCCCATGTTTACTTTCATTTGTGACATTGTGAAGCTTTTGGAGGCAGCAACCGACCAATATGCCTTTCCATACCTGTGTAGAGGTTTGATGCAAGTCATTTGATGATTGGTTGACAGCTGGTGTGATTGGAGTTTCTCTCCTTAGGAGTATGATGGACCCTTAAATGGCAGTAGTATGCTGATATGAGTGTTCTGCTGTGCTGGAATTGGCCTGAAGCTGGCGGTATGCAAGTCATTGAGTACATAAAGTGGTTGGTTCCTTGACGTGGCTTTACAGCTCATCTTCAGCAGTCATGGGTTCAATATTCCGTTGCTGCTATTAATATGTGCTCTTTGAAGCTAACACTTTTGGAAGTGCTGCCAAAACCAACCGGGGCATGTCTGTATTGCAGTAGTAGATAGTCTTTGAAGGTACAGTAACAAATCCTCATATTGTTAAGAGCTGAAAACCCGAATGTGTCCTGTATGGAGTAAATTGTATTGATGACACTCACTTTCCCCCACTGCCCTGCAAAGTTCAAACTTTATGTAAATTCATAGTATCACACATATATTTACATTTTGGCAAGGGAATTATTGTAATCTGTGGTGAGCTACAAAGTCACAACTACCCAGCATTCACATGTGTCTCCACATAAAAAATGGGGCCACATTTGTGTGGCTGGACCTAGTGCCCGTGGCTACAAGGGGCATAAAAAAACAATTTGGATAATCAAGATTTCCTCAATAAAGAAAAAAGTTTTGTAGTGTGGGTACCTGTGGATTTTGAGCCCATGATTGGCCTCTACCTATGGAAACCTAACAAACCACACATTTATGAAAACTAGGCACCCAGTTTAGTCAAGAGTGGTGTCCTTCCCATGGATACCTTAGATATTTTATTAGTCCTTGCGAGGACTTCTATTAAACTTAGGCCCACATTCATGGATGGTTAGCATTGCTTTAGAGCCATTTATTTTGGTTTGCCAGGAGACACTGGTCCCCTGTGGTGGGCATTGGGTGGTGGGCATGATTCCTGTCTAAACTTGGAGAGGAGTCTTTTTGTGGTTGCTTGTGCATCAAAAAATGAAGCTGGGCTGATTAGCGGCAGAATTTTTGCCGCTAACCAGCCTAACCTCATTTCAGACCCACTAGCGCCATTCCCCTTAATGCCACCTCCCCGGCTAGCATAATTTTTTTACACTAGCCATTCCTTAGCACCATCATGCTCCATTACTGAAATATGGCACACGGCTGAAGCTATGGAATGGCGTTAGCTCGCGCTAAATAAAATGACGCACAACTGCGTTAGCGCAATTGTGTGCCATTTTCCATAAAGATGGGCCTTGGTTTCATTAATGGCCCGGCTTCACAAGTGGAGCAGCTTTCTTCTGAGGAGAAATGGGGTAACGGTGGGTGGTATGAAGTTTGTTGACTCCTACTAATACTGGACATTTTCATCACATAAATGTGAGTAGAATGTGTGTTGTTAGCATAGGTTTGCAAGGACGTTTGGGAAAGACCCATGGTTAGAGACGTACAAGTCACACCACCCGGGATTGCCCTGGGTGTCTAGTTTTCAGAAGTTTGCAGGTTTGGTAGGTTTCACTGGGTGCCTGCTGAGCTAAGGCTCACAGCTATCTAGGCTGCCCAAAAAAGGTTTTGTTGGAAAACATTGATTTGTCCTTGTTGCGTTTTGGTCCCTTTCCTGTTGCGCAACCCCACAAATGAGATACCATTTTTATCAAGCGACACGGGGAATACTGGGTGGTAGGAGTTGTGTGGTTCCCTACAGATTCCTAAACTTTCCCCAGAGAAATGTGAGGAAAATGTGTGTTTTTAGCCAAAGGTTTTGACGTTTGCAAGGACTTCTGAATAAGAAAACCTTGTGAGAACCACACATGCTACTTTGGACTCCCCCGAGTGTCTAGCTTTCAGAAATGCTCCAGTTTGGTAGATTTCCCATGCTGCTGGCTCAGCTAGGGCCCACATTCTGCAGTCACCAAAATAAAATGAGTCAGTTTTAGGTGGAAAAATGAAAGGCATTTTGTCCCTTTTCCTGACGCAAGGCACACTCATACAAGTGAGGTACCATTTTTATAGTGGTACTTGGGGAATACTGAGTGGTAGGAAATTTGTGGATCTCCACAGATTCCAAAACGTGTCTTCCAGAAATGTGAGGAAAATGTGTTTCTTTTGCCACAGTTTGAGATTTGCAAGGATTTCTGGGTAAAAAAACCTCTTCAGAACCACACAAGACACACCTCCCTAGAGACCCAAGGATGTGTAGTTTTCAGAAATATCTGTGTAGGGTTGCTTTTCCTGGATTATCTGGTGTAGCTGTTTACACCAGAAGATGTGAAAGTCCAGGGTTTTGTTCCTGACTACTTTCCCTGCCACATTCTACAGGAATATTAATATTAAGAAAAAGCATCTCATCCATCAAATGGTGGCGTGCTTCATCATTTGCACGTTTTCTCACCCTGTAAAACACTACAACTAGAGCAGGTTCACACGCTCCCGGGACCTCTTAGATATTCACCTTTTCTTGACATTCCAGAGGTCCACTCAAATTAAAAATGGTTACAGGTTTACCCAAATATCTTCTTTCAGTGGGAAACCATACCATGATTACAAAAATCATAAGCTACAGATGCCTAACAGGAAACCAAAGGTTTCCTGTATCCTCAATATGCCAACAAGTTTCAATCAATTTTGATATGTCTTAGGGCCTGATTAGGACTTTGGCAGTCCACGGACAACCAGAGCCACGTAGGAGGTCCACGGACAGTCAAAGTTGTGGAGGAAGTCGGACCACCCCACTCCTGGCAGTCTGACCTCCACATTTTGAACTGGTGGTCTGACCACCAGGAGACCATTGCCACCACCAGTATCATTGTTTCCAAAAGGGTGGCGGTGATCGGAGCTGTGGCCACCATGGCGGTGCCCATGGCAGCCCCGCATTGCTAATAATGAGTCCTCTTTCTGCCAGCCTTTCCATGGTGGTTTCACCGGTATGGAAGGCTGATGGAAGGCCATGGCATGGGCAATTCAGTGTCACACCACGCTAGCATCCTGGGAATGTGCACTGTCAGCTGTGCAAACAGTGTGCAAGCCGAGGGTGCTGTTGTGCCATGTCACTGGCCTTGGCACTGTTTCTGCTGGTCTAACCAGCGGAAACGTCGTAATACGTGGTTTCCGCTGGTCAGCCCGGTGGAAACATCCTATTACGACTGGGGGGAAGCCACCTGTATGACGGCAGCCTCCTCCCCATGTCGTATTCAGGCCCTAAATCTTCACCCGGCCTTCTTCAGGCCACCTAGACCTCCCTACATACCCTTACCTAATTCTAAGGAAATAGTCAATGCAATGAGACCCAAGGCTCTCCTATCTGTGTGTATTCATAAAACCTGTAGGACACCAGAAACAAGAAACTAATTATTAAACATTCATAAACATGAATAGTTACCTTAGGTGGGCATGATACACCCACTTGTGTTTCTACTAAAAAATGCACACTCATGTGCATAATTAAGTGGGACCAGACTTCAGTTTAGCAGCACACTACACACCAAGAAGGCCACTTCTTACTCAAATTATCCTGGTTGGCAGCTGTAAAACAAATCATAGTTTCTTTTGGGTGAAATATGAAGTCTCCAAGGTGCATATTTCGATGTTCTGTATCGCAGGAACTAGGCCTAGCCACACAGGTACTGCTTTAATTGGTAGACGTGTAGGAACACAGATAGTAGACATTTATATATTTATTATTATTGGATTTCTCTGCGCTCGTGCTTCACAATTATAAGGCAGTGTGCATGAAAGAAGAGGTTTTGCTAAATATCAGAGATGCACAAATGACCACTGCGCCTAAATTAGTATATGGTATGGATTTCAGAAACACAAGAGTTTCATCCATACCTATTTTTGCTCTGTTTATACTTTACCATATGAACTGTGCCATACTCAGTACACAATGAAAAACCATTTTATTGTGCAGCTCGGTTATTGGCTTTGGGTAAATCATATTTTTGGAGAGCCTGCAAACCCTATATATCCTCGCAACCAGAAGGGTCTTGCCGATGTAACAGTATATTGCTTTTGTAAGTCAGCTATTGTAACAGAAGGCATTGTTACAGATTACTGATTTGGCCTGCTCATTTTCATTATTTTTTTAAACAATTAGTTTCTTTAGGAAGACCGCAAGGAACCTACTCATATTTTGTCTACTTTTTCGAAATGTATAGCTTTGGGCAAGGGTTTTACACGTTTCCACCACAAACTGGAAATCGATTGAAAGTACAAAAATTAGGATAACATTTTACCTCCTGGAAAAATGCCAAAATGTTGCTTTTCTAATAGAGCTATACTTTTTCCTGAAAGCTGTGGAGGTGGTGATTTTAGCACAACAACCCTTTCAAGAGCTGTCATTTTTAGGGGAACAGAAAATAGGCACTTTCCTGTGGAGCACTTTCTCCCATTGTTCCACAATAACCCCCCCCTGAAAATGTAGCTATATTTGGACTATCTTATCTGTCCCCTCCAAGAAAATCTACAAATCTCAGGTTACTTTAGAATCCCCATGATGCTGGGGAACAAAGGATGCATATTTGGCGTAGAAACGTTACATAGGAAAAAGGTTACGTATGTGTAATCGTGAAGAAACACGAAAGGATCGAAAGTGCTCAGCATTAGGGAGGAAAAGCCTCAACACTCAAGTTATATCATTATGTAACTTATTTCATTTTTTCATTTTTTAATGCATGATTTAAACATTTTTACATTTCTGAATGCTGGTTAGGCAGATATTCAAGCTTGTAAATTATGCAATTGCTTTTAATAATTTGTATATTAATTAGTTGCATTATGTTTTTGATTTTTCTTATACTAATTACTGTTATAGTTTTATTAGTTTTCAAAATAGTGTGTATTAATGTTTGAATACTATTACTTTATATTTTTTTGTGGGGGGTTGGAATTTTAGAGTAACAGAGTGGGAAGTGTTTTAAATCAATTTGTTTAATATTTAAATTTGGTAAAACGTTTTAATATAATTTATTGGTGATTGTATTGCTTATTTTAGTGGTTTGTTTTTTATTATCTATATAAATCATTTTATTTTTAATAACTCATAATATATAAAACTATTTTTATATATTAAGTATATATATGTATATATATATATATATATATACATATATATATATATATATATATATATATATATATATACATACATATATATATATGTATATATATACATATTATTTATGTCCACAAATCCTTTATTTGCTGGAAGAAAGACAGAGCACTGTAGGATGCAGCTTCAGTAAGCAAGCTATTTATTAATCAATCGATCATTGGCAAGGCTCAACATTGACCGATTGATTAATAAATAGCATGCACATTCATCTTTTTTTCAGGATTAGAAATGATTTGTGGATGTGTGTATATATATATATATATATATATATATATATATATATATATATATATACTGCACTTCCAATGTGGTCCCGAAGTCTCGCGCTTGCTCTTCCGGTAGTGGCATCAGAGATGGACCCCTTCTCTGTATGATATTTACTCCAGCAACAAAGAATGCCAAGTTTATACGTCTCCAATAAATAGATTCAAGCCATCATCTTCCACACACCAAAATTTTTCATGTCTTGCTCACGGTATGTGAGTACTTTTTCCCTCACTATTTTTAACCTCTTTCCCATGTCGCCCATAATGAGGCATCATGGGAATTGAAGTTCAACATTTAAACATAAAATTCCATGAAAGCAATTGTGTACATACCAATATTTATGTAACCATACTATCATTCATATTCCTCTTTTATCATGTACGTAGTACAGCAATATTTCCTAGCCACGTCATGCTAGGAAATGTTGCTGTACCACGTACTTGATATAACAACACATATTCCTAGTGCCCTATTTATGTAACAGCCAAGAAATTATGGTAAAAGAGGAATGCACCCTCCCACGAAAATAGCCCAGGGAGGAGTTGGTCCCTGGGGTTGCGAGGGTCAGAAACTGACCCTCTTTTCCTATTTTAACATTTGACCAGGAGATGGTGGTCCCCGGGGCTTCAGGGGAGCCGTGTGGCCTTCCCATGCAAAGAATTGAAGAAATGGCCCTGGGAGGTGGCGGTGGGGCCCGGGCAACACCCAAGGCATCCAACCCCATGCTCCACATGGTGGGAAGGTCATGCACAGCTTGGGTTTGGGTGAATAGGGGAGAGCAGGCCATGCCCCGCAGCCAACCCCCGCCGCACACAGGCAAAGTCTGTGCTCACCATTGATTATATTGACGTGCGTGTTAAAAAAAAACATAGAAATTCACTGCAAAAAACAAAGGTTACAGGGATGTTATAGTTTAGCTGATGTTTTACCAATACAAAAACATAGAAATTCAGCAGTTATAGTTATACTTATAGTTTTATACTTCTCTGAAGAAACTATAACTCGTGCTGGAAAGTATCTTTAGGCAACAAGTTATAGTTTCTTAACCATGGGTGGGCAATGTCCCAGGGACACTTTTTTCTTTTTAATAGGGGGGCCTCTTGGACACCCCACAGCCCTGGGGACCACCACCCCCGGGGCATATGAGATATTTTTTGCAGGGGTTGGGGGGACGTGGCCCAAAGAAATTCACTTAAAAAAAAACAAAGGTTACCGGGAGGTTATTATAAACATATGAAACCATAGAAATTCACCAGTTATAGTAAGAGTTACCTCAAGTAACTATAACTCGTGCCCAAAGGTAACTATAACTCCTGGCCCCCCACGCCCTGGGGATCACCACCTCCCTGGGGTGAATTTGTTTGTGTGGGGGAGGGACGTCACCCTCCACCTCAGCCCCAGTGACCATCACCTCCTGGGGACTTCAATTATTTAATAAGAAGGGGGGCATCCGCCTCCACTGTCCTGGGGATCACCACCACCCCAAGGCTATATCAAATAAATAGGGGGGTACCCGGCCACTCCCCCTGCCCCGGGGTTCACCACCTCCCCAGGGCTATTATAAAAAAATAGTGAAGGGGATCCATTTCAGACCCCCTTTAGCCCCTGGAATCACCAACTCCACGGGGCTATATGCACATTGGAGGGGACCCTCAAGGAGCCACCGATGGCCCTGGGTACCGCCACCCACCAGGGATAGGTCTTGCTACATTCTAGGGTGCCCACCCCTGGGGCAAAGCTGTTTGCTGTGGGTTGGCAGCTGTAGCCAAACCACATAAAACACTTCGGTTTTTGACAGCGGGAGAGTCAGACCCTCATGCACCCACTCACAGACTCACACAGACACTCGCACACCCACTCACAGACCCACTCAGACTCTCACACACTCAGACCCACTGACAGCCTCATACATCCGTTCACAGACCCGCGCACACACAGATGCACCCACTAAAACACTCACACCCAGGTAAACAATCTCAGAGCCACTCTCACCCCCAGATACATCCTCTCACACCTATTCTGAAACCCAGAAAGGCTGCGGCCAACTTCCACAGCACACGGCCAAGAGGCTGTGCACAGCAGGGGGTTTGGTGGGTAGGGTGTTCGCCGCACGGTTTGGCTGAAGGCCAGGTCTTGGGGGCAACCCCCTACTGCGCACTTGTGAAGGCTGTGCATGGTTCAAGGTTGGGTGGTTATACAGGGTTGAACTCAGGGCATGGGCTCAGTCCAGACCTTGTGGCCAACCACCGCCGTGCACAGCCAAAGACCTTGCGTGGCAGTGGTTGGATGCGTCTATAGTAATGCCAAGTACTACACTTTAAAAAAAATATAGAAGTTCACTGAAAAAAACAAAAGTTACAGGGACGTTACAGTTAGGAAATAGAATTACATAAAAACATAGAAATTCACTTAAAAAATCAAAGGTTACAAGGATGTTATGGTTAGACTCATATTTAAAATGTACAGACCCATTGAAATTCACCAGTTATAGTTATAGTTACCTCAATTGACTATAACTCATGCCCTAAAGTAACTATAACTTGCGCTCTCACCATGCACCATGATTACGCAACAAATTATGCCACTCATGACATCTTTGATAATATCATTGTAATATTTGCAGTAACATTTGTGATGAAAAAACTGTGCATTGCGGGGGCACACAGCTGTGGTGGTCTGACCACCACATTACAAGATTGGTGGGCAGACCCACCTAAAGACTGCCATCCCTGCTAGGATCAAAGATCCTGACGGGGTGACGGCGATAGGGCTTGTAACCAGCCATGGCGCCGCTGAACTCATGGGCCCCCCTGCCCAGCACTGTCGGAATGCACAATGTCTCCTTCACAGCCAGTGTGCATTCCAAGGGTACTGGAGTGTCAGCATATTGACCTTGGCTCCGTTAAGGAAACCAAGTCTGATATCCTTACAGTGTTCCCGCCTGGCAGCCCAGCATGAACACATATTGAAATGTTCCTACTAGTCAGCCTGGCAGGAGCATTGTTATACGCTCGGGGGGAACGTCACAACCATGGTGGTTGCGTCCTACCAGTGAGTTTGGCTGTTCTGTGTTGGGACCACCAAACTCATAATGAGGCTCTATATTTCAGTGGTGGCGTAAGTCCATCTTGTAATATTTATTCGACTCACAGGTAAGCTGTGTTTCATTTAATTTGAAGACCGCAACTGAGAAAGCGGAGCCCATGTCCAGTCTGCCTCTGGTGTGAACCAACATCTAAATAATACCTTCATAGCCATTCTCAACAGAGGAAGCGCGGAGCATAGAACCCTTGTAAAAAAATAATATATTACAGTGTATGAGAGCGAGAGTTCAGCTGTATTAAAGACAGTGTAAATAGATATAAACATCAATATGGTACACCAAGTACAATTTACGCCACATATGGTACAAAGGTCCGGCATCACACATATCCAACCAATGGTAGAACAACATCCTCCTATATAAAATAATGCCGGTAAGAACTTAAAGTAAAACCCCCCGGGAATAATGTTAAATTAAATTAAATTGCATTCTTTGAAATAGTTAAACATTTACATAAATATAACTTAAGGTTTAAAAAATGTAAAAATAATACACATTTCCTATTTAGTTATTAAATATTTGAATACCATTTTTTATTAAAATATAATTAGATTACTTTTAATAGGTCACTTTCAACACTTATTAATGCACATTTTTTACTTCACGAGGGAACTTATTTTTATTTTTCACTTCACCACAATAATTTCATTAAATTTAATATATTTACATTGAAGATTTCATTCAAAATTAAGTTAATAGTGTTGCAAATGTGTGTCTTTTGTTTTACATTGCAAATTAGCATGTACATTAAATGTATATTATTATTTAACATAAAAATAGTCTTACTATTTGTTCAGATGAAATAAACTGTCTTACTTTTCCCTATACCTTTCCACAGGGAGACTGCACAGTAGGGGTAGGGAAAACCATGTGGTACAATATTGGGCTAAGTAAAAAATAATTTACTTAACTTCAAAAAAATAGTAAGAGTATTTTTATATAAAATATTAATGTAAATTAATAATATGTTTGTTAAATGCAGAACAAAAGAAAAAATGCTACAGCACTGTTAACTTAATTTTGAATCAGGTATTTAAATAATTAGAATATATAAAATGTAATAATTTCAGAATTTGAAATTTAACAACTAAATTCCCACCTACAGTAATTCTTAATTGTGCTTTAATAATTATTAAAAGAGATGCATAGAAATAAATGAAAATAATTTAAATACGTTATTTACATATGCTAGAAATAAACAAGAACTATGTAGTACTTTGAGATTTTTTTTTTATTTGAACCATATTTATTTATATTTGCAACTATTATAAATAATGTAATTTAATTTAATATTACTTTCCATGAGGTTTTGTTTTAAGTCCCTTTATTTTCTATAGGAGTGTGGTGCTGCAGTGGATGGCCATATGTGGAGTTACACTTGTTACTGTTTCTTTTATAATGTACACTCTTGAAGTTGGCTCCACCTCCTTTTTCAGGGGAAAAGGTGTGTATGTCTACATTAGATCCACTCAGATTGTGTGAATACCCAAAAGTGGCAAAGTCACCCATAAGCAGAAGAGTAAATTATTTACCAATGTCATTTACCTTTGTGAATAGCCCTGTCAGTGTGTTTGAAGCTAGGGCTCCAGTTCCAAAGTCATCAACTCTGGCCATTGGGCCATATCTCCACTGATCTTTATATATCGCTTCATAATGTGCTTAAGCAGTGTTTAAGTGCTTCTGAAAAGACATTTCAACTACCCAATTTAATGGTACTCAGTTAACTGAGCTTGAAAGGATGGAAAGCTGATGGTGCTATTCTGGATTCAAATTTGTCAGTATATTATGTCATATTCGATTGCTATGTGCAAAGCTATTCAGCCAAAGTTGCCGCATGCACAGAAAAAACACAAAGCTTCTTGTCCTCCAGTTTCAAACATACTTTAACCTGGGGGTTCTTCAGACCACCAGTTTTCTTGAGGTTACATTTCCATGTCTCTAATGTGCTTTACGAATGCACAATTGAATTGCAAGACAACCTACAGCAATATTTCCACGTGCAAAATTCCAATATCACAAAGTTGTTTCAGTGAAAAGGAGATGCAGCATACACATTCAGGTAAACATATTGCCTGAGACACTTTCTGTGCCTCTCCTCGCCCTGCATGACATCAGTTTCGGGAAGGCATAGAAAGGCCCTAAGGCCCATATTTATAATTTTTTAGCGCCGCTTTTGCGTCATTTGTTGACGCAAAAAGCAGTGCAAGCTTACAAAATACAATTGAATTTTGCAAGTTTGCGCTGTTTTTGCGTAAAAAAATGGCGCAAATGCAGCGCTAAAAAAGTATAAATATGGGCCCAAGGGCCAGATGTAGAAAAGTTTTGCGAGCCACTAATGGCCCGATTCGCTATTTGCGACATCGCAAAATCCGAAATGGGATGCAAAAATCCCATTTCCGAAATGCAAATAGCGATGCGACCCATTACCGACTCAAAAATTGCGACCAGATTTTGCGACCCGCAAATAAGAAGTCGCAAATTGCGAGTCGCTAACCATATACAAAAGCCAGTCGCAAAAAGTCAATTTTGCACATCCAGATTATCACTGATTCAGAGCAGGTGGTAAACAGAACCAAAGTATAAAAGGAGACCCAGAAGGCATCTGGGTGACTCAAAATGGCTGAACTGTACGTGATAGCATTGAGGAGGAGAGTCCAGGCTGTCCAGCAGAGGAGGAGGAGGAGGAGGAGGAGGAGGCAGAGACAGGAGAGGATATACCGAACCAGGCAGACACTATTTCAACAAACTGAGGAGGAGATTTATGACAAATATAGACTAAGCAGTGCTGCAATCTTAGAATTAATTGAACTACTGAATCCTCAGCTTGAACGACAGACAATGCGCGGCAGCGCCATCCCTACACATGTGTAAATGCTATGCTCACTGCACCTCTTGGCCTCGGGTAGCTATCAGGGGGTGATTGCTGTGGCAGGTGGGGTATCCCAAAGTGTACTCTCACGATTCTTCAGATCTTTCCTAGATGCCATACTCACACACATGTCCAGATATATATACCTTCCTAGGAATGAGGCAGAAATTAACAGCACCAAGTTGGACTTTTACAGAATTGCCAACTTCCCCCATGTAATAGGGTGTGTGAACGGGACACATATACAAATTTGCCCTCCTGCAAATCTGGAATATGTGTTCTGCAACAGGAAATGTACCCACTCACTAAACATCCAGGTGGTATGTGACACCCATAATGTCATTACTGACACTGTAGCTAAATATCCAGGGAGTACACATGACTCATACATATTCAGGCACAGTGCGATACACCAACGCCTAGAACGTGGGGAGTTTGGAGACGGATATCTATTAGGTATTGCTGACTACACCCTGAAGCCATACATTCAGGTAACTGTGTAAACCATTCATGCCCTGCTAACATTGCTTATTTTTGTCAAACAGGTGACAGTGCATATGCCCTGAGACCATGGATACTCACCCCGTACCTAACACCTGGCAATCAGAACGAGAGGCGATATACCAGTGCACATCGGCGGACCAGAACTGTCATGGAGAGGACCTTTGGCTTGTTAAAGGCAAGATTCAGATGCCTCCACAAAAGTGGAGGTGCACTCCAGTATGCCCCAGAAACAGCATGCAAGATCGTTGCCGCCTGTGCCATCCTACACAACATTGCCACCAGACGTGGGCTACATCTCACCCCTCAAGACACAGACACGGAGGATGAGGAGCAAGAGCTACCACACCAACAGCCTGGGGATAGAAGCATCGCAAATGAGGGCAGACAGAGACAGAACCACATTGCAACCCAATACTTTGGCAGGTACGTGGCAACCGTCACCACACTCACTAATGTCAGGCACACATAGGCCAGTTGTGTAGTGAAACAAACAAACTATGTGAAAGAAAGAATATTGTTGTATGTCACAGTCTGGAATTGTCCATTTGCATCTAAGTCACATTAAAATCATGTGCCTTATTTACAGTACAGTCTGGAGGCTCACACCCTCCTCCTAGTGCGGCCACCATGGCTCATCCCTAGTGGGTCCCCTGACCCCTGCTGTGCACTGCTACCCCGTAGCACATGGGACTCGCTGGCAGACACACTACTAATGATCGACCCCTCCTCGCTGTCCTGAGGGATCTCCCCTGTGCCCCTTGCAGCCTGCCTGCTCTCCATAAGGTCCACCGCATGTCTGATGCAGCCAAGTCCTTGCGCCACATCCCCTGCGAAGTGCCCAAGTTCCACCTGGAGGCTGACTGTACGCCTTGACAGGCATGTTGTATTTGTGGCAAGACGCTCAATAGATGCTGCCAGTCGGTCAAAGCGTGTGGCAGTGTGGCGCTCCCTGCGCCTTACATGTGCTCTGTCTAACACAAGTTCAGTCACCAAATGTTGGATGGCCTGTGTTAAGTCCCCCAGATTTTGATTCATGCGGTTGAACTGACTGTCCACATTTGCCATCCCATGTGTTATTGTGGTCTGCAGTCTATTGAGGGTTCTGGTGATGGACCTTAAATGTCTGTTTTGCAGGCGCAGACCCTGAATGAGCGATGTCTCCAAGCCCACAAACTGTGCTTCCCCTACATCCTCCTGGGGCACCGACTGAACTCTGCGCCGGCGCCTGCACACTGGTCCAGCTGCTGGCTCTGTGCGCCTCTCTGTGGGGCTGGGCCCTGGTGTTATTTCTGCTGCCCCCATGTCCTGCGTTTGATCTTCAATGGACCCTGGTGGTGTTCTGCTGGGCCCTGCAATGTCACCGGCAGACTCCTGCAGTGGGTCTAGCCCATGTTCCTCTTCCTGCCTTATGTCGCTGCTCGGGGTGTCTTGTGGGAGACCTGTGGGACATCGGGGATACACTGCCAGTCTCGCACATCTGTTTTATGCCTCATAAAAAACATTTGCCTATATTTGAACTGTACTACATCGCCCATAATGCACTATTCTAGAGGTTGCTAGACTGGAATGGAGCTAGTCGGTGGTGTCTGCTGCTGTGTACTGGGATAGTGTGTATACTCCATTTGTGGGTGTGAAAGCATATCTCATGGTACTCACTTTTTGATGTCCCAGATACTGAACTGTCCAGATCTCCCATGCCCAGTACGGCCTCTGGCTCCAGTGTGTGCTCCACTATGCTTTCCAGGACTGTGGGTGGTGGGACGGTGAATGGGCCTCCTCCGGTGCCCCTCATCTCCCTCATGTGCTCCGCAACCCTCTCCTTGGTCCTGGAGCGCAGGTCATACCACCTTTTGCGGATTTCCTCAAGGGTGCAGTAGCTTACCCCTATGGCATTGATTTTCTCCTCTATCTGCTGCCATAATCTTTTCTTCTGAGTGTCTGGGACACTCATTGCTGCCTTTCCAAAAATGTCATCGTGGTGCAGGCAGCATTCTTCTGTAAGCACCTCCAACTCCTTGTCAGAAAATTTCATTTTCCTCCTTCTGCCAGCACTGCCTGTCTCCTCCATGGTTGCTGCAGCTCCTCTCCCCTGGGTGTGGCTCAGCAGTTTGAAATGAGTGTGGTCCTCCCTCCTCCCAGGTCTATTTGATGACTTCCTGGTTCTGATGTCATCACCAAGTGCCAGGTAGTGGGTTTACCAACTGTTGTGCTGCACCTGCAGGCAATTTGCGAGTCAGTCGCAATTTGCGAGACCCTTCTCGCAAATTGCAATCTCGCTTTTAGCTAGGTCACAATTTGCGACCTCGCTAAAAGCGAAGGTCGCAAATTGCGGTGCGACACCTCTGCGACTCGCAAATTGGTATTGCGAGTCTTTCTTACATTTAATTTTGCGAGTCGGAAATAGCGATTCGCATGGAGTTGCTATTTCCGAATCGCAACATTTTTCCTACCTACATCTAGCCCAAAGTACCAACATAAGTGATGCAGCAGTATCTCTAAGCATTTCTTTCACTTCTGGGAGGCATGGACAGATGAGGGAGCTTGCATAGCTTGCTCCCAACAAAGATGGTGGCATCCTCCTAGCTCTCTGATGAACAGCAGGAGAACTCTCTAATATGGAGGCGGTTTTCTTTGATACCGCTGGAGGGGCTGTAAATGAATTAAAAAGTCTTGAGACGGCTTCAGAATTACTCTGCCGCAGTAGTCCGTGCTTGCACATTTAATTGCAGCAGCCGCAAGTTTAAGAGGAGGGCTTTGGGTACCGGCAGATTTTTAGTTACAAATTAATCACATCGCAGACATTTAAACCTGATGTTTCTCCGCGCTTATAAGTGATTTCTTCTCCTTAGCTTCTTCTCTGATATCACTATAAGAATCACATTCCATTAAATAACTTTACGCCTGCAATTCAGCTCAATTTACATGTGCAGCAAGACATCTGTCAGGAAACAGTTTGTGCTTTTATTTTGGCTGCAACAGGGGCTTTACCTGTTATTTTTTCTAAATCACCTGTTAATTTATTCTCCTTTTGACCATCACAATTAGAGAAAGAGGACACTACTTGCTTGACCACTCAGAGTTCCTCCTCAACCACAGCCTCAGCTGGCGGCACTCCATTGCGTGCAACAGGAAAAGCTTTGACTAAAAGGTTAAAAAAAAGAGCCTCCTTCTCCTACTAAATCTACTTCTTCAGTTTCTATGGATCTAATTTTGAAAGCGATAAGGGCATAATGCCCCTGCATGGAGGAGACCAATGCAGAACAAAGTCTAGATGATAAGTTGTCTGAATTGGAGGCGAGGACAGTGCTAGCTGAGCAACACATTTCAAACCTCCCTACCACAATTCATACAGTCCCCCATCTTCAATCTCAGATTTCCTCTCCTCAAAAGCAGGTTGAAGATTTAGAAAACAGAAATCACTGGAATAATGTATATATTTATTGTTTGCCCGAAGGTACGTAGGGTTCTGATTCAATCTGAATTATTCAAACCTTCCTTCCTAAATTGTTACATATGCCTGAATCACCTCCTTTGAACATACAGTGTGCTCACAGACTTGACTATGTGTCTCACACAGCATCCACAAAAGACCTTGTGGTGTTGTACTTTATTTTCCTGAACACACAGAACTGCTTAAAGTTTTGTCAGCTGCTCAATCTAGGAAACACATTTTATGGACTGGCAATAGCTAGTACTTTTCCCAGGATTATGCTAAAATTATGGTGCACAGACGCAGAGAATTTCTTTCCTTGAGACCTGCACTCTGATACCTGGGAGCCAGCTTCAGTCTGTTTCACCCATGCCTGTTCAAGATCACCTGTGATAGCAAAACTTACACCTAGGAGGACCCTGTCCATTTAAGAATTTGTTTTCAGGAGAACAGTATGGAATTCATGGACACTTCCATATCTACCAAGACTTGAGCTGTATTCTGTTTAATTACTGTTGTAGCCTGTTATGCATTCTTGAGGCATCTTTTGTGCTCATTACACTTATGATGTTACATTAGTCTTTTCACTTCGCTTTAATATCTATTTATAAATTGTTCTATTATACTTACCTTACTCTTCTCTTTGGAGGTTTTTGTTGAGCAACATTATCCTGTGAATATCCTAGTACGTCTCTTTCATCATAAACCTTGTCCTCTTTGTAGACTTCCTGGCGCTCAGATGAGTCTTCTTCACTACCTTATTTTCTCTGTACATACTTCACTTCAATTTTAATTAGATATATTTGCCTCATCCTTCTTTCTCTCCTTTTTTGTCTTCTGTTGCTTCCATTTTGGTCCACCTTGCACGTTCTTCCTTCATGCTCAAATAACCTTTTTCAATTTTTTAGTCTATTGCATTAAAAATTGTATCCTGGAACGCCAAAGTCTTGCATTCACCAATTAAATTTCAGCGAGTTTTCACCCATTTATCACAATCTCAATACTGGTATTACTCATATCCAAGAAATACACCTTACTGAAGATGAATCTATAAAACTTGAAGAGAGGGTGGGTGGATAATGTTTTCTTTTCACCAGGTAAGGGTAAGAAAATGGTGTTGCCACGTTATGCAATAAATTGCCTAGTGTTCATTTAATCTCACAGGAATGTGACTCTGAGGGGTGATGGTTACTCACTTGTTTTTTGATTAACAGTGTCCCAGTTTGTATCTTTAATTTATATGGCCCCACTAGTCCTGATGGCCAGTTTGGGCTAATATCAGCCATACAATTTTAAAATGTCCTGATGACCATTTAATTGTTGCGGGAGATTGTAATCAGATTGTTGACCCTTTTATCAACAGTTTCTTCCTCTGCTTATGTACACCACAAATCTCAGAAATAGCTCATCCAAGCGATTTCACAGCTTGGCTCGATGCTTTGAAGACTTTCCAATACTACTTGTGTGAAAACGCATACTATTCTCCCACACATCACTCTCAATCAAGAATCTATTATACTAAATATATATATCTCACATTCGCTATCATAAAATGTACATTCTGCTGACATGGGCTCTATTTTAGTTTCAGACCATGACCCTCTATCTATTTATTTGGACATTTTACTCAACACTGCTAAATCTAATAGATACTTCTAGACACTTCTTTCACTTTAGCTTTCTCTTCTTTCTCTCATGATTTCTTTGAATTGAATCATACAGACGAACTTGATTTTCACTTCATTTGCGACGCTTACAAAGTCTCTGCTCGTGACTTTGGGCCAGATGTAGCAAGGCTTTTGCGCCCCGCAAACAGCGAAAATCACTGTTTGCGAGGCGCAAAACCCACATCGCGATGCCCATTCCCATTTTGCGAGTCGGTAACCTGGTGTTCCCATTCCTATTTGCGAGTCGCAGCGCGATGCAGAATTGCTTTGTGACCGCGAACGCGGTCGCAAAGCAATTAGCAGTTACCACCAGTGTCACACTGGTGGTAACCCATTCGCAAAAGGGAATGGCCTTGTAGTGGTCCTATGGACCACTGCCTGCTCTGAAAAAATTTAACTAAAGCGTTTAATTTTTCATTTTGTAATGCATCTCGTTCTCCTTTAGGGAAAACGGGCTGCATTACAAAAAAAAAACAGCTTTATTTAAAAGCAGTCACAGACATGGTGGTCTGCTGTCTCCAGCAGGCCACCATCCCTGTGAGTGCTGCGACTCGCCAGGGGGTCACAAATTGCAACCCACCTCATTAATATTAATGAGGTGGGCCTTTGCAACCCCCTTGCAACTCGCAGATGGTGTCAGGGACACCATCCTGCATCCGACATTGCGACTCGCAATTTGCAAGTCGCAATGCTGGAAATTCGTACATCTGCCCCTTTGTTACCAGATATGTTTCTACCAAGAAAAAAACTTTCTCTTAAAAAATACTGAACGCCTTCATCATATCAAACAATTGGAACATTCATATTACACCTATAAATATAAAGATTGCCTTCAAGATCATATTAATGACAAACTTCAGTCTAATAAATTCTTCACTGATGTCATGCCTTCCTTTCTTCTTAATCCAGTGGCAAGTATTATGGCGACCAGAACAAATCTGGAAAATTATTGGCAAATAATCTCAAAATTTTAAAAATAGGAATAAAATTGATTTATTACATAAAGATGAGGACATTTTAAAATAATTGGTACAATTGTACAAACAACTATACACCCCTGATCACACCCCGCTAACTCTGACATTAATAATTAAACCTTTAGATTTCACTGAACTAGAAAAGGATATTACTGTGTTTGAACTTCGTACTGCCTTTCCTTCTCTTAAATTGGACAAAGAGCTAGGACCCAGTAGTTTCACTGCTGAATTTTTCATATATTTCTCCAAATTACGCCTTCCTTAACTATCTCTTCTTATCACAACCTTCCTCCAGTCAGGGAAACCATAAGGCCTTCATCTGTCTCATTCCAAAGAAAGGCAAAGATTTTCATCAGTGCAAAAATTACAGTTCAGTTTCTCTTGTCAATATCAATTATAAAATATGTTCTAAAACTTTAGCTCTTTCTCTGAAATCCCTTTTATCTAAATTACTTGGAAAAGAAGTCTTGATTTGTCAAGGGGTATGACATAACTGACAACTGCAGTTTATTTTTTGACGTCCTTTCCCCAACAGTCACTCCATCCTTTAACAGCCTGGAAGCTGAGAAGGCCCTTGATTGCGGTATCTGGTCTTTTATTTTCCATACTTTAAAATGGTTTGGCTTGGGACCAAAATAATTTCCCTTATTTCTCTTCTTTATTCCCCCCCCCAAGTGGCCATTTTTGCTAATGGGCATGCTTCCTACTATTTCACTTTGGCTAGAGGTGTTCGCCAAGGATGTCCCTTTTCGTGTTTTCTCTTTAATCTGGCTCTTGAACCATTCCTCTCCAGAATTAGACACAATCTCATTATACATGGTTTCTTGTTGAATACCCCAAAAATTAAAATAGTAGTATATGGGGATGAAATAATTTTATTTATCGCCCAACCTATCATTTCACTTCCTCCCTGCTTCAAGAAGTCTACACCTATTCTCTCGTCTTAGAATGTAAACTAAATCATGACAAATAAATATTGTCCTTAAACAAATTCACTTTCAGATGTTGTTTTTCAGCAACTAACTCTTCCTGGAACACATACAAACTTAAATACTTGCTGAAAAACTCAATTTCTCTTAAAATAATTAACCTGGTCAGTCGCTGGCATCCTTTAACTTTTTCCTAGTGGAGTCGTTTAGATACCATTAAAATGATGATAGTACCTATGGTTCTCTATACTATTTCTAACATTTCCCTCCTTTCTATTCTTCTAAAATATTTTAAACAAATCAATTCCACCCTTTCATCTTTCTTATGGAATAGAAAGTAATCTCATATCTCTCTAAGAAAATAAAAATGTCTTAAATCAGATGGTAGTGTTAATCTCCCTGATTTCCAGAATTATCATTCAGCCTTCATATTGAGACAATCTGTTCACTGGATCCAAGAGTCCAATTGCTACTCTCCTTTATGGGGTCATTTGAAGAAACAATGTCTCTCTCCATTAATATTTGGCCTCTACTCCCTTGTTTTTAAACACTTTTGCTCTCTGTTAAAACCTTTGAAACTATATGATCTTATTGATGTTCCCTCCTTCCTTAACACTCCCATTTGGTACAATACATCAATATTGTCCAATAATATATCAATTTTTTTGAAAACCTGGCGAAACTCTGGACTAATCTGGAACAACTAACTTTTTATTAATGATTCTTGTCTTACTTTTTCTAAGGCTCAATCTCTTCTTTCATTTTCCATAATCTTTTCCGCATTTACAATCCATTATATTAGATGTCCTTACCACCTTTACCTTCATCTCAGTACAACCTTCCACACCTTCTTCTGTTCTGGGCAATCTTTTACAGAATAATCCTAAAGCATCTGCCATATATAGTGCCTTATGCCAACCCTCTACAGATAGATCTAAATCAGATATTGAGCAGCATTGGAGAATGATTTAGGAACAGATTGGACTGTTTCCTTTTGGAGAGAAATTTGGCCAAAAATACAATCTTCCTCGTGTGCAACCAACACCACTCAAACTATATTCTATGTCTACAATAGGCTTCTCTTTTCTCCTGGTTCTTTGCATCGCATTCATCCAGAAAAACCTGATAGTTGTTGGTCATGTCAATCACATGTACAACACATGCTTTTCACTTGTACATTTGTACATTCTTTCTGGACACACGTATGGAGTCAAATCAATGCCATCGTTAACACCTCTGTACCCTTATCATCCACTAACATCTTCCTAGGTAGTTTATCTACCCATTGGGAACATGTTTCATCTCACATAAAAATCATTGTCCTTCTATTAGCAGTCACATATCAACACCTCACCAAACATTGGAAGGATTTTTCTAAACTGTCTATCCAAGCCTGGTGGCATGTGGTTTGTTACAATCACAGACTCAATACAGCATACAGTCACCCTGTTTCACTTGCTAACAAATATTCTATTTTATGGAGTCCCATTATACATTTTATAGATAGTAATGCTTAATCTTAGCTTCATCATCATCCCATTAGAGATGAGGGTTTTTAAGCCACCTTGAAATTTTCTTTTTGCTTTCACAGCTAGTGTAACAATTGTCATAACCTTACATTGTTTTAACTAGTTATGAGCATGTATTTTATTATTGTTATATTTCTCTCACATTGATCTTGTATATTTAAATTCCAATATTGTACTGTTATTCATTTTCTCTCACTCTTCCCCCCTTCATTTTTAACTTCTGTATTTATTTTAATGCATTAATATATTGATATTTGTTTCAACCTAATAAATTTCTTCTAAACTGAAAAAAACTATAGATGGTTATAACACTGGGGGTGGTAGAAATGCTCTTGGCACACTCTGCGTTCATGGATCCGTTTCCTTCAGGCCAGGATAGGCACAAGCATGCACAACTATAGGAGTTGGAGGAGCTCAGAATGCAGTTTCATATTGGGGAAAAAGCAAGGAGAAAGCAATGAAACAAGGGAAAGGCAAGGAGAAGGTACTCAAAAAATGGGGGAAAAGCAAGGAAAAGCAGTGAGAATGAGGGAAGAGCAAGGAGAAGGCACTCAAAAATAACTGGGGACAAAGCAAGGAGAAAGCAGTGAAAAAGAGGGAAAAGCATGAAGGCACTCAAAAAATGGGAAAAAAGCAAGGAGAAAGCAGTCAAAAAGAGGGAAAAACAAGGAGAAGAAACTCAAAAAGGGGAAAAAAGCAAGGAGAAGCAGCGAAAATGATGAAAGAGGAAGGAGAAGGGGCCCAGGAAAAGCAAGGAGAAAGCAGTGAAAATAAGGAAAAAGCAAGGAGAAGGAACTCAAAAAATGGGGGAAAACCAAAAGGAAAGCAGAATGAGGGAAAAGCAAGGAGAAGGCACTCAAAATATGGGTAAAAATCAAGGAGAAAGCTGTGAAAATGAGGGAACAGCAAGGAGAAAACACTCAAAATCCAGGGAAAAGCAAGAAGAAAGCACTCTAAATCCTGGAGGAAAAAAGCAAGGAATAGACAGAAGCAAAAACAATGCAACAGCACTGGGAGCACTGGGACCTGCCCCTTAGACTAAGCTTTGCTGTTATCTCAATCTGTCCAGTAAGCTGGGTGAGACACAATGTTTACAGTTTCCGCAGCAGTAGTGCAACACCAGCATGACAGCTGAGCATGGAAAGATGGTTGCCCTTTATTAAAGTGAGACCTCAAAAGGCAGCTAGATCAGGTATGGAATATTGTTATATCTGTCAGCCTTTTGTGTGGTTGTCCCCCAAACATGCTGCCTTGTCCCCTCCTGTTTGCGGAAATTTGTTTTGTTGAGCTTAGGACTCTGTTTACTTGACCACTGCTAACTAATGTTGAAGTGCTTGTGCTAACTGATTAAAAGACTTGATAAAATTGGCTTACACCCAATAGGCACATTTAATATACTTACAAGTTCCTATAAGGGTGGTACTACAAATAACCAGGGTCTGTAAATTAGATGCCTGCAGCACTTTTTTGTGCCATCCACTTAAGCAGCCCTACAAAACATGTCTCAGACCTGTTATTGCAGCCTGTGAGCAGTTTTAAACTGCCAATTCAACATTTGCTTTGGAACAGGTAGAAATGTCCTTTTTGGTCTTTAATAAATTACAGTTTAAAATGCTCTTAAATGGTACAGTCAGGTTTCAAGTCACAGTTCTAAAAATGGCACTTTTAAGTTCACATTTTCTTGCCCTAACTATTTGATTCCTGCAATTTATGTCCTGGGTCACATGACTAGGTGTAGTTGGCAGTTGGCCTTTGTATATTCCTTCTAGACAGTGAGACAAAGAGCGCCTAAGGGCCCGATTATGAGTTTGGCAGATGGGAACACCCTTCCACCAAACTCCAGACGGAGTTATTGCCACTGTGCTGGCTACCACCCCGCCAGCCCCATTTAGACTTTCCCACAGGGCTGGCTGGGAGAAACCAAGGTTTCTGCTAGTCAGCCCAGCGGGAAAGTGGATGCAGCATTGTTGCTAGCTTGTTATTGAACTGGCAGCAATGCTGCCACCCACAGGTGGCACCAGCACCTTTGTAATGGGCACTGTCTGCACAGCAGACAGTGCGCATTACGAGGGTGCTGGGCAGGGGGACCCGTGCAATGCCCATGCCATGGCAGAGGGATGCCCTGCTGCATGAGCCTGCCTTGCTCCTTGATCCCATAAATACCAGAGTGACTCCAAGGGCAAGTTAGCTGGCCTCCTGTTCTGAGCTACAGGGACACAAAAAGCTCCAGCGACATGAACCCTGCACGTGGATCCTGCTTGAAGTGGGTCCTGCCCTCCAGGTTGTGTCCATGCTGTCCTGGACCCTTGGAAGTGGTGCTAAAGGTACCCAAACAGCCAAAAACCTATAACTAAAAGGAGGTCTGGGAACTGACAGGAAACAGGGGCCCACCTGCTTTCTGATACGCCGGTCGCCCTGACTTTGCAGTAGCTCCCGCTACCTTCTTTTCCACAGCAGCAAATCAAATCCTGTTCAGCGTCTCCTTTCTGGAAGGGTATTTGGCCTCATGGAGCCTTCCTCAGCTACAACCTGCAGCTTCATTCCCCTGGAGTTTTTTGACTTTAGAAAAACATGACAAACTCTGGACATAGAAATCTTCACCGCAATCTCGTCCGGCTGCTCCCCATGATGACGCCTCCTACTCAGACACCGCTGACTGCTTTGCCCTTATCTTTTCAGGTATTTTTCTTCAAAAGTTCTTCTAAGTCTGAAGGTAAGAGAAGACCAAGCCCAGTCCACCTCGTGTATCTGAATCATGCTCAATCCCAGGCGGCCATAACTTTTTACTTGTGGAACTAGATGCCTGAGGTTGGTGCTTTGATCTTTTTAGAAGTTAGTTTCTAATAAAAACTTGAAAAATCATAACTGGTATAGGATTTTTCTGGTGTTGTGTTTTCACTGGATTACTGTTTGTGTGCAGCATAAATACTTAACACAGTGCATCAAACTAAGCCTCACTGTTTTTTACCAAGCTACATGAGGGTTAAACACAAGTTAATTTAGTGACTTTTGTGGTTCACACTGACAATGATTGTAGTTGTAGCTTGAGAAGGGTTGTCACCCCATCAATCAAAACCCAATTTCTAACACTCTGTCCTTTAGCTGAGATAGGGAGGGACCTCCCAAACATTTGGTGAGAAGACCCAATCCTCACAAAGGATGGTCTGTGTCACTTACAAATAATTTAACATGACAGAAGGCTATGCAAGGCTTTCTGCGTAAGAGAGATTTCCTGCAATGCACACACTCACTGTCTTACATGAGTGGAGGAGATAAAAGCTGCTAATACCTCAGGAGGAAGTGTCAAGTGCCATGGTCTCTAACGTCTTGGTATTACTCTTGACAGACAAACATACACACACCACACATCAATCCCACACACATACACACAGCAACTCCCACCTCCCCAGGCTGTGGCCATAAAGGGTCTGCAGAGGAAGGTCTGAAAAAAAGAAGCAAAAGAAGTTGAGAGCGCAGCACAAGGCAATGAAAGACGAAAGGCGTAATGGACTTGCAAAGGTAGGAACACCAGTGAAATCCCTGGACAAACCACAAGCTGAAAGGCAGCAAACACAGACCTCTTGAAAAGCATAGAGAAACACATAGCCTGCTATATGTTGAGAGGAAAATGCTGCATCTATTTGCTCTCGCTCCACCCCCGGATCGGAACCCCAAGCAGTGGGTACCCTTAAACACAGTCCCAAAACACAGATGCTTAAACCCATAGTAAAAGTAGCTAAGAAGACCATAGAAACTGCCTTTATCCCTCACTCACACACATTTAACAACACTGTGCTCTTGCTCTAATGGCACAGAATTTCCACTAGGAACCCAACCACCACAACCCCAGTCCCAGCAGCATTACAAAGACAGATTAGCACCCCACTTCTATGAAAACAATCAAGGCTCACAGCAGGCTGGGATATTCAGTCCCAATAAGAAGGAAAACTTGATTGTATCATCTAAAGTGACCACTGAGATCACCAAGCATTTTTTACTTGCTTTATTTTCTATACTTGGTGTTAGATAAAGACAGTGCTGGGTTCAAACACCTTTTACCACTGTATTATAAAAACCGGATTTCAGCATTGGTAATTTGTGGCAAGAACATTTGTGCATATTTGTTGTGGTGGTGATGTATTTTGTTGGTTTTTGTTCCACTACAGTTTCTCTGCCGAACCCTCAAAGAATGGGCTGTGATACAAGTAGAGGTGGGTTGGGTGTCAGCAGCAGAAAGCATTGTAAATGTTGCACCATCACGGAGTGTCGTACATGCTGCTGCACTGTTTCCCAAACCTCACCTCTTGAACCACACACAGCAAATGGATTTCTGGGGGAATGGTGTGTGGTCTACATGATGATGGCTAAAGATGAACTTTTATGCAGCAAAGGAGTTTTGGTTAGAAAAGTCCCTGTCTCTTGATTTGCTAATGTCTATAATTATGCACTAGCCTAATGAGCAGTATTTCTATATCTTGGTGGTGCAGGCATCAAGGCCATATTCCCAGCTGTTACTGGATACTGCACCCATTAAATGAGCATCAAACTTTTTAAATCAATTAGACAGTCAAACAAATAACATTAAAAAAAGTTACCTGATGAGTTGTTCCATTTGCATTCAACTGCAGAGCTCTTCTGGTGTGACCTAAAGACTGTTTTAACAGAAGAATAGAGTTAGAGGAAACAGGAAAAAATAGAGTATAAAGTAATTTTGTATGTGGCAAGCTGGTAAAAATATAGTTTATTCAGAAAAAAACTGAGAAATTCTCCTAACAAAATTGGGCAGACATTCAGGTTAGAATTTAAAATTGAAAAAAGGTGTGTGGCTCATTCATTAACACATTTCGGAGTCCAGTAAATAGTAATGTATAAGTACTGTTTTACAAATTCTGCTCTCAGAAGTCCTTTGTACTTTTACAATCTTTGTGAATTGACCCCCATACACTTAAAATGGGTATACACAGTGAATATTCAAACAACATTCATGCATCTTTAGTACAAATAAAAAGGATGTGCCTTTCTTTTCTCTTTTACTATACCATATTAGCAAAAGTGAAAAGCCTGCACATCCCTTTCTATCGGTCCTAAATATATATGAACATTGGCAGGATAATTACATTGCATAGCCATTTTAGATGTTTTGGGACCTATCCACAAAGGTATGTTAAAGTACACAAAAAAGTACTACTTTACATCTTCTAAAATGATTTTGTGAATAGGTTCTACAGATATTTATTTTTGAAAGACTGTACAGCCATTACTCCGTAAATGCAGAGCTCTTGATCTTACACATTATGTCACGGACAACAATAAAACAAAATCATAAATGGAAGCACTAGTGAACACATGGATTACAATACCATTGACATGATAAAGTGAATTGTGAAGAAGGTCAACACCCACCAGCAAAGATTCTAATATGCTTGGCCTTTGGCTATTCCAGGTACATTCCTAGCACAGGTCTGGCTCTCGGTCACACATTGAGCACTCGAGAGTTCATGACCACAAAGCAAACGTGGATGTATCTTAGGTTACAGCCAGCAGAACTATAGGCAATGAGCCTGGGGCTGAGCCAGACCTTTTGTGCTGCATCCATTCCCCTAGCCCCTACTGTGCTCAATGTTTGGTTATGGTCAGGATATTTGAAACAGGTGCTGGCCTTGGGACAAGCCCTGTCCTCAGAACTATTTCCCCTAGCATCTAACAAGCTGAACCACGCAACAAATATATATTGCTCAGAACTAAAAAAATGTGCAAGGTAAATATTCAATTTACTATTGATTAAGCACCATGCCTGCATGCTATCAACAACAAAGTAATGAACAGGTGCTAATAGACAATGACAAATGTTTGTTATGGGGTAGTTATAGTTTATTTTGCTCAAAACACTTAACATATTCTTAACTAAACCTAGGAAGTGTGGACGTTAAAGGAAACACAGTTAACATGAAAGTATTGTTGCAACTTAACACGGAACCCCTGAAAATGGTTGCTGTGGTTAGCTATGCAAATGACAACTTGCACCCTCACCAAGAATAACATTCCTTCTCCCTGTATTATCTCACAACATATATGTATAGAGCAAAGGTTAAAGGGATGCTTTAGTAAGGTGAAAATGTCAGCTTAAATATACAATTTTAATTTAACAAAGCCACTTAAATTCACCAGTTATGGTTATCTCAACTAACTCTAACTCCTACCCTAAAGTAACTATAACTCGCGCCTCCACCATGCACAGTGTTAACATTAATGATATTTCAGATGCTGCACTGGATATCAGTGATGTCCATGATGCCATGGAAAATCATATGAGAGATACAATATGTGAGACAACCAGCAGTGCATGGCGAGAGTTATAATTACTCCCCTCTGCTGCTGCTGAACCTTTGCTGCACATGTCCAATGGCCGTGCGTGGCATCAGGTTGGGTGCAGAGACTAGACTCAAGAAGGCTCAGGGAGGAGAGTCACACACCCCCTGCCAATGAAATAACATTTGGCAATCTCCTTACCCCTGGGCCCTGCCCCACCCTGGGGTGCTTATTTTATACAGCGCACAAGGCCACCATTTTTTTTAAAACAGTGCCAGATATATGTGGATCCTCTACGTATCCACTGCACTGATTAAAAAGAAATGATAATATGCTTTTGGCCTATATCTCCCCCACAAGACTTAGGGAGGCAGGGTGTCCTTGCCCTGTCCCACCATATTTTTTTTTATTTTTTTTTGTACAGGGCGGGATTCTGAGTCCTGAGTCCTAAAATGGCTGCTGACACATCTTTGTTGTTGTGGCATCAGCCAAACAGTGTGAAATATACAACAATGTTTAACCTTATTTTCTTTAAAACTACTGCTCCATCATGTAGATCTGGCTAAATCTGCCTGAAGCTTCTGAGTACTGTGGAGTATTTTAGAAGGGAAATAAACATTAAAGGATATTAGTTTATTTTATTTCAGATTGTTGGTGCATGAACTGAAGGACAATTGACAACAGCGTTTTTGATGGTAGAGTTCATGGATTTTCCGGTGTGTCTGAACTGCTTATATATCAATAGCACACCGTTTCAAGGGTTCCAGCACTGGGGATTCATAAAAAGTAAAACTACAGATCCTTTATACATCAGTACACCAAGATTCTTGAAAGCATATGGACTTTAGAGGGGGCTGTATTCTATTATACAAATTGTAATAAAGAGTTTCTAGGAGATACGATAGAGTGTCAAAGGTTATCACTGTTAGATTGTTTAGGGCTCCTGCTTTGGTAAAGAGCACAACAATTTGTTAGTCCAAGCCCCTTCCATGCTGGCTCTCTTATGATGATTTGGGATTTGTGTTGTTTACTATTAAGCAGCTTGTCCTTTTACCATTCTAGTGTAACTAACAAATTCTCTATATCATTAGATTTTGGAATAAAGGAGCCAAACAAGGATTATGTGTAATAGAAGCTAATTTTGTTGAGAAAGTTAAAATATTCAGTCTCTCGATGGACGTCAATGCGAAGGTCCAGTAATGAGCATCTGCAATGCCCATCAGGATCCCCACGCTACAGTCAACCACCCACAGCACCCGGCCTGTCTTTGCCTAACAGCAACGACCCTCCGCAATGCTATCCCTGCTCCTCGTGGCTCCCTCCACTATGAACTGGACTCTTTGCACCAGAATTTGAGAAGTTAACTTTTTCAGTGGGACTAACCTGGTCCATGTAGCTACCCAGCGCTCTGCTGTGGTCTACCTGAACTTGTGACTTTAACCCAGACTTGCGTGACTAGATAACCAAGAGAGGGAATCTGTGCTTTTAGGCACAATATTTACATAAAGTCAATAAAATTACATATCTCCGGTTGTACTGATTGGATTGTTGTTGTTTTGGTATCAAATAATTTATTAAACGCTACTCTGTTTTTCTAAACTAGAGTGTGGAATTTTTATTGTGTTGTGTTTTCACGTTATTAGTGTTTGTGTGGTGCCTAAATGCTTTACATATTGCCTCTAAGTTAAGCCTGACTGCTTTGTGACAAGTTGACGAGGATTAAGCACAGGTAAATTTAGTGACTTTTGTGGCACACCCCTACAAGGATTATGGCTCATATCCCCTCAAACAACAGCCCAATTTTCCACAGGTTGCTACTGTCATACTGACCTACTGTGGCTTCATAATGGTGCCCTGGGCCTAGCTGCAAGTGACCTAGCCACCGTTCACTGTCCACTTAGTCAATTAAAGCCACAACTGTGGCTCAGGGAGATAAGAGGTGTGCTGCCTAAGCATCATATGCAGTGCCCCCTGTATACATTACATCTTGATGGAAATGGGTGGGCAGTGCACATGCTGCAAGGTTCATTTGTAGCCACAGTGAAACAGTGAAACATAAGAAAATGAAGGTACAAGCACCAATCCATATGCTTCAGGGTACAGCGGCAAGTGCCTGTCTGCTCAGTTTCAACACGGCTGCTGATAGGGGACTAATTTTTGTTAATTACAAGGTGAATGCTCATCACGAAATAGTAAGCCAGTTTCAATTGTTGTTTCATGATTTAGGAAGTTAAAGACTATGGGGGTTATTACAACTTTGGAGGAGGTGTTAATCCGTCCCAAAAGTGACGGTAAAGTGACAGATATACCACCAGCCGTATTAGGAGTTCCATAGGATATAATGGACTCATAATACGGCTGGTGGTATATCCGTCACTTTACCATCACTTTTGGGACGGATTAACACCTCCTCCAAAGTTGTAAAAACCCCCTATGTAAATAAAGCTGCATATTAATGAGTGTGCTCATGCTATTGCTTAGAGACATAGACAAGTTACTTTTCATTTACAAGAACCTTTTGAAAAAGAACTTGAACCGTTACTTAAGCATGATATTATTGAGCCTTCCACTGGTCCAACACCATAGGCAAGGAAGGAGCTGTGCTCGTATGTGCTGACATGCGCTAGGCAAATAAAGCAATTGAGTGAGAATGACATTCAGGACCGCATGTTGCTGACAGGATAACGCTATTGAATGGTTCCACGGTGTTCCCTCGACTTGACTTGAATAAACATTATCATCAGTTGGAACTTGAAGAAATCTGCAGATACTTTACAACCTTTTCTACACATGTTGGTTTGTTTAGATATATGAGACTTAGGCCCTCATTACGTCCCTGGCTGACGGCGGTATTTTGGAGAAAGGTACTGCTTTACAGGCTGGTGGTCCCCAAAATATAACGCATCCGCCTGGGCAGTAACAGCCTCCGGGTTGGAGACTTCGGTGTCCAGCCAGGCGGCCGTCACACTCTTACCCTCTGGATTATGACCCCGCCTACCGCCATGGTTTACGTGCAATCTCACCACCATGAAAACCATGGCAGTAGGCACTATCAGTGCCAGGGAATTCCTTCCCTAACACTGATAGGGGTCTCTCCCACCGCCCTCTCCAGAGTCCTCCCAAGAGCCCTCCCCCACCCTTCCTCTCCCTCTCCGACCCCCCCGACATACATGCAAATTCACGCACAGACATATACGCACACTCACACCCATTCATGCACACACACATTCTAAACGCCCCACACACACATGCATGCACACACAGTCACCCACCCCCACACACACACACAAAACACCCCCCACTCCCCTCCCCTGTCAGAGCACCCGACTTACCTGCTTGCAGTGGGTCCTCCAGCAGGTGACGGGACGCAGCGCAGCTGCCAGCAGCAGCGTCCGCCAGCGGAACACCGCCAGGCCGTATCATGTGTCATGAAACAGTCGGCTGTGGTCTACTGGTGTGGCGCTGCTGCTGGCAGCAGCGCCACCTTACCGCCATCTGCAGCAATGATCGTAGCAGGAATTCTGCCAGCCTTCTGGCGGAATTCCGGCTACGGTCATAATATGGTGGATGGTCGGTAACCACGGCGACGGTCTTTTGGGGGCCGTTGCTGTGGCGGTAGGCGGCATTTACTGCCAGTGTCATAATGAGGGCCTTAGTTTGGGTGTGTCATCAGCTGTAGAACTTTTTCAAGATGTCATTAGACGTGTCATACAACCTACGGCAAATGCATTCAAGTATAGCGATGACATATTCGTTTTCAGAGTTACACAGAAAGAACACTACGCAACTATGTGAAAGTAATGTCAAATAAACTTTATTCAATTTTACAATAAACACAGAAAAGCATGTGTACACAAGATGCATATACATTTAAAGAGACATACATATTATCTAAAGTGCAAATAATGCTACGGGATAAAAATTATCATCATATAACAAGGTCAAATGTTCAAACGTTTCCACTAGCTGATCACAGATGCTAAATAAGAAGATATAACACAGAACATAAGGGGGGTGGGCAGTGACTGTGAAAACAATTATGCAGGATGACATTGGACAAATTTGTATTCACGTGGACATGGTAATAAAATACGCTTCCTCAAGGCAGTATAAATCTTACAAAATATAACAACATGCGTTGTACTTTGATCCGGCACATTGTGACAAGGGCATTTGACAAGTGTCATGGACTAATAATTAACAGTGGGAAAAGTTTCAAAGGGTGAAAAACATCCAGCCTAAATCGTGTTAAAGGAAATCTATGTCTAACACTGCACATAATTAAGATATGACTGTATATCATAGGTTACCAGCATCATTTAATTGCTGAGGACACTGGGTTTAGTAAGCTCTGTGATCAACCTCAGGTCCTCAAACATAGAAAGACAAGCCTATTTCAAAATGTTTCTACTACTTGACATCAATCTTTCAGGAGAGTTAAAGTACTCTGGGTGTCCCAATTCGTTACAAAGAGTTTTAGCAAAATTCAGCCAAGGGATGGTAGAAAAGAGAATAGTTTAAAACAGTCCAAAATGATCTCCCGATTACAAGTAGTGGCCTCTTTTATTGAAGAGGAGAACTGGCTGAGATCTAGCAGCATCAATTAAAAAGGGGGCACAGAGTGGCAGATGAATGAGGAGCAGCTCTGGGGCACTGACAAGAGGTTCCTGAGGGACGAATTTTCCACAGTTTGAAGAGGTTGGCAGCTGCTGTACCACCAGATGCCAGGCCCATATAATACAATCAATAAGCATTTGGCTTTATAAATGGTTAGCATAGAGGTGTTGTGGCTGTCAAAAGATATAGGGGGTCATTCCAACATTGGCGGTAAAAAGCTCATACCGCTGTCAGAAGACCGCCAACATACCGCCGCAGCCGCGGTAAACCGCCACGGTCATTCTGACCCACAACACGCAATCCACCAAAATACAGACACCCACAAAAGTCCGCCACACCAAAGGCCAGCGAGAAAATGGCGATAACCAAACCGACACCGTCACGCCAACAAATACGCCCACACTATCACGAAACACGAATCCACGCAGCGGTCTTTCAAACGCGGTATTCCATTGGCGGTACACACCGCCGCGCTCAAAATACACACACACATCTACAAAACACAGCCACATTGGACAATTCAAAATACACACACCTGATACACATACAAACACCATTCCCACACACCCAAATAAATATAAAACACACACCCACATCACCCTCAAACCCCCACTCCTAGAGAATCGGGACCAAGCACAGGGAAATAGAGAACCGAGCACCCAGACGCGCATATTACCATCACCCAGCAATATTACCACGCACTTTACACAACACACCAATACACATCACCACACTTAGCACCACACAATCCACCCCACACATCACCTACACCACCCCATGGCACCGCAAAGACACCCCAGGTTTTCTGAGGATGAACTCAGGGTCATGGTGGAGGAAATCGTACGGGTAGAGCCACAGCTATTCGGAACACAGGTGCAGCAGACGTCCATTGCCAGGAAGATGGAGCTATGGAGCAGAATAGTCGACAGGGTCAACGCTGTGGGACAGCACCCAAGAAATAGGGATGGCATCAGGAAGCGGTGGAACGACCTACGGGGGAAGGTGCGTTCAACGGTCTCCAGGCACAACATTGCGGTTCAGCGGACTGGCGGCGGACCCCCACCTCCTCCCCCAGAATTAACAACATGGGAGGAGCAGGTCTTGGCGATCCTGCATCCTGAGGGCCTCGCAGGAGTATCTGGAGGAATGGACTCTGGTAAGTCTCATCTTCACTACTTCATCCCCCCCACCCCACCAGCATGCCAACTCATACCCCCACCCTCACCCTCACCCCCATCACTCCTACTCCTTGCAAATGTCTCACCATCACAACCCACCCATCCTAACACCAAGCCCTGCATGCGACCACAAAGCATGGACACCCATCACCAAAGCATGCCCACTGCACATACCCACCCCCCCCAACCACCGTCACAAAAGCCCCCACACAGGAATGCAACCACTGGGGTACACGGGCACCCACCCATTGCACACCATGGCACACACAGAAGCAATAACCATACTTTTATACCCCTGCAGGACCCGAACGCCACGTCACCGCGCAGGAGGGTCCACAAATTTCCACTCCACCCCCAGAAGAGGCCCACAGTGATGACAGCAGCTCTGTCGACCTGGATCTAGATGACCAGCCCGGCCCATCGGGGACCTCGGGACAGTCGGTTCCCCTCAGACAGCCACAGGCCACAGCAGACCTTCCCCCCTCTGGGAACACCAGCACAGCACCCACCCAGCGGGCCCATACCTCTGTCCCCAGGACACGTCAATCAGCGGTGTGTCCACCACTACAGGGCACCCGGGTTAACCCACCACCCCAACAACAACAGGGACCTGGGGGCAGTGGTAGTGGGCACACGGTCCAGGGGACAGAGGCCCAGGAAACAGGGGAACTCGGAGGGCTGCTGTGCGACAGGGGGGGGACAGGCCCAGGGAACCCACTCTCCGCGAGGCCCTCTCCTCCATCATGGGAGCCTACCATCATTCCCAGGAGACGATGGCGAAGGTACTGGCCAGGTTTCAGGAGACCAAGCTCCTGCAGGAGGACCAGTATTTGGGGTTCAGGGATGAACTACGAACCATCAGTTCCGCCCTGGGCTCCATTGTAGGGGTTCTGAATCTGGTAGTCACCACATTGCGGGACACTGTGGCACCACAAAGGGCCCCTGACACTAGCATGGACCAAGAACTGCCTACCACCTCTGCCGGCGTTAGTGGACAGGAGGCCCCGCCACAGGACCAACAGGCCACCAGCACCCCACCCCCTGCAGAAGGAGAACCACCCCGCAAGCGGTCCCTGAGATCCAGGAAGAAGACAGAGTAAGATACCAAGACCCCCGCCAGGAAAGGATACCTCCCTGATTGTCATCCCACTGTCCCACATTGTCACCCTGTCCATCCTTAAACTGCCCCTGCTCCACTTTCCACAGGCATTTGGACAATGCACCTGTGATACTAATAGTCTGGACTCTGCCATGGACATTCCTCCACCATCACCCCTCACCGATTTGCAACCACCCACCAATATAGAGCACTGTAATAAACACAGTTATTGCACAAAACAATCAGGAGTCTGGCTGTGATTTTGAACAAATGTATTAGACATTACCGTGCCAAAATGCTTATTTACATTGTGATGCCAACATACCAATGTCACACAGCTGTAGTCCATGGGGAAACAAAGCAGATGTCACACAGTGGGGCCCACATCTCTGAAATCAGAAGGGAAAGTCACAACTCAGTTACCATACACTGGGTGAAAAGGACAGACAGTAGAGAGGTAGTAGTGTTTAAGTATATGTAATAAGCGGGTGTGTATTCTTACCTGTGTGTCATTGGAAATACAGCTGTATTACTGTGTTCCTGTTGTCTATGTCGTCTTCTTCGGCTTCCTCGGCTTCACTCTCCACAGGCTCCACAGCTGCTACAACACCACCATCTGGACCATCCTCCTGCAGAAAAGGCACCTGTCGTCGCAAAGCCAGGTTGAGAAGCATACAGCAGGCCACGATGATCTGGCACACCTTCTTTGGTGAGTAGAATAGGGATCCACCTGTCATATGGAGGCAGCGGAACCTGGCCTTCAGGAGGCCGAAGGTCCGCTCGATCACCCTCCTAGTTCGCCCATGGGCCTCATTGTACCGTTCCTCTGCCCTTGTCCTGGGATTCCTCACTGGGGTCAGTAGCCATGGCAGGTTGGGGTAACCAGAGTCACCAATTAGCCACAACCGGTGCCTCTGGAGTTGACCCATCACGTAAGGGATGCTGCTATTCCGCATGATGTACGCATCATGCACTGAGCCAGGGAACTTGGCATTAACATGGGAGATGTACTGGTCTGCCAAACACACCATCTGCACATTCATCGAATGATAACTCTTCCTGTTTCTGTACACCTGTTCACTCCTGTGGGGGCGGACCAAAGCCACATGGGTCCCATCAATGGCACCTATGATGTTGGGGATATGTCCAAGGGCACAGAAGTCACCCTTCACTGTAGGCAAATCCCCCACCTCAGGGAAAACGATGTAGCTTCGCATGTGTTTCAGCAGGGCAGACAACACTCTGGAAAACACCTTGGAAAACATAGGCTGGGACATCCCTGATGATATGGCCACTGTTGTTTGAAATGACCCATTTGCTAGGAAATGGAGCACTGACAGCACCTGCACTTGAGGGGGGGATCCCTGTGGGTTGGCGGATTGCTGACATCAGGTCTGGCTCCAGCTGGGCACACAGTTCATGAATAGTGGCACGGTCAAGCCTGTATGTCAGTATGACATGTCTTTCCTCCATTGCCGACAGGTCCACCAGCGGTCTGTACACCGGAGGATGCCTCCATCTCCTTGCATGTCCCAGCGGACGGTGACTATGAAGGACAACAGCGAGCACAGAGTCAATCAACCCACAGGTACGTAACCACAGCTTGCACAGAACACGATTCTCAATCCATTGAATGGTTTGTATGAGTGTTGATGCAAGGCCTAGGTATGTGTGACGCAGTAAAAAGTAAGCCATGTGGGCCTCTGAAACGGCGGCTGCCTGACCTGTAAGGTGCGACAATGGGATGTGAGGTAAATGCGCAGGTGTTGCACACCGTGGCGGTAGGCGGTCGAAGACCGCGGCGCAAAGCAGCATTGGTTAACATTGAACCCTATGGGTCTCAGGAGCCAATGACGATGTGCGCCGGCGGTCGCGGTACGCACTGCCGCGGGCGTGACCGCCATTTTCTATCTGCTTGATCACTCGATACCTGATCTTCGACAGGAGAGGACCTACACTGCAAGTGCTGCTGTGACCTCGGTCTGGAAGAGACAATGGTTCATGCGACTGGGGAAAGGGCCCCTGCCTTCACTGTGGAGGAGTTGGATAAACTTGTGGATGGGGTCCTCCCCCAGTACGCGCTACTCTACGGTCCTCCAGACAAACAGGTAAATACACTGGGAGCATGCTTTATGGGCTATGCCTGTGTTGAGTGGGGTGGATTAAAGATGGGGGGGAGGGGAGCGATTGAGGCATGCATCAAACGACAGTGAGAGCATGTGCCACATGGCAAGGGTAGGGGTGGGGGGCCACTCACATTGAGGGTGCAGAAGGTGATGACTATTCTTCTCCCCCTGTACATTTCATATAGGTCAGCGCCCACCAGAAGATCTGATATTTGGCGTGCCATCGCCAAGGACATCCGGACCCTGGGGGTCCACCACAGACGGGGCACCCACTGCTGGAAGAGATGGGAGGACCTCCACCGCTGGAGCAGGAAGACGGCGGAGGCTCAGCTGGGGATGGCCTCCCAACGTGGGAGGGGTGCCAGTCGGACTTTGAGCCCCCTGATGTCCCGGATCCTGGCGGTGGCCTACCCCGATTTGGATGGGCGCGTGAGGACATCACAGCAGACACAAGGGGGTGAGTACACTCTCATTCTGCTGACTTTGCGCGCAGTGGAGGTGTCTGGGTGGGGGAGGAGGGCTGTGGGTATCCCTAGGCCAGGGCGATTTCTGTAGGCTAGGCCCCTCCGTAAGGCATGGCCCTGTGCCCCCGCCCCCCACCTCAGTAGGGTGCCAAGTACAGCTATTCATGGCCCTGTGTCATCTATGTGTGCAGATGTCGTTCATAGGCTTGTAGGCCATGTCCCACGGATTGAGTAGTCGACCCCAAGTGCGCGGCGTAGTGCAGTGGGCTTCTGTGTCTGTCCTGTCCGCCAATAGTGTCGCCAATGCATGCACTCAACATGTCTTTATTCTCCCCCCCCACTTTTTGTGGTCTTCCTGTTCATGTGTGCATTAGCATCATCAGGCGGAGGAGAAGTGGCATCAGAGCACGAGGGAGCTGCATCCCACATGGCCATGGAGGGCCCCGCAACGGACTCCGAATTCACCAGTGGGACGGAGGGCGAGGCGAGCTCCACAGCGGGGACTCGGGCAGACATCAGTGACACCGACTCGTCCTCTGAAGGGAGCTCGCTTGTGGTGGCGGCAACATCTGTGCCCCCCGCAACAACAGGTACAGCCGCCACCCACCGCACCAGCACCGCCCTCCCAGCAGCCCCTCAGCGTTTGGCCCGTGCCCGCTCACCCAGGAAGGTGGGCATCTCCTTCGCCCCAGGCACCTCAGGCCCTGCCCCTGTCACCCCTGCTGCCCTCAGTGAGGAGGTCATTGACCTCCTGAGGACGCTCACTGTTGGGCAGTCTACCATTTTGAATGCCATCCAGGGTGTAGAAAGGGAGGTGCACCAGAGTAATGCATACCTGGAGGGCATTCATTCTGGTCAGGCGGCCCTTCAGTGATCGTTCCAGACTCTGGCCTCGGCACTGATGGCAGCCATTGTCCCTGTCTCTAGCCTCCCCCCTCCAACTTCCTCCACCCATACCCTATCACCTGTACCTCTGCCTATCCCAGACATACCATCAGACCAGCCTGCACACACCTTAACACCCAAGGGAAGCTCAGCCAGACATAAGCACCACACATCACACAGGCACTCACACAAGCAACATCCACATACAGACATACCAACACCCACTGCCTCCACTGTGTCCCCCTCCTCCTCGTCTCCCTCCTCCCTCCCTGTCACGTCTCCACTCACACCTGCATGCACAACATCTTCAGCCACTACGTCCCTCAGCAGCACACACACCAGAACCCCCCGCACACGCGCAGTCACCACCCCCACTGCCATTTACACGTCCCCTGTGTCCTCTCCCAGTGTGTCTGTGACCCCCTCTTCCAAGATACACAAACGCAGGCAGCCACCCACCAAACAGCCATCCACCTCACGATAGCCTCCAGCCCAAGCACCTGCACCCAAAGCCACCAGACTTACAACTCCTACAACCACAACCTCTTCCTCCACTCCCATACCCACTACATCTACCCGTCCCACTGCTCCAAAAAAGCTTTTCCTATCTAAACTCAACCTCTTTCCACCAACTCCCCCACCCCGTCCATGTCATAGGACTACAGTCAGCACCTCAGCCACGACAAAACCGGCCCCTGTCATCACAGTCTGCCATGACAGTGGAGTGCCCCACCCTCCAGGCCAGCCAGTTTGGTGCGAAGCCAAGGCACGGGCAGCCCACCCCCGGAGAAACATCCCAAGATAGGCAGTGGCCGGCGCGAGAGGGTGAAAACACCAGGGACTAAAACCCCTACCAGGACTCTGGCAGGCAGTGTAGAGACAGCTGGCACACCGCCCAAGGTGGGGAAGGGCCACAGGCGATCAGGGAAGGCTGGGAAGGGCAGCACGCCCGACAAGACCGCCATCAGCCCAGCTGGCCAGGAGGGCCCCGCAAGCCCCATCCCAGGTGGGCAGGAGGCCACCAACAGCCCCAGCACAGCTGCACAGGAGGGCCCCGCCAGCCACAGGACAGATGGGCAGGAGGGCCCCACCAGCCACAGGACAGATGGGCAGGAGAGCCCCGCCAGCCACAGGACAGGAGGCAAATGACCTCCCCGCCATGGCCGTAACCGCTGAACTGGGCCCTTCATCTCAAGCACCGCTGCACTGGGCACCGCCGTCTCAAGCACTGCTACACTGGGCACCGCCGTCTCAAGCACCGCTACACTGGGCACCGCCGTCTCAAGCACCGCTGCACTGGGCCCTTCGTCTCAAGCACCGCTGCACTGGGCCCTTCATCTCAAGCACCGCTGAACTGGGCACCGCCGTCTCAAGCACCGCTGCACTGGGCCCTTCATCTCAAGCACCGCTGCACTGGGTACCGCCGTCTCAAGCACCGCTGAACTGGGCACCGCTGTCTCAAGCACCGCTGAACTGGGCCCTTCATCTCAAGCACCGCTGAACTGGGCCCTTCATCTCAAGCACCGCTGCACTGGCCACTCCATCGCAGGCACCGCTGGCCCACGAGCGGCAGGGGCTGGCCCGCATCTGTGTCGGGCAGGGCTGAACGAGGCACTCTGGGCACCAGGCCCCCTCCAGAACCAGTGGAGACTGTTATCCACTTGTGAGAATGTGGCTTTGCACTCCCCAGGATTGAGCAGTGGGCAGCCCACCCACTGTCTGGACTTGTGAGACTGTGGCTTTGCACTCCCCAGGATTGAGCAGTGGGCAGCCCACCCACTGTCTGGACTTGTGAGACTGTGGCTTTGCACTCCCCAGGATTGAACAGTGGCCATGGAGGCCCCTCGTGGATCTGGCGTCGTGCACTCATCTGGCTGAGGTGCCCCCCTTCCCTTTCCCCTGAGGTGCCTATAGTTTTGCTATCTGAAGCACCTGTAGTGTTCTCTCCGTTGGAGTCAGGTATCCTGTGTGGGTTTTGCCCATGTGATTTGGGACCAGTGGTCCACGGACAATGCCTGCTACAATGCTCGGACTTGTACATTTCTGTATATAAGAGTTTTTGATGTATATACATTTTTTTGGCAGTATTGCAATATATTTCAATGTTTAGAATCATTTCCTTTTGTCTTTGCATTCTTCCGGGGGGTTTGCGGGGGTAACTGTGATGTATTGCTATGCATTGATGTGTGTGTTGTAGTGGGTGATGGTGGGGGTGGGTGTGTCGCGTATGTGTGTCCCCGTAATTTTTTCCCTCCACCCTCCCCTGTGTCGTAGGTGCAGTACTCACCGTTGTCTTCTGCGCCGGCATTCGTGCTCCTGGTAGAGGAGCAGGAAGACTGTCGCTGGGAGTATGTGGAGTTCGGGTTCCATGCTGTCCGGATTCCTTGTGGTGTGTATGGAGGTGAGCGTTTTCCCTTTGAAATGGCTGTTTCCGCCGTGTTTTTATCGGCGGGGCTACCGCCCCGGAAAAGGTGGCGGATTGGTAGGTTGTGATACTGTGGGCGGTACATTGACTCCCGCCTATCTGTTGGCGGGGACCGTCGTGCTGTTTGTTTGTACCGCCGTGGCGGGCGGTGTGTTAATGTGGCTGTCTCTGTTGGCGGTTTCCACCAGGGCCGGAATTCCATTTTTTTTTCCGCCAGCCTGTTGGCAGTTTTGCCGCCGCTTTAACACCGACCGCCAGGGTTGGAATGACCACCAATGTGTTTCTGTCTGTATTTATTTTTTAAAGGCAGAAAAATACAGAAAAATTGATTCTTGTGAGTAACTCCCCATACTGTCCTTCATGAATTCCAGGCCAACAGTAGGGCAGATACAAGAGTGAGGAGTTAAGAAACAGGATGGGATTTCCTTAAATACAAGCATATGTTTGCAGTTATTTGCATATAACGCTCCTATTTATCTGTGGATGTAGTGTTTTGTCATGTTTGGCTGTATAGTTTGCTAAAATGCAACAGGCATCAATGTAAGAGAGTATGCTTATCAGGTAAATAAATGTGAAAACATTACGTTTTACGACTCCTTTTATCCTCAAAACAAAATAAATATGGATAAATACAAATAAGTTGGGCAAAAAATAAATATGGATAAATACAAACGGAAATGTAAAAAAAAATATATCATAAGACCGGGAGCCCTACTTTTAGCGCTCAACAAGTCTTTCTATTTGGGGCTGATAAGCTGCAGTGCGGATTTGTTTGATCCCTGCTTGTTGTTTTGGACACAAAGCAGGTCCCCTGGTCTGTGAAGATCTCTTTAGGGAACGCCACCCTCGAAAATACATTGATCGTAGCCTTAGCTGTATCAATGGTGTTGGGTTGTCATAGCGCCATGGCCTCAGGGAAGTGAGTGGCATTGTCCACCAGGACCAACACATACTGACAATCAGTGCACAAAGGAAGTTGGGCCTTATAATGTCCATACCTACTCTTGAAAAGGGCTCTTTTATGACCGGTAAAGGCATAAGGAGAACGTTATAAAGATAAAAACCACTGTTTTTTTACATATAGGGCACTCTCAGCAATATCTTATGACTTGTTGATAAATCCCTGGCCAGTAAAACTTATCTGGTATGCCCTTTTCAGTCTTCTCGTTGCTAAAGTGACCTACCCCCACAAAGATAACTGTGTGCATAAAACAAGGCTTTTTCCCGTAAAGGGGTGGGTGCCAATTGTTGTTGGGGCTGGGTTTTCCCTCCCTTTCTATATAACAGTCTCTCTTGAAGGAAAAACTGGGGACCTATATAATCAGGATCTTCCTGACAATCATCAGTATTCCAGGCTTCCCTCAGTGTGGGGTCTTCTCATTGGGATGAGTGGAAATTCTGATCTGTCTCCCAGATGTTCTTCTCTGTGACTACTGGTAGAACTGTTTTAGATGCTTTCTTTTCTTCCCGTTTCTTTCTTTTGATATTCCTTCATTTAGACAGTGGCCTGTCCTGGTCTTCTGCTTGGGAAAAGGGTGCGGTTTCCCAGCTATCTCCCACCTTCCAGTTTCTTGAACAAGGGTTTCTTAATGGGGATAGTTGTTCCCCACTATTAATGGCTCTAGCAATTTTGCTGTAAGACCCACTTTGAGGGGTACTGCAGGATCAGTCTGATGTTGGATTTGTACTTCCGTCACTGGATATCTCTTGCTATCTTCATGTATATTTGGTTATTTACAGATCCCGGTGGTATGGGTTATTCCCCTTGCTAGGATCTGAGGCTGCATCTCGCTCTGAAGACACCCAGTGTAGACAAGGGCAGTAACAGGTTCACCGTTAATGGACAGTTGACAATGGTAAGGGGGTTTCTTGGAGGAGGGAGTGCAATACAAGGAACAAACTATTCCTATTTCCATAGGTTTTTCTTTATGGACGCAGAACCGGGCAATGTGTCCATAGCCTCCACACCTGAAACATTGTAGACCTGACAGGGAAGGTCTGTGCACTGGTAGAGGCATCACTGTCACAGGCTCAGACTTCTTAACCAAAGGGCTTTTGTGGGGTTTTACAGCCCCCCTCCTGGTAGTCTCCAGTGAGGTTCCTCCCGCACTTTCTGAAACTCCTGAACCCCACTAAAAGCACTCACTATCTCAACTGCTTTCTCAAGGGTCAAATGGGCGTGTTGGTGGACCCACTTCTGAATGGGGGGGTGGAGAGAGGTAAGATATTGGTACACATATATTTTCTCCATAATATCATCCTTTAAAGTGGTGAGAGTTTTGAGTCACCAATCTGTCATGTCCCTGACACAGTAATGCAAAGCTTGGGGCGTTTCCTGTGAACTTTCTTTGGTGTAGTCTCACACGGTAGGTTTCTTCATCCACCCACAACCGCTCTAGGATGCTCTTCTTAATGTTTGCATAGTAAGTGGTTCCCAAATGATTAGTAGCCTGATAAGTGGCTTGAGAAACACCCGACAAAAAAGGGCCTAAGTATTGTTCCCACCTGTCCGCTGACCAGGCCTCAGCTTGAGCCATCCACTCAGAATTGTTAACAACAAATTCTGAATCCTCTCCTGACACATACTTCTGTAACGTCGTGGAGGGTAAGGCTGTGTGGCCCCTTTGTTGTCCCAAAATGTTGACAAGCTTACCAATGGTGGTGTCCTGTTACTGGGAGTGGCCTGTCAAGGCCTTATAGATGGTCTCTCTGTCCTCTGCTGCTACGGTGAGGAACTTCTCCATTGCCTCCTCTAATTTCTTGTGACTCTCCACCATCCTGTGGAACACAACCTCCAGATCTCCAGATCCCACTCCTCACAACACCTGTGGGAGGTATGGGTGGATATGTAAACACAAACGGGGGCTGGATAGGATTCAGAATTGTGATGCTTATTAAAGTTGTTGATGTAAAGAGACAATCCGATTAGGGCAGTTGATGTTGTTTCTATTAATAATAGTCTTTCTTCTTTTGGTTTCACAGGGTCTTCTGACCAGATACCATCACCCCGGATTCTCAAGAAAAGAGAAATAGCGGTAAGTATGCAAACCAGTTAATTATCTATACTTATCCGTCACCACACCCATTGTGTGCTCTCTAGGGTCGTGTGGGATTCTTTCCCATGAGGCCAATCAGAAACCATCATGCATATTAAAATAATCAGGGGAGGGGAAAGACAAGAAACAAATGAATGTTTCGGAGTAATGTTCTCCTTCCTTTGACCACTCTCCGCTGTCACTCTTATTTCAAGGGTCACAAGGCTTCCAGTATCTGCCCTGTTAACTTTGCTGGGTATTTAGGTGCTATCCTCATTTTAGGGAGCTGGTCTAAAAACATGAACTCCAGCCCAGTGGTTTTTAGGACAAAATAGTGCTCAACATAGAGCAAAAAAGAAACTATAAGGCCAAAGTGCCAACGCAATATCTTTAGTGCCTGTAACCCACAGCATGACCATCCCACCTCCCCAAACAAACACAATCCCTTCCCTTAAAGCCTCATCCACTCTCCAGCATCCTCCAGGGGAGTGTACCGCTCTTAGCTCCACAGGTTAGGCGCTTCGTCAGGGCTGGTTGTCCCGCCTGGCTCATCAGCTTCCAACTGGTCTTCTCCAGTTTGCATCTTGCTGCTTGGCTCGTCTCTCCCCGCGCTCTTCTCCGGGTGGCCGTGATGTCCTTTTCTCCTCCCTTTCTTTCTTGTGATTGGTCCCAATTCTCTGTGATCCTGTCCTGTGGTCCAAGAATACGGTAGTCCTTTGTTAGTGTTTGTTGTTATTTGGTGCTTCCTGTTTTAATCTTTTCTCTCTTTCTATTGCAGGAGTTTCTGTGGAATTGTGAATCCAAATTTGGTAAGTAGATAGGGTGGGGGGTTTTCCTGATGAAAATCGACCTTTGGCATCTTGCAAGAGAGGGCAGTATCTCTGTGTGTCCCTGCCACCGAGTGAGAGGGAAGACCAACATCAAGCCCTGCAAGGGGGTCCAGAGAGAGAGTGCCCCAAGTGTCCCATTAGTAAGTGTGTGGAATGGGCAGCACTGGTATGGCCACACCATCCAATGATGTGTTGTCAGTCGTCGGAAGGAAGCCTCCAATGGGGGGTCCCATTGTATAGCAAGAAGCATCAATCAATGAGTACTCGGTTTCGAGGTGGTCTCTTGTCCGTCCTTGCCAACAGAGTGCCGAGCTATGTGTCTCAAGCATCCAACAGAGGTACCACTTCTTGTCGCAAAGGGAGTGAACACCACAGTTGTCTGTCTCAGCAGATGCCCATTTCAGATCTTTCAACCAGAGTGACAGTGAGGGTACCACCGAAGACTTCTAGGCCATTGCTATGCAGCGCTTTAGAAGGATGAACACCAAGTCAACAGATTTAGTAGCATGTTTAGTCCTGCGTGTACGAGCTATCAGGCCAAACTGGAGTGGAGGTGATCAAACTGTAAGAGACGGCCCATAGTATCACAGAGGGTCTGGATAGCTTCTCTTCAATATCGCTCAACTTCCGGGCAGACCCACAACCTATCATAAAAGTCAACCTCTAAGCAGGGGCATCGGGGGCATTTTGGGGTTATTCCCAGAAAGATGCAATGGAGTTACATAGGGGTAAGATATGCTGATGCACATATCTTAACTGGGTGTATTTCAGTCGAGAATTCCTAGAGACACCCTGGAACATGGGACCTCTGCCTGTCCCTAAATTCCTGTCCAGAAGACAGACGCCACTTATCCCACATAACATAGAGGTTCGGATTGTGAGGTTCCAATAACCTGTTGTATAATAGTGTTACTGCGTGCTTGCCCATACCATGCTCAAAGAATAATTGTAACACATAAGAAGTGGTGGGTTTGTTATGCTCTGACCCCACGCAGCCACAGTGGCTTCCATCAGGACACTGTAAATCAAAAACCAGCCCTCATGAATGTAGTAGTGCCCTCTGATGTCCTGGAAGGACATCAGGAGTTTATTCTCATGCAGGCTGCCCGCTACAAGGATGCCCACCTTTGTCCAAGGGCCTATATTGTAACGGACAACAACCTCCCCAAACGCAGAAAGCACACACAGTGCCAGAGTTGCCGTGGAGTCACATACTTGTCCTAACGAAGTTTGGTTACTTTGACGAGACGTCCCATCCTCAGGGGGTCTCGCCGAGGGTCCATAAGCCAGTCTACGGTGAAGTGGCCTTCCACATCTCAGACAATGAATGTATGAATGAATGAATGCTTGGGAGTAGGGGCCGTCGCAAGCCATTGCATGGTACATTGTAACTGTGAAGCAGCATAACGCAGCTCATGGAGAGGAGCTCCCAGACTTACCTTCTCCAGTGGGCAAACAACTTTTGTAAAGCCACACTTTTCCTCTTGGTACCCTAAATCAAGGCAGAGAGTTCCCAGAAAAAGCATTGAGGGTGGAAGAAAGACAGTGCTGAAAAATGATAAAGCAGCCGCGCATTGTTAGCATTTTCGCAATTGAAACTCTACCCATTCGGAAGAGCGGTAAGGAGTTCCAGAACATCAAAGAGCAATGCACCCTCGACAAGACCTTTCTCAGGTTACCTTCAATCAGATCCCGCTCAGCATGATAGACATTCACCCCCGAAGTAGCAGAAAGTGTTGCATTGCCAGAGCAGCCTCCAGAAACATGGTCCCTTTAGCATAAACTAAGAGAGTCTGTGCAAGACAAAGAGGCAGGACTTAATCCAGTTTAATCTGAAGGCAGAAGCCCTGCAGAAGTCATCCAGCATCTCCATTGCCTGGGGCAAGTCTCTGTGCAGGTCATAGAGACAAATTACTGTGTCATCTGCATAGAGCAAGATTGCCTGCCAAGAGTCACCTCTCTGTATAGCACATTGGGGACTCCTCTTTTGGAACGGTCCTGCCAATGGTTCCAGTGCCAAAGCAAATACAACCGGAGAGAGCCGGCATCCTATCTGATCTGCCCCTGCTCAGAGGTTTCGTTGCCTGTGCGCATCCTTGCAACTGGCCCCATATGCAGGAGATCTACCTACCTCAATATCTCTGGACCCTTCCGCATACATCATAGCATGCAACCAGATAAGGCCAGCCCAGGTTGTCACAGGCTTTATCACTATCTAACGAGAGTGCCACACATGGAGGCGCCTCAGGGGTGAATTCATCCACTAGGCAAAACAAACATCGGTGATTGAGGAACGTGCTTCTCCTGGGGACGAAACCATTCTGGTCATGGGGGACCAATGTAGCGACATATGGTTATAGCTGATTTGCTATTACCTTTGCAAGGACCTTCCAGTTTGTTTTCAGCCGGGAGAGGAGTCAATAGTACAATAGCTGATAGGTCCCTATCTGGTTTGAGATGGACTACAATCAATGCCTCTCTCTTGGATGCAGTAAGGGTGCCATTATCCTTGGCTAATTGAAAGAGGTGAAGTAGCTTCGGAGTGACAGTAGCCCGGTAAACTGAATAAAATTTTACAGGGAGCCCATCAGTCCCTGGGGTTCTATTGCGCACCATCTGGGCTTTTGCCAGGTAAACCTCATCAGGAGATAACGACTCATCAAGGGCATGGAATTAGAGGGGGTTCAGGCAAGGGATTGGTAAATTGTCCAGCAAAGCCAACAAATCGAGCTCCTAAACCCCATCATAATCCCGAAAAAGGAATCTATAATAATCAGAAAAGGCTACATTGATGTCCAGCGGTGCAGTAAGTACGTCGCCTGTGGAGGACCTAATTGCTTTTAGCTTGGTCTATCAACCTTCAAGTGCAACAACCATGGTAGGATACGCCCCGCTTTGTCACCCTTTGCATGCTGTTTGATACATAGGGGGCCATTATGATCCCGGGTGGTTCAGACCGCCATGCCGGCGGCAGGTGAAAAGACCGCCACTGGAATGGCGTTCTGAACCGCCATATAAAGAATACAGGGAGGGCCGCCTATGGCAGCCCTCCTCCACCGCCAGGCTGCTGCCAACAGGCAGCCTGATGGTGAAGGGAATCATTGTCTGACAGGGTAGCGCTGCCTCTCGGATAATGATCCCTTCTGGCACCAGCCTCCCTGGCAGGGTCCCCCACCAGGGAAAGGCTGGCGGAAGGGGTGCCCTGGGGCCCCCCTGGTGGCCCCTGCACTGCCCATGCACTTAGCATGGGCAGTGTAGGGGCCCCTGTGCAGTTCCCCATCCCGCAGGTCACTGCCCGATTTACGGGCAGTGATCTGCGCGACGGATGCAGCTGCACCCGCTGCACAGAGGCATTGACGCCGGATCCATGTGGAGCCGCAGGCAATGTCCCGGCCATGCATTCTGCTGGGTCGGCGGGCGGAAACAATGTTTCCGCTCGTTGGCCCCGCAGAATGTTCTCTATGCGGTTGGCGGGGTCCCAGTGGGGCTGGCAGTCAGTGAAATGACCGCCAGCATGAATACGGCGGTTAACATCACCATGATCATAATGAGGGCCATAGTCTTCATAATCTAGCTTCCAAAAGTCTGTTTACTAATGCCCTGTATTCTGTCCTGAGAGTGGTAAGTTCATCAAACTGACACCTACCCTCTCCTGCCCGAATCTCTCCCTTACGTAAACCAGTTTCTGTGGCTACTAACTCCCACTGTAATGCCAGTTTCACATCTTATTCATTCATAATACAGACACCCCATGTCACCAACTTAAAGGCATCCCACTCCACCCATCTGTCAGTTGCAGTGCCCTTGTTGAACTCAAAGTACCGGAGAACATGGGTGCTCATATGTCCCCGAAACACGTTATCCAGGAGTGCCTGAATATGCCGCTTCCACATGGGGATAAAATTCCACCTCCTACCCCAGTGCAACATTGGGATTGTGGTCCGACAATGTATGGCCCAAGTATTCAGCAGATCGGATGAGTAGTGGCATAGTAGGGTTGCAGAGTAAAAGGTCAATTCTCATGTGACCGTGAAGGCCTGGGAAAAGCGGCTATTTAGTTGAAGAGCCGCGCCACCACTGGTTGGGGCAAAGCCCTGGGGGGAAGGTGATCTACCAGGGACCTCTGGGTGCAGTCCACTGAGAAAAAATTGGACCGCTTTCCATCGAGCACAGTATTAAGCAGCTAGTCCTCAGGAAAAAGGTCCATGTTGGGTCCTATGCTCCCTCCGGGAGCCCCACTATGGGGATGTTATTTTGCCTTAAGCAATTCTCAGCCTTGCTGCGAAGCAGTGTCACCTCTGTCTGGAGAGCCTTTATTTTGGATTGCAATCTCTACCACTGAGGGGGCACAGGCCAGTGTGTACAGATTCATTGGGCTCCAACCTATATCTCAGTTTGGCCTTATCGGCCCTAAGAAGGCTCTTCTCAGTGATCAAGGCATCCAATTTAGGGTCCAATGTAGCCTTGATGTCCCTAATGGCCTCTCACAACTCACCAAACCTGTCCTCAGATGACGGCATGCCAGAGGGTGTAGTGGTGGCTACAGCTATCCAAGTCATGACATATGTCGGGGGTGTGAGGCCCCCATGCCCTTAGGCCACCCCTCAGACAGTGCTGTTTAACAATGGCTATGGAGGTAGATGCCGGTGTTCAGTGCAATGCAAGCTAGTAAGGTGTCCAAGCAAGGAGAAGTGCCCCGGTCTCACTCGAAGTGGGGCCAGCAAGAAACCTCTAAGCCTATCACATGACAGTGCCCCAGGCAGTACTCATCCCCTGGGAAGGGTGGGGTGCAGAAAAGGTAGCAGTCTGTAGAGGCCTATCGAGGCATCCCTCAGCCTGGTCTCCCATGCATGACACCAGTGGAAACTCAAATGTGCCCACCAAGGCAATCGTATCCCACCCAGTCACGAAGGGCATATGTCCTCTCCTGCAAGGGGGGAGATGCAAGTTGGCAGGCTGGCACATTGACATTGGGCCCTAGTACAGTGTTGGCCTGATAGCACAGTGCCAACTGCCTGGAGCAGGTGCAGGAGGGCCCCTGAAGTCTCCACATGCTGTTCACTAACACTTGTGGTGCAGGGGCCCAAAGTGGATTGTTCCTACACCTGCGCAGTAAAGAGAACAACGCCTTTTCCCACCTCTGCACATCCATCCAGGGGGCTCACCCTACTGTTCAGCGGGGTTGAGGGATCACGTGAGGCCCTAGCTGGGGCCTAGTAGAAGATGCCGCTGCACCCTCAGTGAAATCTGGCAGTCACCAATGCTCACTGCTGCAGCCCTGTCCCGGCTGCGTGGAAACCTCCAGGGTGACAACCGAAACGTTCTAGAGGGGGTCGCTGGTCTCCAGAATAAAGTCGGTGGAGCGAGCCACGCAGAGCTCCTCACCATGCATCCATCCCAGCTGCCATCTTGGCCACGCCCCCAAGCTGAGTTTATTACTAAAAAATTAAAAGTACTACATATTTATTATTAATTATACAATATTTTTATAAACTTACTGTAACATTAATTTTGTATTAAAGTATAATTACATTACTTTTAATTCTATACATCACTTTTAATAATTAATGCATAATAAAAATATGTTTTACTGTAGGTGGGAATGTATTTTTTAAATTAGACTTCAAAACTTTTTTGTAATTTAATATAGTTAAATTCATAAACATTTTATTTTAAAAAGTTACTAGTGCACTGGCATTTTTCTTCTGTTCTACATTTGAAAATAATATATCATAATATTGTATGTTAATATTTAACATAACAATCTTTTTACTATTTTTTTTCAAGTTAATCAAGCTTTTTACATTTTCCATATACTTTACCATAGGGCAGAGTTTCCCAGACTATGGGTATCAAACCCCATCCCGATTTTTGGTCAGTCAGAAAACTCCAAGCAATAATTAAAGATGCCTTTCCTATCAAATTCTGCATTTATCTTGTCACATTTGCTACACTTCAAAGGCAGAGGTCAAGTATCAGGCTATGGCATCTGATAAATTGTCCCTTATATTTTTAACATGGAGATTTGTGTTTACAGTCTCCTATCACCTTGCAATCAGTGAAAGAAAAGTAAAGTACGTTATGTAACAATCTTGCTGGGGACCAGGCAGTGTGAATGTAAAGGCTGTAACCCAATTTCCAAACATTATCATTTGTGTGCAATATAGTTTTATCAGAACAATATGGTGTGTCTGTGCAAATTTAGTGGCTATTTCAATGGAAAATGTGATGCCCCTAAATGACAATGGACTACCACATGATGCTTTAGTTACAATAAATAATCAACCACCTCATGTCCAATAAAGCTAGGGGGGGTTGCAAAAGTTTGCTGTTCAAAAACGTTTTGGAAGCACTGCCATAGGGAGACTCTGGTGTTGGGAGGGTGAGCTGTGTATAATAAAATACAAAGAAAAGTAAAAAAGAAAAAGTTAGTAAAAGTATTTGTATGTTAAATATTGATGTAAACTAAATTAATATATATTTTAAATGTAGAACAAAAGACAAAATGCTACAGCACTATGAACATAATTTTAACATATATAAATAATTAATTTAAATACAATACATACAATTATTTTTCTGAAGTATGAATTATAAAATTAATTTACAGAAAAGTGAATCAATTGTTTAGTTATATATTTTAATGAAAATGTTACATTAATTTGTAAATTCAAAAAAGGTTGCAACAATATTGTATAATAATTAAGTAATAAATATGTACAATTTTTAGATATTTTTTAATATTACATTACATTTATTTATCTTTGTAAATATTTTAAACAATGTCATTTAATTTCAAATTACCCTAATTCTATTCTATTCTATGTGAGGGTGTTGCAGTGAAATGCATGACAATGGGTGGTGCTGGACTTCATACTGATTCTTTCCTCGCAGTAGTAACTTTTTCAGGGGGTGGAGACACCTAAGTCTATACTTTTGAGTAACTTTACAGTCAGATATTTTGAATATTCATGAGTAGTAAATGTAATCAAAAGGGTAAAGAGTAAAGTACATGTGTAAATTACTTACAAGTGCAAGTTGCCTTTGTAGATAGCACTGTTTTTTGCTTCTATTCCTAGCTCTTGGTTAAGAATATAGTTATTTGTTAGCCAGTGCTTAAGATGTATGCAACAAAATTGTTCATGGTTTGAAACCCGAAGTATTGGATTTAAATCCACAGAAACAACACTTTATTAGACCTTCTATCAAAGCCGCTCATGTGCAAAATTTTTACATTTTTTTACAAGTTCAGTACTTACCCCAAACACCACAGCCTACAAAAGCCAGGACCGCAATTATATTCAGTGTTCCACTGATCCATAGGGTACGTCTGTGCCAATGGGGACACTGGGAATCAGCTGTGAAGTTCAAAGTTTGAGAAAGTAAGGGTATATCATTAATGAATTAAATACATTAAAGAACAATCTTAGGTTGTTACTTAGGTTGTACAACTAAGGTGCCATGTTAGTAGAAACTGAAAATGACAGAGGAGGAGCCTCTGATTGACCATATCCCATCTGTAGCTACATGCTACTGTAATTAAGGTCAGAGGGAGTTTTGAGCACCCTCTCAAGTATTGACAGGTGTGGCCCAAGGACCAAAAGGCAGAAGATCATAAAAGAAGGCTTCGTCCTCTCTCATCAATGGCCAGCAAAGCCCATTATGTGGCAATGAGAACATTGCACAGAATGACTCTAACTTGGTGTTTGTAAGGCTCTCACACTCACTATGCTACTCACAAGAAATGTTGAATGGGATTCATGGAGGTGATGCATGCCACCCCTTTACCATATTATAGCTTGCTCCACTTATGAAAGCAGAGGCAATAGATCCACTCAGTTTCTTGGGAGGGTTAGGAATGTTAAGAGCTGTTGTTAACTGTCTGTGTAGTTGACACTGAAACAGACCCAGGTGTCTAAAATTTCCAGTGTGAACACTGGAGGTTAGAGTCCCCCTAAAATACATTGATACCAATAGAGCCATCTGTATTGTGCACCTACATCAAATCAAGGGGTCAGTCGACATTGTTGAAGCAGCTAAGGACTGTACCACTGCATTAATATGGTTTACTAAAATTCTGAAGAAAATATGTATGGTTGCAGGTTCCTTACAATTGAACTGCAAAGAGACATATGGTCAGCCCAGAGGGAAAGTCATAACAAGGCTGGCGGGGAGATCGCCACTACAGTGGCAGCCACCCTATCGGGAGTTTAGCAGATGGGTTTTCCCATCCGCCAAACTTGTAATCAGGGCCTAAATGTATCACAACTAAAGAATCATCCTTGGCTAAGAAAGCGAAACATTTTCTCTTTCAGCATCCTCAGTACGGCAATGGTCCATCCATCCCTGTCCAAGACAGAAGTTACTGCAGTCAGCTGGATGGGTGGTAATTAAAAGGAAATACACATATTCATCTATTGGATCAACATAAAATTGCAGAACGCTTTTAGAATACAACACTATATCCAGTATTAGTCAGACCTCTTAAGACCATAGCAGTTACTCTACTGCAGTAGAGCAAATATTTCAAGGAGCTGTATTGAAAATATTGAAAAAACTCTTCTTAACCCACTCCGGATCAGAGGTTTTTTAATACTCTTAAGACATATTGAAGGTATTTAGTGCTAGCCATCCCACCGAGGACCATCTATTTTCTAACATCAACTTACATGCATCTACCTTTCTTTTCAAATTGTAAAGACACTTTTGCATCCTTTAAAAATTATTTGATAACTCCCATCATTTTCATACAGAACTTAGGGCTTCATTTAGCGCTTGGTGGTCCAATTTAATGAAAAACAACAAAGTGATGAATGTAATGCTTGAATTATTCTCAGCCACTGGCAATTGCTCGGGATTGTATCCAAATCCTCATTTGTCCCCCACCATGCCACCTGAGTTTGGACCCAGCAATGTGCGAATTAGTCTTGAACCTACTCCTCAGGAGATCAGTCCAGCACGAACTGGCAGGCCAAGTCCTGAAGAAACCAGAACACAACCTATACTGATTTGTGGCAGAAGCTCTGCTACCAACTCACTCTAAATAAAGCAATTAGTCAGCAACAAATTGATGACATTTCAACCATCGCCTGCAATATTGTGGGAGTGCAAAATTCACTGGCAACGAAGGGGAAGTTATGGAACAGTTACCTTGATCACTAATGGAAACATGCCATACACCCCCATTCTTAAGACCTGGTTTTCTCACCTTTGAAAAGAGAATTCCAAGTTGCCTTGGATAATATTATGTAACAGAAGGCAACTATAAATCAGAATGTGGTTAAACACTTTGTCAAATTCTAGAAAAAAATACACTTCATGGAGTGCTCTGTGTAGTTTGCTAGATACAATGTTACAATAAAAATCTCCTGACTTTGAAACTTCTGGGTGAGCCTAGTGCAAAGATAAGAGGAAATATAGTCAAGCAGAAGAAAGTCCACTATAAGATTTGCTTTGTGTTTGTGCCTGTGTCCGTTTTTTTATTACATGGACATCGCAGACAAACTAGTCCATCTTAACTCAGAAAGTAGGAAGATTCAAGGAGAACAATTTGCTTCCACGATTTCTCAACTGCATTCAGAAAAGTACATTGATTAAAGCTGTGGGTAAAGCCGGATTTTAGGGGCTCAACCAAAGCCTCTGAAAGATCACAATTGATCTCTTCAGTGACAGCTGCGTAAGGGTGAAACTGTCGAATGGCAGAGGGCTGTAACCAAAGATTAACACCCAGAAGGGACTAAAATAGAGCAGTATTTTGGTCCTGCTATTATTTAGCTTATACATTTGAGATCTTGCAACGGTGCTTGAAAATGATGGGGGTGACACACCCAAACTAGCCAACATCAAAATCAAATGTATGGCATATGCCGATGATTTAGTTATTCTTTCCACCACACAGTGTCGACTTCAAGAGCAACTGACCAGGGGATATTCCTATAACATGGATAATGATTTACAGGTCAATATTAAAAAAAAAAAAAGTTATGTCATTTGGATGTCAAAAGCCTAAATATAGCTGGTCTATTGGTCTGGACAAAATTGAGCATGTTTCAAATTCTACATAGTTAGGGGGTTATTACTGACAAATTAAATTGGAAAGCTCATTTGACACATTTGCGTCAGAAAGTGGCAGCAACAACAGGATCAATAAAAAGCTTAGCATTAAAATATGTGATGCAATGGGTCCAATTTTAATGGTGGCTAACACTAAATGGGTTCCAGCTCTTGGCTTGTTACTTCCACCTCCGCACACATATAATTAATAAAGCAGAAACAGTGTTTCTAAATAGAATCCGGAAGATTTTTAATTTACGGAAAGCAACACTACAAAGCCTAACAAGACTGGAATTTTGAATCATGTTAGTTAAATCTCTAACTACAGTTAATCACATCACTTATTTTTGTACAGCCTTGGGGTAGATAATAAAACCATAAGATTTCATGTTAGTACAGAGCTGTCAATTCCCTACAGTGAACCATATTAAGGATATTCTAGCTAAACACAACCTGTCTACCCTGAATGAGCTGTACGAAATGACTAAAGTTACATGGAAACTTCTGTGAAGACAGGAAATTAGAAACTCCAGTTGCCTCATAGATATCGAGGGCAACAAAATATAACAATGCAGTGGGTCTCGCGTTTGCTCGAGTTAGAGCTATTAGCACTGTAAACTCATAACATGACTTTTCCTACCACGTAAATTGAAAATGAAAAGTAAAACAGTTGACATAAGTGAGCCGATTCAAAGCGCCATGGCCACCATGAGCACGAGGGAGAGACACAAAAGGAAAAAAGAAGTTTGCTTGCAGTCAAACGTATCGGCAAACGTGCAATTATCCATGTAACAAGGTCATTGGCCAAGGGGACAAACGTAAAGCATTTACCAATGATAACAAAGGATTTTTGAAAGGCAAGCCCATGAATGAGTGATAGTGTTGGGCGTGCGGTGGGAGAACTGCAAGCTTGACCTAAAAAACGAGAACATTAAGAGGCAATGAGGCAAATCCATAAATATGGGAACTGTCATGGCTGCAGAATCACATACTTTCAGTGGCCCTGCATGTAGTTCATGCTACAGATAGAACTATCCCTCCTCACTGTCCTGCTAGTGTTGCCTGTATGCCAGAAGTACCCTCTGATACTGCAACAAGTGAGCTGTATAAAGGATGATCCCCTGTTGTATATCGCATTCCCTCTACTGTACAAGACTCCCCTGTTTTACAGCTGGTTTGGTCCTTATAATAACCTGAAAACCAGTGAGTGCTAAGTCCTGTATATTAGTGTATATAGCTGAGGGTGTTCTCTGCCTAGATTTGTAGATGGAGCATATGCACTTGCATTTCAGTCTGCCTGTAGCAGGAAGCTGTTCTTCACACTGTAACCTCTTACTAAGGCCCATATCTACATCAAACTCCTATGTTTTACCCTTTATGCAATTCTCAAGCACGGTGTTCTGGTACACTTCTCTTTACTGTTGGTAGTGTGCCTTCTGAGCACCTGTAATGGGTCACTAGTGAAGATGCTACTCATTCTTTTCTACCTGTGGGAGGTGTTCACAGTATTTTCCCTGAACTACATTTGGCTGACCTTGGACAGAGTTTTTCAAACCAGACACACAAGTTCATAACCTTGAGTGCTAGCCGGACCTCCTGACCAAAATGACCAGTAGCATACCTGGCTAGGAGCCTAATATTTGCAGCAATGGTGTATTATTTCTGTTGCTCCTTCTGAATCGAATCCTGCAGGCCTCTGTGGCACTGTTTTTTGAAGAGTGCGTTTGTACCTATAGAAATCCGTACAGTGGCAATCCTTTAAAACGCTGTTTTTTCAGATTAATGTGTGTATATTCGAGAGGCATCATACCAACACAAAGTAAAAGTTTGAATGAAAGATTTGTTTTTGTATTTTTATAAAATGTGTTTTTGCTAAAGACATTTTCATATATCATATAAGTCCAAATTTTATAGTATCCTGCTTCGAGGAACGGCATATCTGCTCCAAAGTCCCCCTTGATCCAACAACCTATCACCCCCTCCCCAAAACACATGAACGGTTGCTTTTCTAATCAAGTACAGCGTAGTTGAGCAGAGCCCCCGCAATTTTCTCTGAGTATCTTAAATGGGAACACCTTGACGTATAATAAAATAAGTCGGAATATGAACAATATTGCATCCTCAACTCATTCAGTTACAGGAAGAGGCCCTTAGGTTAGAGCCTATTGCGACACAATACACAATCAATGTGGAGAAGTCCACCGATGGTCCAGGGTGGTCTTCCAAAACGCATCAAAATGAGCTCTACCTCTCGACAAATTATAAGTAGATTACTCCACAGCCAAGACGTTCCAGGGGCTTAACCATCAGGGGTGTAATAAACTTATTTTCAAAATATAGCGATTTTTGGACATCACCTTCAGATATATGGAGCATCTCATGTAGCCTCACAACTCCTCCAACAAAAGAGCACACTGATAGACTACATGGCATGAAACTGCACACTTCATGTACATCGATGACACTGTTGTGCTCATCCATCACATACTGAGAGTCATCCCGGTATGCTAATACTACCTGACATATTGTGGGCACAGATTGCACAATTAGCCAGGTGCTGGCATAATGGTTATCTTGGCATGATGGTGGTAATTCACGGTATATTTTGGGCATCCATTGCACAATGGTGGCAGTCCTTGACATATTGTGGGCATGCACAGTCTCCCGGAGAACGTCTCCTCCTGCCCCCATGACAGCGAAATTGAATTTACTTGATTAAACCTCGGTGGCGTAAAAGCAATGGAGCGAACGGCTGGATTTTCTCGATCCTGGAAGGTGTGAGTCTGAATAAAGTGTTGGCAGACGTGCACAGCTGATCCGGGGGCCGAGGCACAGGCACAGACTTTCACATCAAAGGGCAGGAGCCCTTTAAATCTGGAATAGCGCTCCCGCCTCGCGGGACGCGCACAGCTGATCCGGGGGCTGAGGCACAGGCACAGACTTTCACATCAAAGGGCAGGAGCCCTTTAAATCTGGAATAGCACTCCCGCCTCGCGGGACGCGTGTGGGCGCGCCCGGGGGCCGAGGCACAGACTTTCACATCAAAGGGCAGGAGCCCTTTAAATCTGACCGCCCGTCTTCAATCGACTGAGGCCGGGCTGGGCCCTGTCTCTTTACTTCTTCATCCAGATCCTGGAGCCTGATTCGGCCTAAGCCACAGCTTGCCTGCCAGAAGGAGCGTCTTGTTGCCAAGAGACCGGATACGACCACAGTTTCCCGGCTATATCTTCCTGTTATTTTTTATTCTCGGATTATGGGGAAAAGAAAGGCTGTTGGCCCGCCGGCACCATTGGAAGGTATAAAAAAGCAGAAAAAGCGACCTAGGAAATTAACTATTAAGCTTGCTCAAGGGGAACCGAAATCACTTGATGAGATTGATCTACTATTTGAGGAGGTGGAGGCTATACTTAATAGCGAACTAGGTACTCATGGCCTCTTGCCCCCAAACAAGCCTCCACTCCAACCTAAAAAGATCCAGGAGTTTTTCACCAAGAACAGAAAAGTTCGATCAGCGATTTCTGGGGGTTTAACAGATTGCGTAGGGAAGTCATCTACTGTAAATGCCACTGTTCCCTCACTTCAACAAGGTATCGTGGCTTGTAGCAGTACCTCTAATCCTTCACAAACTCAGGGGATTTTGCACGTGGAGGAAATAGAACGTATACCCCTACCATTGAGTCCTGAGATAAGGTTGGCCCCTAATATTCCATGTAAAAATCGCTTTGAGCTTCTGTCTGAGGGAAGCGATTTGATTGAGGCCCACGACCCCTATACAGCTGTCATAACTACTGAAGCTGCCACTTCCCCTCCTACTACTATTGCTATGTGTTCTGATCAATCAATCAATCAATCACGATATTTATAAAGCGCGCTATGTACCCGTCAGGGTTTCGAGGCGCTGGGGGGGGGGTACGCTGCAGTTAGCGGTCGAAGAGCCAGGTCTTGAGGAGTCTCCTGAAGGCGAGGAGGTCCTGGGTCTGGCGTAGAGATGTGGGGAGAGAGTTCCAGGTCTTGGCGGCGAGGAAGGAGAAGGATCTGCCGCCGCAGGTCTTTCGCTGGATTCGGGGGACGACGGCGAGGGTGAGGTTGGCGGATCGAAGTTGACGTGTGGGTGCGTAGAAGTTTAGTCTGGAGTTGAGGTAGGAAGGTCCGGTGTTGTGCAGTGCCTTGTGAGCGTGGGTGAGGAGTTTAAAGGTGATCCTCTTCTCTACCGGGAGCCAGTGGAGTTCTCTCAGGTGAGGGGAGATGTGGCATCGGCGGGGTATGTCTAGGATCAGACGGGCGGAAGCATTTTGGATGCGCTGGAGTCGTTTGATGTCTTTGGTTGGGATGCCTGTGTAGAGTGCGTTGCCGTAGTCCAGTCTGCTACTGACGAGGGCTTGGGTCACCATCTTTCTGGACTCTGTTGGAATCCACTTGAAGATTCTGCGGAGCATGCGGAGGGTGTTGAAACAGGCGGAGGAGACGGTGCTGACCTGTTTGGACATGGTGAGGGCCGGGTCCAGGATGAAGCCGAGGTTTCTTGCGTGGCTGGCAGGGGTGGGTGGTGGTCCGAGGTCCGCAGGCCACCAAGAGTCGTTCCAGGCCGAGGGAGAGCGCCCGAGGATGAGGATTTCCGTCTTGTCGGAGTTGAGTTTCAGGCGACTGTTGTTCATCCATTCGGCTATGGATTTTAGTCCCTCGTGGAGGTTTGTTTTGGCGGTGAGTGGGTCTTTGGTAAGGGAGAGGATGAGCTGGGTGTCGTCGGCGTAGGAGATGATGCTGAGGTGATGCTGGCGGGCCAGTTTGGCGAGGGGGGCCATGTAGACGTTGAACAATGTGGGGTTGAGGGAGGATCCTTGGGGGACGCCGCAGATGAGGTTGGTGGCTTTGGAGCGAAAGGGGGAGAGTCGGACTCTCTGAGTTCTGTCGGAGAGAAAGGATGAGATCCAGTGGAGGGCTTTGTCTTGGATGCCGGCTTCCTGGAGGCGGGTCAGTAGGGTGCGGTGGCAGACTGTGTCGAAAGCGGCTGATAGGTCGAGCAGGATGAGGGCCGAGGTTTCGCCGTTGTCCATTTGATGTCTGATGTCATCTGTGGCGGCGAGGAGAGCAGTCTCGGTGCTGTGGTTTCGTCTGAATCCGGATTGTGAGGGGTCCAGGATGGAGTTGTCTTCGAGGAAGTGGGTGAGTTGTGTGTTGACGATCTTCTCGATGACTTTTGCTGGAAAAGGGAGGAGAGAGATCGGGTGGAAGTTTTTGAGATCGTTGGGGTCGGCCTTGGGTTTCTTGAGGAGGGGTTGGATTTCTGCGTGTTTCCAGCTGTCCGGGAAGGTGGCGGAGGTAAATGAGAGGTTGATGATCTTGCGGAGTTTGGGGGCGATGGTGGCGTTGGCTGAGTTGAAAACATGATGAGGGCATGGGTCCGTGGGGGAGCCTGAGTGGATGGTGTTCATGGTTGTTGTGGTTTCTGCATCATCCACGTGGGACCAGGCGGTGAGGCGGCAGTCGCGGGTGGAGACGACGGGGGTGGGGTCTGGCGGTGGGCCGGTGTCGAAGCTGTTGTGGATGGTCACGATTTTCTGGTGGAAGAAGGTGGAGAGGTCGTCGCAGAGTTTCTGGGAGGGCGGGATGTCGTTGGCGTTGGCTTTTGGATTTGAGAGTTCTTTCACGATGCCGAAGAGTTCTTTGCAGTCGTGGGCGTTGTTGTTGATGCGTTCGGTGAAGTGGGCGCACTTGGCGACGCGGATCCGTTGGTGGTGTTCACGGTTTGCGTTTTTGAGGGCGGCGAGGTTGTCGGGTGTGCGTTCTAGGATCCATTTCTTTTTGAGCTTCTGGCAAAGGCTTTTGGAGGTGGTTAGTTCGTCTGTGAACCAGGCTGGTTTTTTCTTTCCTTGGTTGGCAGAGGGTTTCTTGAGAGGGGCTAAGGTGTTAGCGCATTCGAGGATCCATTGATGGAGGTTGATGGCAGCTGTGTTCGGGTCGGCTGCGTCGGGTAGAGGGTTTTTGACGAGGGTGCTGGTCAGTTGGTCTTGGGTGACTTTGCTCCAGCGGCGGTAGGGGGGAAGATGGATGAGATGCTGCTTGGTAGTTTTCTTATAGGAAAAATGGATGCAGTGATGGTCGGTCCAGTGGAGTTCGGAGGTGTGGCTGAAGGAGATGTGGTTGCTTGAGGTGAAGAGGGGGTCGAGGGTTTGTCCGGCGATGTGGGTGGGAGTGTTGACCAGCTGGCGGCGTCCGAGGTTAAGGAGGTTGGAGGTCAGTGCTGCGGTGTTGGCGTCGTTGTTATTTTCCAGATGGTAGTTTAGATCTCCCAGGAGGATGTAATCCGGGGAGGTGAGGGCGTGGGTGCTTGCGAGGTCGGCGATGGTGTCGCTGAAGGGGGCTCTTGGTCCTGGAGGGCGGTATATGAGGGTTCCTCTGAGGGTCGTGTTGGGGTCCGTGTGGATCTGGAAGTGGAGGTGTTCGGCTGTCTTGAGGGTGTCGTCAGTGTGGGTGTGGATTTTTAGGGTAGCTTTGTGTGCGATGGCTATTCCGCCGCCGATTCCGTTGGTTCGGTCCCTTCTGGTGATTTTATAACCGTCCGGTATGGCGATGGCGATGTCCGGAGCCGAGGAGTCGTTCCACCAGGTTTCGGTCAGGAAGGCCACGTCGGGTGCAGTGGAGTCGAGCAAATCCCAGAGCTCGATGGCGTGTTTTCGTGCGGAGCGGGTGTTGATGAGGATGCAGTTCAGGTGGTTGGGGTTGAGAGTTTTAGTAGTTGGTTTTGTAGTACTGATGCATGAGAAGTTGCAGGGTCGGCAGGTAAAAGGTCCTTTCGTGTGCTTCGGGGACGCCAGGAAGCACTCCATGGAGGGGCCGGGGTTGAAAGCGCGGAGTTCGTTGGCTGAGTAGCGGATGCGGGGGCGCGAGGACCAGGGGGGGTGGCGCTGGGCGCGGTCCAGGCAAGGACGGGCGCAGATGGGCTTGCCTCTGGCGCGCCAGCGGCGCGGACGCGCAGCGCCAGCCATTAAGAAGGGAGGGGGGAGCAGCTGGGAGGCTGGAGGCGGGATGGAGCGGCAAATGGGGGCGCGAGGGGGGCGGGCCGCAGGGAGGCAGCGGCAGGGATCGGGGAGCCCACAAGGGGCAAAAACACAGAAAACGAGCAAAATTAAAGGCAGTCAAAAGAAAAGCATACAATCAGAAATACAATAATGGCACAATATACGATCGGGGAGACAGCAATCAAGGGGGCACAATGGGGGCAGAAGCGCCGGCGGCGAGGCGCAGAAAAAGCGAAAAAAACAACTTACAGGACGGCGGAAGCGGCACACGGGTCAAGTGAGCCCACTAGCCACCAGGGATGAGGCGCAGGAGGATGCCTGCGGGTGGAGGAGGGCCTCGAACACGCAAACGGCAGCGTGGACGGGGGACACAGGCAGGAGGCAGCAGGTTGGTGCTGCGGTCGTGGGGGGCGAGCTCAGGACCTGAAACAGGTCAGAGGTCGCTCACTCGCGACGCGCAGCGCCAGCCATTAAGAAGGGAGGGGGGAGGGAGGAGCAGCTGGGAGGCGGGAGGCGGGAGGGAGCGGCAAATGGGGGCACGAGGGGGACGGGGCCGCAGGGAGGCAGCGGCAGGGATCGGGGAGCGCACAAGGGGCAAAAACACAGAAAACTAGCAAAATTAAAGGCAGTCAAAAGAAATGCATACAATCAGAAATACAATAATGGCACAATACACGATCGGGGAGACAGCAATCAAGGGGGCACAATGGGGGCAGAAGCGCCGGCGGCGAGGCGCAGAAAAAGCGAAAAAAACAACTTACAGGACGGCGGAAGCGGCACACGGGTCAAGTGAGCCCACTAGCCACCAGGGATGAGGCGCAGGAGGATGCCTGCGGGTGGAGGAGGGCCTCGAACACGCAAACGGCAGCGTGGACGGGGGACACAGGCAGGAGGCAGCAGGTTGGTGCTGCGGTCGTGGGGGGCGAGCTCAGGACCTGAAACAGGTCAGAGGTCGCTCACTCGCGACGCGCAGCGCCAGCCATTAAGAAGGGAGGGGGGAGGGAGGAGCAGCTGGGAGGCGGGAGGGAGCGGCAAATGGAGGCGTGAGGGGGGCGGGGCCGCAGGGAGGCAGCGGCAGGGATCGGGGAGCGCACAAGGGGCAAAAACACAGAAAACGAGCAAAATTAAAGGCAGTCAAAAGAAAAGCATACAATCAGAAATACAATAATGGCACAATACACGATCGGGGAGACAGCAATCAAGGGGGCACAATGGGGGCAGAAGTGCCGGCGGCGAGGCGCAGAAAAAGCGAAAAAAACAACTTACAGGACGGCGGAAGCGGCACACGGGTCAAGTGAGCCCACTAGCCACCAGGGATGAGGCGCAGGAGGATGCCTGCGGGTGGAGGAGGGCCTCGAACACGCAAACGGCAGCGTGGACGGGGGACACAGGCAGGAGGCAGCAGGTTGCTGCTGCGGTCGTGGGGGGCGAGCTCAGGACCTGAAACAGGTCAGAGGTCGCTCACTCGCGACGCGCAGCGCCAGCCATTAAGAAGGGAGGGGGAGGGAGGAGCAGCTGGGAGGCGGGAGGTGGGAGGAAGCGGCAAATGGGGGCGCGAGGGGGGCGGGCCGCAGGGAGGCAGCGGCAGGGATCGGGGAGCGCACAAGGGGCAAAAACACAGAAAACGAGCAAAATTAAAGGCAGTCAAAAGAAAAGCATACAATCAGAAATACAATAATGGCACAATACACGATCGGGGAGACAGCAATCAAGGGGGCACAATGGGGGCAGAAGCGCCGGCGGCGAGGCGCAGAAAAAGCGAAAAAAACAACTTACAGGACGGCGGAAGCGGCACACGGGTCAAGTGAGCCCACTAGCCACCAGGGATGAGGCGCAGGAGGATGCCTGCGGGTGGAGGAGGGCCTCGAACACGCAAACGGCAGCGTGGACGGGGGACACAGGCAGGAGGCAGCAGGTTGGTGCTGCGGTCGTGGGGGGCGAGCTCAGGACCTGAAACAGATCCGTCTGCCAGTGTAGCTAAACTGCCTTTAATTCTTCAGAGAGTAGATGAAATCAAGAAACCAGTATTGCAGCTAACTAAACTGCTCCAGGGGAATATGGCTCAACAATTGGGATGCAAATGTCATAAGTCAGAGGCAGAAGGGGCAGGTGGACTTTTGGTAGTCGACTCTGCTACATCTAATGCTAATATATGTGAGGGGCCAACTTACCATGCTCAGAGATCTGGATCTTATAGGAGGGCCGCAGAAGGGAACATATCTTCTTACATTATCCATCCTAAAAATAAATACACTGGGGGCAACAGTATTCCCCTCAGTGGAGATAAGATAAGGAACGGGGAAGACCTTATTGGTAGTCTCTTTGCCCCATCGAATTGTCATTCCACTACGCGGAAAAATCCTACTACCAATATACCAATAAAAAGGGATAGCCCTTTTCTCACTAATAGAAAGATACTTGTTAACCCTCTAACTAAGGATCCAGCTTGCATTTTTTCTTCTCGAAGAATGAATAGTGCTTTAGATGTGTCTCCAAATAGTATTGGTCCTAGACACAGAGCCAACACTCTTTTCCTAACTAATGTCCCAAAGTTGCCATCCAGGTCTGTTGAGGACCACAAGTCTAGACTTAATAAGGTTATTCACTGGCTACGCAATCGTTAGGGATGCCTTTCAGTTATACGCTCGGACATTCTAAAAACTGAAAGATGGAGCCCCTCTGGGTCAAATCTTAATGTAATTATGATTGTGTTTTTGGACAAATTCTTGGCAGACCAACTTATTGACTCTGTTGCACGCAAGGGACAGCACAAAGGGCTAAAAGGAGGAGGCATTAGGCTAGTTTCTAATCTAACTGACTCAAAACAGGTTCCTGTGTCTGGTCCCATTGCCCATGTTAATGAGAGAGGCTCTAGGGAGGAAGGCGTATTTTTGCATCATGGTCCTGTATGACTGTCTTCCGCCCAGAAAGCCGTCAATCAGGATAATTTAGTGGCATCCACAATAGATAAATCAGATAAGACCTTTGTTAATGAGCCGAATTATAAGGATGCTCTACCCTCAAACCATGGGACTGCAACGGGAACTAATGGGTTATCCATTATGACTTCGAATCTTGCTGGCCTTGCTAGGAAACTGGATGATGTGGACTGGGTTGCCTACATAAAGTCTCAAGATGTGTGTCTTTTCCAAGAAACCTGGGTCGAGGGCCAATCAAGTATGGATGGGTTTCTCTCTTTTAATATCCCTGCACAGCCATCAGAGAAAGCAACCGGTCGTGCAAAAGGGGGACTTTTAATTCTTTTAAATTTAAAGCTCCAATGTGATTATAAGGTTTTAGAATTTGATTGTCCCGACTTGATGGGCTTACAAATTTCTTTTCATCAAAACTTTAACATAACTCTTATCAATGTTTATGCCCGTTCTGTTGCACGTGGTTCAGAATCACATATTTTAACTCTACTTTCCGACTTTTTAGACAGCATACAAACTAATTCCTATTTAATTATTGCAGGGGATGTAAATTGCACTTTCGAACCCTCTGCATTTCTTAGTGATTTAAGTGTGGAAGAGGACGAATTATGGGGGATTGCACAATTGGATGGTGATAGTCATCGTCCACGCTCTCGTGTCGCAGCACAGCTTGCTACATTATGCTTAAAGTTTGGCCTAAGGGCTTGCAATGGTCGAACTCCTTCTGATTTAAACCTTGCACCGACATTCCTACGAGGTTCTGTGGCCAGTGTAATTGATTATTTTTTGGTGGATGTGAGTCTTTGGCCGTTGCTGCTAGACATGAGGGTAGATTCAAGGTGCGAGAGTGATCACTTCCCACTGCTGTTACCCTTTCTGGGAATATCTTTGGTAGAACCTCGAATACGCAACCATCAATGGTCCCTCCCCCTATTTTAAACAATGCTAAAACAAAGGTGAGGTGGCCCAAAGTTATGTCAAACCCCTATTTGCTACGTAAGATTTATCAAGTGTTTTTAGATAATTTGTCAGCTTACGAAGACCTTGAGCCTGAAGCCATCCCACTTCTTGATATTCACGAAGATATGATGGTCAAACTTCAAAGTGTTTTTGATAAAAAGGCAGCCATGGTAAGCCGGCAACACGGGGGTTCGTCAAACAGTAGATGGTTTAATGATATATGTATGAGGGCTAAGACCGAGCTAAAAAAGGCCATAAAGGCCGGGACCCCGGGGGTGATTAAACAAGCAAGATGTATGTATAAAAAGGCAATTTTACAATCAAAGAAAACTTGGGAAGATGTTATTTGGCAGGATTTGTTAGATGCTACAAAAGCAAACAACAATACGCTTTTCTGGGAACTGTTGACTAAGCACGAGAGAGGGGGTAGGTCTAATCTAAGGAACCATATCCAACCCGGAACCTGGGTGGAGCACTTCTCTCTCCTGTATGAAGGAACTATCTCCACTGGGGCTGTTGATTGCGATAAAGTGGGATTAGGCCCCCTAATTTTACCAAATGCTAACCTTGCCACTTCTCCACCTGATGGGAATCTATATAACTCTGAGAGTTATATTTGTTTCTCCTTAGAAGAAACTGCAGATGCTATCAACTCTTTAAAGTCAGGTAAAGCCCCAGGTCCCGATAAAATTCCAGGCGACCTTAACAAATCAGAGTTATCTATATGGACCTGGTATATTAACCTACTGTCAAATAAAATCACAAAAGGAGGACAGATCCCTGAGACGTGGAAGGGTGCAGAAATTATCCCAATCTATAAAAAGGGTAATGTAAATCTTCCAATCAATTACAGACCGGTCAGTTTAATCGACAATTTACAAAAAATCTTTGCCAAACAGCTGCTAGTTAAACTCTCGAGCTGGGTGACGGAGCAGCAGATCCTTTCACCGCTTCAGGCAGGGTCCCGCTCTAGAGTTAGCACGGTTGACCAGGCTTTTAGGATGACCATGCTACACTGGAAATACGTAGTCTTGGCAAAGCAAACTCTATATGTCGCTTTTGTTGATCTGCGTTCTGCTTTTGATTTGGTCCCAAGAGATAAGCTTTGGGGAGTGTTACACAAAATAGGGGCACCACCCAATATTATCCATCTATTGATACGCATGCATGAAGGCACATACGCGCAAGTAAGATGGGGCAATCAAGGTGAATTGACTGACAAATTTCCCATTAAAAGAAGTGTCCGTCAGGGATGTGTGCTTGCACCACTTCTGTTTTCTTTATTCATCAACGAGGTGGTCCAAGAATTAATGACATGCCAGAATGGTGCTCCCACCCTAGTCAATCAGAAAATCCCTATTCTCCTTTTTGCGGATGACTCTCTATTGATTTAAAAAAACCCTATGGGTTTGCAAATTCTTGTGGACAGATTTAAATCATTCTGCTGGAATTTTGGTTTAGAGCTGAACTCGAAGAAAACGAAATTGATGGTGCTTCGCTCTGGCCCTCGTAAGAAATGTACTATTAGGTTAGATGGAGCTATTTTGGACCAGGTTAGCTCCATTGATTACTTGGGTGTGAGACTTACAGATTCACTCCTTTGGGAGGAACAAGTTGGCAAGAGTGCTGGGCTTTTGCAACATCGGGCAGCATCCATATTGCGCCTTTATAGGAATACGATCGCTAAAGTTGTGTCTCCAGCAGTAAAGATTTATGTGGCTAAGGCACAGGGTGCTGCGGTTTACGGCGCAGAGATTTGGGGCATGTCAGATAGCAGTAGGATAACCAAAATTGAGAATAGCTTTGCACGGGCTTTATGTGCTTGCCCTACTAGCACCCCATTAACCCCCCTATTTTTAGACCTAGGGTTTAAACGAATGGCTGACCTAATTATCTTACGGCCTCTATTATATTGGGTGAGGCTTTGGATAGTTCCCGAACTGGCCATATATAAGTCTTCTTTACTAGAATTGTTAAAAAGGCCTAACTCTACGTCCATCCCATGGATCAAACACGTATCCAGTTGGTTTTGTACGCTGGGATTGAGGAACTTTTGGGAGAATCCCCAGCAACTTGTGAAGTCCCATGTAAAAGCACTGAAAGGAGCTTACTGGTCCCACATACGTAATAATTACATTTCTCAAAAATCGAATGGTCATTTAACTAATTTGTTTATTGATTTCAAATGGTACCCAGAGTTTGAACTATATCTAGATATAATACCTGATTTACTAGGCAAAAGTTTGTATGCCAGATTTCGATTCGGAACATTACCTTTGAAGGCCTTGACGAGCAGATGGGGACCTAAGTTAAGCTCCGATATTTGTCCTGCATGTGGCACTTCTTTCGAAACAGTAGAACATTTTATGTTTTTTTGTCCCGCTTACTCAACCCCAAGGTTTAAATGGATTCGCAAAATCTGTCGGGAATTGAACTTAAGGAAATATGTTCTAGCTTTGAGGTTTTTAAAAAGCCATAATTCAAATGTGACAATTTATATAGTAAGCAAGTTTTTAGTAACGGCATGGCGCATACGCATCTTTTATTTACAATGATCTGAAATTGTTCTAAGTCGGGCAAACATGGATTTTACTCTTTTAAATTTTGCTATGATATTATGATGTTTACTTATATTTATATTGTATTGTATTGCTTTGATGGTGTGTTGGCCGAATAAAGCTTATGTGTGTGATGATGATGATGTGGGCATCCATGGCACCCAAATCTGCTAAAATGATGCCATCTGAATTATAGTGGTAATTCATGAGATAGTGTCAGCATGCATGAAATGTTGGTATCCACCCTGATATGAAGCTGACTGTGGCATAATGGGGTAATACCTGTAATATTATGAGTAGACAAGGCATGATAGTGTCATTGTACAAATGCAAATAATTTTCAATACATTATAGCCCAGGTAAGCTCGTAGAAAAGAGGAATCGGTGCAAATGAATATATGTGATTTTACCCTAGTTTATAAGCCTAGCCAACTCTCTTCCATCACTTCAAACTCCAGGATAGATACACCTTTGAAAATTCCTGGGGCTGAAAAATGTCTGGGCACGGCGAAATCTTCTGCATTTGTAAATGTGTGTTAAATATAGGGGGCATTACTGGCAATCCCTTTCTCCAGAATGTTGACAATTTTGAGAATGTTATAATGCATATAATTCCCAGAAGTGCACAATAGTCAACGTAGCATATACATTGAAAGAGCAGATATTACCAAATTCTAGAATAATAGATCTGCTACCTATTTAATATGATATGTATGAGCGTTATAAGGTGTGTCTGTTCCCAGAACTTGTAATGCCAGAATAATATACTATTCAAAGGATTTAAACAATCTCTAAAACTCAAAGGAAGGTCCTAAATGTCCAAAAAGAGTAAAAGAAGTGCAAAGCAGTAACTAATAGAAACAGCACATGTGGCGGTGTACTACACCGAGGATGTCCACATTAGCAGAGGCCTTAGGGGATGTAAAGATGTTTTGTGTTAGGAAACCGAAAGGAAAACAGTTATAACTATCCCCAGCTAGCCAGAAGTACTGAGAGCGCCGATGTTCTTACTGTTCTAGCATAAGAAATAAGGAAAACCCTAAACAGTGTAATTCATGACAGCATCTCACAGCTCTCAAACACAGAATGAAAACACAGAGCAAGTGCTGCAGCGAATTACAGTAAAGAAATTGAAAAGCTTGGAATGTAAATGCAACATAAAGGCAACAGCTAATTCAGTAAGGGGTGAATTATGCATGGGCCTGCTGTTTCTCTTGTCAGATAGTTCCCAATCACACGAAATTCAGCTTTAAACTTTCTTTTTGTGTTCTGTGGACTATAGTTAGTAGGTTACATTCTTTACGATTGAGCACTGGGTGGAAGTGGAGCAAACTTACCCCCTCCTCCTTTTCATGCTTTTCGCCTTTTTTCCTTAAAACAATTGACTGTCAATACCATTTGGACCCGCAAAACACAATCTCCCAGCTTAAAACACTGCAACAAACCTGGACGTATTTCGCTTGATGCATTCCTTATTTGATGAGAGTTTACAATAATCCAGAACAATTGGAAAATATGCTTAATATATAGAACTATATCAATATCAGGAACCTTGCGGTTGTGTAGCCACAACGTGAGCTGCTCTCTATCACTTCTTTTCTGTGAAAGTTACTGTAAGCTGTGAACAAATGCTTCCTTTAGCGAAGGAAGTGACGCGCTTAAGTGTAGAAATATTAATACCATCTGCGTTGGGCGATCAATATGCACTGCTTGATGGAAAAACACCACACCGATAATCACTCTCTTAAAATGTTATTGGTGTTATTTTAATGGCGTGTGATTGGTTTGACTTCCAGGCTCAAGCGTGGAAGACCCCCATGACAGCACTTTGGAAACGAGGTCTATTGACTAGATAAACATTTGAGCTGTGGTAGAATAACAATTATAGGGAATGGGAGAGTCATATTTCAGACTGCCGCCTTCAGGATCTATCAGAAGTAGGTAATCAAAAACGTTGATTCTCTCTTCAAAAGAGCATTAGCAAAAAAATGAAAAGTAATACAATTTCGCATAAGGAAGCCGATTTAAAGCGCCGCGTCGCGAGCGTGAAGGTGACTGATCAGAACTAAAAGACCGGCCCGGTTTTGCCTTTGCATAATAATAAAAAGAAACAAGCGCGATTGCACTGTGTAAAACCTTGAGTTGGGGAAGGAGTGCCAGGATACACAATAGAAATAAAGTGGTAGTCATGAAAAGCACTCGATTAGTGCCAAGTGAGATCGAGCTGCCTACAAAATAAAGAGAAATACTAGTCCAGAAACCATACAGAACACATGGAGCCTTGTATGTTTTCAATAGTTGGCCGGTGCTCTCGAGGAGGGCTAAACACTGGAAAAGGCATGAGGTATGCATACCTTTCACTAAAGAAATCAAGTGAATTTTAAAAAGCCAGCCCACGGACCAACAAAAGTGATGGGCGTGACATGGGTGTGGTTAAAAGCCCACAGAAATATTTCAACAGGAACAGAACAATTGCGCGCTTGACCGTAAAATGCGAAATACACCCTGAAGTCACATATCACAACTGTAACCAGCTCTAGATTTTAGCATGAACACAGAGGCAACAATAGCATTTTTACCATTAAGACTTTTTTTTAAATCTATCTTTTAATCAATTTAATGGACAATGGAGACACTTCCCCAGTGCCACCTGTGTGTGCTACCTCTGCAATACGGAGAGGGAAACTTTGGAACATATTATTTGTCTATGCCCCAAGCCACTGGATGGCTCCAAGAACTTTTTGAAACAGGTTTTCAAAGCGGAAGGGATAATAGTAATAGCAGAGGCAATGCTATTCTGTTTAGGGGTCCAATACATGTGGATCACATAACAACATGTTTAACTATAACAATTAGGAGGTGGAAAAGTCCACCTAAGGTGAACTAAACCCGGAGAAAAGTAGACCTAAAATGAAATGAACTTTTATGGGTTTTCATTTTGGTCTGCTTTGTACTAATTTTAATATGTATTCAATGTAGATTATATGTATATTTGTTTTAAGAAACTGATTCAATAAAGAATGCTGTTTTACCTGAGCTTTACGTGATAATAGAATAAGTAGTATGCATTTCTTTTCCTCTAAATAAAAAACAAGCATTTGCAATGCAACAGGTCTCGCATTATGTTGAGTTAGAGCTATTGCCGTTGTAATCTCCTAACTGGAATTTTGTGCCACATTAAATGAAAAAAAAAAACGAACCCGATTACCACTGTGCTGCAAAATAAAGAGAAAAAGTAGTCCAGAAACCATTAGGGAAACATGGAGCCTGGTATGTTTCCAGTAGTTTACCGAAGCTCTGGAGGAGGGCTACACACCAGAAAAGGCATGAGGTATGCATGCCTTTCACAAATTAAAACAAGCAAGGCAAGCCCACAAACCAATGAAAGTGACTGACGGAACTTGTGCATGGCTAAAATCCCCCTAAAGAGAGATTAGAAAAGGGACGGAGCGCTTTGCGCCCTACTGACCACCATCCTCCTGGCAGGACAATGGTCCCCCGCCCTGAAAGCCTAATTAAAGTCCTTAATTTTGAGTAGAGCTTCTTGCACCATTGATCCTTAGACACTTTAATGTTATCTGTGTCTTGCATCGAAGATCCTTAGAGACAGTGATGTTATCTGTCCCGATGATCTCTACGAGTTCACGTTAACCTGTAAGTAACAGATTCATGCGATCCCTACTTAGATGTAATTTAACTTTCTAGGGCTAGAAATAGACACCTGCAGTGTTATGTAGAAGCTGGTGCTTCGAGCGTTGGACCCGACTATCTCGTTATTGTCATGTACATTTGTTTTAAAATTAAAATAAAATAAAGTACTCTTTTTCTGCTTATGTTCACTCATATCAGAGGTTTTCGAAGGAGGCTTGTTTTACATATCATGTCAGTTTGGCTAGTAAAGTTTGGACAGAAACATGTCGATCACTGAGGAGTGATGAGGGTGGTTTCACAATTTATCACATTTTCATGAGGTTAGTTTTAGTTTTGTTCTAGTGAATTACAAAATCAATGAATCTGTGAGGTATCAGCAGATGCATTTTGTAGTAGGGAACAAGGACTGACCACATACATCACAGTTTGATCAAGAACATCGAGAGCTTTGTATGAGGCACTAGCAACTTGTTTGCTGGCGAGGAGCCAACACTGTGCTAAAGCATGCTGCCTACTGCGGGTGTGCTTGTTAAAGAATGAACGAGGCATGAATTTATTACAGTCCCTTCAATATTGCGAGATAAAACTGCATGGGAAAAGCACAGTCACATGTTTAGGCTTCTGTATTTTGAAAGAAAGAACTATGTTATTTCCTTTCATAACTCTCCCACGCCCCATTCAATTTGGTTGAGCAACTTTATAATTTTTCACATATACATAAAATTATTTATCAGTTATGGAACGTAATCACATATTTCAGAAGATATAGCCCACATCTGTAATAAAGCCTCCATAGGTGAATTAAAGAATGAAGCATTGAAAGATTTTTCCTGACCACAAAAACCATTACATTCTGTGCCAAAGAGATTTTGGTTTCTCAGTGTCCATATCCCAATGTGGAAATATGTTATTGCAAGCATATAATTGTGTTTGCAGCTTCAAACGTAAGGAATCAGACTGTACAAGTGACACAGGGCTCCTGCTGTTGCAATGAGGAAATTTTAACATTAAGAAATCTTTGGCTGAAAAATATCCTTCATGAAATAGATTAAAGGAAAATATTTAGTAAAAAATGCAAAATTCTGACAAACTTCAGGTTCTGCCAGGTTTCCTGGTCTGCAGATAGGGATGACGGACGTCTTCTACAGAAGACTAATGTCTTGTAACCCTGGTTAGGTTAACGATTGTGAGTATCAAGCTACAATAGCAAGACTAAGGCCCTTATTTAGAATTGGGCGTACGGGTTACTCTGTCCCAATCATGACAAATATCCAGTCTGCTGTATCAAGATTCCCATAGGATGTAATGGTATGATAATACCGCAGATGGGATATCCGTCATGTTCGTGATGGAGCAACTCCATCCGCCTAACTCTACAACAGGCCCTAAGGATTACATTACATTCATGCTTGAACGGTAGATGACACCCATTGGGAGGAATGATTGCACCCTCCTGTTTTTTGACATAATGGCTATCTCTGATACTACAGGCAGGTGTATTATACTCACTCGAATGCATAGACCAATATATAGGGAACACTGTTCGAGCTGCCTGTTTGCTAATAGAAGCCAACTTATAATACAATGGACCAGATGTCTGAAGAAACAGGTCGCAAAATGTGTTTTCAAATTGTGTTCCAAACTTTAAAGGCAGTCTCTGATATTGCCATAGTAGTTTGTTTAGCAGAATTTCCGATGCCAGGGAGTCACAGGACAGTCTGTCCAACGAATATTAATTGGGAAGGTTGCTGTCTGTGACCGTCTATAATTGGGTACCAAGTTAGTGATGGCGACTTGCACGGAACTTCAAACCATCATCCCTGTGTTTACATTCCCAAACAGGAGATTTGTTTTATTAAACAGCCTCAGTTCATTAAGGGAACCAGGATTTAAAAAAAAAAAAATCTACTTTGGGAAGATATCGGGGGTGGGGGAGGGGCTACGCGGCTCCTCCCAATCTGGCACAACAAGATTCCTAAAAGAGAGACATATCCAGGGCCCCCTCACACTTTGCAAATCAGTTACCACCACCTTTAAATTGTAACAAGTCAATGCCCTACAACCACAGCTGCATTTCGGTTCAGATGGCCAAACTCATTTTGCAAGTAGGGAGTGCTAACATACACCAAATGGGTACTGAACAAAGTAAAAAAACATTTTGCTTTCGCATCTGTGATTTTGCGATGGTTTCGTACATGTACTCCTTAACTTCTTTTAAATATTACCTATAAGGAGCCCCAAGGTGTTACCGTTCGACAATCACTTATTCTATTTTGATATATTCCCTTTTGTCTAGGTAATAATGGAATGTGGTCTTTTGTGTCGAATGTGCGGCAGTCATACCCAGACTCTGCTTGGTCTGCTTGGTCTGCATGGTGGCAGCGCTGGAATGTTTGGTGAGGATTAACAATGGATCCAGGACAAATTCACTGTTCTTTGTAAAGAAAAACATAATTTCTTCTGGCAATAGATTTGCTTCTCTTCCCTTGAATGAATCAGTTAGTCTAAATTCACTCGGGGCTAGTTTGATATGGATTCAAGAAATGTAAAACTAATGTCAAAAGTACATATTCTGTTCTTTACTCGGTTAATTACTTTTGTCCAGCAGGTATTCGTGCCTGGCCACTTCCTAAACAACCATTTGCAAAGTCAATAGGCCTTGCACTGGCTGGCAACTATTTGGCTTTATCAATTATTATTTTGTTTATGAATAGCTTTTGCATGACTACATGCAACTCATGGGCAGCCTGGTTGCAGTGTTGGGGGAGTTGCTGGACCCTCAACTGAGTAAAACAAGCAAAAACCAAAGGCCAAATTCGGCTACTTATTGTGTTGATGTGCACATTGTGCAAGAGGAGAAAGTCACTCACAGTCAGGCGAGCCAGTGGTTGAAATGGGCTGATCCTGTTCCCCATGGTGTATGCAGCTGTGGAATGAAGTAAAATAAATGAATGCCAGAACAGCTGACCAATGCCTGGAGAGAGCTGACTGAGCGTCTCTGTAAGTATGTATAGTATATATAAACTTATTAAAAACAAAACGTATTGGCTACTGCCAGACATGAAAACGCGTGATTCATCTGACAGAAAATCAGACCTGTGTCATTAGAATAATCTTTGATTTGAGAACTTTGACCAGCTTTCTAGTTCATGTAAATCACCAGAATAACTCTCCGTTAATAAACCTGCAGTGGTAGGTGATTTATTCATCACTAAACACCAATCTCACTTTATCTTTGCTCCTTGGTCGATTTCTCCAGTTTTAGAAAATTACCTTTTTCTAGTGCTGTCTCATATAAAAATAGAAGGGTGGTCCTGCTCTCAAAATAGCATGAAATACAAAACCCACTAGAGACTAAGGGCCTGATTCTGATTCTGACGGGTGGCGGAGGCCGCCCGCCAGAATTCCGCCCTCCAAAATACCGCGCCGCGGTCAAAAGACCGCGCCGGGTATTTCAAGTTTTCCCCTGGGCTGGCGGGCGGCCGCCAAAAGGCCGCCCGCCAGCCCAGGGGAAAACGACCTTCCCACGAGGATGCCGGCTCGTAATCGAGCCGGCGGAGTGGGAAGGTGCAACGGGTGCATTTGCACCCGTCGCGTATTTCACTGTCTGCCAAGCAGACAGTGAAATACTTGTAGGGGCCCTCTTACGGGGGCCCCTGCAGTGCCCATGCCATTGGCATGGGCACTGCAGGGGCCCACAGGGGCCCCGCGACTCCCCCTCCCGCCATCCGGTTCCCGGCGGGAGAACCGCCAGGAACTGGATGGCGGGAGGGGGAGTCGGAATCCCCAAGCCGGCGCAGCTTGCTGCGCCGGCTTGGAGGATTCCTGGGGGCAGCGGGAAACCGGCGGGAGACCGCTGGTTTCCCTTTACTGACCGCGGCTAAGCCGCCGCGGTCAGAATGCCCCGCGGGGCACCGCCGGCCTGTCGGCGGTGCCACCGCGTCCCGCGGCCCTGGCGGAGGAAATCCGCCAGGGTCGTAATGACCCCCTAAGTGTTTCGATCTGGAAGACATCCTTGGGATAGTCTTGAAGGGCTACAAGACAATACTAATGATAACCTTTCAGACCTGTCAGCCTCAGGGTGGTCTTCCCTCAGACTTTTTTCCTGAAATCGTTTTAGTTGCCCTTGGGACTCTGTGCACTTTACCACAACAATAAGTGCTAAAGTGGTTGAGGACGCTCTCCTAAACATAGTAGAATTCTCTTACACCTGATTGGCACATTTACCTTACCTGTAAGTCCCTAATGAAGTGGTACCCTAGGTAACCAGGGCCTGTAAATTAAATGCTGCTAGTGGGGCTGCAGCACTGATTTTGCCACCCACTTAGGTAGCCTTGTAAAACATGTCTCAGGTATGCCATTGCAGCCTATGTGCACAATTTTAAGCCGGAATTTAGGCCTTTTGCCAGACCTACACCTTCCTTTTTGATCTATATGTGTAATCCCTAAAGTAGGTCCAAACATCCCATAGGGAAGGGTGCATTGTTTTTAAAAAGTAGGACATGTACTTTGGGGTTTTACATTTCTTGGTAGTGAAAAATTCTTACATTTGTTTTTCACTGCTGCAAGGCCTGCCTCTCCTATAGGATAACTTTGGGTTAACTCATTACATTTAATAAGTGCTGGCTTTCAATAAGGAGTAGGTGGGCAGTTCGAGTTTGGTGTCTAAAGAACTCAAATTTAAAGCCCTCTTTAACAGTGAAATCAGACTTTAAGTCAAAATTCCAAAAATGCCACTTTTAGAAAGTTGGCATTTTCTTGTCCTAAGTATTTGGTACCTGCAGCATGTTCTTGGGTCACGTGACTAGGTGAACCAGTTACTTACTTTCTGTAACGCCTTATCTGGTAGAGACTCTAGGCCTGATTTAGATTTCAGGGGATGGGTTACTCCAACGGTGATGGATAGCCAGTGCTTAATTTGTGCTTGTTGTTTCCGGTGTTGAGCACCAGAACTTATTTGTGAGGGCCAGAGCTTATTCTTATGCCTCAAGCACTTGCTGTGAGCAAAAGACTCATATAGGAAAGACAGAAGAAGGAAAAACTAAAAAGCGCCATAAAGGGAGAAAGTAGAAAGTTGCAGGATGAGCTGAAGGGGCAGGGGTGGCCGTAAATGGATTGAAGAGGCCCAAGATGGCTTCAAGATTACGCTGCCACAGTATTCAGTGCTGGCAGATTTAATTACAGCATTCTCGTGTTTAAGAGAAGGGCTTTGAGCACCGGCACCTCTTTATTTACAAATTAAGCACTGTGGATAGCCCATCTGCCGAAATATGAATATATCCTATGGGATGTATATTTTGACAATCGGGCTATACATTACCATTGTGAAGGAGTAACCCATTAACCAAAATCTAAATCAGTCCCTTTATCTAGTCACAGATTCCTTACCTTAGAATTATCTCCAGGCCCCAGACTGGATCCATAAAATTTCTTTAGCAGTACCCCTGCGCAGGTGGCATAGTTTGGCTGTACAGGGCTTTGTCCACACCGGAAGTGATGTAGGCAACATCCCAGCACGCTGATGTCTGTTTCTTTTCACGACTTTCCATGCTAGGAGTGCAGAGCCACAAAGAAAACTGACTACTGGTGTTGAAAACTAAGGTTCTGAAAGGGGAGAAACCCTGTCCCTAGAAATCTGTTCGCATGGCAGGGAGGATGGGTGGGTTGGTGTGGAATCTGCAGCTAGTTAGAGTCTCTACCGCATTACCGAAGGTAAGTAAATTAGTCATCTGGTAGAGACCCCAGCAACACCTCCTTGGAGGTGGCTCTGCAGAACAATTTCATGTGAGGAAGACCTGCAGGCCTGAGTGGGAAAAGTAATGATTCCGATGGACCAGACTGTTCAGGCAGCAGTGTTTTGTGGACGTGCGCATGTTGCTGCCTAGCAGATGTCTAGGACTAGAACGCCACATGCTAACACAGTGCACAGTGGTTGCAGCTTTTGCTCTGGTGAAATGAGCACACAAGCCCTCAGGAGATTACTTCTTGGCCAACGTAGCAGATTTTTACACAGAGCATGATCCTTCAGGAGATGGTCCGTTTCTGCATGGCCTGTCCTTTCTTCGCTCAGCATACCCCACGAAGAGTTGGTTGTCCACCAGGAACTTTTGTGTGGCGTCAAAGTAGAACAACAGCCTTTTTTTGTTCCAGGTGGTATAGTCACTCCGTGTTGGAAGGATGTGGCTGAGCGTAAAAAGTATGCAGAGTGATGGATTGGCCTATGGGAAAGGGAGTGACCTCTTTTGGGAGAAAGAAAACTTTTGTACAAAGCAACAGTTTGCCTGGGAAGATGTTCAGGTAAAGAGACTTTGATAACAAAAATGTTTTACTTCACAAAGCATATGAAAGCTACCAAAAAGCCCAAGTAACCTCTGCGCTGTTGAACAAAGAACCAACAAAATTGAATTGGTGTAACATGTCTTTTAATATGTCTCCCAAATTGTAAGGGGTGCAACATCTGTTTTTGAATTTGTCTCCTAAAATGTAAGCGGTGCAACATTTGTCTTTTAATTTGGCTCCAAATCATCAGACCTCTGAAGTGTGAATCATTAAACTAAGCGTCTCTGTGGTTCGGGGAGTTTGATACGGGTGACTTTAGGTTAACCAGTGTGTGAAGAAAACACAAAGATTTACTTGAATATTCATTCTTCTACAGAGAGATTTATAATTTTTTCATGCAGCAGAACACAGTAAGCCACCCTGCTATGCTTCCTGAATGGAAAAGGGCGGGAATGTTGTATTTATGATTATATGGCGCATTCATGTCCTTTCCTAGCACTGACGCACATTTGGCTGACTGAGGCCAATGCAGGAACCCATGCGTTGTGCTGCAAAGGTGCTTCCATTGTAGGCAGTATTGTTTTTGTGCAGGTAGGGGTACCTTCCTGCACAAAAAGATGAAAGAACGAGGAGAAATACAAATATTTCTTCTTGTAATGCTTCACCTGCAGAGCAGGTGCATTCCACATTTTCAGGTTTCCCCAAATTTACCATTAATGGTAAATCTGGGAATGCACCAAAATCCCTGGGTGTATGTGTGGGGACACCCACTCTGCACCCAAGGATCAGCTCCCTGCAACAGAGTAACACAAGTCAGCGAGTTGCCCTGCGTTGCTTTACTCTAGGTTTATTGAGCTGTGCAGGGCCATGCAAGGTGGCCTTGTGTGAGTTGATACATCTCACCCATGCGCCCCCTTGCGTGATGCAAGGTGACGGTAAACCTCGATGAACGTGGGCCAAGATATTTAGGATTCAAAATATTGTCAGTCTCTCACAGGTTTTACTGGGGAGTTGTTGCTGTATTAAACTGAAACATTCTATGAAATAATTTACTAGGTGAGAGTAATTCTCTGAAAGGACTTTATTGTTGGGCAGTTTGGAAAGTGTCTATACTGTTTCATGAGTAGTGTCTAAACAGCAGGGCAACAGTCATGAATGGCGCAAGATCAAAACACACAAGCACATGCACAGCAGCGCACAGTTCCTTCTCAGCCATTGGGAATTGTTTTCGTTTGTATTTGGTTCAGGGAATTATGTGCTCACCTTTGATAACTGCTGTAACCAGCTAGTCATGACTTTAAATCCCGGGGAAGTTAAGTGAGCTTTGCATCCTTCTGAGGTTAATTTAGTTTACATTTCGTTATGGATTGCAGTTAGAAGGTAAACTCTCAGTAGCAGTTGGGCTTTCTCAGGCTACTCTTCAGCGGTTTGAAGCACCTAAAGAAAATGATAAATAAATAACTACTTACAGCGCCTGTTTGCTGCTCTCGTCTCACTGGTGCGCGAGGCACTCCCAGGAGTCCTGATATCTGCATACACAACATCCCCCGCCATGTGAAGTGCTGGGAAGGACGAGCTCTCGGGTTCCTGCGGTGCACAAGTCTCAGCTCCTGGAGTCACAGAAACAAAGTGTTTAGTGCCTCTAAGAAGCGGAAGTGTGGCAGCTCTATGTGCGAGGGACCACTGACGCCACTTACGCAGATTCCTCAGAACCAGTCCTCTCCCTCAGCGATCCCACCCAATCCTGTGACTACAGTGTATATCAGGACTGCAGCGAATGAAAACCATAATGCCAGGGTAAATATTAATTTGTGAATATATTTAAACATTTGTGTACAGTGTATGCTCACAGTTGACATTAAAACACTGCCCACACAATCGCAACCGATACGAGAAGCGATACTGCAAATCGATAAACGTATGCATGCCTTTCACAAATGAAACCAAGTGGATTTTAAAAGGCAAGCCCACAAACCAATATAAGTGACTGACGTGACATGGGCGTGGTTAGAAGCCAAAAAAGAGATTACAGATTGGAGGGAGCGCTTTAGCGCTCGCCCATAAAAACCACTGGTATTGCTGTGCTGAGCAACACTATCTTTTTACCCTTTGCATGTTAACACCTTCACAAACAATGTCACAAATAACACCCAAGAAGCATAAATTTCATCAAATGAAGTTACAGTGGAGCTGGCACACTCGTGTTTGAAATACAAAGAAAGAATGATGGCCAGACCCCGCACCCACAACACACTTTGCTTATCCCAAGTCTGTGCCCATTTACTTTTGGAGTATGCCTTCTGACTGTAAAAGCTGGCGAAGACCAGGCCCTGCAACCAAAGAGGGTAGGACAATCAAAATTGAAGTGCCCCTTTCAGGATCAATCAGTACTCTGGCATTGCTGAATGTTATGTCCAGTTAACCCTTGGAGTAGGCGTGTTGAACCCAGGGTCTTGTGTGGCAAACATTGCATGCAAAGTACACTGGTTTTGATTGAAGTGGATCTGGTATCAGCAAACATTCATAATCTGTGTGAACTCGTATGCAGTGTACTTATGGCAAAAGAGGGTATTATTGCTTTGTTTACCATAACAGGATCATTTCATTAAGTTGGAAATTATGTTTGTATTACATTACTCATGGCATGTTAAATGACATCGCTGATTATAGTTAAATAACAGAATTGATGACATTTAAAAAAGAGCACAACCAACAATTCTGACAATGTGATAATGGCTTTGTGAACAATGAGTAATGCAACAACCTAAATCGATGGTTGGAGTCTTATTAGCTTATATGTAAAACTTCGAAAGATGCAAAACAAACTGTAATTTCAGAAGTGAAGTACCTTTAATGGGGATCATTGTCTTTTTACTTTTATTCTTCCAAATGACTGGTGCAGCAAGGGTAGGTCACTTGTGGTGATCTAGCTGCTGAACAACACTGAACAAAAGACCATCTGGCCAAAGTCTGCTGTGAGGGGCTGAAGGCTTATCATGTTGGTCATGAAGGGATGGGGACAGGGCCTGACCACAGAAGAGGCCCACTGGCCACCCTCACGTTCCCCTTTACATTGCCAAAGCAATGGCCAGCAAGCAAGGGTTGGTACGTTGTTGCAGAGTCTGACCGAAGGACAAGCAAGCCCCTCCCCCCCCCCACACACACACCTCCACTGTATATGTCCAAAGTCTTGCGTGGTAGGGATCGGCTGCTTATAAAGAGGTTGGTGCAGACCCCTCTTACAAGCTAAAACTTGTATCAACCTTGTCCTCTGTATGCTGCAGATCATATTCAGTGGAGGTTTGATGCATGCAGAGGGTTGGGTGCCTGCCTTACCAGAGCCTAAGCACGGAGCCCAATTCTTGATGTAGACTGAATGCAGGATGTGACCAAATGTGACTGAGATGTCATGAGTAAGAGCATCATTAATGTCATTTAACTCTTCGTGAGTGATGGAATATGTGAGGATCGTAAGCAGTGCATGATAGGGGCGCAAGTTCAATAAACTATAACTGGTGTATTTCAATGGTATTTGGGTTTAGGGAGTTGTTAAGCAACTGAAAATAGGGGCAGGCTGAGTAAACAGATGTGGAAAGGGATGCTGTACTTTTGCAGATATCGCTCAATTTTTAGCCTCTTTAAAAATAAATGCCTCAAATTGCTAAAAACTCAAATCATGCCTCACATTTTGAACCAATGAGTTTGTGCCTGCATTAACAATACTATGCTCATTAAAATTCAGCCTGCTCCTCAGTAAAGACTTAAAATTTAACAGCTGCTATTGCATAAAAATTACATTCAGGAATGCCTCACTTTTGCCTTGAATTAGACCTCTTTGGTAATGCTGTAGTGGATGATTAGGGAGTTAACTCACCGCTGCTAGTGTGAAAGTACGTTTCTATCTACATTTTAGAGTGCTTTACAGACAAGGAGGAAGATATTTGAGAACTCACAGAAAATGTGTCCTCATTTTAGCTTTCTAGAGTTCTAACCATAACTTCTCTGACAAAAAATAACCCTCATTTTATTCCTCTATTGTAGTTCTCTCAGTATGAAATTGTGTCTGTTTTATAGTTTTGATATTCACACTGCAGTTTTCAGGTGTACCAATTTTTTGTCCAATTCTGAATATTAGCACTACTTGTTCAATATAATTCTGGGGTGATGCTGCAGTTGATTATTAGTAAATTAACTGGCAGAGTACTGCTGGTTTTGAAAGTACGTTTCCATTTGCATGTCAGAATCTTTCACTGACATGGATGAGAAAGGTATTTGATAAGTCACAAAACGTGTCCTCTTTTTTGTCCATTTCTAAAGGAAATACTTTACAGCTTTGATATAGTCACAATGATGGTCCCCTGTGCCACACTTTTGTCGCAAACATAGAATGTTAGTGCTGTAGTTGTTCCGTAAAACACTGTGGGAAGCTGCAGTAGAACATAGGCTGTGGCTGCTGTTGGCAGTACATGTTTTACTCAGAATATCAGACTTCATTCTCATGAGGCAGAGGAAGATACTGTAAACCTATAGAAAATGTGCACTCATTTTAACTTCTGGGGCACCTTTCATTACCTCTATGAGCAAATCATAAGAAATAATTCTCTCCTCTCAAACATGGCTATCAAATGCCAGTAACAGCTCAGCATTTTTTACAGCGTAAAATCACCCAAGAACCCATCAGATATTTTTTTAAATGCATATAACACCACTAATTAATGATTTATATTAGGTCTAAAATCTTATCACCCTTCATGTGTTCATTTTTGTGACCCTCAAAAACAGGCTTTTACTACAATGCATTTTAATGTGGACCAAGATCTAGAGTCTGGTAATGGCTGCTACGTGTTTGGCCAGTTGATCAAGGGGGGGAAGAGTGGTCCACCTGAGACTCCCCCCGCATGCCATGAGGGTCAATGTGTGCTCACCCTGCACCTGGGTATATTTTTTAATTGATTTTCAGGACACAGGAACCATGTCCCTCAGTCATGGAATGGCTGTCACAACAGACTGTTCATATGGTGGCTAGTTAATCAATATAGACCAATCCCCTTTAAATTGGCCAACCAGAGCATTTCTGCACATCAACAGTTCAGGTATGCCTAACTTTTTAACCTCTTCAAGTCCAACACGAGTCTCTCTTTAAATGCTATTTTCTCAAACATGGCTAAATGGATTTACACCAAATCACTAAAAATATGCTTTCTGAGTAAAGTTCTAACTTTTGGCAAAATTTGGTGTAATCTGTTTCTCATGTTTAATGTAATACAGCAGTGATTCCCAACTTTTTAATTCCTGAGGACCCCACCTGAATCACTACTGGAAGCCTTGGACCCCTCAGCAATTTTTATGATCTAAATGTCAAATATTAACACAAAAAAACACAAACGTACACCCCAAGCAAATACTCGATTTACTAAAGATATAATTATTTTATATTGAAAAAATATGCAAAAATAGAAACCTTTTACTGGAAAGGTTGGCGCTGCATCTCAGTGACTAACTTCTCAATGTCTGGTTTAATTTAGGAAAGCTGAATCAGGTCAGATTCTACATCTCCCAAGTGATTTCTGATTTTATTTTTTAGGTGCATAAGATCTGATATGTAGGGAAAGGAAATAAAATCATAAAAGCCTCCCATCTCACAAATGTAATTCTTTAGTTTAATAGCACCTCTCATATCACTGAAGGGCGTCAGAGCACTTTATATGGGACTACAAGGTGTAGGGTTCATGTCATCCACACTGGTAGGTATTTTCTAAGAGTGCTTGGTCTGGAGAAGCACAAGCTTAGGAAGCAGAACATAACACAACGGTGTTTAACAGAATAAGGATAAGGAAAGACTGGGGAAAAAAAAACATAACTTTCTAATTTGGGCCATGCAGTTTGCATGCAGCTCTTTGATGGCAGTGCATAGCTCACTGTGCTAGATTACAATTGTTACTTAAGAACTGCACAGTAACCCGCTGTGCTATACACATAAAATACTGTTCTTTGCACGATACATGTTCTTTGCAGTAGGCATATTAACCATCTGCGCTACTTTAGATGGGTCAAAACTACCACTAGACAAAACTCCCATCTCTCTCTCCACCAGGTACATTAATCACCAGAGTTATATTTACGATTTTATTTTTGCCTGAAAGCTGCTGGGTGTACAAGGAACTTTGCAGTGCTTTTAAAACCACTGCACAAATGAAGTAATAAACATAAAAACATGTAGGTTTTTGTCAAGAGGCCCCAGCTGGAGAAGTGGTTTTCTGCCTGCCAGGCCTGCGGACCCCCTTGGAATGCCACAGACCCCTCTGTATTTCAGAGCAAAATTTCTGATGGAATTTAACATGGGAAATCACATTTTTAGGGCTCCCTCCCCTCCATTTTTCTGGGCCCCAATCAGCGCAAACTTTCCATGAAGGAGCCAAAATGGAGGATTTGTTTTGTTTTTTTTGTTGGGGGGTTTGTGTAATTGTACAGATTCATCATCCCGCACCAAATTTATTAGTAGAACAAAAAACGTTCTTCCTATGGAAATATATCCCCTTATCTAATACTTGTGCAACACATTTTTGTCACTACTTCATGGCACTGTATGCACAGAACCTCTATACAGCAAACCCTAAATTAGGTGCCCTATGCACCTTGCAAAACAGCTATGTAAAGCTAGATGTTTTGTAGTCTGGACAATGAAGTAATAATATCTAAATCACAATGACTGGCGTCGTAATTCAATACTGTCTGAGACATTACGATATTTATGTCCACTAGGTGGAGCAAGTTCTTCAGGTGAGCAAAAGACGACATTACTAGCCGATACTACTTAACCCCTTCGCTGCCAGGCCTTTTCCCCTCCTGTGCCAAACCTTTTTTTGGATATTTTGGGCAGTTTGCGCGTAGGCCATCATAACTTGTTGTTCACAAGCTACCCACAACAAATTTGCATCCTTTTTTCCCAACATCGTAGGGATTCTAGAGGCACCCAGACTTTGTGGGTTCCCCTGAAGGAGACCAAGAATTTAGCCAAAATCCAGCAAAAATTTCTTTTTTAAAAAAAAAATGGGAAAAAAGGGCTGCAGAAGAAGGCTCGTGGTTTTTCCCCTGAAAATGGCATCAACAAAGGGTTTGCAGTGGTAAATTCACCATCTTCCCAGCTTTCAGGAACAGGCAGACTTGAATTAGAAAAAACAATTCTTCAACACAATTTTGACATTTTACTGGGACATACCCCATTTTTACTATTTTTTGTGCTTTCAGCCTCCTTCCAGTTAGTGACAGAAATTGGTGAGAAACCAATGCTGGATGCCAGAACGCTAAACACTTCTGAAAAGTAGACAAAATTCTGAATTCATCAAGGGGTCATTTGTGTGGATCCTACAGAAAATAACAGCTGAAATAAAAGAATATTGAAATTGAGGTGACAAAAGCAGCCATTTTTCTCCACGTTTTACTCTGTAACTTTTTCCTGCGATGTCAGATTTTTGAAAGCAATATACCATTATGTCAGCTGGACTCTTCTGGTTGCGGGGATATATAGGGCTTGTGGGTTCATCAAGACCCTAGGTACCCAGAGCCAATAAATGACCTGCACCTTGCAATGGGTTTTCATTCTATACCGGGAATACAGCAATTAATTTGCTGAAAAATAGAAAATGAAAAATAGGTATCAAGAAAACCTTAGTATTTCCAAAATGGCGACAAGATAAGGTGTTGAGGAGCAGTGGTTATTTGCACATCTCTGAATTCTGGGGTGCCCATACTAGCATGTGAATTACAGGGCATTTCTCAAATAGATGTCTTTTTTACACAGTGTCTTACATTTGAAGGAAAAAATGTAGAGAAAGACAAGGGGCAATAACACTTGTTTTGCTATTCTGTGTTCCCCCATGTCTGCCGATAAAAAAGGTACCTCACGTGCGTGGGTAAGCCTAGCGCCCGCGAAAAAAAAGCCCCAAAACACAATGTGGGCACATCAAATTTTCCCAAAGAAAACCGAGCTGTTTTTTGCAAAGTGTCTAGCTGTGGATTTTGGCCTCCAACTCAGCCGGCAACTAGGGAAACCTAGCAAACCTGCACAGTTTTGAAAACTAGACACCTAGGGGAATCCAAATTTCCTTCCACCCAGCGTTCCCCCAAGTCTCCCGATAAAAATGGTACCTCACTTTTGTAGGTGGGCCTACTGCCCGTGAAAGGAAATGCCCCAAAACACTATCTGGACACATAAAATGTATCAAATACAAAACTACCTGTTTTTGAGGGGGGCACCTGCGTTTTTGGTCCTGGGCTCAGCAGCCTTCTAGGGGAAACCTACCAAATCCAGACATCCTGAGGGTGTCCAGTGAGGTGTGACTTGCGTGGATCCCCCAATGTTTTCTTACCCAGAATCCTCAGCAAACCCCAAATTTAGCTAAAAAAACTAATTTTTCCCTCATTTCTGTGTGGGATCACCTCACTGGGACACATTTCATACCACCCAATGTTCCCCCCCAGTCTCCCGGTAAAAATGATACCTCATTTGTGTAGGTGGGCCAAGTGCTTGAGAAAGGGAAGAGCCAAAAACATGTTGATATTGAGGGGGAACCAAAAGGGGTCCAAAAGGGCAGCTTGCAAAAAAACATTGCAGCAGAATTTTTATCGGTATAGATGAGACAATGCTGGGTGGTAGGAATTTTGTGGATTCCTGAGATTCCGGAAGGTTCCATCACAAAAACGTGGGAAAAATGTGTGATTTCCAGCAAAGTTGGAGGTTTGCAGGGGATTGTGGGTACAAAAATGGTGCGGGGTGCGTGTGAAACACACCACCCTGGCATTAACCAGATGTTTAGTTTTCAGATGTGTCTAGGTCTTGTGGATTCTTCTACCTTGCAGCATCCCAAAGTCCATAAAGTGCAGCCCTCACCTTTCCAAGTGGGACGATTTCGAGAGTAAGCCAAGCTCTCAGGGCCCAAATGTAAAACTAAACCCCAAAATAATCAAATGTCTTCTTGCTTGCTGTGGGATAAGATGTTTTAGAGTGTGGGGAGAGCTGAAAGACTGTTACCCCCTTCGGTTGAGGTGGGTGCATAACCAGGCCCATACTGGTTGGTAGCCACCAACCGAATATATATATATATTTTTTTAAATTCCCTGGCATCTAGTAGACTTTCTGGCCCTCCAGGGTGTGGATCAGGGGTAATTGACCCATCTGCCCACTGGTGGGCAGAACAACTTTGGCCCCATTTATTTGGGGTGGGGTAGGGCCATACCCCCACCCTCTTATTTAAAAAAAAAAAACTTCCCTGGCCTCTGGTGGGATTTCTGACCCCCCTTGGGGGCAGATGGACCTTTCAAAAATAGGCCCATCTGTCCCCAATGAGGGGCAAATATGGGCAACAGTAACGTGCACCCATGGGGAGTGACCCTTACCCAAGGGGCTGCCCCCCTAAAGAAAACACACACATACACACACACACCAATCCCTGGTGCGTAAGTGGTTTCTGCCCCCATGAACAAAAATCGGCCGCTCTGAAATTGTCTAAAAACAATTTGCCCCCCAGGGGAGCGACCCTTGACTAAGGGGTCGCTCCCCACCTCTAAAAAACAAAACAAAAAAAACAACAATTTTTTTAATCCCTGGTGCCTAGAGGTTTCTGCCACACCTGGGGGCAGATCGGCCTAATAACAATAGGCTTATCTGCCCCTAGGGTGGGGCAGAAAAGGCCTTAAATAAATTTGCCCTCCCCGGGGAGCGATCCTTACCTAAGGGGTCGCTCCCCACCTCTAAAAAACAAAAAAATAAACAAAAAAGTATCCCTGGCGCCTAGAGGCTTCTGTCCCCCCCTGGGGGCAGATCGGCCTAATAACAATACAAAATGGCCTAAAATAAATGTGACCCCAGCCCCCCACCCCCTCTGGGGAGCGACCCTTGGCTAAGGGGTCGCTCCCCACCTCTAAAAAACAAAACAAAAAATAGATTTATTTTTTTTAAATTATCCCTGGCGCCTAGAGGCTTCTGTCCCCCTGGGGGCAGATCAGCCTAGTAACAACAGGCCGATCTGCCCCAAGGGGGGGCAGAAATGGCCTCAAATAAATTTGGCATAAAAAAAAACTCCCTGGTGGCCTCATAACAGTGGGACGATCTTCCCCTTCCATCCCTGCCTTAGGGGGGTGGGAGGGAAGCCCACAGAGGGAGTGCTAGCGCTCCTTCTGAGCACAGTGCCGAGGACGTAACGGTTATGTCCTCGGCACATGAGCACTGTGCCGCAGGATGTAACCATTATGTCCGTGGCACAGAACCGGTTAACAGATATCCAAATAATGTTTTCACAAGCATTGCCTACTAGCTTCTGTTCAAGCGTTTACAACGAGAGTCAAAAACTATATTTTTTTGTCTGGTTTATCGCAGATAAAATACCCTTAAAGTCCCAAATAAGACTGACAACAGTCGATTTTTGGATCACAAACGTTAGGAAGCACACAACATATGAGTAAACATGCATTAAGCAACTAGTACAAATATATCTGTGAGAGCTAATGAAATGAGTAAGAAATACTTTGTCCATATGGTAAAATCTTATTGTAGTGTCTAAAGCCTGTAGTTTTCAAAATGGCGCCTGCACGAGAACACAAGGACATTTATACTTTGTCAGCATGAAAGAAGCATGTGAATGACATGCTAGCAGGTTATATGTATGAACTGGAGTGTCAAAGAGCGAGCCACCGTAGTAAAACTGACAACTACTATTGAGAAAATAGTTCACCTGGAACACACCAAAAGATGGTTGTGACATGAAATAATGAAACTGATAAGAGTAACAATACAACTTGTTTGCATAAGAATACCCACCTATGTGGGTTTAAAAAAAATAATAATTCTGTAACGGTGTAATACCCTAACGGGTGGATTGGGTGCCTTGACTACAAGTCACAGGGAGGCTCTTTGGAGAGTTTGTACCTCACTGCACATGATGACGCCTGTCGTTCCATTTTGAACACCGCAAGAAAAATTGCTACATAAGGTCCCATACAACTGGGCCACTAATATGGAAAGTTTATCCTCATCCCGTTTGCTATTACGAGGCCTATCTTCACATATTGGCGTACGGAGTTTCTTCATATAAAGTGCACAGACAATTTTCAAGCAGCAGAAAGTGCCAATGACCTAACGAAACATCAATTTGCCACGTGTATGTTCGTGACCTAAGCTACTTCTACGTGCGTTCAAACCGATGCTTGGTTTGTGAGGGCGTTGCAGGGAGTGTGGGCAGGCACTAATTGGGGACCTAGACATGCCTTCCTCAATTGAAGGACAAACAGGAGAGTGGAAAGGCAGAAAAGCGAGAACGAAGAGAATAGGCACGAAAGCAGTGCAAGAGGCGAAAGCAGGGATAAGAATAAAACAAGCATTTTGAATGGAATAGTCTTGTGTTTGCTCGAGTTAGAGCTCATAGCGTTGTAAATTACGGACTGGACTTTTATTACCACACAGAGTGAAAATAACAAGAGGAAGACAGCGAGAGCGATGGTGAGCTGACCCTGGAAAAGCCCCCCTCTGATGTTAGTTTATGTTTACAGAGGGGGCTGGTGGGGAGGAGGGACTGAACACACACCCACAGTGCAAGGCAAACAGGCCATTACTGAAAGAGAAAGTCCCCTTCAGAAGAGATAAACAGGACATAGTGTAATTACACAGTACTTTGTGCTGCTCCCAAAGTGAAAAAAGGCAGGACAAAGAGGCAGAACTGACCACTAGCAAGCAGGGACTTTTGAAGGACACTGCAACTAACAAATCAAAATGCTGGCACTCACTCTATTGTATACTTTAGTATATAGCAGGCTGAACGCTAACGCTCAACCTAAAAATGAATATAAGTAAAAATATCAACCTTCCCTCATTTAAATAATAATTACAGCAGAGCTTAATAAAGTATTTCTCTCTCCCTGCTCTTCCAGAAATGGCCCTATCAGAGGATATGTGTACCATTCAGTTTCACTGTCAAAATCTAAGCAGCAAACAAAAAATTGGCTTAATTAATTAATTTAGCCATCTGCATCCGGCCCAGGATGATTAAATACAGCGATTCTAAATAATCTGTTATCCTGTTACTTCAGCAATTATCATCCCATGTCCCAAACAAAACAACTTATGGTTTCTGCTTCAAAACAGCAAGAATTAATATTAAATCAGATAAATTATTTTACAGGAAAAGGAAGTATATACGATACTATTACCATGATGACAAAGCCTTGAAGAAGAGTTAGAGTCCTAAAAGCCTGGGTTAAAGTCATGAAAGCCTCGGTTAGAGTGTTAGAGTCCTGAAAGCCTGGGTTAGTGTCCTGAAAGCCTGGGTTAGAGTCCTGAAAGCCTGGGTTAGAGTCCTGAAAGCCTCGATTAGAGTGTTTGAGTCCTGAAAGCCTGGGTTTGAGTCCTGAAAGCCTGGGTTAGAGTCCTGAAAGCCTGGGTTAGGGTATTGAAAGCCTGGGTTAGAGTCCTGAAAGCCTGGGTTAGAGTCCTGAAAGCCTCGATTAGAGTGTTTGAGTCCTGAAAGCCTGGGTTAGAGTCCTGAAAGCCTGGGTTAGAGTCCTGAAAGCCTCGATTAGAGTGTTTGAGTCCTGAAAGCCTGGGTTTGAGTCCAGAAAGCCTGGGTTAGAGTCCTGAAAGCCTGGGTTAGGGTATTGAAAGCCTGGGTTAGAGTCCTGAAAGCCTGGGTTAGAGTCCTGAAAGCCTCGATTAGAGTGTTTGAGTCCTGAAAGCCTGGGTTTGAGTCCTGAAAGCCTGGGTTAGAGTCCTGAAAGCCTGGATGAATAAGGTGAGGACAGTCATGGGACCGAGTAAGTCTTAAGTATCTGATTGGAGCGGGCTTTAGTGAAGTGTCCACATGCCAGGGAGAACAGGTAAACCATTAGGTAGATTCTGCATTTGAGGTGGACATTTCCAAGACTCAGATGTAGAGGTAATGACTTCCATAGATACAAGCCCTGGGCCTGGAGTGATAAACCACCATAAATTCTGTATCAACCTCACGATAGGCAGTGACTGGTAGACCCGAGGTTTCTTGTGGGTTGGCAAGGAACTGGCAGTTGAACAAGACAACTAAGCAAATGGCCATGGAGTACCTCGTGCAGGCAGTGGTTATTGGTTGTTCTTTCTTTTACTGGGAGCCAAGGTAGAGGTTTCAGTGTCAGTGTGATTTGATCATGTTGATTCAAACCAAACAACATGTGAGCTGCATAGCTTAGTACTCTCATGATTTTTGAGAGAGCTAAACTGGGTAGATCGAGTGCATCTGTTGCCATTATTCAAGACTGACATCTCCACGTCAAGGACTATGGTGATTTTCTGAGATGAGTGGCGCCATCGCAAAAACACATCAAACAGACATAGATGGCGGAATTTTGCTTTGCAGACATAGGGCCTGATTCTGACCCCGGCGGTCACGGACCGCCGGGGCCAGGGTCGGCGGGAGCACCGCCAACAGGCTGGCGGTGCCCCACAGGGCATTCTGACCGCGGCGGTTTGGCCGCGGTCAGACAAGGAAAACCGGCAGTCTCCCGCCGGTTTTCCGCTGCCCTGGGAATCCCCCATGGCGGCGCAGCTTGCTGCACCGCCATGGGGGATTCTGACACCCCATACCGCCATCCTGTTCCTGGCGGGTCTCCCGCCAGGAACAGGATGGCGGTATGGGGTGTCGCGGGGCCCCTGGGGGCCCCTGCAGTGCCCATGCCAATGGCATGGGCACTGCAGGGGCCCCCGTAAGAGGGCCCCACTTTGTATTTCAGTGTCTGCTATGCAGACACTGAAATACGCGACGGGTGCCACTGCACCCGTCGCACATACCCACTCCGCTGGCTCCATTCGGAGCCGGCTTCCTCGTGGGGAGGGGTTTCCCGCTGGGCTGGCGGGCGGCCTTCTGGCGGTCACCCGCCAGTTCAGCGGGAAAGCCAGAATGGCCTCCGCGGTCTTTCGACCGCGGAGCAGCCATATGGCGGCTCCCTCCACGCGGGCGGCGACCGCCGCCCGCAGGGGTCAGAATGACCCCCATAATTCGTTAGGGGTTAAATTAAATGTCTCTGTGCTTTCTCCAGGGGGACTGGATGAGTTCCTAGTGAAACGTGCCTGGCTAAAGGGAATAGGTGTGGAGCGGCGTGTATTTTTTCCATTTCGACAGACTCATTCATTCTCCACTCATTCTCCTTCCACAGATCAACCTGCACAAGGGAAAGAGACAAGTTGAGAAGATTGTCGTCCTCGTCATCAGGCACGAGGTGGAATGGTATATCATCTGCATACATACGATGCCCAATCTTGAAGGAGTCTAAGCTGTCAACCAGGTGCAACTTGTAAGCATTGAATAGGATCTGTGACAGGACAGAATCCTGGGGGACATGTACACCAAATTTGATGTCGGCTATTCGGGAAAGGAATGGGCTCAGCTTGACTTCTTGTGTGCAGTTTTGCAAGAAGCAAATGAACCGACACAGTACTATTCCACTGGTGTTGGCTGATGTTGAAAATCTTTCAGTTAGTATCAGGTAGTCGATGATGTCAAAGGAAATTAGGTTATATACATTTTTGAGTGGCAAATAACATAAGCAGATTTAGTCAATGTTTACTGATATTGTGGTATGAAGTTGCACAACTCGCCCTCATTCTTTCAATATTTTCTGAACCATTCAAATTCCCTTGGGACTGTCGGCCTGTAAGTGATAGCCTATTTCATTACTCTTAGTCGAAGGTACCTGCAAAACACCATGCATTTCTTATGCAATCCATTCGAACTGTGCTGGGAAGTCCTTTTTATGTCTTATTTTGTCAAATTGCAATAGTATTCCTCCGACCATCGCAAACAAATCTGAGCTTGCTTGGTTCCCTCAGCAGCACAGTAAAATTGTAATGACAAATTACACTCCATTACTTCGAAAATCTTCTTTTTCCTGGACTTTCTTCATCAAGTTCAACTAAGCATAGCCCCTGATGTTTCATGCTTAGTCTGTACAAACTCCCTCCACCTTTCTGCTTTTGAATATCTACTTCACAGTTTCCAATATATACAGAGCATTGCTGCACATTTTCACTTGCATGCCTAGGCACAGGACCATATTAAATAAGATTTCTGTCCTCTAAATTGACTTTCCATAAAAAGGAGCATTCCCTTCAAGGTTTTTGGTATCCACTATCACACTCTACATAAAGTAGACAATCCCATCAACTATCACTCAATTAGCCCAGAAAGAGTTTCCAAATACACAACAACCTTCTAATTGGAAAATACCTCTGCTCATGACCTACAAGCACAGCAAATATCAAAATTATGGAACCCCGAAGGTGATTCGCAAGATGGCATCGCTAGGCTGGAGGCGTTCGGCAGGAGTGGGAGACGCTTGTGAATGTCAGCTCACAGAGTGACGATAATGGCTGACGTGCTACCACAGCTGTGGTGGCTGAAAATGGAGAGAACACAGAGAACAGGAGGATTTCACCTAGTGTGCCCCTAGATTAGCTTGTGGCTTCTGATGCTCCCCTGTCTGCTCAGCATGTGGTGGTGGGGTTTGCAGTCAGGCGGTTAGGCTTTGCTGAACCTGCATTCCTCTCTGTTTTTTTCCTGTGGGGTGGTCTCCTCACTACTCTTCTACAACCACCTTTGGTGACCTGTTGCTGCACTTCCTTTCAGAGATGTGGGAGCAACGGGGAGGGCCCAACTGTAAGTAGAACCAACAGTTCACAGGCTCTGCGGTGAGTGCTTGGGACCGGCATGGCTGTGCAACGAGACATATAGCAGGTGCTGGAGGTCTTTTCCTTGGAGCCATGCCTACAACCAGCCATCGCTTCCAGATCATAGAGTGCTTGGGCTGCAGAGCAGGCAACAATTTCTGAACTGAAGTTAATTGCCTGCACAAATTACTCCCTGCAATCAGGTATTCACCTACACAGACTACTAATGCCCAGAAAAAGCTGGAGCCATTTTTTCAACTAAACAAGTGTGTAAGGAAATGGCTCCCTGTTGCAGTTACCCCCCACTTTTTGTCTGATACTGATACTGACTTGACTGAGAAGTGTGCTGGGACCCTGCTAACCAGGCCCCAGCACCAGTGTTCTTTCACTAAAAATGTACCATTGTTTCCACAATGGCACATCTCTGGCACACAGATAAGTCCCTTCTAAAAGGTACCAGTGGTACCAAGGGCCCTGTGACCAGGGAAGATCTCTAAGGGCTGCAGCATGTGTTGTGCCACCCTTAGAGACCCCTCACCTAGCACATGCACACTGCCATTGTAGATTGTGTGTGTTGGTGGGGAGAAAAAGCAAAGTCGTCATGGCATCCCCCTCAGGATGCCATGCCCACAGAATACTGCCTGTGGCATAGGTAAGTCACCCCTCTAGCAGGCCTTACAGCACTAAGGCAAGGTGCACTATACCACAGGTGAGGGCATAGCTGCATGATCAATATGCCCCTACAGTGTCAAAGTCTATTCTTATTCATTGTAAGTACAGTGTGGCCATATTAAGTATATGGTCTGGGAGTTTGTCAAAAAAAACTCCACAGCTCCATAATGGCTACACTGAATACTGGAAAGTTTGGTATAAAACTTCTCAGAATAATAAACCCACACTGATGCCAGTGTTGGATTTATTAAAACATGCACACAGAGGGCATCTTAGAGATAACCCCTGTATTTTACCCAGTCCTTCAGTGCAGGACTGACTGGTCTGTGTCAGCCTGCTGCTGAGAGACGAGTTTCTGACCCCCTGGGGTGAGAGCCTTTGTGGTCTCTGAGGACAGAAACAAAGCCTGCTCTGGGTGGAGGTGCTTCACACCTCCCCCCTGCAGGAACTGTAACACCTAGCAGTGAGCCTCAAAGGCTCAGGCTTCGTGTTACAATGCCCCAGGGCACTCCAGCTAGTGGAGATGCCCGCCCCCTGGACACAACCCCCACTTTTGGCGGCAAGTCCAGGGGAGATCCAGGGTTCTGCTTCCCCTAATATGGGCAGCCCAAGTTTTTACATGGATTAGGTAAGTTTTTTTCTGAGGTCCTGACGAATCGCATAGCGAGAAACATGTTGACCATTGATGCAGAGTAACACAGGGGACCCTATGTTTATCTCTTTGCATTTATACCACCCCCTAGTATGAGAGGCGGTAGCTATAATTAACATTCTTTTCATGGTTTATGGGGATTGTAGACATTATTTTACTATATCCCTAGCCTTTTGTTTTTAATCATGCCAGAGGTACTGAGACTCAATTAAAGGATTTAACAGGTGTTACCTCTAGACATTTTTAACTTTCCCTATTCCAATCCTCGTGTTCTATCTTTGACCGGCACGCATTCTCACTCTAAAAAGATCTCCGGCAAAGAGCCCCCATGTGGGGCCCGTCAGGCATTGCAGCGCCGGCCTGACGAGGAGCACTGCCCTATGATGAAGCATGTCACCGAAAGGTGAGTGAGGGCCTGTGCTTACAACCTTTTGGTTTCCCTTATTTGCAGAACCGGTAGATATTTTTTCTCGCCTTTTGGAACTGTGTGTGCTATTTTGGGTGTTTACAGTATTGGGATCTCCACACACTGGACCAGGAGTCTATCCTCCAAATATCCCTTGAACTTCCCCTCCAGTTGTTGTTTTTGAGATTATGAGAAAAACAAGGAGGAGTCACCCACCAGTCAGGACAGCCCCTAAGGTGTCCTGAGCTGAGGGTGGCCAAGATCACGGCCGCATAGGACGCTACTAAAACGAGCTCCGCGCGGGGCCCGTACAACATCCTGCAAAAACCAACTTTAAAGGAGCTTTATACATGAAACGAGCCCTTGTGGCATTGCCCAAACGCAGCGATGTAAACGGATGTGATCAGTGGGGGTGAGCTACGACGCGCTAGCCTCTGCATGCCGTCCACGCCCGATAGCCACAAAATGGAGGCCGGCAGCTCCCCAGACTAACCATAAACCACCAGCAATGTCCATCCTGTTGCCAGATGGACATATGGCCACATCACAGCCTTCAATAAATGACGCTTTCCGCACGTACTACCAACGGCTCTATGAGCAACCGGCAGATTTAAACACAGAGAGAGCACGCAGCTTCCTAGATGAGGTACCCCTCCCAAAATTATCAGACACACAGCGCAATATCATAGAGGAACCCATACAACTAGACGAAATTGCAACTGCGGTCAAACAGATGGCGCGCGGCAAGACTCCAGGTACCGATGGCTTGCCCATCGAATACTATGCCACATACCCCACTACCCTCTTTCCACGACTACTAGAGGTCTATCAAGAGGCATTTCAACAGGGCTCCCTACCGCTCTCAATGCGGGAAGCTCTCATTGTTGTCCTCCCCAAATCTGGGCGTGATCCGTCTGATGTAAGATCCTACTGTCCCTTATCATTACTAAACTTAGATTGCAAAATATTAGGTAAGAAACTTGCTAACTGCCTGCTACCTGTAATGAACTCCTTAGTACACCAGGATCAATCAGGTCTCATACCAGGCCGCACCACACATATTAACATCAGACGACTTATACACTTAACACACAACACATCAGCGGAGGACAGTCAATGTGTAGCGGTCTCTTTGGATATAGAGAAGGCCTTTGACACATTAGGTTGGGACTTCCTATTTGCTTGCCTGGGTAGAATGGGATTTGGGCGTGTCTGGTGCGCTGGGTTAAGACACTGTACGGTGATCCATTAGCTAGAGTGAAGACTAACAGGGTAATATCGAACTGTTTCAACATACAACGAGGCACACGTCAGGGCTGCCCATCATCGCCATTGCTATTCGCTCTGGCCATGGAACCGCTAGCATGTTACCTGCGCATAAAGGCTGAGGCCTGGGGAATATGGGATGCTCAAAGATTCCATGTGGTGTCCCTGTATGCGGATGATGCCCTTATATACATCAGAGATGTTCACTCCACGCTCCCTGAACTAGAGCACCTACTCTCACTTTTCTGGACAGCATCAGGTCTTCAGGTCAATTGGCCTAAATCATGAGTGTTTCCTCTAGTACTATATCCTCCTGCAAGACGCCTTCTTGTAAACAACACAAATCTGCAGTGGCAATATGATACTTTCAAATACCTAGGCATACATATATACCACTCGTCCAACAACCTCATGGACGGCAACTTAACTAGAGCACTAACGTCCTCCTGTACATCTCTCACTTTCTGGCAATAACTTCCTTTATCCCCAATGGGCAGAGTAGCGGTGTCCAAGATGTTAATTCTACCTCAATTGCTCTATTATTTCTCAGCTCTGCCTATTGCAGTACCGCGGGCCTTTTTCAGAACGTTGAACAGCCTATTGCTGGATTTAATATGGGGAGAAAAACGACGTAGAGTGGCACTTTCTGTAGTCCAAAGACCGATTCACGAAGGAGGCCTCGGGCCCCTCACTTTGAATCCTATTATGCAGCAGCACAGCTGCAATGGCCAACCACATGGTTGTCCTCCCCGCCCCACCCGGAAATGCGCGAGGTACTAGCCCAACTGGGCAATACAGCACTGTACACTTGGTTGACCAACAATAAGAAGGGAGGTCACATACTAAACCCACTAATGAAAGCGGCACACGCTTCATGGCATCGATACTTACACCCCAAAGGTTCACCTCCACCATACTCCCCGGCAATAGCGCTTTGGGATATACCTGGTGTACCACAGAATATACCAGCCCAAACAAGAGCACTGTGGGCAGACAAGGGCATAACACGAACAGAACACCTCTTCCTGGACGGTGCACTTAAATCTTTCCAGGATATGATAACTGAATATGATATTGCTCCAGGGCAATTCATCACCTACTACACTTTAATACAAGGTATACATCACATATGGGGTCCGGGGAATACCGAACCACCAACATCGCACGCCCTACATGCTATTTTATCGGCAACAACAACTAAACGCATCGTTACCACTATATACGCAGCACTTCGCGCACCTGTCATTGCCCCACTACAAACAATACATGAAAAATGGAACGCTGCGTTGTCACAACCACTGTGTACACCAGATTGGAACTCAGCACTGCGCTAAGTAAAGGAGGTCTCCCGAAATGCCAGATTCAGATTCACTCAATTCAACTACGTACACCAAGCATACCTGGACCCAAAAAGGCTTCACCGTATGTATCCCACACATGTACCAGCCTGCCCGAGATGTGCTACATCGCCAGCGGGATTTTTTCACATGGTATGGGAATGCCCAAACCTACGTAATGTCTGGCACATAATTATTGCAACAATCACGGAAATAACAGACTATAACCTACCTGAGACACCGTCCTCTTGCCTGTTAAATATTAGACCCAAAACAAAACGGAGCAAACACCTCCACAGATTCATAGACCTAGCACTGATACTATTTAAACACAGGATAGCCATGGCATGGAAATCTCCCTCCATCCTTATCGCAATGGCTGAGGGACCTTCTGATATGGTCTAAAGCAGAAACCCATCACTTAAGATGGCTCCGAACACAGGGCATTGTAAACGCAGGAATGGAGTACTGGGACTCATTAATACTATAGGTGGGAGCGAAAAACGACCTGCATCCACAATGATCCAGATGGTCACCAAAGACAAATACATACAGCCACTACAAACCCACACACATGATAAGACGCTAGCACAAAAGTGCACTTAAGCCTGACCCTCAGCACTTGTTTCCCACAACATGCCCTGGCCCTGACTGAACTCATGACACTACATGTTAACTGCAAAACTAATTGTTCACATGGTGTTTGTTAATGCAGTTAATTTTTTTAATCTTCTTGTCCTTTCCCCCCTTCCTTCCTTATCTCACCCTTTCTTTACCTCTCATATGTGCGTCAATGATTAATCTGTAAGTCGCTCCCACAGTTGGCGGAATTGACCATTTATAACACATAGGTTGATATATGTAATAATTTAACTAGTAGATGTGAAGAGATCGATGGCAAAATGAGCAGTTATTGTTCTGTTTCTTCTCTTTTTCTCTCTTTTTCTCTCCTTTTATCTACATATTAAGACCATACTTATATTTCAACAACCTGAAACAACGAAACATTATACTGTATTGTATTATCTGAAACTAAATACGTGAAAACCAATAAATAAATAATAAATAAAAAAAATGTGTCCACAGCTGAGGTGACCCCTGCCTTTAGAAGTCCTCCATTTTGATTTTGGAGGATTCCACCAATAGGAATAGGGATGTGTCTCCCTCCCCTCAGGGAGGAGGCACAAGAAGGGTGTAGCCACCCTCAAGGACAGTAGTCATTGGCAACTGCCCCCCCAGACCTAAACACCCCCCTAAATTTAGTATTTAGGGGCACCCCAGAACCCAGGAAATCAGATTCCTGCAACCTGAAGAAAGAAGGACTGCTGACCTACAAGCCTGCAGAGAAGGAGGAATACGACAACTGATTTGGCCCCAGCCATACTGGCCTGTCTCCAATTTCAAAAACCTGCTCCAGCGACGCATCTGACAGGGACCAGCGACCTCTGAAGCCTCAGAGGACTGTCCTGGACCACAGGACCAAGAAACGTCAGTGAACAGTGGCCCTGGTCAAAACCAGCTACTTCTTTGCAACAACGAAGCAACTTCCAAGAACTTCACGTTTCCCGCCGGAAGCGTGAGACTCTACACTCTGCACCCGACGCCCCCGGCTCGACCTGCAGAAAACCAACACCTCAGGGAGGACTCCCCGTCAACTGCGAGCCTGTGAGTAACCAGAGACGACCCCCCAGAGCCCCCACAGCGACGCCTGCAGAGAGAATCCAGAGGCTCCCCCTGACCGCGACTGCCTGTAACAAGGGACCCGAAACCTGGAACCAACACTGCACCCGCAGCCCCCATGATCTGAAGGAACCGAACTTTGACGCAGGAGTGACCCCCAGACGACCCTCTACCTTGCCCAGGTGGTGGCTGTCCCGAGAAGCCCCCCCTGTGCCTGCCTGCACCGCTAGAGTGACCCCGGGTCCCTCCATTGAACCCTATACAAAACCCGACGCCTGCTTTGCACACTGCACCCGGCCGCCCCTGTGCCGCTGAGGGTGTGTTTTGTGTGCCTACTTGTGTCCCCCCCAGTGCTCTATGAAACCCCCCTGGTCTGCTCCCCGAGGACGCAAGTACTTACCTGCTGGCAGACTGGAACCAGAGCACCCCTATTCTCCATAGGTGCCTATGTGTTTTGGGCACCTCTTTGACCTCGGCACCGGACCGGCCATGAGCTGCTGGTGTGGTAACTTTGGGGTTGCCTTGAGCCCCCAATGGTGGGCTGCCTATGCCCCAGGACTGAGACTTGTAAGTGTTTTACTTACCTCCTAATCTAACTTTTACTTACCTCCCACAGGAACTGTTGATTTTTGCACTGCCTACTTTGAAAATAGCTTACTGCCATTTTTACAAAGACTGTACATGATATTGTTTTCATTCAAAGTTCCTAAAATATCTAAGTGAAGTACCTTTCATTTAAAGTATTAACTGTAAATCTTGAACCTGTGGTTCTTAAAATAAACTAAGAAAATAAATTTTTCAATATAAAAACCTATTGGCCTGGACTAAGTCTTTGAGTGTGTGTTCCTCATTTATTGCCTGTGTGTGTACAACAAATGCTTAACACTACCCTCTGATAAGCCTACTGCTTGACCACACTACCACTAAATAGAGCATTAGAATTATCTACTTTTGCCACTATCTTACCTCTAAGGGGAACCCTTGGACTCTGTGCACACTATTTCTTACTTTGAAATAGTATATACTTAGCTACCTTCCTACAAAGTGCCTCACTTAACAGGTAATAGTAGTGTTTTGCAAAAACTATCATGACCTGTGATAATTGCTTTTAGTCAAGATCTACAACTGTGCTACTTGCCCCCTCATCAATGACTCCCTCAGAAAATAATGTTGACCTTGACTAATCTGCAAAAAGCTTGCTTTCAAAATGAATGTTGGCAATATATCTGAAATTAATCGTATATCTTTAATTAATTCAGAATGCTGTGACTCACCAAAGAGTGCTTATTTGACAAACTCAGCTACCATTACTAAGCAAGTTGCACTTGGTAACCTGATGCCATTGAAAGGGTCTTATGAACCTCAAGAGTCACTTGAGGCCTTTTTTTTTGCTCTTTGAGACCTCAGAAGCATTTAGCCTCATCTCGTCTTCAGGGTTAGATTCTGATGGGGAATTCAAATCAGAAAGGATGTGGACTAGAGCCTCTGAACTAGGTGGATCTGGCAGGTGATTTGCTAAACCAACCTCGAGGGAAAAGGGTGAGAATACCCAGAAAATGTGGTTGGATTTAACAACTGTGAACACTGAAATTAACATTAATAATTATTTTAATTTGTTCTTACATTTGTCTTAATATATAAGATGTATTACCGTTGAAATTAATGTATGACACATAATGTGCCTACTTGATTGGCCACCATAATATATATGGGGTGTTTAACAAATAATGTACTAATATTGTGTTGAGAATTCTATTTGTATAAAATGCATTGCTCTGTTATATTAATGGCTGTATAATATGAACCTTACTTGTGCTAACTGCAAGGCCTCAAGTAAGCAAGACCACAACTAAAGTTGATTGTATGCCAAAGTGATGAAAGTTGTAACTTAGGAAGTGATCTCATTTCCGCTGCATAACAAAATTCTATTGTTTGAGTTGCATATCTGTCTAAAGTTTTGCACTAATAAAATGTATTTCTTATGAGGAACTAACATGTTTCTGAAGGTTTCTACAATCTCTCTAACCGCTGTTTCGAAGAGCATTTGGAATGTGCTGAACAAAAGGCCCTACTGATCGCAGACAGAAGGAAGTGCAGGACAATACATTTTGTGTAGACTCGAGTTACGCAAATGGAGAAGAACCAATCATCAAGCTGTCAATGTCTTTTTGTGTCTTTTCTAATACATAGCTGATATCTGATATTTTTGTAATTGGACATTCTTTTATCGCCTGATGCTTTTGGCCATTAGAAAACCTGGGACAACTTTAACTTAACCACACTGTTCTGAGAGTTTTCACTCATTCTCATGGTCATTATTCCGAGATTCATTGATCTGTCACTTTAAGACTTTGATTCTAGTCAGTCAGTATATTGACGTTCTGGTACTTTATTATTTCCAGAGTTTACTTTGTCTGTTTCATTCTGAACTAAGGATCTGATGATTTAGTGATGTTAAAGTCCCAATTCTAAGCCGTCACCCCTTTCCCTGCTCCCCTGTCCCGATGCTGAAGCTAATGACCTCCTGAAGAAGCTAATGTTGTTTTGCTGATCCTTAAGGATAGGTAATACGAATAAACTGTGCATGTTTTTTGTCTATTGTTTTTCAGGTGCCAACTGCTGTTTTGATAGCGCCATAGCTAGATGTTTTCTAAATTTGTGTTACTAAAACTTTTGCATGACGCCCAACATGCTAATGCTAATCTGAAGTTAGTGAGGTGTTTCCACTATACCTATGATCTCACGTCATTCTATTGTTGAACAAATGTACATTATTTCTCTTGCTCAAATATTGTTGCTATTAATTTGTGTTTTTTCTATTGAGATTATCGTTTTAATTGCATTGTTTAAACTGAGATTCTGCAGCCGTTTCGGACAACCTGTGATGTTTCTCTATTTGTACCATTTGGATTTGAGACTAATTTTCATGACCTTAACATTGTTAATACAGAGAAATAAACATTTAAATTTGAATCAAAAGGTGTGGTTATTCATGGCAAAATGGATCATGGTGTGTTCATTACTGACTCTCTAAAGAACTGTATTGTCTGATTTTGATGTGCTTTATGTGCTACTTTTGGAATTAACTTAAATGAGTCAAAAGGTTCATCAGCCTTAGGGGTGCGTCTGCTGATTATTTATTAAAACTAAATAGAAAAGCCTGGGCGCGCTCACAGTTTTGGTAGCAGAGCTTGATGGTTATGTCCCTTTAAGTTATTGGAAGGTAGTTTGACTTTTATTTGAGATTTGTTGAATTTATTGATTCAAATAGGGAGAAGATGTGTTCCTTAGCACCCAAGGTGACTTTCCCCGGTCCTTGGAGTTTGCCTGTGTTTGGTGGGAGTGTTTTCAGCATTCTAAAGAGAGGGAGAATTATGTACATTATGCGCTTGCACAGCTTTTGCATATTGCAGGTGAATTGAGTTGTTTGTGAGACTTTAGGGAGTTTGTGTGCTCCAAATGATGTTGTAGAAAGGGTCTGCGTACTCCGTTGTGTGGAAGTAGGGAAGTCGGTGAACTTCATATGTGTGTGGTGCTTGGTGCTCAGAAGTTGTCCGCGCAGTTGTTGTTGGTATACGGGCCCGGCGAGGTCTAAGACTCCAGAATATATTGAAAAAGTGTATTGAAACACTTCAAATATTTTTGCAATCTGTCTATTTAGAAGGCCAATCGGACGTGGTTGGCAAGTTGACGTTGTGAGCTGAGTTGAGTGAAAGGTCTTTTCGACTGAGATTTGGTGAGTCATATGTGCACCATTGATCGAATTTTGCTTGCAAATCTGGGGAACTGAGAAAGAAAGTATAGCTGCTAGGGCGAAAGCAGTCAGTGAAAAATTTGTAAGGTTCGTGAAGCAACAGTGATTCCCCTACCTATAGTAAACAGATTTGTTTTATTGGTTTTGTTGAAGGGCTCGCAATAATTTTGCATTAGTTTTAAGTGTTTTTGAATTCAGGAGGACAAGCCCCAAGGCTTTCTCAGCCACTGTGTGTAAGTGTGATGTCATTTGAGCAGCACTGTGATTGGTTGGTTAGTGAGAAGGGTCACGCATGGATTGGTGGACAACTGCAAAGCATAATTTGGTTGAGAAGGTAGAGGAGGTAGAGGAGGATTGTGGGATTAAAAGATCACTTCCTGATTATTGATTTTTGACATAAATTTGTGAAAATTAAGTTCTTTAAAGCTTTGAAAAGTGCACTTAGGCGAGATTAATATATTCCTACTACAGTAGGAAAATGTGTCCATCAGAAGGTACTCCGGCATATATCGTAATTGAGGAGAAAGGTACCAGAGCATGCCTTTGGTTAAAGCACTGGTGCAAAATTACAGAAAAAGAAGGAAGCTTAGCATTTCCTGAAAATGGAACCTTTAATTTGAGAATTTTAGAGAATTTGAGACAAGTAATGTATGGTTTAAAACCTCCGCCAAGACTAGCTCAGTTCGAAGCATTAGTGATCTGGGAGCTAGTAGCCAGACAACAAGCATGGAAATTTGAGAGGAAAATGGGAAGAGCAGAGAAGACAATACTGGAAGCTAGGTGGGATAATGAGCAGAGACAATGGAGATTAGATATCTTACAGGGTATTAGAATGTTTCCTATGATTTCACAAAACAGAGAAAAGAAGCAAAGACAGCTTCTAAGGGACTAAAAAGAGTTAATCTTCGGATGAAGGGCAGAAAACAAAGGAGACTAGGAAGTCTTCAACTCCTGATCAGGATTCGGACGATGATGAGTTTATTTTACACTTATTGAAAAATCGTCCACCACCATATGTGGCACAAGAGGTTCCAAGTACTAGTGTAAACCCCTCCGCACTGCCACCGGTTACTCTGTCACAGAGTTCAATGCCGGGTAACATGACTGAGAGTTCAGTACAGGTTAATCCTAACATGACACAGAGTTCAGTACAGACTAATCCTTACTTAGTGCAGGTAACAATGCAGATTAGCTTTAACCTGCCAACAGCGTCTCCAGTACAGAGTCAGTTGCCACAGCCGAGTGTTCCTAGGATTTATCCTGATGTGCCTATTGTGGATGCAGCTAAAAATTCTAGTAGTGCCAACAGAACAGGCTTTCTAGAAACCAATGTTAGTTCAGACTGAGCCAACTCCACTTTTACTGCCTCATGTGCAGCTGCAAACAGTTCCGAAATACACTCCTATAACAAGGACACAGACAGATATGTCTGTATTAATGATTCAAACCACAGGAGTAATGCAGGCTCAAAACACAGATGTTAGATCAAATCCAGATGCAGTGTCTGTTCCCGTCACTATTGGTCAAGTCATATCATTGTTTGTGCAGGGGAACAACATCAGTATAAATGGTCAAGGAGTCTTGAGTCAGAGTAATGAAAATGCCAGGATAGTCTCTCCTGCAAGACACCCCTCAGACGGAACAGGGTCTTTGTTAGATTTAAATCCTTTCTGAGTTCCTGAAACAGCAGGGTCACAAACCAGACCTGGCTTGAAAATGACACCTCAACCTCTGAGCTTGATTGAACAACAGCTGCCAAATACTCAACCTGGCAACATTTCATTACAGGGGTTGACAGCTCAACAGTTGACTGAGGGTTAGAGAAAATGAGTAGCACTAAAAATACTTCTAGTGCAATGGAATATGCAAACCACACAAGGCTTTCATTGGAAGCAGGTGAGCTTATTGAAGGGACAATAGGTGTAAATCGACTTGAGTCTTACACTGAGGCAGAATTGAGATATTTGTGCCTGAAAATGACTAGAGAAGCAGGTGAGGTACATCAAGGGCTAGCAGATATAGCAGGCAATGAAGGATAGACCTTTCAAAAATGAAAAGAAGTTACAGATTAGATTTTGAGGCAAAAGACTTGGTACACATGAGATCTGCAGGAATTTAAACACACCTTAAAGAGTTGTTTGAATCAAATATGGAGAGCATTAGAAAAATGAGAAGGCAGATGGGTGAAGAACAGAGACAAACCGAAAAAGGGTCCTGATACCCCTCATGCAGAGGCACCGCAGGAGAAGGAAATACTGAAAGTTTTACCAATGAGAGAGATTCCAGGAGGGAATATTGTACATCACTCTTTGAGTATAAGTGACATTTTGTCATTTACAAATGATTATCCCAGGCTGAGGGAGAAACCTGTATCAACAAACAGACAGTTTGTGAAACTTGCAAAAAGCCTGTAGGAGGATTTGAATACTCTCTTGGAGATAATTCCAGCACACTTATGGATTGAATGCAAAAGGAGTGTAGATTGGCCAACAAGTGAGCCAGCAAAAGGTGCACCATCCCCTTGAAGTAATGAAATGTTACTATAAAGTTATTGAGTTTTGGAAAACAAGAATTTCGCCCAAAAACATTGATTTGCAGCGCATAGACAGGACAGCTCAGGAAGCGAAAGAATCAATTCATGCATACTATGAGAGATTGTTGAAAGCATTTAAACATTACAGTGGTACAGAATCAATTGAGCAGAAAGACATGATTGACTTTGTGTTCAGATTTGTTGAGGGACTCAGGCCAGAAATTAGCCAGATGATTAAGAGTCATTTGATTTTTTGGCAAGCGAAGCCGATTGATGAAGTGCTGCAGTATGCGAAATACTGTAGTGACAAGATTAAATTGATACAGAAAAAGTTGAAAGAGAAAGCAATGGTTATGCAGATTAAAGTGGCACAGACTAGGATTCAAGGAGGTTTTCAGTTTAAGCAGCAGCAGCAGTGAAACATGCTGTTTCAAAATCAAGGTAGAGGGCGTGGAGGAATTGGAATGGGAAGTGTTAATCGTGGTCCAGATTTGAATACAGTAGTGATACAGGGAGAGCCACAAGGGAAAAGGATGTTACCTTGTCACACTTGCGGGGGCACTGGACATTGGAAACGGGAGTGCCTGGTGGCAAATCAGGGAGGTGTTGTTCAGCAAGTGAATGATGTCAATTCTGTTCAGATTGGGAGAGGACCGAGAACAAGAGGTCAAAATCCAAATTTCCAGAATAATGTAAATCAGATACAAAGTACAACCCATGCAAACTGTACAGCCATTACAGGTACAAATGCCCCAGTTACAGCAGATGCAGCCACAGGTGCAAATGGTGCCTGGACAACAAATTCAAATGCCTGGACAGCAAATTCAGATACCTCAAGCCCTTATGGATCAGCAGCAGGTGATGCTTTCTCACACGGTTACAGGTGTAATGATATTTGTGTTTTGACCACTGGCTCCATGTTGCACTATGCTGCACTTAGCTTAGCTTGTCCACTGTCACATTAGTGGCCACCAACTACTGACTCCATTTTGTAATTATCTTAGCCTTTGCTTCACCACCACGTTAAAACTGCAAGTATTTTTTCAGTGCACAACATGTTTTCACTCATGTTTTTATTCTACGTGTCGGCGTGTTCTTTCTCATCAACAGCTAAGGCATAAGATGAGGAAGTTAGTCTGATAAGAATGTACTAGGATGATGTTTATGGTATGGCAGGGAACGGTTTAGTTTTGGGAAGGACACCTTCGGAACCTGGCCATTTCCAAGGTGTGCCTTTCTAAGCTGACCTGAAGTAGCTATCATTTCTGAACAAGGAGCTGGGGGGGTGTTTCTAGAAATCTCCTCTCTGGCTTGTTTAAGGTATATAAGAGACCCAGGATCGACGGTGGGGAGATTCAGAGACTTCAGTCAAGTTTGAGACATGAATGCCTGACATCCTGTGAGGGTAGATCTCTCTTTCTCCTGATGGCCGATCTTGGAGTCTACGGCTTGAAGATACTGAGAGAAAGATGAAGGAGCCACGGTGCCCCATGGTGATACATTTTTACTAATTATTTGCTTTGCATTGTGTATAAATATATATCTATTTTGTTCAACAACACTTGGCAATGCACTCCATCAAGATTCCAATATTTGGTATTTATTTCAAAGTTGCAAAGTTGTGGCTCTGAGATATTCATATTCCAATATTTTTGCGAGTGGTATGGAAGTTATTGACTGTAATTTTATTATATGAAGTCCCATTGTTTGTTAGAATTGTTATTTGGGACTACAGATCCCAGCATGCACCTGCGGTGTTATAGCATTCAATTACTATATAAGTGAAAACTGTAATAGGACTTCGTAACTGTTTGCAACTTTGAAATAAATACCAAATATTGGAATCTTGATGGAGTGCATTGCCAAGTGTTGTTGAACAAAATTGAAGCAAGGGTTCGGCTTGCCCTCGGCAGGTGCACCGGTAACGAGAGCGCGGCGCCAGTGAAACTAGCCGCTTTGCCTTGGAGGAATATATATCTATATAGGTATTTGTATCTTTGCATATATATATTTTCTGTTTATAGATTAAGGATTCTTTGTACATGTTTTCATTTCATTGTTGCACACATTTTAAACATGCACTTTTGATTGTACTGACCTTCCTTTACAAGCCTTGCAGAGTGATTTAATAAATGTCTTTCTTAGACTAAGAAGTGCATTCCAGAGATTATTTTCAGTGTGTGTGTATTTCAGCTCAGTCAGCAGTAAAGCAAAACATTCTGGCGTAGGTCAGCCGGGGGATGGTATTATAAGTTGAAAGTGTACGTTTAAAAGTGAAAATATGTTCGTCAAGAAGTCAAAAATATCTGTGTTTATTAAATTCCAGGATAGTGCCAGGAACCCTATAATATGTAGCTAATGAATTTTCACATTTGGCTGGTTTATCGGAGAGTTGGGATGAATGTTTAAATGAAGCAGAACCATCTGATGTTTTGTCTTGTTTAAAAAAAGCACCTGTTGAAGGGAATGCTGTTTCAGTTCTTGGCAGACGGGGTGGATACTTTTGCCTACAGAAAAATGCATGAAAAATATAAATAGTTACAGAGGGAAAATCAACAATTAGAAAAGCATCTTGTTGACTCAAAAAATACTGCAACCATGTTGTCTTGTCAGAATGTATTATTGCAAGATAAGGCAGACAAGTACCAAACCAGAACATACCACAATCAAAGTGGCTCAAAATAAATATTGTAAACGTAGAGAAAGGATCAATCAGAAGAAGGTTAATTTAGTCACTGCTAGCGCTGGCTTGGACTGGAGCCCAGATTCGTCTTGGGATACCGACATTTGGGCTGGCAGTGACATTTCAAACTCTAGTGGTGAGAAGAGTAAAAGAGGTGGGGGCCAGGGGGATCTAGAGAAGCAGAATGTAGTGCGTGCAAAGCCAATATTAAGATGAAAATTGCAGCACACCACAAAATCCGGCAGGGATTGAAATTAATTCCTTAGAAGATTACACACAGCAAGTAGTCAATTATATCACAAACAGATTTACGCAACAGGCGGGAGAATCATTACTTACCTGGGTGGTGCGATTGTTCGATTGTGGCACTTTGGGGGTAATGCTTGAAATTGGAGACTCATCCAAATTTTACACTCTTAGCTCAGACCCCCTCATACAAGAATAGTTTAGAAGTTTTCAGGGTCCACATCAAATCACCCTGCTGCACTTAGCCTCTGAGGGGTGTAACCATAAGTACCCTACAGAATCAGATTGGCCACCTAATAAAAAGCCCTGGTACACCTTAAGAGATGCAATGCAAAGACTTAAAGAGGAAAGTATGAAAACTGCCATTTTCCTGAATAATGCACACCATCTGTTAGATGGACCACTAGCTGTTTCGGTGCACAACAGACTTATTTGCCTTGCTCAGCCAGCCTACAAACAAGTAATCATGACTCTCCTAATTAATCAGACAGGGCAGGCTTTGAAAGATGTGCTAGAGGTCATAGAGTTAGGGGATTTAGGACAATGGGAAAAAACAGAGAGATCTTCAAGATCTGAGGGTCGCACAGATAACAACAGAGTGTTGAGGAGAGACATGTTTATGGCATTACTAAAAGATGGTGTCAGCAAAGAACAGATTGATGGGATAGATACCAAAATCTTGTGGGATATGTACGGTAAGAGGAGTTTGGATCATAAGGAAGGTAGCAGAAAAGTAAACAAACAAGATAATAAACGTGGAACACAGAGCCAGCCACCGTTACCAGAGGAAAGAAAAGAAATGGAGAGAAATGTTTCCTCACAAGAGAGAGAGAGAGGAGAATCTGGACAGTGACTGGTTAACCTTTGAGAACAGGGACGGAGGCAAGCCTGCTTGCAAATATAAAAGCATATATCCAGACCTCACTTTGACAAAAGTTAACAGGTTTAAATGAGATTAGGAAACTGGCCAAGCTCCGGTACAAAATTGAGCTTGTAGAGATAACAGACCTCCTGTTGATTTAGAAATACAATTGGAAACATAAAAATGTGCAAAATGTTCGAGCCTTAGTTGACACCAGGGTGGAGGCCTCTTTGATTTATGGAAACCGTAAGAAGTTTAATGGACCGCATTACACCATCACAGGTTTGGGGGGGAAGGCAGAACCCGCTGTGCAAACTACAGTACAAATGAAAATAGGGAGAGCACCAAAAAGAAAATATACTGTGTTGATTGTGCCTCTTTTAGAGTACATACTGGGAATTGACATTTTGAAAGTAATTACTTTGTAGCTGGCTGATGGTTGCTATCAATTTGGAACAGAGATACATTTTGGTGGCAGCCATGAGAGTAGGTCATTTGAAGATACCCCCAGAGAAGGTGCCCCCGGCAACTAAGGTAATTCGTTTGAAACAGTACCGTATTCCTGGAGGGCATGATGAAATAAGTGAAACCATAAAAGACATGATTGAGGCTGGTATAATAACTCCAACTTCTACTGAATGGAACAATCTGCTATGGCCGGTGCGTGAACCTGACTGGCGGTACAGAATGACAATTGATTACTGTGAGCTGAATAAACAAACATCCCCTTTGACTGCTGCGGTCCCAGACACCATCACTTTGATTGAACGAATACAGAAACATACAGGGACATGGTATGCCACCATTGATGTCGCCAATGCATTCTTCTCTATATTCTTGGCGCCGGAATGTCAAGAACAATTCTTGTTCTCCCATACCGGCAGACAATTCCAGATGCTATATTTGCCAGTGGGGTACACACATAGTCCCACTATCTGTCACCGGCTGGTGGCAGAGCACCTGGATGAAGTAAAAGATTCTCAAGTTTGCCACTCCCCGCCCCAATCCAAAGATTGATTGGATTGTTTGGTTTTTGGAGACAGCACAGCCCCCTAGATTTTATAAAAACTGTGATTTTGCAGTGTCCTATTTGTCAGCACACACAACAGAGAGCTGTCCCGCAAACAGTCAAAGGTCATTTGGGGAGAGGAAAGTTACCAGGACAGATATGGCAAATTAATTACATTGGGCCACTACCGATTAGTTGCGAGTGACAATACGCCTGCACCCTAGTGGACACTTACTTTGGATACTTGATTGCTGTCCCTTGCAAATGTGCCACCCAACACAACACCATCAGAACTTTGGACTTGTTAATGTTATACTATGGAGTGCCACTGCAGGTCCAGAGTGACTATGGGTCACACTTCAAAGGAGTATTGGTGCAGGACTACTGTTCTCAGCACAATATTGAGTGGATTTCTCATGTTCCTTATTATCTACAAGCCTCAGGACTGATTGAGAGAATGAATGGCTTACTGAAAGCCCAGTTGTGAAAATTATCTGATGGACTTTGAAAAACTGGAGGGAGCATTTAAATGAAGCCCTCCAGATTCTGAATAACAGACCTTTAACAAACGCTGAAACACCTCTGATGCAAAGGCTAACTCCAGCTTTGCAGATGCAACCACATGTGGCCACCATTATCATCACGTACTGGGAAATAAAATCTGGAGCTCTAGCTCCTTATAGAGCCACACCTGAATCTGCAGGTCTTGACTTACATGCTTTACACGCTTACAGACTGAAACCATAACACATGGCACTGTGTGAGACAGGTGTTGGAATACAGATTCCCCCAGCATTTCGGAGTGATTGCTCCCAGATCTGGGTTGGCCCTCCAAAGTATTCAGGTTTTAGGGGGATTGATTAATGCAGATTACCAAGGAGAAATCAAAGCTGTTCTGTTGAATAGCAGAGAAGCTGATTTATTCATACAGATCGGAGGAATTGCCCAACTTGTCATAATTCCAGTGTACAGAGGATTGTTGAGGAAGGGGGCTGCCCCAGCCGATCTTACTGTACATGGGGAGGGAGGTTTTGGTTCAACTGACAAAACCCTGGTGCTAAAGTGTGGGTGGAATCCCCAAATGGCCCTCCAGAACCTGCAGAAATTATAGCAAAGGGCCCCAATAATGTCCTGAAGATCATGAAATCAGGAAAGGAAAAATGGGAACATATCCAAGCTGACAAATGTTATTTGCGAGAATGATCATACTTCTTTCTTTTACAAGTCATACTACAGCTTGCCTTTGCCGTGAGTGTGCCATGTGGTCTCCTTTCGGGCGTGTGCGTGTGGGGTCTGGAGGGACCCAACACCCCCAACTTCAGCTTGATTGATCGATCATGTCACGCAACACCCCTACTACATCTGACACATGGATTCATCTGGCTCAGACCATGCTCAACAGATATGATGATGGACCCGAAAATTATAGCCTGACCAAATGTTGGTGGCGCCATGTCGCGTAGGTTCTCATTATCTTAATGAGACTACTGGATTTTGAGCAGCAAGATCGTCCATGATGTGGGGGACTGAGTCTGACCCACGGTGGATGACACTCGCCACTCCAAATCCGGGCTTTGCTCTGGCTTACTAGCAGTGCCTCATCTCTCCCGAATGGTAGAGATGATTGGGCATGACATTTCTGTACTTCTAAGGGAAGTCGTGGTCACTCGGGTCACAACCGGTTCTCTCATGCACGGTACGGTCTCATATATATAAATGACATTCAAGGCAGTGTAAGTTTTAAAGATTGGTTTAATAAAACTACTGCATTTTGGATAGCAAAGTCTGAGCTGCAATAACCAGAACTACACAACACAGTAATATTAAAATAGTAATGATGAGAGTGAAGCACAAGAATAAGGCAATCATAGTGCTGCTAGATTATTTTTCTCTCTAAGTTATATTTCGAGATCAGCATGTTAAGCTCTAAGCCTGCCTTTCAGGTCCCCCCGGGAGGACATCAACCCTCATACCTGAGCAAAGGCCTGTAATCTGCATCAGCATCTGCAACGGGGCATTCAGCATACAGTTGTGGTTCCCTGGCTGGAATCTCCCTCTTTCCGTGTAGTAGGACTAGAAAGTGTTTTTATAACTAACTCGCAGATGTTCTAAGAAAATGTCCCTACGTAAGGATGTGTATTTTCTGCGAATGCTGGAGACTAAACTCCCACCACATTTCCTGGCAATGAACCAGACTGTAGCCTTGACTGAAGCACAGGGCGATCAAGAATGCATTATTTGAGAACACATTGCTGAACTAAGCTAAACAGTGTATAAAAGAAATTAAAACAAGACCGTAAAAACTGGTTATTGTAAAATAACAGTGCGAAGTTGAATAAAATATATCCAGGACAAAGTGCACAGCGGCCTAGTATGTTAAACTAACGTGCATGGAGCTATACTTAAAATGGCTACACAACAATACGATTGTATTGTTGAACTTTTTGGGAGACAATGGTCATGAAGTGTCCCCAGCTAAATTGTAATACTGTCAGAAAGAAGTGAAATAATTGGGTCATTTGATTGAGAAAGGAACTAAGAAAATTTCCAGAGAGAGGGTTGCAACTATTTTGCAAATACCAGCACCAACTACTCAGAAAGATGTGAAGGTGTTTTTGGGAATGGTGGTCTGGTCTACTGCCACCAATGGATCCCAAATGCTTCAGTTCCTTCAAAGCCTTTACAGAGGCTGACTCAAAGATGTTTTCTGATCCTGTAGTGTTGGATGAAGCATTTATGAAAGCATTTACTGATTTGAAAGAGAGTTTATGCCAAGTTCCAGCTTTGGGTATGCCTGATTACACAAAACCCTTTCTGTTGTTTTGTCATGAACGTAATGCATGTTCTTTGTCTGTCTTGACTCAAACTCATGGCAGTGTGACTCGCCCGGTGGCATATTTTTCAGCCACTTTGGATCTGGTCCCAGCAGCTTTACCAGGTTGTTTGGGTTCCGTTGCAGCTGTTGAGCAGAGCCTCACTCAGAGTGAGAGCATAGTCATGAGACATCCGCTTACTAAAATGGTTCCCCATTCAATTGAGGTCTTGCTTACTCAGTCTAAAACCCAGTATCTGACCAGCTCTAGGTTGACAAGATATGAGACCGCCATTCTAGTATCTCCTAATGTAACCATTAAGAAATGTACAGTGCTTAACCCAGCAACTTTGCTTTCAAATGAGAATGATAATATTGATGAAATGGATGACACTGAACATGACTGTCTGGAAATTACAAAATTATACACAAAACCCAGTGCCGATATTAGAGATACTTGTTGCTCGTTTCTGCATGAGAGATAATGTGGTCACATTGAGAGCAAGATAAGCTGTGTGCACTATAATTGACATACTGGAAGCTTCATGGCTTCAACGAGTATTTTCTGCACAATTGGCGGAGTTGGTGGCTCTTACTAGAGCATGCCATATTTCAACTCAACTGAAAGTCACTATTTACACAGACAGTCAATATGGATTCGGCATTGTGCACAACTTTGGCCATTTGTGGTCACAGAGAGGTTTTCTGACCTCTTCTGGCTCACCAATAAGAAATGGTGAAAGAATACATGAGTTGTTACAAACGATTCAAATTCCCGAAAAGATTGCTGTGGTGAAATGCAGTGCACATCAGAGATCACAGGATTATGTCTCAATGGGTAATGCACATGTGGATCAAGTCACAAACTTTTGTGCCTTGCACGGCATATCCAGCAAAGGAAAGTGGGAACTGTTGCCTGAAAATTATGAAATCTAGACAAATTATGCATTGCACATTATTGACACTTTGGAGGAGTTAAAAACTCTACAGGGTAATGTTTCAAAAGATAAGCTCAGGGACTGGTTAAAATTGAAATGCATGCAAAGAGATGATTACGTTTGGGTGTCGGGAGAAGGGAAGGTAGTACTGCCCAACAGTCTACTGACTCAGATGGCCAGATGCTATCATGGTCAGGCACATGTGGGAAGAGATGCCATGGTCAGGACGTTCAAGCAACTTAGGCTCAATCCAAAATTTAGACAGGTTGCCAAAGCAATTTGCCACAGGTGTCTCATCTGCCAGCAGATGAATGTGGGCAAAGGAACAGTGGTCAACATGGGCATATTGGCATGGCTGGAGGAACATTCTGGGGAATGCAAATGGATTTCATTGAGATGCCTGTGTGTGCTGGTTTGAAATATGTGTTGGTGATTGTGTGCCATCTTTAGTCATTGCATTGACTAAAGATTATCTATGTAGGCCTACCCTAGACAGAGAAATGACAGACTAACAGTAGCAAAATTACTGCTTAGGGAGTTAATTCCACGTTTTGTTTTTTTCTGTCTCTTTAGAATCAGATAGGGAAACCATCTTCAACAATGAAGTGATTAAGTTGCTATGTTCAGCTTTAAACATTGAGCAGAAGCTTCATTGTAGTGACAGCCCAGAAGCCTCAGGATTTGTAGAACAGATGAATGGTACTTTAAAATCAAGATTGGCAAAAATGTGAGCATACACAAATCTGAAATGGCCTGATGTTTTCCCATTGGTTTTAATGTCAATGAGAAGTATGCCAGACAAGAAACCAGGATTGTTGCCTCTTGAAATCCTCATGGGAAAAGCCATGAGGTTGCCAGCTGTGCCTGCAAATGCTCTTGTGAACATTACAGGTGACATGGCATTGGACTACTGCAAAGGTTTAGCTGATGTGGTTCGCTCTTTCTCTCATCAGGTGGACACTACCACACTGCAACCGCCTCGAGGTCAAGGACACAACCTGAAAGCTGGTGACTTGGTTGTGATTCAAAAGCCTGTGAAAAAATCGTGTTTGGAGCCTCGGTGGAAAGGTCCGTACCAGGTGATATTAATCACTACCACAGATGTGAAGTGTGCTGGACTTCCGAACTGGATCCACACAAGCCACACTCGGAAGGTGAACAGTCTAACTGAACAGTTAGAAGAGTTGTTGCTCTAGACATATTTCAGGGCAAGAAAAAAGAGGAAACGAGCTGGAAATAGTGCCTGAACATCCCCCAGATGAGTTGCTCACTCCTGTGACAGACGAAGTGGAAGGAATTCTGGAAGATGAGGATGAGAAATTCTCAAACGAAACAGTAGAAGAACCTGTCCAGAAGAGGATGTTCTCAGAAGCAAATGGTCTGGGAAACCAGACTAAACAAGTGACTGCCCCCAGCGGGAAAGGAGTTGTGGCAGATCTAAGCCAAAAAGATTTGACTTCTCTTGAACCGGTTGTGGGAACGTCAAAGGAGAAGAACTTGTGTCCAATACTGAGAAAAACATTGATGAGAAAACCTCTAAAGGGTGACAACTGGCCAGAAACAAGGTCAAAGACAAAGAAGATAAATCTGGTGCTACCAATTCTGGAAGAAGTTGATCCCACAAGAAGAGAAGACCTGAAGACCTGAGTGATGGTGAATTAAGTGATGGTCGAAGATTGAAGAGAAAGAGAGTTGCCAATCAAAGATTCTCAGGTCCTGATTGGGCCTGTGTAATTACCAACGAATGGCAAGAAAAAAAATTGAATTTTTGTTTTGATAGAGACATTCCGGGTCTATATTTTGGCACATAAAGAAACATTTATGACATTTTTTGTGGGCACATTGTGAATTTTAAAAATGTCAAGAAAGAGACTCTGTTGAAAAACATTTTAAGAAGACTTTCATAAACCTGATTTGACAAGCTGCTGCCTGATTTTGAGAAGCCGGTAAAATGATTTGAGAACTTTACAGATTTTTTACAAAGAAGGGTCCTGAACGCATGAATGAAGCTGTAAATATTTTCAAGAGAAAGAAAAAGAAAAACAGATACGGAGGGATTATTGGAGATTGAAGAATGGTGAAACTTGATTTTTGTTTTTGTTTTTTTAAGGTTTTTGATTTTTGCTGCATAGCTATATTCTTGTATTTGCTTTCACTTTCTAATTCCTTACAGACCATGGGTAACAATAATAAACAATATACCAGAAATAGATGCTGTAAGTTTATGGGTATTGGTTTGGTGGTGTCTGTACAGTTGTGTGTCTGTTATTGATTGTAGGTGTGACTGTTTTTTATAAGAATGGAGCCAACTATACCATAGCTGTAGAAACAACTACTACATCTCCAGAGTTAGTAACTACTCTTTCAGCAATGGATAGGCTTAGATTAGATGAGTAATGATATACATGTAGATGATTTACAGGGAGAACTTTCTTCTAATGTCTTCTATTGCTTATTGTGTGAGTATGTAGACACAATGGATGCAAGAGATTATTATGTTTGCACACAGATTCCTGCCTCTGTTGAAGAGGGAATAGCTTATCATAGTCTGCCACTAAATTACGGCATATGTTGTAGTCTTTTACTAACAAGATTTTATAACCAGGGGTACATCCAATATTTCTATTCTAATTTTAATGTAGTGTTTTTATTTTTTCCTATAATTAGAGATCTTAATAAGATAGCTAAGGACAATAATATAGTAATAATTAGCGACTTCTTTGAGCCTACACTAACATTTGGGACAGCATTTACGCACCGGAATAACCTTACCTGTTTACTCTTGCCCTTAGAAAAGAGCTTTTTAGATTACACAGAAGATAGGAGAAGGGTGATGAAGGCTAAAGTAGATAAGGGATTAGTTCTACAAAGACCTGGGAATGACTATGCATTTATTGACATTACTAAACAAGGGAGATTAACTTTAGATGCACATGTAGGAAAGCTTTGTGTATATATAGGCCACAATCTAGGGTTGATAAAATATTTGTGGGAACAAGTGAATGCAGACATATATTCTTGTTTTAGTGCAAATGGACCTTTATGCTGAATAGTCAGGACCTGCCGGAGCCCGAAATCTATTATGTCTACAAGAATTAAATTCTCTGATAACTAGAATACAAAAAAAGCATTTAAGGATTTCACCATTTGTTCTTGTAAGGAGGTAGTAAATGGTAGGGGACAACTGCCAGCATTCTTCAAAGATATTTTGAAGGGGATCCTCCGCTCAAGTATAGAAGAGATCAAGGACATGGAGTCCTCCTTGCCACTGGGGTTGCCTATAACCCCTAAACCTCCAAGATTCTTGGAGAAGAACCAGAGTAGCCCGCAAGATCCTCCAGGTGGGACCGCATAAGGGAAAACTAAAGTAGAGGTGGCCGACGCATTAGTATGGAATCAGAATTCAAGGGCAGATTTGGCGGAGATTACAACATCACAGTCAAAGCTGGCAGACAGCTCAAACCAGGTCATGCCTGATCATGGCTTGCAGCTGTTATGGATTCCGGAGTATAAATCCAGAGGCCCACAAGATGTGCTCAACCGCTCCACTGAACCTATAAAAGATATTCTTTTCTCAGCTGCTCAGATTTCAACACTGATTAAAATGATAATTCCTCTTCTAAAGGAGCTTGTGCCATCAACAAAGCATCCAATATACCGTTGCAAGCTTCCATTTGTGATCTGAGCCAACTCCACATGGAAGAATATAAGAATGACTGTCTAGCCCTGAAGACCTCTCACCTTAAAGTTCAGGTGGTCCTTCGGGCATTTTCCAACAACATGGACGTAATTCCAAGTCATTTTAATTACTTTGAATCTCTCTCTACAGGTGTTACTGAGACGTTTCAGGCCACACAGAAACAACCGAGGCACTATGAAGGCAAGCTTAGTAACATGGTTTCCAAAATGAAGGATAATGAGAATCCTATTAGCTGGAACAACTTGCGAATTCTCAGCATTCTAGAAGGCAATGAGATAGACAATGCAGGAGCATATGTTGTCAACTTGTTCAGACTAGCATTTCTTCGGTTTGGTGATTGGGATACAGACTATTTTATATGAGAGCACATATATTTCCATTGTGTAAGCTCAGTAAAGATTGAGGAGCACAATATATTTGAGCCATCATTCGTTATATAGGAAAATATGTACTTTGGCATCTCATCTTTGACCCGCCCACATACTAACGAGCAATAATGTTAAGCTTTTTTTCTGTATGGCCAGACTTTTGCTACAAGACTGTGAAACGTTGCTGGAAATTGCGGGCTTATACTTGTTTTTCAGAAAGTAGGAGCTACAGTCTCTCTCCTTTAACCTGCAACCCCATGTTTTAACTATAACTGTCACATTTATTATTCACAGGATGTGATTAAAGTGCAGGGGCTACTTAACCAGTTGCTGAGCAGAGAGAGAATGACTGATCAAACATATAACTCAAGATATATTTGAGTGAGGATGGGCACTAAAAAGAAGTTGGCTGAGAGGTCTCAGCTTTTATAAGCTGGTTGAACGTGGTTTGAAATGTTTGGTGGTATTTTGTGAAAGTTAGCCAGCATATTTAAGTAGCCCTAGAGATAGACCTACAGCAGCACTTTGGTTTAGAATTTTTTGTAGGTATTTTAGTTTTCTTTCTTTGGTTGGGTCTTCTCGCCTATTATGCTTGTGTTTTTTTTCTAAGTCACTGGCTCTCAACCAGTGATCGGAGAACCTCTGGTGGTCCATGTCCCCTACTCAGGGGGTCCACTACTGCTTAGAAAATTATATACCATTAACAGATTAATAAAGAGTATATAAATTAAGAAGCAAAATGTAAAATGTAACATTTTAAAACAGTCTGTTTAATGTGAAGGAATTTGAAATTTGAGAGTAAAAAATTGGGATGGTATCCTCAGATTGTTTCGTGGGAACAGTGTAATTACTTTAAACAGAATTTCATATGGATTTGTAGGTGGCCTCAATTGATTTTAGAAAAGCTCCAACCTTCCCATTGAAATTTATATTTTGAGTTTTTTTATATTTGTTTGCAAATCAAATCAAATATTTCCTCATTTGTGTATTTGTGTGATAAATGTTTGTTTCTGTATTTTTGTGTAGCGTTTTGTGGTTCAAATAATCTAAACAGCTTAGGCTGGAGTCCCCGGATTCCAATAATGATTAAGTGAAGATCCACAGAAGTCAAAAGGTTAAGAACAACTGTTCTAAGCCATTTCTGCTGGTTCAAGGGGTCTCACCTGCATCTTGAAGCTGCTTGAAGCCTTTACAGCATTTGTGTTATTGGGTTATTAGTTGGATCTGTTGACTTGAATTCTGACAGGAATTAGTGGGGGTGGGTGTATTTTGGGCAGGAATTGGTGGCTGGAGTGTTCACCAGGGTAGGGAACTTGGAGTATGTAGGTGGCTTAGCTGGGGTTCATAATGGTGATGTCTGTATGGCTAGTGGGAGGGCAAAGGAAAAATAGGAACATTGTAAGTTATTGGTTATCAGCTGTTTTATACAAGTATGCAAAACATTATTTAATGAGTAATATGGTATGTTATAGTAACCAGGATATTCACATGGTATGCTGGAATATAAATGAAATGAGATCTGCTATGGTAAAACTTATAAGTGAAGAACTTCATATGTTTATCCCTCCTTATTTAATTTTCTGTTGGCAGAGTTGCTAGCTGGCTCACACCTATAATCTTGTGTAGTGACTTTAGTATAGTCATTCCGCCTGGTTTTGACTCAACATTCATTGATCTCGTAGCAGGTAGGCATATGCCAAAATCTAGAGGCTCCTTAAAACAAATCTTGGAATCCTATGCCGTCATGGATATCTGAAGATCGCATCTGATTAAAGTAATACTTTCTTTTCAGCACCCCATCTCTCGTCCTCACTCATCAATATGTTTTTGGTTAATCAAGCACGCATCCCATATTTAGAAATAAAATTGTTTCTGCAGATCATCTCAGATCATAATAGCTTGTCTCTTAATATCAGTTCGAAATATTTTCAAATGTCTTCTTCTTTATCTGCATGGACATTCTATCACAAACTCCTTGCAGATATCTCCTTTATTAAGTTTATGGAGGTTAACTTGAGGGAATTAGTTGTTATTAATGCTGGATCAGTGTCTATTACTGTGGCCTGTGATTTCTATAAAAATTTGTCGGACTCAAAGCTATGCTATACAGTAAGGTCACACAGATAGGGCAGCCTAAACGTGTTTATGATAAAAACTTATCAAATTAATGATCAATTATACATTTAGTATCTACAGGCATCCTCAGGCTTCTAGTAAGTCTCCAATCTTTGAACAACTTACTACTCTTCAAATGTTGCTTAAAGATAGGATCTGGGATCGAGCAAGTCAAAACCTGTGTGTGTATCACAACTCACACTTTGATAGCAGTGAGAAACCAGACTCCTACCATCATTTCAGATCAAGGATATGAGCAGTAGGAACTCAATTCCTTTCATTAGATATTAACACGGGCTTTGATCTCTGATCAAAGGGGCATGTGGGGTGTTTTCTGTCAGTTTGATTCTACTCCATATGCAGAAAACTGCAAATCCACTTCAAAGCAGATCGAGTACTACCTTGAAATGGTTCCATTTCAAGAACTATCTGCCCCATAGAGGAAGGCCTTCGAACCATCCATCACTGGGGTGAGTTAGTGAACGCAATTTCTCAAATGGCGGCTGGGAAAGCCTCAGACCTGACTGCCATTCCAATGGAATTTTATAAGGTTTGTTCTGCAGCTTTAATTCCTCTGCTAAATGATCTCTTCAATGCAGTAACATTCAGGGATTCAGTATCTCCATCACAGAGGGAAGATATATAGAAATAGTCTCAAAGAAGAATAAGGAACTACGCAAGTGTGGCTCACACCGGGCAATCTTGCTGATAAATGCAGATTTCAAAATTGATAGTACAGCTTTTTCTGAATCTTTGTCTACTTTCATCCCCAGTCTATGCAGCAATGATTTGTCCCCTCTAGAGACACAACATTTTGCGTTAATGCCACAATAGCGGAGCTTGAGGTCTCTAGCGTGATGGTATGTCTGCCAGGATGACCCTAATGGACGCCAAAAAGTCATTCTACAGGGTCTCCTGGCTACTTTTATCATCTACCATAACTCGCATAGGGATTGATCCTGAGTTTTTAAATCGGGTCGAGGCACTATGGGGCATATTTATACTCCGTTTGCGCCGAATTAGCGTCGTTTTTTTCGACGCAAATTCGGCGCAAAACTAACGCCATATTTATACTTTGGCGTTAGACGCGTCTAGCGCCAAAGTATGGGCAAATAGCGTCATTTTTTTGCGTGAACGCCTTCCTTGCGTTAATGAGATGCAAGGAAGGCGTTCCCGTCTAAAAAAATTACGGCGACGCAAATGCGTCGTATTTATACTCCCGGGCAAAAATCACGCCCGGGAGTGGTCGGGTCAAAAAACCCCGCATTTGCGCCACTTTTTAACGCCTGGGTCAGGGTAGGCGTTAAGGGGCCTGTGGGCTCAAAATGAGCCCACAGGTGCCCTCCCCTGCCCCCAGGGACCCCCCCTGCCACCCTTGCCCACCCCAGGAGGACACCCAAGGATGGAGGGACCCATCCCAGGGACATTCAGGTAAGTATAAATTTCTTTTTTTTTTTTTTTTTTGGGTGGCATAGGGGGGCCTTATTTGTGCCCCCCTACATGCCACTATGCCCAATGACCATGCCCAGGGGACATAAGTCCCCTGGGCATGGCCATTGGGCAAGGGGGCATGACTCCTGTCTTTACTAAGACAGGAGTCATGTAAATGGCGTCTGGGCGTCGTTAAAAATGGCGCAAATCGGGTGGAGGCGATTTTTTGCGTCAACCTGACTTGCACCATTTTTAAGACGCCCTAGCGCCACTTTTCCCAACGCCGGCGCTGCCTGGTGTACGTGGTTTTTTTCCACGCACACCAGGCAGCGCCGGTCTGCTTGCGCCGGCTAACGCCATTCAATAAATACGGCGCCCGCATAGCGCTTCAGAATGACGTTAGCCGGCGCAAAAAATTTTGACGCTAAACTGCGTTAGCGCAGTTTAGCGTCAAAAAGTATAAATACGGGCCTATATGCCTTCCTTGCTGCCTGTATTCTTTATACGGGAGAGTTGTCAGATAAAATTGAGATTAGGTGAGGCACAAAGTAAGGTTGTTCTTTCTCCACAACTTTTTGCTTGCACTTAGACATTAAGAGCAATATTAAACATAAGCTCTAAAAGCCTACTCTACCTTCCCATCACTTTGGCTGTATACCTTGGAGGTTCGAGCGCTTGTTTATGCTGATGACACGGTGATTCTGTCTTCGGCACCCTATTGATATCGATGCAGGGCAGTTTGGGGCCATTTCCGGCTATAAAATTAGTATTGAAAAAGCACAGGCAAATGTCCCCTCAAAAAAACGCCGGACTCTCGTGTTCCGAACTCTGAAATATTTCGTGAAGTGTATGTTTCTGCGAATATGGGCAGTGTTATTTACTTATTCAGGCCTATACACCTCTTCTTGTTCCGAAGGTTTTCTTTAAAGGAAAGTGGTTTCCAGCTGGCAGCGATCGATTGGGCAGTATGAAAAAACGCACTGCCCAATACAGTACCTTCATACTCCTCGTATGGGGAGGCATGTCACTTCCGTCTCTGGCTCTGTTTTATTTCTGGTTTTATCTTTACACTCTGTGCTGTTATGGGAAGGGCGGAAATGCTTTAGGATTCATTTCAGATTTTAAAGGCACAGGACGGTCTTTGAAGCCCTCAAAAGTTCTGAATGATACAGGATACTTTACATGTAGTAGGTGTATATTCTTCTTGTATTTCGGAAAATATGGCAGCGTGTAACGAGCATGGGTAATATCTCGTTTCAATCGGCTCAACTCGCTACACCGTAATCCTAATATGGCATCGTAATGATTGCTGGCTAAGTATCTCGCCGGCCAGATATGCATGCCACCACCCCTGGGCGGCTGGCACTAGCGGCTTGCTTTCCTGTGAGGACTCTCGAGGGATTCTTCAATGCCTAAACAGGGCTTGTGATATCTACAGCTTAGAAGCTTTCTCCAACAGCTTTCGATGGTGAGACTGACTTAACACATTATTCATTTCGGGGACTGTTTAGTACGGCACCTCTTAGAGGGTATATACATATTTTTGACAAGTTTTCAGAGAGCTGGAGCCTAAACTTGATGCTGCGGCTGTGAAATGACATCGCGATAGAGAGGTTTCAATAGATGAAATCAGGTAGATCAATGTGCTTTCCAAATCAATTCGTAATGTCTCGTGCACCAGCGCCAATCATTTTAAATTATAAAATGATTGATATTATACCCTCTATCGATTTCATAAATGTGGGCTTAGAGAATAGCTAGGTTATGGCTTCATAGTCTGTGAACCATCTCCCCCTCGCTGCCTGTCACCCCTGTAAACTTGGGTTGGTTCAGGTTGCTGCCTGGTTTTCTCCCTCTTAACCTGATTGTGCGTACGCTGCTTTTTTTTCTCCACTGTTTTTTCCTGCTCTTCCCTGCCCGCCTCCCTCTGCGCCCCACCCACCCCAGGATATACTTAATGACAGTCGCATTTCGGCCACGCAACAGCTGCGTGCAGCGGGCGCACCGCTGGTGTGCCAAAGGCAAGACTTTCTGTGCCTAGACCGTGTCCAGTTCCAGGAACTCTGGCCCTCCCACAACCCTCCGATACTCCTCCGCTGAGCTCTGGGTCCTGGCCCCAGGAACCAAGATGAGAACTGCTGCATCACCTCCCACCGGATCACAGTTGGACCCTTCGCCTGCCACCAATGCCACTTCACCTGCAATACTGAGACCCACACTGCTCCCACACAACAGCCCTCCAAGCCCGAGAAACAACTTCAATGCCTACTGCTCAATGCAAGATTCCTCTGCAGAAACACAATGGAAATATGGGACACTGTATCCACTCTCAAACCGGACCTCATGTTCATCACCGAGACCTGTCTCACACCCGCCTCGACCCAACATCACCCTGTAAGGCTACAAACTGATCCACAAAGACCGTCACCACAAGCACGGAGGAGGTGTTGCCATCATACATGAGGACAACACCTCGATTACCACCTTCGAGGAAGAGGTGTCTCACCTCATGGTACACCTAAATGTCCTCATCCCAACTGACACTAGAACAACCATCAGGGGAACCCTCGCATACAAATCCCGGGGCCATGCCCGCCTTCTGCAAGGCCATCGCTGACCTCATCCACCTCTAGCCATTGACTTGACGAACTACATATTCTTAGGAGATATGAATTTCCACCTAGATAGCCCCAACGACCACAACTCCACCAACCTCCTAGACAACCCAAGCAACACCAGACTCACACAACTAATCACCAGCCCCACACACACCGCAGGGCACACACTGGACCCCATCTTTACCACTAGTGATAAAAACAAGTTCTCCTACACAACGGAGCTCACATGGACCAGCACCTGATACACCCTTGCCATAACCAGCAGACCGGAGTTGACTACCAAACCCCCACTACCCCCCTCTCCGCAGATGGGAAACAGAGCCCCAATGGACCACCAAACTCCACTCCAGCAAAACCATCCTCTCCGTCAACCTCAAATAAAATGCCTGCAATCTATCCAAATGGATCCTTCTGAAGAAGCCGTCGGCCAACCCCAGAAAACTCAAAAATTACCACCCCATTTCACTGCTCCACTTCCCCGTTAAGGTCCTGGACAAAGCAATCAAATAACAGTTCTCCGAACGCTTGTAAAGACACAATGTACTAGAGACCTCCCAATGTGGCCTCCGGTCCAACTACAGCACCGAGACAGCCCTTGTCACCACAACGGATGATATCAGGTCCCTCCGCAACCACAGTGAGAGGGCGGCCTTGATCCTCCTCAACCTCTCTGCCACGTTCAACATCATCCCCCGCTACAGCCTCACCTCTGGACTCCTCCTTATCAGGATTCGAAGCAACACCCTCAAATGGATCCACACCATCCTCACAGGCCGCACCCATAGAATCTGCCTCCCACCTTTCACCTCAGAACCTAAGAGCAACATATGCGGACCCCCCTCAGGGATCCTCGCTCAGCCCCGCTCTTTTCAAAATCTATGTGACACCGTTGGCTGATATTGTTCATCATCTCATACGCCGACGACACCCAACTCATATTCTCCCTCTCCGAAGAACACACCACCCCTAGAGATGACTTCAGCAATGCCATGACACATTTCGACACATAGATGAAATCCAACTGCTTGAAACTGAACACAGACAAGACAGAGGTGATTATCTTCAAAAGCAACCTCTGCCCTTGGGATGACTCCTGGTGGGCCTCCACGCTCGGACAGCGACTGACCACGCCTGCAATCTCGGCATCATCACCAACAGCAAATTCCTCCTCAAACAACAGATAAACGCAGGGGCCTCCTCCACCACAACCTCCACATGCTATGGAAGATTTCCAGATGCCTCCTTTTAGAAATGGGGTCTTTGGTTGACAGTCAGGTTACCCCCTGTTCAAGCAAGGACCCTCACTCTAGTCAGGGTAAAAGAGAATCACCCTCAGCTAACCCCTGCTTACCCCCTTGGTAGCTTGGCAGAGCAGTAGGCTTAACCTCAGAGCGCTAGGTGTAAAGTATTTGTACCAACACACACAGTAACTTAATGAAAACACTACAAAATGACACAACACCAGTTTAGAAAAATAGGAAATATTTATCTAAACAAAACAAGACCAAAACGACAAAAATCCGACATACACAAGTCAAGTTATGAATTTTTTAAAGATTAAACTCAAAAATAGCGCTTAGAAACAAAAATGCTTTGATGAGATGTTAACACGGCGTCGTGACAGAGTCGTTCCCAACAAGCCGACACCAGCGGCGCCGAACACGGAGTCGTGTAGACCCCCAAGTACAGTACCTTTGGTGAAGAGTGAAAACAAGCCGATGTGCGAAGTCGGGAATCGCGGCGTCTGTGCGAAACGTTGAATCCGTGCACTTCGAGCGGCGTCGGTCACGATGTGGTGCGGCGACTTCCACGGAGTCGCGGACTTCAGCGGGGCTGCTGTGGCGTCGGGCCTGCGAAGAGCGTCGCGTTCCAGCGAAGGTCACGGTGTCAGGTGCAGGCGGCGTTATCGGATTCAGCAGCGGCGTCGGTCCGAAGTCGTCCGAAGTCGATTTCCTTGGATTCCACCAACTTTCCTTTCAAGGGCCCAGGGACTGGATAGGGCACCACTTGTCAGAACAGGAGTCTCTCCAGAGACTGCAGGTGCTGGCAGAGAGAAGTCTTTGCTGTCCCTTAGACTTCAAACAACAGGAGGCAAGCTCTAACTCAAGCCCTTGGAGATTTCTTCACAAGATGGAAGGCACACAAAGTCCAGTCTTTGCCCTCTTACTGTGGCAGAAGCAGCACTCCAGGAAAGCTCCACAAAGCACAGTCACAGGCAGGGCAGCACTTCTTCCTCAGCTATCAGCTCTTCTCCAGGCAGAGGTTCCTCTTGGTTCCAGAAGTGTTTCTAAAGTCTGTAGATTTGGGTGCCCTTCTTATACCCATTTTAGTCTTTGAAGTCACCTTTCTTCAAAGGAGACTCACACCTACTTGTGAAATCCTGCCTTGCCCAGGCAAGGAATCAGGCACACAGCAGGGGGTTGGAGCCGGCATTGTCAGAGGCAGGCACAGTCCTTTCAGATGAGAGTGACCACTCCACCCCCCCATCCTAGCAGAGATGGCTAATCAGGAAATGCAGGTTACACCCCAGCCCCCTTTGTGTCACTGTCTAGTGCGAGGTGAAAAACAACCCAACTGTCAAACTGACCCAGACAGGGAATCCACAAACAAGGCAGAGTCACAAAATGGTTTAAGCAAGAAAATGCTCACTTTCTAAAAGTGGCATTTTCAAACGCACAATCTCAAAATCAACTTTACTAAAAGATGTATTTTTTAATTGTGAGTTCAGGGACCCCAAACTCCACATGTCCATCTACTCTCTAGGGGAATCTACGCTTTAATCATATTTAAAGGTAGCCCCCATATTATCCTATGAGAGAGACAGTCCTTGCAACAGTGAAAAACGAATTTAACAATATTTCACTGTCAGGACATATAAACCACATTACTATATGTCCTACCTTAACCATACACTGCACCCTGCCCTTGGGGCTACCTAGGGCCTACCTTAGGGGTGCCTTACATGTAAGAAAAGGGAAGGTTTAGGCCTGGCAAGTGGGTACACTTGCCAAGTCAAATTTACAGAGTAAAAATACACACACAGACACTGCAGTGGCAGGTGTGAGACATGATTACAGGGTTACTTGTGTGGGTGGCACAACCAGTGCTGCAGGCCCACTAGTAACATTTGATTTACAGGCCCTGGGCACCTCTAGTGCACTTTACTAGGGACTTAACAGTAAAACAAATATGCCAATCATGGAGAACCAATTACGTACACATTTTAAACAGGAGCACTTGCACTTTAGCACTGGTTAGCAGTGGTAAAGTGCCCAGAGTAACAAAAACAATAAAATCAGAGTTCAGAACCCATCAACAACCGGGGGAACAGAGGCAAAAAGTTAAGGGAGACCACGCCAAGGATGAAAAGTCTAACACGTGTCCCCCCCAGCTAAAAGTGGGGAGCAACTACCCAACCTCATGGGAGTTCTCATCACTAAGGCGGAAGAACCTGGACAGACCATCAGCATTGGTGTGCTCTGTACCAGGACGATGTTCCACCGTAAAGTCCATCCCCTGTAGGGAAATGGACCACCTCAACAGTTTTGGATCTCACCCCTCATCTGCATTAACCATCTGAGGGGCCTGTGGTCGGTCTGAACTCGGAAGTGAGCCCCAAACAAGTAGGGTCTTAGCTTCTTCAGTGCCCAGACCACAGCAAACGCTTCGCGTTCTATGGCACTCCACCTACGTTCCCTGGGTAGTAACCTCCTGCTAATGAAGGCTACGGGTTGATCTAGGCCCTCTTCATTAAGCTGTGAGAGTACTGCTCCAATACCATGCTCTGAGGCATCTGTTTGCACAACATACTCCTTGGAGTAGTCAGGTGCCTGCAGCACAGGTGCTGTGCACATGGCAGCCTTCAGGGCATCAAAAGCGTTCTGGCAAGCCTCTGTCCAGATCACTTTCTTGGGTTGCTTCTTAGAAGTCAACTCCGCTAAGGGGGTAACAATGGTACCATATCCCTTAAGAAACCTCCTGTAATATCCTGTGAGACCTAAAAAGGCTCTCACTTCAGTCTGGGTCTTGGGAGGCTCCCAAGCCAGAATCGTGTCAATCTTAGGCTGTAGGGGTGCCACCTGGCCACTCCCCACCTGGTGTCCTAAGTACACCACAGAACCCTGCCCTATTTGGCACTTGCTCGCCTTAATAGTGAGGCCTGCCTTCTGCAGGGCCTCTAACACTCTCCAGAGGTGTTGCAGGTGTTCCTCCCATGTGGAACTTAACACAGCAATGTGATCCAGGTAGGCGGCACTGAACTCATCCAGTCCTGCCAACACCTGGTTGACCAACCTCTGAAAGGTGGCAGGGGCATTCTTCATCCCAAAGGGCATCACATTGAAGTGGAAGTGCCCATCTGGGGTAGAGAATGCTGACCTCTCCTTTGCCCCCTCAGTTAAGGCAATCTGCCAGTACCCAGATGTTAAATCAAACGTACTGAGGTACTTGGCAGCTCCTAACCGATCAATGAGCTCATCAGCTCGGGGGATGGGGTGTGCGTCAGTCTTGCTGACCGCATTGAGACCCCGGTAGTCCACACAGAACGTAAGTTCTGGAGTGGCACAAGGAGCAGCAGCCTTTGGGACCAAGACCACTGGGCTGGCCCAAGGACTGCTGGAGTGCTCAATAACCCCTAGGGTTAACATTTTGGAGACTTCCTCCTTAATGCAAGCCCTGACCCTGTCAGTCACCCTGTAAACCTTATGTTTAACAGGTGTACTGTCCCCAGTGTCCACATCATGTGTGCACAGGTGTGTGACTCCTGGGATCAGGGAAAACAGCGAGGCGAACTGTCCCAGCACGTGGCGACAGTCCCTCTGCTGTTCCTCAGTCAGGGAGGGAGAGAGGATCACTCCCTCCACAGACCCATCTTTCTCTCCTGCAGACAGGAGGTCAGGAAGAGGCTCACTCTCTTCCTCCACCCCGTCATCTGTCGCTAGGAGCATGGATAGCTCAGTTCGCTCAAAGTGTGGTTTGAGGCGGTTGACATGTAGGACCCTCAAAGGGTTTCTGGGGGATTGCAAGTCTACCAGATAGGTGACCTCGCTCTTTCTTTCCACCACCTCAAAAGGCCCAGTCCACTTATCTTGGAGAGCCCTAGGCTCCACTGGTGCCATGACCCACACTTTTTGTCCAGGCTGAAACTCAACCAGAGTGGCATTCTGGTCGTACCACCGTTTCATATCCTCCTGGCTTGCTTCCAGGTTCTCCTGAGCGAGACTCCTGAAGCGGGCAGTCTGGTTTCTTAGTGCCAGCATGTAGCTAAATACATCCTGGGGTGGTTTACTAGGAGCTTTCTCCAAAGCCTCCTTCACCAGACTGAGCGGTCCCCTCACAGGGTGGCCATAGATGAGCTCAAAGGGGCTAAAGCCAAGTCCCTTTTGAGGCACCTCCCTGTAAGCGAACAGAAGGCATGGCAAGAGGACGTCCCACTTACGCCTCAAGGGCTCTGACAGGCCCTGAATCATGCCTTTCAAGGTGCGGTTGAATCTCTCAACCAGACCATTACTTTGGGGGTGGTAAGGGGTGGTGAACTTGTAGGTTACCCCACACACCTTCCACAGAGACTTCATGTACGTGGATATGAAGTTTTTACCTCTATCAGATACCACCTCCTTGGGGAACCCCATGCGGGTAAAAACCCCCATCAAGGTACGTCCCACCACGGGGGCAGTGACCGTCCTTAGAGGAATGGCTTCTGGGTACCGTGTGGCATGGTCCACCAAGACTAGGATGAACCTGTTGCCCATGGCTGTCTTGGGATCCAGAGGCCCCACAATGTCAATTCCTACCCTTTCAAAGGGAGTGCTGACTACAGGTAAAGGTTGGAGGGGAGCTTTGCATTTCCCCCCACTCTTGCCACTTGCCTGACAAGTCTGACAAGACCTACAATAAGCAGCTGACTGCTTGTGCATCAAGGGTCAGTAAAAGTGGGAGACAAGCCTCTTATAGGTCTTGTCCTGCCCTAGATGTCCTGCCAAAGGCACATCATGAGCCAAACCCAGTAGGAAGGCCCTGAAGCACTGGGGTACCACCAGCATACGAGCTGACCCAGGCTCAGGAACCTTAGGCTCACTGTACAGGAGGCCATCCTCCCAATAAATCAGGTGAGTACCTGGCGCCTCGCCAGCCGCCTGGGCTGCAGCCTGCTGCCGCAGCCCCTCTAGAGTAGGGCACTCCTTCTGCGCTGTGCAGAATGCTTCCCTGGTGGGTCCCCCTTCCTGCTGCCACTGCGACAGCTCAGGGATCTCCCCCAGTTCAGCCACCTGTTCCCCTGTAGGCTCCGGGGCATCACCCTCAGGCTCTGTCTCCTCCCGGACCGTGGGAACTTCTGGGGCTGGATTCCCGTGCCCCCTGCCCTTCCTCTTCTTGGCGGTCCACTGGGCCACTGTTTCAGGCTTCAGGGGCTCTTGACTACCCTGATTGGCTGCCATAGACCGGATGGATACGCATACCCACCCAGGCAGACCCAACATCTCCAAGTGAGACCTGTGTTCCACCTCCTTCCAAGGGGAATCCTCCAGGTTGTTACCTAGCAAACAATCAACAAGCATGGTTGGACTCACAGCTACTTTCCAGGAACCTGAGACCCCCCCCATTCAAAGGGAACCTGCGCCACTCTGAAGAGGCGCTCAGAGTTGTCTACCGCAACTACTTGGTGAAGTACCCGGGGATCAATCTGCTCTTCAGACCCCAGGTGACTCCTCACTGTAGTCACACTGGCTCCTGTGTCTCTCAGAGCCTCCACCCTCTGTCCATTGATGGTCACCCATTGCCTGTACTTCTTAGTGTTATCAGGCACTAGGTTTCTCTGGACCATCTCACTGTCCCCTAGTGAGACAAGGGTCATTTCTGCTGGTTCCCACCCACCTGAAACCAACTCCTCCCCAAGTGCTACACTGGCCAAACCCTGGGACGGTGCTCCAGTGGGTGCCGGTGTACTTTTGGGGTATTTGGGGTCCCCCCTCACATGACCCACCTGGTCACATGCATAGCACTTACGTGGGGGACCACCTGCCACTGGCTTCCCTTTGGACAACCATGGCTTCTTTTCACTGGGGGGTTGGGAATCCTTACCCTGGGAATCAGTTTGGGGCCCTTTAGAGAACTCCCCCTGTTTGCCCTTACCCCCCCCCCCCTTTCTTCTGAGAGGGACTCTGCCCACCCTTGGCGTGGTCTCCCCCATACCTCTTTTGGACCCTGGTGCTCTCCCAGCGGTCCGCTTCCTGCGCAAGATTCCTGGGGTCAGTCATCTTGCTGTCAATTAGGTGCTGCCGCAGCTCTGGAAAACATAAACTGTACAAGTGCTCCCAAGCAATTAAATTGTAAAGCCCCTCATACATGTTTACCTTACTGCCCTTCACCCAACCATCCAGTGACCTGCAAAAAGAATCAACACATTCCAACCATGTTTGGGATTCCTTTCTCTTGTAGGATCTAAACTTCTCCTTGTACTGCTCAGGGGTGAGACCATACCTGGTGAGTAAGGCCTCCTTCATGACAGGGTAGGTGAGATCCTGAGCATCCCCTAAGGCTGTCAGTGTGTCCCTCCCCTCTGCCTCAAAATGCTTCCACAGGGCTGCCCCCCAATGAGCTTCAGGGACCAGGTTCATGTGGAGAGCTGACTCATAACCCTTGAACCACAAGTAGATATCATCCTCCCTCTTATAATCCCTCACAAGGTCTTTTGGAATGTGTACCCTTCTCTCAGGCTGCACTGTAGGATTGCTGCCACCATCCCTACTGGGCTGACTCCTCTGATCTATCTCTTTTAAACTGAGCTCATGAGCCATTGCTAACTTCCTTTCCTCAATGGCCAGCCTTCTCTGTTCCATCTCTAGACTGAGCTTTTCCAGCTCCAATTGGTACTCCCTCTCTGCCTGTCTGTCCTGTAACTCTCCAGGTGTCAGACCCTTGGAGGATACACTGCTACTTGCCCTAGAGACTCTTTCCCTGTGAATAACAGGTCCCCCCACTATACCATTATGTACTGATTGCTCTCCCTCCTCATCCTCCTCCTCATCCTCAGTGTGCCCTCCAGTGCTTCTGGTTGTCACCCAGGCCATCAGCGCCTTTTTCAGCTCATCCTTCTTGGAAAAGCTCTTAATGGGACAACCAAAATTTTTACAAAACTGCTTTAGCTGAGCCTTGTTATAACTATCCAATTGCTTCAGGTCAAAAACAGCTTCAACTGATGCATCTCCAAGTAGAGACATGATAAAAGGTTAAAAGAGTGCAAAGTTCCAAATGCAGAAAAGCAAGTTCTCAAATGAAGTTCCAGAAAAGTCAATCACCGGATCAGCGAAAAAAGAAACTTAATGCAGAGCAAAAACAGTCCAAATAGAAAAAAACAAAAATCACAAGACTAGTAGTATGTGGTCACGTAGTGGTCTGAACTCAAACAGTAGTGTACACTTAATTACTGTATGTCAAGCACAAATACAAGTCCAAATCCCAACCGCTGATCACCAATGTTAGAAATGGGGTCTTTGGTTGACAGTCAGGTTACCCCCTGTTCAAGCAAGGACCATCACTCTAGTCAGGGTGAAAGAGAATCACCCTCAGCTAACCCCTGCTTACTCCCTTGGTAGCTTGGCAGAGCAGTAGGCTTAACCTCAGAGCGCTAGGTGTAAAGTATTTGTACCAACACACACAGTAACTTAATGAAAACACTACAAAATGACACAACACCAGAAAAATAGGAAATATTTATCTAAACAAAACAAGACCAAAACGACAAAAATCCGACATACACAAGTCAAGTTGTGATTTTTTTAAAGATTAAACTCAAAAATAGCGCTTAGAAACAAAAATGCTTCGATGAGATGTTAACACGGCGTCGTGACAGAGTCGTTCCCAACAAGCCGACACCAGTGGCGCCGAACACGGAGTCGTGTAGACCCCCAAGTACAGTACCTTTGGTGAAGAGTGAAAACAAGCCGATGCGCGAAGTTGGGAATCGCGGCGTCTGTGCGAAACGTTCAATCCGTGCACTGCGAGCGGCGTCGGTCACGACGTGGTGCGGCGACTTCCACGGAGTCGCGGACTTCAGCGGGGCTGCTGCGGGGTCGGGCCTGCGAAGAGCGGCGCGTTCCAGCGAAGGTCACGGCGTCAGGTGCAGGCGGCGTTACCGGATTCAGCAGCGGCATCGGTCCGAAGTCGTCCGAAGTCGATTTCCTTGGATTCCACCAGCTTTCCTTTCAAGGGCACAGGGACTGGATAGGGCACCACTTGTCAGAACAGGAGCCTCTCCAGAGACTCCAGGTGCTGGCAGAGAGAAGTATTTGCTGTCCCTTAGACTTCAAACAACAGAAGGCAAGCTCTAACTCAAGCCCTTGGAGATTTCTTCACAAGATGGAAGGCACACAAAGTCCAGTCTTTTCCCTCTTACTCTGGCAGAAGCAGCACTGCAGGAAAGCTCCACAAAGCACAGTCACAGGCAGGGCAGCACTTCTTCCTCACCTATCAGCTCTTCTCCAGGCAGAGGTTCCTCTTGGTTCCAGAAGTGTTTCTAAAGTCTGTAGATTTGGGTGCCCTTCTTATACCCATTTTAGTCTTTGAAGTCACCTTTCTTCAAAGGGGACTCACACCTACTTGTGAAATCCTGCCTTGCCCAGGCAAGGCATCAGGCACACAGCAGGGGGTTGGAGCCGGCATTGTCAGAGACAGGCACAGTCCTTTCAGATGAGAGTGACCACTCCACCCCTCCCTCCTAGCAGAGATGGCTAATCAGGAAATGCAGGTTACACCCCAGCCCCCTTTGTGTCACTGTCTAGTGTGAGGTGAAAAACAACCCAACTGTCCAACTGACCCAGACAGGGAATCCACAAACAAGGCAGAGTCACAAAATGGTTTAAGCAAGAAAATGCTCACTTTCTAAAAGTGGCATTTTCAAACGCACAATCTCAAAATCAACTTTTACTAAAAGATGTTTTTTTAAATTGTGAGTTCAGGGACCCCAAACTCCACATGTCCATCTACTCTCTAGGGGAATCTACGCTTTAATCATATTTAAAGGTAGCCCCCATATTATCCTATGAGAGAGACAGTCCTTGCAACAGTGAAAAACGAATTTAACAATATTTCACTGTCAGGACATATAAACCACATTACTATATGTCCTACCTTAACCATACACTGCACCCTGCCCTTGGGGCTACCTAGGGCCTACCTTAGGGGTGCCTTACATGTAAGAAAAGGGAAGGTTTAGGCCTGGCAAGTGGGTACACTTGCCAAGTCGAATTTACAGAGTAAAAATACACACACAGACACTGCAGTGGCAGGTGTGAGACATGATTACAGGGTTACTTGTGTGGGTGGCACAACCAGTGCTGCAGGCCCACTAGTAACATTTGATTTACAGGCCCTGGGCACCTCTAGTGCACTTTCCTAGGGACTTAACAGTAAAACAAATATGCCAATCATGGAGAACCAATTACGTACACATTTTAAACAGGAGCACTTGCACTTTAGCACTGGATAGCAGTGGTAAAGTGCCCAGAGTAATAAAAACAATAAAATCAGAGTCCAGCACCCATCAACAACCTGGGGAACAGAGGCAAAAAGTTAAGGGAGACCACGCCAAGGATGAAAAGTCTAACACCTCCCCATCAAAACCAAATAAACAGTCACCCAAGCTGTCATCACCAGCAGACTAGACTACGGAAAAGCCCTTTATGTCGAACTCTCTTCCCTGCTCCTCCACCGCCTCCAGGCCATCCAGAATGCAGCAGCGTGACTCGCCCTGGACCTCCACAGATGGACCCTCATCACCCCCCACTTCAGAGGTCTCCACTGGCTGCCTGTGCACAAGAGGTGCAAATACAAGGTTCTCGCCATCGTGCACAAAGCCCTCCTCAATATCCGACCAATCTCATCAACCACAGATTCTCCTTCCACCATCCCACTAGGGTACGCCATTCAACAACTCTCATCCTTACTCAAGCCCCAAGAGTGCTCCACAGTGGAGGGCAAGCCTTCTCCTACCTCGCTGCCAAGATCTGGAACGACCTCCCATCCCACCCATGCACCACGCACACCGTACTCCACTTTAGGAGAAAGCTCAAGATATGGCTCTTTGAGGAGTAGCTACTGATTTGAGCGACAACCCACAGCGCCAGGATAACCCCCATGGTGAGACACTGCACTTTACAAATATAATGATTGATTGATTCATTGAAAAAGTTCTTCCATATCCCAGGGCATGTTGGCAGGAGTTTGGAATGCTATGGTTTAGAAATGGCCATCATACAAAACGATCCATGTCACTGCAAACCTATCAGAATATGGGATCCTGTAAAATAATGGATGCAGATGCTAATTCCTGATTATTCTCCTGAAACTTTGTAGACTGTACATGATATGATGAAGGTGTTTTTAATTTTGCTTATGTAGAAATATATAGAAGTATGATTCACACAAACTTTATTACACAAATGTAGTTTATTTCTGTATTATCATATCTGATGCTTTGATATTTTCCTAACAAAACAGATCTGTACTGCAACTCGAAGTAGATGAGTTGGGCAGACCATAGCTCAAGCCTATAGATCTTTGGGAAAATCTATTCCAGACAATATAAAGGGGTGCTTTACAAAACGTTTCTTTACATCATGGCCCGAAAGCCTGTGCATCTCATTCCAAGAGATCTGTAGAGCAGCTACGTGCTGTTCGGAAGGAGGAGGCTATGCATATGTCATAGAAAGGTATATGAAAGAAAGACTACTTTATTGTAGTACTTCTTCATTTTCGAGCGTGGGTAAAGCTGTCTGTGAGGCAGAGCCTCACCTCAAGCAGGGAGGACAGGGACGAGGAGGACTATGGCTAAGTGTAATGAAGATTACTGGTAAGTAAGAAGTTATTTATACGAGAAGTTTTGACAGATTAATACTGAAAGGTGATTTTGGCTTCTGCCTGACTTCTCACTTTATCCATGAGCTAGCTGGCCTCTGCATTTGTTACTTCTGTGCAGCTTGTGTGCACCATGCATAAATAAATGGCAGGTGCCTGGGACCTTCATTGCAGCCTGGATAGACTTCCCACTGCTTTGTTCTGTGTAAGTGAGAGGTTGACCCTCATTACGCGGTCCAATTCAATAACTTTATTTGGCCAATAAAATGGCCATAAAAGTACAAAAAATTTAAATAGTCACCAGTTAAAAATAGTTTGCAACATCTCAATAATTCATCCACTAAACACCCAAAACAAATACACAGGTTTGCCTATATGTATATTTACATAGTAGTAAAGCTCATATTTTTTAAAAGGACTCAATCACCCATCCGGGTACAGCAAGACGAGCACTAGCTGGTTACCAATTCTAGGTACATCTTCTGTACACTTACTTAAAGTTGTACCTGAAGAATTTATAAAAAATAAAAAAAGAAAGGGGACCAAAATATACAGCCCTGCCTTACTCCTTTAACCACCCTCATAGGGGGTTTTACAATCCCCCTTCATAGAGTAGCACACTCTAGTAAATTAATTCTAATGAAGTTGCCTTATAAGGGCCAGTAATGGGATATCAGTGCCTGTCTGCTTTATTAATTCCCTTCCCACAACAGTTCCCTATGTACCATATCGAAGGCGCAGGAGAGGTCCCTGAAAGCCATGTGGAGGACCCCTATCCTGGCCGTCACATATTTGTCCAAAATAAGTGTAAAGTTCAATGCCTGCTTTATAGTCCCCAATCGAAAACCATATTGTAGAGTGTTAAAAAATACATTTTCTTCTGCCCAAGACTCTAGTTTCCCCAAGATGACTCGACCCAAGATCTTTGCCATTGAATCAGTACACGAGATTGGGTGATAACACGCAGGAAAATGCTGATTTCCTTTTTAAATATTGGGACTATTATTGATTCTTTCCAAGAAGCAACCAGACCCCCTTAAACTGCAGCCCTAAACACATTTGTGACCAGGGGGCCCCAGAGGTCTAAGATAGTTTCAAACAGATCAACTGGGACTCCATCCGGCCCGCGGTCTTACCATTTGTGGCACTCATTTTGACATCAGTTACTGAGGCTAAATCAACAAGGTGGGCGACCCACCCTCCCTCGAAAAAAAAAAAACACTTTCATGACCCTTCAGGCCTTCCTTATTCTCTGGATGAAAAGCTGTAGAATAATAATCTACCCAGTCCTGCTCCCCTGACACAAAATCTCACCAGATGGACTATCCGCAAAGAAAGGGTGGTTTGCTATGCTCTAAAAGGATGAGCAATCCTTTCACTGCCAGGCCCTATGTAAATTCTCCCTAACTTTATACTTCCTCTGCTTATGGGATTGCTTATAATTAAATCTTGCCAATCTGATATTCGCAATGTTATGCAATGTTGTGTGAGTAGCTAATTTAAGCTCCTGGAGTGCTGCTGTACACTCTTTAGAAAACCAGTAATGACCCACACTGTCTTTGTGGGATTTGTTTGAAATTAACCCACCAGAGATGGCTTCACATAAACCTTTAAAGCTGTCCAGGATGTTTACCAGGTCATCAGACATCAGGTTTTCAAGAAATATTTTTGGGTCGAAGGAGCCCCACTGCAAGCATATCCCCCCATTCACTATAACTTTTGCCAATGATATATCCATATTATAGAGTTAATAGAGATGAACTCTTAAAATAATGGGATTATGGTCACTAAATTAAAGAGGAAGGACCTCGTAGACAAGGGGATACTGGTCCAAGTCCATCGAAACCAAAACAAAATCTATTGTGGAACCCTTTCCCCTCCCTGTAAACGTGGGCAGGTTTTGGTTGCCACAGCCCTGATTAACTGGAGGAAAGATTAGATTTAGGGATAGGATCATTTGGTTCAGGGCTTCTCCATATGTTGTATGTATAAATGGCCCATGTCAACATTTGGTCATCCGTAAATCCACATATAGTGAACCAAATCATACGAACATCTATTGATATTTAATATCGCTGACCCAAATGATGGAGCTGGGAATATTCCCCTTGACCACACACTTCATGATCATCTTGCCCAGCTCTTCAATAATACAACTGTGGTGTGCCGTAAAAAAATTAAAATAGAAATTAATGAAAAAAGCATTAAATCGTCAAGGCAAACAAAGATTTACTATTTTAAAACAACTGTAACAGCTTGTCTTCCAGGTTCCTCACTGAATTTGCCATGAAGATTGCTAATCCTCCCTTACTTCTACCAGCAGCAGAGGGAAATGCATTAGTGCAATATGATTTATTCCCATTAATCATAATGGTGTCGAAGGCCCACGTTTCCTGTTGACAAATCAAACTAAATGTCCTAACCAACGTCAAGGAGTCCACATTGTGCAATTTGTTTGGATCCCTGCAGCATTCCAAGATAACAAGGACTCTAATCCTGACTGTGCAATAAAATGATTCTCAAGCGGGAGTGACAAAGGTGGTTGCAAGAGATTCTGAGCATGCGCGGCCGTTTATCCTGTGCGGGAGCTTGATGTAGAAGCCTGTGAAAAAACCCAGAGGCAAGATCTTCAAGGGACTGGGCTTCACCATGCTGGCCTGCCCTTGACAGTATGTGTCCCACTATCACAAGTCTGCAGAAGTTCACAATCACGGTATCACCCTCCTAATTCCTCTCTAAAGTGCCAATAACACCCACCCTCCTTACAAAAAGACTTTCAGACACAAGATCCCAATTATGGTTCATGTTACTATTTAGCCGAAACAGGACCTGGTTCCTAAGGAATTCTACCGATTCCAGGGATCCTGGAGGTAAAGAAGGCACATTTGCCAATATAATGACATATTGACCCGAGGCTGGTGGGAGATCAATAATGTCCAGGGTGTTTTGGTCCACGGCATTAACATCTCTCTGGGGTCACTTCTTAAATTCAGGCATTAATGGTCCAGCCCTTTGAGGAAAGAATGGGGTGGGGGGGCGTTGAGCCTATTGGATTAATGGACTGTGATCTAATATTAGAGACCACCCCAAAGTCCCTGTTGGTAGCGTTGTGGTTAGGGCTTCACCTGATGTATTGGAGATTGGGGACCCAAGGCCTCAGTGGAATATGTAGCCGCAGGTGCTGATGCTAAAGTAGTGGAAAGAGGTAAGCAAGACGTGCAAAATTATTTGGGCCTTTCCCTAGGATTAGGCAGGGGGCAGAATGATAGATTTAAATAATGTAGTTGTGTCCCTCTGATTAGCACAGGTTTCACCTAAGTTTATTTGTTGACCCAATTGGCTTAGGCTGGCTCCAATGTCCTCAAGATGTGCATATATCTGACGCAACTTTGTATTTAATAAATCATTTATAAAAGTCTTTAAAGGCCCCCAAGAGTCATCTGAAGAGGGGAGAGTTTGTACTGAAACAGAGAGTCCGCCTGGTTCCTGCGCCTGTTTCAGCTTAGGCACTCTTTTCTTCCCCTTAGAAGGTCTCCCCGTCTCCAGGGAACTCACAGCAGAAAGAAAATCTGAGTCATTCATATAATTACAGACCTCTTGCTGAGAAGAGAGGGATAACTCTGCCCCACCCCCTGGGCTAAGCCCCTGTATCTCACTTGGTGGGTTAGAGGCTTGCGTTGGAGCGGTGATCTCATCCAAACATAATGCTCCAGCTGCCCTTTGTGAAGCAGTTTGACACGTAGGTTCTCATTATGCTAATGAGGCTACAGGATTTGGGCGGCAGAACCATATAGATTGTGGGTACTAAGGCCCATATTTATACTTTTTTAGCACTGCACTTTTTTTCATTTTTTGAAGAAGAAGTGGCGCATACTTACAAAATACTATTGTAGTTTGTAAGTTTGCGCCTCTTTTGCGTCAAAAAATGAGGCAAATGCACCGCTAAAAAAGTATAAATACAGGCCTAAGCACTATTCCACACCATATGGTACATGTCGGCCTAATCCGGGTTCACTAGCAGCACCTCATCTCTGTCCAAGAACAGGGACGATTGTGGCAACCGGGTGCTTGACAAGAGAGGTTCCTCAGGGGAATCGAGGTCAGTCAGACCTCATGCCTTTCTCTCAGTTTCCCAAGTCTCATGAAGGGAAAGACAACCGAGGCAGAACATAGTTCAATAAGGATTTATTGAAGTAACTACATTTTAGATGAAATGGCATGTATTGCAATAACTAGGTTGATAAAACACAACAAAAGCAATCAGATGACGAGGAGAGTGAAACACAAAAACAGTCCCATCATACTGTCACTAGGAGTGATATATAGTTCTCCTACCTATGCTATATTTGAGCACAGCATAATAAGCCTAATCTGCCCTTCAGGTTTCCCCCTGGGAGAACATCATCCCTCTTACCTGCATAAGGAAGCCTATAGTCTAGAGAGACACCGTCCCCATGTAGATCAGAGGTTGGGCCGTGTAAGCAAGCAGATGTAGCAAGGCAATCAGCATACAGTTGTGGTCATCTGGCTGGAATCTCCCTCTAATATGTTTGAGACAAAAGGGGTGTTTTGATAATGAAACAGTTGACATTCTAAGAAATGGTCCCCATGTATGAGTGTGTGTTTTTCTGGGAATGTTGGAAACACAGCATACCACGTTTGTCAGCAACCCTATCTGACTGTAGCCTTGGAGAAAGGACAATGAGATAGAGAAAATAAAACAGCACCGCAAAATGTGGCTATTGCTAGAAAAATAAAGTAATGCTAAATAAAATGGAACTGGGTTAAAGTGCACAGTGACAGGCCTAGTTCGCTAAAATAACATGTCTAAAATATGGCTAAAATAGCAATACAAGTTAGAAGAGGCGAAAGAGGGGCCAAACCAGACTCCGTTGTAAGGGAAAAGCATCGCTCTACCAATTTAATTTCGTTCAGTACATGGTCAACAGCCCTTACAAAAAAGTTATCAGTTGTCAAACACAGATGTTTGGTTTGCAAATCTGTGCTTTCTGCTGGGATTGATTTATTTTTCCCCATAATTCCACAGGTGGACAGTTTACACTAGTAGAGTCTCACAGTAACAATTGGTAGGAATAACCAACAGTCCATAACTGGGCTCACTGTTTTGTCCTCCTGGTAATAATATGACCCATCAATCAAAATTGCAAATACTGTGGAGCCATAGTCAGACTTCGATTACATGTAAAAGATTACCTTAAAATTAAGAGCCAGGAAACCACAAACCACATTCCAAAAAGGGGAGCCCAGCCTGGCCTCTTATGGGCTATAACGGGCCTGTCTTGGCTCGATCTTTGCACGAGGCACAAGCCCAGACACATCCCGCTTGCATCCCATGCTGTGGGGAGGCGACCACACTTTAATTGTGCAGCAGGGCCAGCCCACTGGGAGTTGGAGGCTGGGGATGAAGTCCCATCCCAGCCACGGAAAGTCAAATCCAGAACCCGCGAGTTGGGTGATGATCACTCCTGCTTGCACTCCTGGGGAGGCAACCATGCTTTAATTGAGCATCTGGGTCCTTCTGAAAATCAAGTCTATACTTCGCAAGCCGGGTGATGATCGCTCCTTCCTGCACTCCCACGTTGCAGGGAGGTGACCGCACTTTAATTGCATCTCAGGGCCAGCCCACTGGGAGATTGAGGCTGAGGGATGAGGTCCCACCCCAGCCGCTGAAAGTCAAGTCCAGAACCTGCAAGTTGGGTAATGATCGCTCCTTCCTGCACTCCCCTATTGGCTCCATGTGGTGGGTTTACTTGCACTTTGGGTGGCAGTGATTTCACAATACTCAGTCATTTTCTATTTTGTAATCATTATGAAGTGTACCTTTGTCACCTATATTTAAAATTCATAATATATTATCAGAAAACGCTGAGTGCTGAACTTGAAATTTTTATTGAACATACATACAGTTCTCAGTGCTCTGCCTGTCGCGTTGCAGCTCAACTATGTTGGACAATGGGTGGTAACTTGGATCCTTAATCAAGGAAGTTAGGCATTATGTAAGCAAGGTATTGTAAGTAAGAGCATGATTAATTCTTAAATGCAAGAGATTTTCCTATTGGTACTTTTGGAAGGGGGACTTGAGATGAGTGAGAATGTCTGAAATAGTAGAAAATCACACTCAGAAGAAAAAAAGGTCTCACTGTAAAACCCTTCTGCCCAAGTGTCCCAGAAATTTGAAATGAAAGGAAACACATGTTTAGATTCTATGGTGCAAGAGTGAAATTAATATTTTTAGGCCTGTCTAATGTATTGTATTGTGTTTTGTGTTTGCATTTGTTTAGTGCTTCATACTCCACATAAGTGGTGAAGTGCGTTACCAGATGGGTAGCACACTGCTTAGTGTGAATGGGGACATTGTTGGTGTGGAAGGACAGAAAGACAGGCAGAGGAGGTTAGTGTGCCTAGTGGAGGTGCACATTGTTAATTTGCACAGAGTGACAACCATAAAGTGTAGAAGGACATTAACAAATACAGATATGCAGGGGGGAGGGGAGCTATAAGCTATTTGTGTGTGACAACACAGGCAGAAACTGTTCATGTGACAGGAAGCTTTCCGTTTGTTAGTGTGTGATGATTAGCGCACATCTTGCAGTGCTGGGAAAGAGGGGAATCTAGACGGATACCAGGACCTACCTAACAATGGCATACCTTTCTAGGTCTATCTTGACCATGCTGCTGTCAACAGACCTTATGTGATCATCTTAAAAAGAGCTTTTAGCAGCACGACAGAGAGGGGCTTTGGCTCCGCCCACATGTTAATGAACAGGACTATGGCCCTCATTATGACCTTGGAGTTAGTCCCATCGCCAGGCCGGCAGTAATGACCGCCAAATAATGATTATTGGCGGTGATCCCTCCCATAGACAGCCAATGTACCACACCAACCGCCAGCGCAGTATGACCACTGTACACAGCAGTAGCCACCTACAGGAAGGTGGAAGAAAAGGATCTGTCCACCATATTATGACATAGCACACCGCCAGAATTTCCGGGGCGGTAGCAACGCCACCAAAAGTCTGGCAGAAACACATCATATAAAAGGAGACACTCACCTCCAGAGACACAGGGGAGTCAGCGGCCACCATGAAGCATGAACTGCAAGTCTTCCGAATGCTGTACCATGCCGTGGCTGTCCTGGAGCACCAACGCCGACGAAGACGATGATGGTGAGTACAGCCACCTCGCACATTGAGTAGGGAGGGAGCGAGGGTAGACTGACACACACAGGCACAACACACACCATACACACACACCACACACCCAGAACCAGCTGCAGAGTTAATCAACTGTAACAGGACCCAGGAGCAAAGAAAGCCAGGACGCATACCTCTGTTCTAACCACTGTAATCATGTTCGAAGAAGAGCCCAAATCCAAAAAATACAGGACTTCATATTTACATGTAGGCCCAATGGCCAGTTCAAAGACTGTAATGCCCACAGGGCAAAGTCTAAGCCCCAACTTGACTCCTGACAACACCGGGACTCCACTGTTCAGGGGCATCATGTTGGAAATGTGCAGGCACCACAAGGGGTGGGGGGGTGATGGGGTGGGGGTTGCTACTCATTGGTAGGGGGCTCCTTGGCCTCTGGTTCTGGATGGGGCTTCTTGGCCTCTGGTTCTGGATGGGGCTTCTTGGCCTCTGGTTCTGGAGGGGGCTCCTTGCCCTCTGGTTCTGGAGGAGGCATCTTGCCCACTGGTTCTGGAGGGGCCTTGCCCTCTGGTTCTGGAGGGGGCACCTTGGCCACTGGTTCTGGAGGGGGCTCCTTCACCTTAGTCTTGGGATGGGCCACCTTGGCCTTAGTTTTGGGAGGGGGCTCCTTTGCCTTAGTTTTGGGAGGGGTCTCCTTGGCCTTAGTTTTAGGAGGGGCCTCCTTGGCCTTTGTTTTAGGAGGGGCCTCCTTGGCCTTTGTTTTGGGAGGGGTCCCCTTGGCCTTAGTTTTGTGAGAGGTCTCCTTGGCCTTTGTTTCGTGAGGGGCCTCCTTGGCCTTTGGTTTTGGAGGTGGTTTGTTTTGGAGGAGGCAGCACTTTAGCCCTCTGTTTTTGGGGCAAAGGAGTGGTGTCCAAGGATGTGCAGGTGGCAGGTTCAGGGACTGTTGATGCAGTGCATGCAGGTGTGAGTGCGGATGTGACTGTGAGGGAGGGGTAGGAGGGGGGAAGACAGGGAAGGCAGTGGATGATGTTGGGTGTGCATCTGTGTGTTGGCATGTGAGTGCTTGTTGACCGAAGTGAGCTGCCTGTGTTTGACTGTGCGAGTCTTGTCTGATGTTTTGTGTGCATGCTTGTCAGAATGTGTGCGTGGGATGGGTTTGGGGTGAGGAGATTGTGACTGGGAAGTGTTAGTTGCAGGGGGGCAGAAGAAACAGGGACACTGGTTGCTGTCAGTGAAGAGGCCAGAGCCTGAAACGATCTCTGTAGGGCCGCCAAACCAAAGTGAATGCCCACCAGGAAGGCATTGTATTGCTACATGTGGGATGCCAACCCCTGGATGGCATTCACTTTGGATGACTGCCCTACAGAGATGGATTCAAGGAGGTCAATAACCTCCTCAGTGAGGGCAGCAGGGCTGACTGGGACAGGGCCTGAGGTGCCTGGGGCGGTGGAGATGCCCACCCTCTTGGGTGACCGGGCACGGACAACTCAGTGGGGGGCTACTGGGAGGGTGGTGCTGATAGGGAGTGGCGGTTGAACCTGTAGCTGGGGTGGTCCTAACGGGGTCTGCCACCACCAGTGAGCACCCATCGGAGGAGGAATCAGTGTCAGTGGTATCAGCTCATGTCCCTGCAGTGGTGCTCCCCTCTCCCTCTATCCCACCGGTCCCCTCGGCATCAGTGGACTCTGCCTTCTGGGTCCTGTGCGCTGCAGCTCCCTCACTCGTCGGTGCCCCTGCTCCTTCCCCAAACGATGCTAATGCACACATGGACAGGATGATAAAAGGAGGGGGGGAGAAAGGGAGCACAGGGTCAATCACAGCACCAACAGCACAGATAGCATCCACATCACTGTTACACACTGAGACTGAGAATGGGCAGTATGGACCGCATTGGCATACCATTGGCTAAGTACCACAGCAGGTTGAAGCCAAACACTGCCATCTGCACACCAACTGGGACCAACTAAGCCCTGTCTGCCACGGAAAGCAGCTACCTAGCTATCAAAAACATGCATATCACCCAATTAACCTAAGTTGGACCAAGCAGCAATGTCTAAACTGGCATATTGGGGCATCCACTGACTAGTACTCTGCACCCAAATCCCATACCAGGCAAGAGAGATGGTTGTCAAACACACTGTACTCATCCCCTTTTGGCTGCTGTGATGACCTCAAGTGCCCATCCAGCTCTGGGTAGGCCACCGCCAGTATGTGGGCCATCATGGGGGTCTCCCTCGTTCGGAGGCTGCCCCAACTGGGCCTCCGCGGTCTTCCGGGCCCAGCATCTCTGGTTCTCCCACCGTTTCCTGCAGTGGGTAGTCCACCTACTATAGACCCCCTGGGTCTGCACATCCTTGGCGAATGCACGCCACAACCCCTTCCCCTGATTGGTACTGACCTGCAGTGGAAACACAAACAGAGGGACAACTTGAACCAGACAAACCAGGCTGTCACACATATGACCTAAAAACTGCATTTGCCCCTCATCAGCACACACATGACCCGTATCTCTGCATTAACACTGCCACCACCCATACCCACCAAATGACACACTGCCAGCACACACACACATCTACATGCAACCACGTTGCATGCAACGGACCCATGATGTACTCACCTGTTGGTCTGGAGGCCCATATGACTGCTCATACAGGGGTAGGACCCAATCCACGAGCCTCTCCAATTCCTCCGATGTGAAGGCTGGGGCCCTTTCCTCTGTTGCACGGGCAATGGCAGGTTCCAAACACAGGTCACAGCAGCACTCACAGTGGAGATGTCATCCTGTGGAAAGTCAGAAATCAAGTGAAGTGGTAGAAAGAAAATGGTGGTCACGACCACGGTGGTGAACACCGTCACTGCCGGCGTTGATCATCATTGGTTCCCATACGCCATAGATGGCTATGTTAACCAATAAGGAATTGCATGGTGGTGCAGACCACCTCCAGCCATGACGCGAACGCCAGCGGAGTGCGGTCACTTCCACCTGTCCCTGCATACAGGACAGGCGGTTGCCATTTTTTACTGCTAGTACACATGTACAGATTTAAAAGTGAGTCATTGTAGTTGAATGTACACACTTAGACAACTCCAGTGTCCAACATACAAGCATGCTCTGTGTACACTGCTGTAGTGTGTTCATAGTTCCTGTTGTCAATCCTTTTTTACTTTTGGGTCCCTTAGGTACCAACCACTGCAGAGGAGGTGTGACAAGACCATGTCCACTCACCTGAAATCCAGGTTCTGCGGGAGCGAAGAGAATAAAACACTATTCTCTTGTATCTGAACTGAACAGGGAATGAGCGAATAGTCTCTGGGGGAAAGGGATAGGGAACAGGGATTTGGGAAGGGAAGAGAAAAAAAAACACTTGTTCACAAAGGAGCATCTCTGTTGTTCTAAAAAAGTTGCCCGAGGGTTTGGTGCAGGAATTTCTAAGACCAAAAACAAATCAAAAACAAAAGAACTACAAATATCACAGAGTCTTTCAGCATATTAACAATAATCATTAGCACTTGAATGCTCAACTAGTAAACACACTTTTGTAACTCACAACAAAATCGTTATAAAATCAAACTTATGAATATTCGTTTTCACACAATAGACTCGCTCCAAAAATAATCAGAATAAACGTCTAATTTTGCATAGATATCAAGTGATGCTTTCAGGAGTTCACAACATTTAACTTCAATGTTGCCTTTAAAAATACTTCTCAAACTGTCTTTGGAAAAAAACTTGTATCACAGGTTTCTCAGCATCGACAAATGTTTCTCATACTGCACCAAAAGATCACTAACCTTGAGAAGGTTGAAAACAGGGGAACGAGAGGGGGATTACTTACGAACGGACTTCTCCTGGAGTGTGTTCGATTATTTGAGGGAGATGGAATACTGTTTGTAAATTCTCCAGCCGCTGAGGAAGTAATCCACTCCAGAGAGGGAAGCCCCAATGAAGCCTCGTGCTGAAATGACAACTCCAGAAAGAAGACTCTAAGCCATGCACAGGAAACACCTTGGTAGTTCTATTTATAGACTGGTGCTGAGTCATCAGACACATGCTGGTGATGAGTCATCAATCAATTCTGATGATTCATAAGAAGGATTTTTTGCTGATGAGACATCAGGCACATGCAGGTGATGAGTCATCAAACACTTCTGATGATTCATATGAAGGAATTCGATGTCTCTATAAACCACTTGGCACAGAATTCACAAATGGGACAACTATTGCTTTTATCAATAAACACAAACATGCAATGCAGTTTTCCTCACAAGTTACAGGGAAGTGCTGTGCTTTAAACACATTCATGACATGCTTCATCGTTCTTCATACATGCTGATTTATTTTGTGAGGATGCAGCAAGAAGCATGCATGTGTGAGTGTGAGTCGCAACAAGGTGGAGGCAAGCACCCGTTTATAGACCCCTTGTGGATTTGGCTACACTGGAGGACAGGCACATCATACTCACCTATCGTCTGGACAGGGCCACAATCAAAGAGCTGTGTGCACAATTGGAGCCTGAGCTGCTATCTGCTATCCATTGCACAACATTAATCCCGCCTCTTGTGCAGGTACTCTCAGTGCTCCATTTCCTGACAACTGGCTCTTTTCAGGTGACAGTGGGCTTGACTGCAAGAATGTCACAACCAATGTTCTCTATTGTGCTGGCAAGGGTTTTGTCAGCCTTGCTCAAAAACATGTGATGGGCTGTTTGTCAAACTGCAGGATTTCAGTTATGAAATATTGATGACATTTGAGCAAGAGGTGGGGAAAATTGTGGCCCTGCCTAGGCAGCCCCAGTTTTGGCTGCCTTTAGTTGAAGCCTCTAGGCCTGTCTCAACCATTTTAACTTCAAGACCTGTTGATACTCACACTAAAGACAATTTACTTGCAGGAGCCAACAGTTTTTTCTACTTCGTTAGTAGGTGGGACTTCCTTTAGAGAGAATCATGTGACACCTCTATCCCCAGGTCTTTCCTGCCACACAATCACCATCAGCCTCCTTGCCTGAACTCAGATATTAGTCCCTGCCTGAACCCCACTGTGTCTTGCATTTACCCTCAGAGTGCTCCCCCTTTTGTCATCATCCTGGACCAAGTTCCATCAAAGTTAGATTTAATAAGAGGGAAATCTGGTTGGATCTGAAACATAAGACCATCCACTGGATCAAGGCACACTCAGGATGGTCAGGCAACCTCTTCAAAGCGATCCTGACAGTGAGGACAGTGTCTTAGGTTCGCCATAAAACCAAAATACTGTGTGATTAATTTTAGGAGGCCTCCATTGTTGGAAAAATTACTTTTCACCTTAAATCATCTGCATGGCGCTCAAGGTAAAATAAGAGGCTTCACTTTGGGCCTCTTTTGTAAGTTACCCACAGTACGTTGTAGGAGGCTAACAGGATCATCCAGGTCAGGGTGGCTACCTTGGACTTAAGTAGGGCCCCCTCATACTTTTAAGCAACCGATTCACACTGTTGGGTAATCTCCAGGATATTGACTGACTCTCTGTGACGCCCAAGTTCCCAGTCCTCACTTTTCCTCCTTTGATGACCAAGTCCCCAGTCCTTTGTCCCCATCTTTGGCTTTAGATGACCATGTCATGCATGTGGAGGTTGCCTCTCAAAAAATCAAAATCAAACCAAGGGCCACTTTGCCATTTGTCTCCCCTAATTTGTTATCATGGAATATTGCAGGAATTCGCTCTAAACTGTTAATTGTAGACTGGCAGTCACACATAAAAGACTTTGCAAAATTCTGTCTTCAACAGACTTGGTCTGCGGGCGACTTTCATGTAGACGGTTTCCAATCATCTTGCACCTCAGTGTTCTTCTAAGAGGGCAAGAGGTGGACATTCTATTTTGATCTGAGTTAAGCTTTCCTGTCTCAAAGTAAAGGGCCTGTGCTCCTCTGCTTGGTTCCAAGTGTTCGTGTTGTCCGGAGCAGGCCCTGTTGACTTGTTTATTATAAATTTTTACTATCATTTATTCAATCATCGCTCTGCGGAACTTGTAGACAAGTTAGATGATTCTGTTGCAAAACTGAATTTTAAAAATTGAGCATGTTGTAAGTTATGGGTGGGGGATTTTAATTATACTTGTTTTTGAGTTTAGTAGGTCCCCAGTTTGTGGATTAGAAGATTCAGACAGCCAGGAGTTATCTCATTTAAACACACAAAGTATGGGGATGCTTTGAACAAGATGATTTTGAATAACAATCTGCTTTTTGTGAGTGCGTGTGGTTTGGGCCATTCAACAGTCTCAGTATTCTTCCATAGGAGGTGGTAGACACAGTACTAATGATTTAATTTGGATTTTGAAAGGTGATGCGCCACTTTGCTTGCGCCCCCCTCTATGAGCACCCATCGACACCATGGTAGCACAGTATTTAAGATACGGCATACCATGGCTTGTAAATATGCCCCATAGTTTCTTAACCTTGGCATTTAGAATCTCCCCAACTGTAATTTTGATCACAACCCCCTTGCCTTCTATTTGATTACTGAGCAGCATAAGGAGAAGGGAAACTTGGAAGCGATCCCTATTATTACTTTTTCCCCAAGTATGGGCCTCTGTATTAAATGGGGCTCTGAAGACTTAATAAAGTTTGTAGCGACCACAATGTCTCAAAATCTAGAGATACTTAACAAGTGTTTATCAGCTAACACTTCACCTTGTTCCATAATTGACAACTCTATGACCATATGTCACTCAGTTTCCCTGGCATTAACATTACAATGTGGGCCAGCCACACCTCACCTACAGTGCTTGTTTAATATAGCTTGCTCGGAAGCACATTAAGAGCTTAAGTCAGCTTTAAATACCTATCCAAAAAACTAGGAGAATATAAAATCAGCCTGGAAGCTTTATAAAGTTGCATTCAGGGGCAGGAAATCCAAGCTCAGAAACTCAGCTTGGGCTAACCTCTTAATGGCAGGGAATGCAAAGGACTCAAGGGACCCCAGATTATTTGGAGAGGTAGTAAATCACCCCCTGTTTACCGAAGTGCCCCATCGAAGATAGATTGCTTAATCCCAGCTGAATCCTGGGGTCAAGTGTTTAAATCAGTGAGCCTGCCCGCTAAAGTACAAAATAATTGGGAAACTATCATTGCAAAACAGGGAGTTGGCCCTTTAGTTTAGTAACACCGTTGGGCCAATGACGTTGCTGTAGCTCTTAAGAAAAGCAAAGTCAGCAAGGGATTGGGTCCGGACAGAGACTCCTTGGATATTTTTAAAGAAAATATTGACCACTTGCTCACAAATGTTAACTGGACCTTTAATATCTTCATGGCAAGAAGCAATTGTAGGCCCAATTTTGCAAAAAAGTGAATAGAAAAACTTCAGCTTGCTACTGCCCAAAATCCTTGTTGAATTCTACTCTGAAGATTTTAGGTAGGGTCCTTCTGGCGAGATTGGTGGATTGGGCTGAGACAAAAAACATCTTTTGAAGGGTCCAGTATAGTTTTAAACCACCATCTGGCAAATATGTTCAAGTAAAGAAAATTGCTCTGCATTTAGCATTTATGGGACTGTCATGCGCTTTCGACATACGAAATTGATCAATATTGTGGGACATTTTAGAAAATCTGGGGGTGGAAAAAGCTCTAGTTTCTCTTCTACATTGCCTCCTTTGGGATACTTCGGCAAAAATGTGTTTTGGTCCAAAGGTGGAATGCACATCACCCCTAAGCTGGAACCAAGGTTTTCACCAAGGCTGTATTTTAGTGCTATTTTCATTTTTAAATAAGTAAAATATATATTAATGGTTTTGAAGGACACTTACTTCAAAAGAGGTCAGATATTCCAAAGGTAGCCAACCGCTATGTTCCTGCACTTCTTTGCGCTGATGCAACTGTCCTCATAGCAAGGACGGCAAATGGCCTTCAGAAGTCGATGGATGCCTTTTAGATTATGACTTCATTAGAGTTAAAGGTTAACCGCTCAAAGTTTTTTTGTGTAGAGTATAAACAGTCCCTACTGGGACAGCTGCTTTTTTCTGCCATTCAGAGTTAGGCCTGACTTATTTGGAAGACTTACTTGGGCTGGCTCCCCTCCTACTAGGGTCAAAAAGTTTAGAGTCTCTCTACTTAGGTCTCTCTAAAAGTATTCTACAAGTCAGTGTGGCTTTGGACAAGATGGCTGATATTCCCTGTTTAGCCTATATCAAGAACTCTTTTTCAAGATTCAGGGTACCTATGTTTTTAATAACTCCGAATGTTTAGGTCCTTCTGCCACTGTGATGCATCCCCTAGACTGCGCTTATTGGAACTGATGCATTGCCTCCTTGCTGTCGATGCAACTCTCCATCCACGGTATTTCTCAGCGGGCCCTGTGTGGGTCCCGTAGCCAGCCTACCCTCCATCATGGTCAGCCTGAACTTTGGATTTACACCGGCCTAGCTCAACCTCAGGTGACCTTTTAGAGCTATTCATTTCTGTGCACTCTAGTGCAATTTAATCTTTAAACATTCATATCTCACCTTCTACTTATCGGGTTTTGTAGTTTTGGTCTTGTTTTATTTGTAAAGTCCTCATCTAGTTTTCTAAACTGGTGTAAAATCTTTTGGTATTTTCACTGTGTTACTGAAATTTAAGTGTTGCACAAATGCTTTGCGCATTGCCTCTCAAGTTAATCCTGACTGCTCTGTGCCAAGCTACCAGAGGGTGAACACAGATTAATTTAGGATGTGTATCTGATTTACCCTGATTAGGACTGGACTGTGATCCCTACTTGGACAAGGTGCTTTCCTCTGCCAACTAGAGACCCAGGTGCTCACAGCAGTAATAATTGTAGCATATTTAGCTTATGATATTTTATTTCAAATTCTTATTTGGATTTGTGCAAAATCTGTATTGTGTTATCTTGTGTGTAATTATTTTGTTTTTCCTTTCTAGCGGGATGTCCTTGGTGCTTGCTGTGTCCGTGCACTGTAGTCTTTAGAATAGCAAGTTAATTGTGTGGATTGTATTGATATTTTTTCCAGTCAATAGTTATATTTACTCTTTGATACAACATAGTTTGTTGAGTTCGAATTTGATCCAGTGCTGTTCTAAGCTGTCTTGTTTGTTGTGTTAGTTTAATAAGTAAGCATTATGGCTGACTACCCAGCGGGTTGTAGGTTTGCTTTTTGAATATGTCTCTGAACATGGCTCTGAGAATGACTCTGCTTCTGAGGCAGAGGACCAAGTTGAAATTCCTGGCAGTGAATTTTCTGTTTGAGAGGAGTCATCTAATGATGGATCCACTCCTAGTGCTGATAAAGTGCCTCTTTTTGAGGAAGACAATGATATGCTGGCAGTGCAGCAAGAGCAAGCTGGACAGCAAGCAGGGACTGGAAGGCTTCCCATTGGAAGTGCTGGACCCTGAGTTACCTCAACCATGGTGCAAACTGTTTTATCCCCTTTTAGTGGTGTCTTATGGTGTAGAGTCAATACAGAAAACGTTTTGCCTATACATTTCTCCAAACTGTTTATTGATGATGTGTGTTTGGATGACACTGTTGAGCAGACTGATTTATATGCTGCAGAGTTTATGAGGGACAACAGTGCCACACTTAAGACACACTTTAGCGCTAACACGGGACTCCCACAAATCTCCATGAGATTAAGCAGTTCTGAGGTTTAACTTTCTAGGTGGGATTGATAAGGAAGTTGTTCCTCTCTTTATATTCGGCTACTAGACTCCTGATGGCAAGTGCTATATTGACATCAACTATGACTCGAGATCAGTATTCGCTTCTGCAGTGAATGCTGCATTTTGTGGATAAGGCTACACCATTGCCATCCGATCACAGTGATTGTGACCGCCCTTCGCGATTCGTCCTGCCCTTGGCCATTTGTAGATAGATTCGCTGAGATGTATTTTCCAAGGAAAGACTAAGGGATTTCTGAAAACTAGGCACCCAGGGGTGCACGGTGTGGTGTTTCTCTTGGGGATCCCACAAAGGTTTCTTACCCACTATGTCCTGCAAACCCTAAAAGTTGCCTAAAATAGCAAATTTTCCTCACATTTCTGTACCATATTCTTCCAGAATCAGTAGGAATCTGGAAAATTCATATCACCCAGCATTCCCCCACTTGCCCTTATAAAAATGCTACCACAATTCTGAGGGAGTCCTTTCAAAGGGATACTCATCCACCTTTGTTTGATTTGTTCATGTCATGGGTGCTAGGCCCAGACACACAAGTGATGTACCATTTTTATCAGGAGACTTAGGGGAATGTTAGGTAATGAGAAATATGTTGCTACCTGTGGATTCCAGAACTTTACATCACAGAAATATGAGGGAAATATGTTTTTAGTCAACGTTTGAAGTTTGCAGGGACTACTGGGTGAGAAAACCTGGTGATAGCCACTCAAGTCACCCCGCTCTGGATTCCCCGGAGTGTCTAGTTTTAAAAAATGTGTAGATTTGCTAGATTTCCCTAGGTGCCGGCTAAGCTAGGGCCCAAAATCCAAATTACAATAAAAGGGTTAGTGTTGAGTGGAAAAATGAGATGTGTCCAATCCATGTTGCATTGTGAGGCCTTTCCTGTCACAGCCACTAGCCCTACCCATACAAGTGGTACCATATTGATTGAGAGACCTGGGGGAATGGTAGTTGGTAGGAAATTTGTAGTTTCATGCAGATTCCATAATGTTTCATCAAACGAATGTGAGGAAATTGTGTTTTTTAGTCAAAGATTGATGTTTGCAAGGGCTTCTGTGTAAGGAAACCTGGTGAGAGTCACCACAGTCACCCCACACTGGATTTCCTCTTATGTCTAGTTTTGAAAAATATGCAGGTTTGCTAGGTTTCCCTAGGTGCCGTAGGACCTAAGGCCCAAAATCCACAGTAAGCCACACTGCAAAAAAAAGGGTCAGTTTTCAGTAGAAATATGTGATGTGCCCATGTTTCATTTTGGGGCCTTTTCTGCCACAGGCACTAGCTCTACCTACAAGTATACAAGTGAGGTACCATTTGTATCAGGAGACTTGGAGGAATGCTGGGTGGTAGGAAATCTGTGGCTTCGTACATGTTTCAGACATTTTCCTCACAGAAATTTGAGGAAAATGTGTCTTTTAGTCAAACTTTCTTTTTTTGTAAGGGGGACTGGCAAGGACAACATGGTGACAGTCAGGTGCTGGCTGAGCTAGGGCCCAAAATCCACAGCTAGCCACTTTGCAAAAAAAAGGCGAGTTTTCAGTGGAAAAATGTGATGTGTCCATGTTGCGTTTTGGGAACTTTGCTGTCACGGGCACTAGGCCTACCCACACATTTGAGGACCATTTGTATAAGCAGACATGTGGGAATAAAGAATAGTAGATAATTTGTTATTACCAATTGTATTTCTTTGCCTTTACTCCTCCCAAATGTAAGCCAGTGTGTAAGAAAGAAGACATTTTGAAAAATACCCTCTGAATCACATGCTAGTATAGGAAAACAGCCTTTTTGCAGGTTTCCCAAAACTTTTAGCCCCATTTTCGGATTGCTAGCTGCTGGTTTTTGACTTTGTGAGTGCATTGAGGCCTGCTGTCCAGACCTGAGTGCCAGTGTTCTTTCCCTTTCTAAAGTGTTATGTTGAATTAATTACCCCTAATTGGCATAGTCTGACTTATTTATAAGACCCTGGTATATGGTCCTCAGGTACCAAGGTTGGCTGTCCACACAAGGGCTGCAGCACTGGTGGTGCCCCTCTGTGTGTGACACAGTGAAAACATTACTTTCAGCTGCCATTGAAGACTGAAAAGGCTGTGCATGCACTGTACACACAACTTTAGTCCACAAGCCCTTTAACTATATATTTAAGTCTCCTCTAAGGCAGGCCTATAAAGCCCTATGTCAAGAAGCTGTGTATTGTTTAGACGTGTATTTTCTGATATGTTTATGCAGCAAAGCTTTAAAGTGCTGGTGTTGGTGAGGACAGTTAAGTAGCTTTGTAAACTAAATGTAGAGCTAATGGTTGGCACTCCAATGCATCTAACTTCTGATAGAGGATACCTAACCCTGTCATGAAAGGTATCAAATTAAAGGGACATCAAATGTGACTCAGTGGTGCAGTGCATATTTATGTCCAATTTAATGCTGGTCACATTTGCAAGAGTTGTCATTATTTGACCCAGCTAGTCCAGTTGCTTTAGAATGGCACAGGGGCTGAGACAGTTTTCTGCCCCCCTAGGGAAATGTGTGAATGACTCCCAGACTGAGAGCAAAGGCTGTTGCCTCCCTGGAGGTGAGACCCCCACCCACCGGATGGGTGCAAAATGTGTTATCCTGAAAAGCAAGCATCAGAGGGGCTGCCACATTTAAAGGGTGCTGTGATAACACTCCAGCTAAGGGACCCTTTTGTTTCCCCTAGAAATGGTAGAGTCAGGGCCAAGGGAGGGAAAACCAGTTTCAGAGCAAGTTTTCATGGGCGTGCTGCCAATGGTAGCCACACTCCCAGGAGTGGGCTACCAAATTCCTCACATTCGAGGAAGACTTCAGCCATGTTGGTTGTGGCATGCAAGATGCACTCTGGGATAGCCAGACATCACAGGAACTGTGTCACCAAGTAGGAGGGGACCTATTAACCCATTGGCTAATGCCTGTGTTGTCCCCTGGGGGTGCCTTATTGGGATATATAATGCCACCCCTGGCACCTGAAACTTTAGTATTTGCTGGATTTGGACCAAGGACAAGAAGTAGACCACTCTACACCCATTGGAAATGCACAGAGAGAGGGCGGAATGCCCAAGCGACTGCACTGGATGCACTTTGGGCTAGTGGAGTTTGGACCATGTTTTGCATGCCTGGCTCGAGTTACAGTTGATTCCCGGCCCGATCTGAAGCAGAGACTCCAGGGGTCATTTGGCTGCACTTCCAGAATGGCAATGGGGACATTAAAGCTGGAAGAGACCAAACAGCATTCCTGGTAGTGACCACAGCTGTATTGCTGCTACCGGATGCTCTGCACTTTAACGGACAATTTGGGAATAGTCAGAGATTGCACCCTTGTCTGTTGGATCCTTGGGTGTTAGTTGTGACTGGATTTATCCACCCTTAGGGACACTGGCCCTCCACCAAAGGTTTGCACCAAAACAGCTGTGTTGCAAGAAGGAAAGGTCTGCATTGGCATCCCTTCGACCCCTGCATAGAGGACCTTGTGGGATCCCGAGATCTGTGGCCGGAGTCGCCAGCACTCACCTGTGGACAAAGGTACAGTTTTTACGCATTCCCAGGAGTGTTGTGTGGGACAACCCATCACAATGCCCTGGGAATGATGGGCATATCCCATAAGGCAATGACTTTCACTGCTTTACCTTACCTTATTCCATACCTGCGAGGTCATGAAGTGGTATCGTAGATCTGCATCTGCCCTCAGCACCGCCGGAGTGTCAGAAAAGTGATGCTTCAGCGGCGCATGGTGCTTGTAAATATGCCCGATTACCCTTCTGTGTCAAAGCCTGAAAAGGAGATACTTGGCAGTTCAGTGAGTTTGAAGCAGCTTTGTGGCTCTTAAGGTACCAGGGAAAACAGGTAATATCCATATGCGTCAGGAGAACTGACTTGAAATGATGTTATTGTTTAATTAGGAATGTTCATGTTGGCATATGTCTGTGGTTTTGGCACCTGCTTGACATACTGCCGTCGGACCTTTGGTGCATATTTCTAACTAACCAAAAACAAAAATATTTCAAGTCGGTTCTCATCTCAATATCCTTTTACAGATACACCAGTGAAAACAATCTTCTGGTCACTTCTGAGAAACGTACTAAGAACCTACAACTACAGTACCACAGGAAGCTACAGGCCACAGCCCTTTTTCCATTGAGTGGGTTTACCGTCACAGAAATGTGTTAAAAAATAAAAGCAAAAACACGGTAGATTTGCTAGTGAATGGCAGTGACAATTGTTCGCGCGTCTGGTCCTTAGTAAGTAAACTTACAAGGGGACGCATAGAGGTCGATGGACTATCCGAGCCACGAGGTAACCAATGTCTACCAGTAATCAATACATAAAACAATACTATTAAGCAAACAATAATCAGCAACTAATTCAGTCATGAATCACCCCAACTCAGTATGCGTTTTAGTAAATTTATTTTCCCATTGGTTACAATTCTAATTCATAGGATTAATTCAAACTTTATTCAAATCAATTCTTTATCAATTCATTAGTGACCACCAATAACATAATCTAATCAAAACTTGAGAAAACATAGATTCTAAAACTTCAGCATAAGCCAGAATGAATCAAAGGTGAATACATCAACATTAGTAGCAGAGTTCAGCAAATCAGTCCGTCAATCACTTGTCATTGTATAGGTCAACGTCTCAGAATAGGAACCTCACCTAACCCAGATTAGCATTAGCATGTGGGACTTCATGCGGAAACGATTTAGAACATGAATTTGGAAAAAACATCCAACTAAGAGAAAAGTATAAAAGAAACAACAGTGCAGTTGGTACCTAGAAAGGAAAGGCACAAAAGTTAATTCAGTCACATTTTCATAGCTACCTATCCACAATATGGATCAGCAACAAAGTCAGTCTCGGTCTTCAGGTCATCAATCGATCAGCATCGCATCAGGCTCTCAGAAGCTTGAGCCCAATACAGAATCTCGAATCTCCTACTATCTCTCCTGACACCCTCGGTTCTCCCCTAACATCTGAAGTCTCTTCCTTCTACCACAGTGTCATATCAAAATCACCCAAACTATCCCCCAATTTCTAATTGGTCAGTCAATCACACTATATGACGCTCTCCAATAATTTTTATTTTACAAATCTATGAATTCTAATATTTCTTGGTTCCCATCACGTCGATTGGTTTACTGTTCGGTGTTCTCATCATCCGGCTTGTCAGGTATCAAAAATGTTGCATCTTCTTCTTCAGTCAGTATCTTCATTGTTCAAGACCTGGGAAAGTGCGTTCTCATGCATGTTGTACAATATTTGCTACAAGTGTTAGTCTCCGTCTCCTGCCTACTGCTTCTTACAAATACATCGACTAAGCATTTTATTAAAACAATGAGGAGTTCGCGGTTAGTGCATTTCATCAACAATTTCTTTGCACGTTAGAAAATACAGCTTCTGCACAAGGTCTGGTAAGACTAGGCCAAGACAACTGCTAAGTTAAGGCACATAATTAATAAAACATACGTTATATATTTCAATGTGTCACATTACTACATTATTTTCATTACATTTCATCACTTTTGTATACATAAGTCATTTTATTATATTTTCGTTAACCTTTGGTGGCCATTCTCCGGGCTCACAACTTCAGACTGGTACATTATTTTTAAACTTTATTTTATTTTCTACTAAATTCATCATAAAACTTCATAAACAATTAATATTTCTCATTACAACATCCTGCTTCATCACAATATAACGAGAACTATCATTCCATCGTCGGTTTTGATTAGCCCTAGAGCCTTACAGGGCTACAACCAATGTCACTCTGTAAGAGAAGTTCTCAACTATATTAATACTCCCCAGGAGAAATGTTAGGCACTAGACCAGGTCTCAGTTTGCAGTCTCAAGGTTTAGGAATAGCCCATCTGGGTTACAGCTCCAACATAAGTAGCCTGAACCTCCTCGTGGAACCGTAGTTAATTACTCTGCAGGATACACCTGTTCCTCCTGTGTTCAACATTTGTAAGTACGGAAGGTCATTTTAATCCAAATGTCTAGGAGTGAGTGTCCCCGGTTTAGTATTTTTGCTAAGAGGTCACTTGGGCTCGAGTTGCTTATCACTCAGGATGGCTCCATCCATCTTCATTTTGGGAACAAGGAGCTGGACCTTGGCACCGGTGTGTTTGACTGTTAGACTTTCAACACTAGATCTTTGCAAGTCACCAATCGGGGATGATTTCAGATTAACATAAATTCAAGACTGCCTTCCACTCATTTATTTAGGCACCTTAAACTTACTTTTTGCTTTGTATAGCCAAGTAACTAGTACACCAGTAAACTATTGCATCCAATTTGGCTGAGCCCCTCATGCTGAGGGGTGGTATCAGAATGCCAGATCAGAATATTGCCTTACAGTTATTGTGTCCCAAATGCCATTTGCAGTAATCTTGCCCTGTTATAGCTATTGGTAGAACAGCTACACTAGGTGGCATGATATTATTTTAAGCAATATTTAGGACATAGCAGTAACGTCGAAGCACTTGTAAACAGAAACAAGCTATAAAACACACTATTGACTATATATAGAAAGTGACATGCCAGGCGTTTTCAGCCATTGGATGGCTTGACGGTCAATCGCATTTTAGAACATGCCACGAGAGAGCTGATCAATAGTAAATGTATAAGAAAAAGTACCAGTCTTCAACAAATGTAGTTTTGTCTTTTTACAGCATCAGCAGACTTTGGCTAGCACTTATATGGGTTCGATTGGTGAAGCACAATTATTGAACTCAATTCGTACTTGCTCGAGTCGAGAAGTGAGGTCCAGTATGTAATCAAATTCCTGTTGAAATATGCCACGGCTAGAATCTATTGCAAAGGATGAACATTCAGAGAAGACACTTGCAGACTTCACCTTGTGACCATGATTTATTGATGATATTCTGTTTTTTTGATCAGGAGATGGAGATTGACTGTGAGCCCATCTTGTCAAAATTTGCATCCTTCTACATTGACTAATATATTTCTTAGAGAGGTGTAATAGGTAAAGAGATTTACGATTATCTTGCCAGAGTCATACTGGTCTGGACTGAGAATTAAAAAATGGAGTGGCTGTTCCTGGCTTTCAGTGGTAGGTACAAAATATGCAAAGCGGTAATACTCCCAGAAGTGATGGACAATCAATGGAATTCTACAAAGGATGTATCTACCTTCTTGCCCCACATCTGAGTTCACATATGAGAAGGCCAGGCATATCCGTGTAGTGTCGTAACGTTCTGTGCATGAGGCACTTATGGTGACCCTACCCAAACTGGACAACCCCTTCCCTCAAGATGTGAATCATGTTGTCTACTGTCTCTCATAAACACTCGTACAATGCATTCTAGCTAACCTTACCTGTTTTACCTCAGGTCTTACCTACATTTCCTTGAGGTCTAGTTGGGCTTCATACCAGGACCCTCTACCTCTTGCATCCTGCATCCCTTGTTACTCTTGCTGGAGCAGTTGAGTGCAGAGGTGAAGGCTGTGTCTTTGTTTCTGGATGAGGGTGAGGTGTTTCACTCCATTGTGTGGAGGCTTTTCTTCATAGTGGTGAAGAGCATGGGGGGAGCATGACAACTCTGAGCTGGGGCTAACTCACAAGCAGCCAACAGCTTGCCTCAGACTCAACTGGGCACGCTACTCACCTCTCCACATTGGCAGTGGCAGACACGAGCTATGTTCAAATATATTTTCCAGTGCAATAGAGCAAGTGTCCTTCACGAATTCCACACATGGTAAGTGGGGATAAAAAATACACACCGAATGAATCGAGTGAGCAGCAAATATTGCCATAGATCATACAACACAACACAGAAGATGCTGGGACAGTGCATTGGCAGTGGTGTAGGCATGTATACTCTGGTATTGGTGGTGACTAGCAATTCCAGTGCACATGGAATTGTTCAATGAAATGCTAACTTTTTTCTCATATAAAAGAACTTGAGACAACACGGACAAAGTCAATGTGATATGGTCACCAATGCTGCAGAACTGAGATGAGACAAAGAATCTCATTCAGGCCTTGACGTACTACTGATTACTAAATTTAGAGATGGAGGCCAACCCAGCATTTGTCTCTGGATGCTGAAAGAAACTTCCCTCACAATGGTTCACTTCAAGGTACAAAACGTTTGTTGAACGGCTACCAAACAAACTATTATTATTTTTTGTTTTTCAAAATCAATTCTCAAAGTGGAAGTTTGTTTTTGAAAAAACAAAAACTAATGACCCCAATTTTGGGATTGAGGAGAGTGCAGATGAGTTTCCTGCTAGGGTGTGGGGGTTATTACTTTTTTTCTGAACCTCACAGCCAGGTTTTTCCTGGCGGTGACGGGCAATTAAAAAAGGACATCACACCTTTCAACTTAAAAAGGGGGGAGGCTGTAATGCCTTTCCTCTGATGACCCCTACTGTGTCGAGTCACTGAGGAAGCATTCAAGTGAAAGCGTAGCGTTCATTGCTAAGTGAGGCGGGCGGGCAGGGCGTGTGACAGACATTTGCAGAATCCGTGAAAGAGTACCCTGTCTGCCAAACTCTAAATCAAGTGCATGAACCAAATATCAACAACTTACAACAAAAAGCCCACTCATATCCCAGTTTTACCAGCTTCACACCCAAGGAAAGCTAATCTCTCAACAACCAAAAGGGAAACACCTATACCAAAAAGTACTGAGACTGCAGGCATGACATATGGAACAAAATGATCAACAGCCACACAACATACAACCCAACTCAACCTACTCCCATCCCTCCTCCCATCCCCAAAGCAGCCTCACCAGTGCAGACCGGGCAGGCTACACACCTCCTAAACCTCTACGCCCACTGCACAAAACCCAACTGGCTTATGATTTTACACGGCAGTTCACTGAGTCATGGATTGTTTTAATACATCTGATTTGTAGCTATGCACAGGAGAAAACTGAAAAGGTCTGACAATAGATAAAATACCTAGTAAAGGGTTGTCTCTAAAAGTTATGGAAAAGATTATTTTCCCAGAAGTTTATCTCTTTCTTTCCTTTTATATTTGAATTTTTCTATATCATATACTACTGTTGAAAAAAACACGCAGCTCTTCAGTTACACAGTAAAAGACTCCGTGATTATATAGGGCAATGTGAGGTGGTATCGGCTGCCAGACTCCTGCTGAGACAGAAAAAGCGCCGGTATATATACAATCCAATTTTATACAAATCTCCATGGTAAAAGTGAATTTGGTTTCCTTCAAGTTGTGGCCTGTCAAACATAGGCCCGTATTTGTACATTTTTTGCACAACATGTGCATCATTTCTTGATGCAAAAGTGGCACAAAATTACAAAATATAACTGTATTTTGTAAGTTTGCGCCGCTTTTGCGTCAAAAAGTGACGCAAATGTGATGCAAAAAAAGTATAAATATGGGCCATAGTGATTACAGCATGCCAAGTGAACGACTTAATTCAAACAATACTTCCTGCAACTACAAACAGTTCCAGCTTCTCAAGACAAGACAATTAGTAAAACGTTAAGCCTTGCGCAGTGCAAAAAACGTGCAGCAGATGTCTTAAAGCAAGAAAGGGTTGCTGTGCATTTTCCAGGGTCAACAAACGAAGTAAATTGAACATACAGCTGGAAAGAGAGCACTCATGAAAATGGCAGTGCAACATTAACTGCTGTAGCTGTTTCTCAATATTGTAAGCCGTCTTAATCGTACTGCTTTATTACTTTACTGCATGTGAAAGAGTAGAGAATGTCCATAATTATGGAAGTGGACAACTCTAGCATCCATATTGGAGGCCCAATGCAAGCAGCAACACACAGATAAGTTATCGCAGAGTAGGATCCTAGATCCAAATCATGAAAACACCACACAGAACTTTGGAAAAAGTGCTGCTTTCTGCTAATCTATAGCTTCTCTGACTGGAGATGGAACTAGTGTCTTCAGCCAAGCCACATGCCTCACATGGATTCTTCTCAGGCTCACAAAATCAGCTATCCTTTACCGTGCCTACATGTCTTGCTGGTTGACGTCTAATGAAGGTCTCCTTCTGTGCAACACCTTTTGCACAACCTACCTGTAACTATAAGGGGTGTATGTCAATGTCAGAGCCTGCTTCAAATTCATATAGTTTTGCCCAGTTCTTTTGTTCAAATATAATTTAACTGTTCAACTTTTGTCACAATGATATAGTGAAATTCATTGTGGGATCTTCCCAACATCCCCTGTAAAATGACATTTAACTTCTGTTTAGTTTTAACCATTGTTGCAGTCCATCCTAAAGTATTTAAAATACACTGTTTGTCACTAATTTCCCAAAAAGTTCTTGATGGATATGCTCCAAGCTCTCTTGGTCACAATTAGGATATTCCACACTTTATGAGTCAGATGAAGTTTCTTAGATTTACGTGAGGTAAAGTTTATCCCTTTGGGCCTTCCTGATGTAGAATATTCCTGGTAGGACATCCTCCAGGAAAACAATTTTAAGTGTGGAAGCTGCACAAGAGGAGTGGGAAGAGGGCTCTGAGCGGAGGCTAATGTATTTTTTTTAAAAGAACTTCATAAGCTTTGCATTGGACAAAGCTTGAACAGTTTAGAAAATACACAAAGTTGTGACCCTTATACTTTATATCTCATCTAATGAATATAATTTAAAGCTGGACTGTGAAAAGTTGATAGTGTGTTTTAATATGTACCTTACAAAAAGCCACATATTCCTTCACACAGAATCACTTGGTGTGCACCTGAATATAGAAGGCACACAATATCGAGGACAGAACTTTGATTATAAAATGTCAACAGGTAAGTATCGTTTTTTTCTATACCTCACTCCACATATATGTACCTACGCGATACATATATCTTCAAGGTGAGTTATTGTGGAATTAGGAATAGGAAATCCATATGACCGTATTTATACTTACCTTTCAATAGTCAATATTCTGTCCTTGATATTCTTGTACTTCGATATTTGATGGTGCAATCAGTATTTGGGAGAGAATGCACCTATAGGGCACAGCTTTAATGTTTGGTCATAGCTGATGCCCATGCCCCCCTAAAACTAAACTTCTGGCTACGGGCCTGATTGAAGGTAAAATAATTTTTGAGAGTACACTAATTTTTCTGGTGACTACTTGAGAAATGGCTCTTTTCTTGCTCTAGATTTAACATCACTTTCAAAAATTGCATCTGCATCCTTGGTAGCAAGCCACAACAAAAAGTCCTGGTTTGTATCTGTGATGTCACTTTCCTTTTTTGTGCACCATGCTTTACTAAAACAGGATCTATCTCATTGCCTGACGTCTCTCTTTCTGCGGTCTGTTCCTCCCTAATGCCCGTGTCCTTTTTGGAAGTATTGAAGGTTGTACGCATCCTGAAGGATATGTGAAAGAATATCAACTGATGTACTTTGGCAGATTTTTTAATGGTGGAAATATGAGATATGTTTGTGTTATCATGGCAGCCTTCATGATAAAATGGCAAAATCTGAGTGGCTAACTTGGACTCTTTGGGCCAGATGTATCAAAATTAATTTTTTTGTTTGCTAAATAACAACTCCATAGAAATTGGTATTTAGGAAATGCTAAATGATATCTATGAAATTACCAATTTCCTAAAAGCGATTCCGACAGAGAAGGAATCACTATTAGGAAATCACATGCCATTTGTTTTAATGGACCAGTTTAGCATTTCCAAAAAAGTAAGATTTTAGGAAATCACTATCTTGGAATTGCAAAACCAAGGATAGCTATAGGCATCAGACCACCTGTGATGCACCCCAAAAAAAGAGGTGCACATGTAGAGCACAAATATGCCCTATGGGCATGTGCACACTCTATCACACTTTAAAAAAAGCATTTTTGGGTGCTTTTTGTGTATTACACATGGTTACCATCGACTTGGAGTCAATGGCAATATCATTTCGTAAATGCCCAATTCGCATTTAGGAAATGCTTTGTACATGTGAATAGGAATCACAAATAGGTAATCTGTATTTAGGATTTCCTATTTAGGGGATCACAAATTGTGATTTCTACTGGGTAAAAATTGCAATTTGCGGGTGCTTACGGGGCTTTGTACACCTGAAAAGTCCATTTAGCATTTCTTAATGACCCGAAATAGCGATACGTGCAATTACATTTTCACTACACACACATGGATGCATGTGAATGATCTGGACTTAGTGATTATAGGTTACTGTTGTGTTGCTTTTTAGATTTACTTTACTTTATGTTACTATAATGGCCCATAGCACCACACTATGTAAGTTTGGTACATGAAGGTAATTTTGAAAATTCTCATGCTCTGAAATTATGTACACAATTATAGATTATAGCAAGTATTGAGCCCTTGAGAACCAAGACTAGAGTTTCATGCTTTATATTCACCTGCAGTCACAAGATCACACTTGGTGTTTTTTCTGCATTTCACAGCTACAGCAGCCACATCCTGTGTAGTGGGGGGCATTCCACCCCCTTGTGTGCCTCACAGTATACACACAGCTTGTGGTTGCTATTCAGTGATTCGCCCACAAACGTCTTATCTTGATTTACATCTATAGCAGTGGACTTTAAACAGCTGGGTGTGATATCGCAGGGCAAAGGCACACCAGCAATAAGTATGTCAAGTCCTGTTCCCCTTTTACTGTGGTGAACTGGACTGAACACCGAAACCTTAAGTAGGTCAATGGACAGAATCTGCTTGAAAGCAACTGCTGGGCAACAGCTTCCTGCTCATACTTTATCCCTGTCCTTCCACAATAGAACAGAGTTGCATGGTAGACAGCATGTCCAGAATTTCATATTTAGCATGTTAGATACAATAACGCCCCATGCAGGTTGAGAGGTGTTTTTAAAAGGAGGAATGTGGGCGGACTAAGAGATCAACTCATCATCCATGCCGCTCATGTCATTATTTATATTTGGGAATATTTTAATACAAAGTATACCCCAAACTGAATGCAGGGCAACCTACCTGGCGGTGATAGTTCTCCATCCCTCCTCAGTGCACTTAAAAAATTTTAATGGCCAACTAACCCAGACTTCAGAAACCTAAAGAAGTCTTCATCCTGGACCTCAAAAACATAAGGCTAAACCTAAAAACTCTTGTGAACTTCAGATTCATTGTAGTCTTATTTGTCATAGCAACAGTTCTGAAGATGGCCTGCCCCAGGACAGATTCCCTCAGTCAGGTTCCCTATTACAGAAAAAGCCAGGGGACACAACAGCATGTGCACCCCAAGACCCTTTGGTGTGCGCCAGTGCTATCTCAAGAGGGTGTTTCCTCATTTGCATGGGGAGCATGGTCCAACGCAAATGAGGGAATCCCTTTACCTCTGCACCCATGCCATATTATGGATGTGGGAACAAAGGCAAAGAAACTGTTGGGAGGTGCACTGCAAGTTTGACCCAAAAAGGTGCCATTGCACCCCCTGATAACAGCCCCCTGTGGGGGGAATAGAGGGTCCAATGGACCCACAGAAATCCACTTACAGGTGGGTGCAGTCACTGTCTACAAGGGGGACTTTCTCCCCTTTTTAAAGTGCAGGCAAACTGCCACCTGCACACTCAAACACGGAGCAGCTTTGAAGCAGCTGCTACATATTTCACTTAAATGTGGTGCCCCCAGAGCAGCACAAGCTTGTGGCTGCCCTGAGGGCAGCACATTCACTGTAATAGAGGATACTTTCCCTGTTTGTGCATGGTGCACCGTTTTAAAGGGGTGCAGTGGTGCAAACAGGAAACGTGTCTGTAATAGGGCCCCTGGTTGTTGTAGCACCATTTAAAAGTATGATTGTCAGCAATATTTAACATCCTCTATTGCTCAAGATTATGGCCCTCATTACAACCCTGGCAGTAAATCCCGCTTACCCCCGTGCTGACAGCCGCCAACATACCGTGTCCGCAGCAGAAATCCGCAACGGGTATCATGACCCACACTGAGAATTCCGCCACTATACAGACACGCACACAAGTCCGCCACACCAAAGGTCAGTGATAAACTGGCGATAGCAAAACCCACACTGTTACGCCAACAGGAATACGCCCAAAGTACACGACCCACGGATCAACACGGCGATCCTACAACTGCAGTAAATCATTGATGGTACATACTGCCGGGCTCAAAATACACACACATGAACAAAACTACACCACATTAGACATTTCAAAATACACACACCTGACACACATACACACACCACACCCACACGCTCACACCACTATAAAACACACACCCACATTACCCGCAACCCCTTACAGTGAAAAATTTTGAAGAAGCAGAGAGAGAGAAAAGCAAAGACCACACCAGCATTCAGAGGCACAGAACACCATCTCCCATCCACCATCCATGCACCACACTCCACACACCCCAACACATCACAACAAACATCACCTCACACATCACTCACACCACATCATGGCACCTCAAAGACACACCAAGTTTTCTGAGGAGGAGCACAGGGTCATGGTGGAGGAAATCATCCGGGTGGAGCCACAGCTATTCGGATCACAGGTGAAGCATACGTCCATTGCAAGGAAGATGGAGCTATGGCAGAGAATTGTGCACAGGGTCAAAGCAGTGGGACAGCATCCAAGAATAAGGGATGACATCAGGAAGAGGTGGAATGACCTGGTGGGAAGTTACGTTCCGTGGTATCAAGACACCAGGTAGCCATACAGAGGACTGGCGGTGGACCCCCACCTCCTCTCCCCACAACTAACAACATGGGAGGAGCAAGTCTTGGTGATCATGCATCCTGAGGGCCTGATTTCAGATTAACATAAATTCAAGACTGCCTTCCACTCATTTATTTAGGCACCTTAAACTTACTTTTTGCCTTGTATAGCCAAGTAACTAGTACACCAGTAAAATATTGCATCCAATTTGGCTGAGCCCGTCATGCTGAGGGGTGGTATCAGAATGCCAGATCAGAATATTGCCTTACAGTTATTGTGTCCCAAATGCCATTTGCAGTAATCTTGCCCTGTTATAGCTATTGGTAGAACAGCTACACTAGGTGGCATGATATTATTTTAAGCAATATTTAGGACATAGCAGTAACGTCGAAGCACTTGTAAACAGAAACAAGCTATAAAACACACTATTGACTATATATAGAAAGTGACATGCCAGGCGTTTTCAGCCATTGGATGGCTTGACGGTCAATCGCATTTTAGAACATGCCACGAGAGAGCTGATCAATAGTAAATGTATAAGAAAAAGTACCAGTCTTCAACAAATGTAGTTTTGTCTTTTTACAGCATCAGCAGACTTTGGCTAGCACTTATATGGGTTCGATTGGTGAAGCACAATTATTGAACTCAATTCGTACTTGCTCGAGTCGAGAAGTGAGGTCCAGTATGTAATCAAATTCCTGTTGAAATATGCCACGGCTAGAATCTATTGCAAAGGATGAACATTCAGAGAAGACACTTGCAGACTTCACCTTGTGACCATGATTTATTGATGATATTCTGTTTTTTTGATCAGGAGATGGAGATTGACTGTGAGCCCATCTTGTCAAAATTTGCATCCTTCTACATTGACTAATATATTTCTTAGAGAGGTGTAATAGGTAAAGAGATTTACGATTATCTTGCCAGAGTCATACTGGTCTGGACTGAGAATTAAAAAATGGAGTGGCTGTTCCTGGCTTTCAGTGGTAGGTACAAAATATGCAAAGCGGTAATACTCCCAGAAGTGATGGACAATCAATGGAATTCTACAAAGGATGTATCTACCTTCGTGCCCCACATCTGGGTTCACATATGAGAAGGCCAGGCATATCCGTGTAGTGTCGTAACGTTCTGTGCATGAGGCACTTATGGTGACCCTACCCAAACTGGACAACCCCTTCCCTCAAGATGTGAATCATGTTGTCTACTGTCTCTCATAAACACTCGTACAATGCATTCTAGCTAACCTTACCTGTTTTACCTCAGGTCTTACCTACATTTCCTTGAGGTCTAGTTGGGTTTCATACCAGGACCCTCTACCTCTTGCATCCTGCATCCCTTGTTACTCTTGCTGGAGCAGTTGAGTGCAGAGGCGAAGGCTGTGTCTTTGTTTCTGGATGAGGGTGAGGTGTTTCACTCCATTGTGTGGAGGCTTTTCTTCATAGTGGTGAAGAGCATGGGGGGAGCATGACAACTCTGAGCTGGGGCTAACTCACAAGCAGCCAACAGCTTGCCTCAGACTCAACTGGGCACGCTACTCACCTCTCCACATTGGCAGTGGCAGACACGAGCTATGTTCAAATATATTTTCCAGTGCAATAGAGCAAGTGTCCTTCACGAATTCCACACATGGTAAGTGGGGATAAAAAATACACACCGAATGAATCGAGTGAGCAGCAAATATTGCCATAGATCATACAACACAACACAGAAGATGCTGGGACAGTGCATTGGCAGTGGTGTAGGCATGTATACTCTGGTATTGGTGGTGACTAGCAATTCCAGTGCACATGGAATTGTTCAACGAAATGCTAACTTTTTTCTCATATAAAAGAACTTGAGACAACACGGACAAAGTCAATGTGATATGGTCACCAATGCTGCAGAACTGAGATGAGACAAAGAATCTCATTCAGGCCTTGACGTACTACTGATTACTAAATTTAGAGATGGAGGCCAACCCAGCATTTGTCTCTGGATGCTGAAAGAAACTTCCCTCACAATGGTTCACTTCAAGGTACAAAACGTTTGTTGAACGGCTACCAAACAAACTATTATTATTTTTTGTTTTTCAAAATCAATTCTCAAAGTGGAAGTTTGTTTTTGAAAAAACAAAAACTAATGACCCCAATTTTGGGATTGAGGAGAGTGCAGATGAGTTTCCTGCTAGGGTGTGGGGGTTATTACTTTTTTTCTGAACCTCACAGCCAGGTTTTTCCTGGCGGTGACGGGCAATTAAAAAAGGACATCACACCTTTCAACTTAAAGAGGGGGGAGGCTGTAATGCCTTTCCTCTGATGACCCCCACTGTGTTGAGTCACCGAGGAAGCATTCAAGTGAAAGCGTAGCGTTCATTGCTAAGTGAGGCGGGCGGGCAGGGCGTGTGACAGACATTTGCAGAATCCGTGAAAGAGTACCCTGTCTGCCAAACTCTAAATCAAGTGCATGAACCAAATATCAACAACTTACAACAAAAAGCCCACTCATATCCCAGTTTTACCAGCTTCACACCCAAGGAAAGCTAATCTCTCAACAACCAAAAGGGAAACACCTATACCAAAAAGTACTGAGACTGCAGGCATGACATATGGAACAAAATGATCAACAGCCACACAACATACAACCCAACTCAACCTACTCCCATCCCTCCTCCCATCCCCAAAGCAGCCTCACCAGTGCAGACCGGGCAGGCTACACACCTCCTAAACCTCTACGCCCACTGCACAAAACCCAACTGGCTTATGATTTTACACGGCAGTTCACTGAGTCATGGATTGTTTTAATACATCTGATTTGTAGCTATGCACAGGAGAAAACTGAAAAGGTCTGACAATAGATAAAATACCTAGTAAAGGGTTGTCTCTAAAAGTTATGGAAAAGATTATTTTCCCCGAAGTTTATCTCTTTCTTTCCTTTTATATTTGAATTTTTCTATATCATATACTACTGTTGAAAAAAACACGCGGCTCTTGAGTTACACAGTAAAAGACTCCGTGATTATATAGGGCAATGTGAGGTGGTATCGGCTGCCAGACTCCTGCTGAGACAGAAAAAGCGCCGGTATATATACAAGTCCAATTTTATACAAATCTCCATGGTAAAAGTGAATTTGGTTTCCTTCAAGTTGTGGCCTGTCAAACATAGGCCCGTATTTGTACATTTTTTGCACAACATGTGCATCATTTCTTGATGCAAAAGTGGCACAAAATTACAAAATATAACTGTATTTTGTAAGTTTGCGCCGCTTTTGCGTCAAAAAGTGACGCAAATGTGATGCAAAAAAAGTATAAATATGGGCCATAGTGATTACAGCATGCCAAGTGAACGACTTAATACAAACAATACTTCCTGCAACTACAAACAGTTCCAGCTTCTCAAGACAAGACAATTAGTAAAACGTTAAGCCTTGCGCAGTGCAAAAAACGTGCAGCAGATGTCTTAAAGCAAGAAAGGGTTGCTGTGCATTTTCCAGGGTCAACAAACAAAGTAAATTGAACATAAAGCTGGAAAGAGAGCACTCATGAAAATGGCAGTGCAACATTAACTGCTGTAGCTGTTTCTCAATATTGTAAGCCGTCTTAATCGTACTGCTTTATTACTTTACTGCATGTGAAAGAGTAGAGAATGTCCATAATTATGGAAGTGGACAACTCTAGCATCCATATTGGAGGCCCAATGCAAGCAGCAACACACAGATAAGTTATCGCAGAGTAGGATCCTAGATCCAAATCATGAAAACACCACACAGAACTTTGGAAAAAGTGCTGCTTTCTGCTAATCTATAGCTTCTCTGACTGGAGATGGAACTAGTGTCTTCAGCCAAGCCACATGCCTCACATGGATTCTTCTCAGGCTCACAAAATCAGCTATCCTTTACCGTGCCTACATGTCTTGCTGGTTGACGTCTAATGAAGGTCTCCTTCTGTGCAACACCTTTTGCACAACCTACCTGTAACTATAAGGGGTGTATGTCAATGTCAGAGCCTGCTTCAAATTCATATAGTTTTGCCCAGTTCTTTTGTTCAAATATAATTTAACTGTTCAACTTTTGTCACAATGATATAGTGAAATTCATTGTGGGATCTTCCCAACATCCCCTGTAAAATGACATTTAACTTCTGTTTAGTTTTAACCATTGTTGCAGTCCATCCTAAAGTATTTAAAATACACTGTTTGTCACTAATTTCCCAAAAAGTTCTTGATGGATATGCTCCAAGCTCTCTTGGTCACAATTAGGATATTCCACACTTTATGAGTCAGATGAAGTTTCTTAGATTTACGTGAGGTAAAGTTTATCCCTTTGGGCCTTCCTGATGTAGAATATTCCTGGTAGGACATCCTCCAGGAAAACAATTTTAAGTGTGGAAGCTGCACAAGAGGAGTGGGAAGAGGGCTCTGAGCGGAGGCTAATGTATTTTTTTTAAAAGAACTTCATAAGCTTTGCGTTGGACAAAGCTTGAACAGTTTAGAAAATACACAAAGTTGTGACCCTTATACTTTATATCTCATCTAATGAATATAATTTAAAGCTGGACTGTGAAAAGTTGATAGTGTGTTTTAATATGTACCTTACAAAAAGCCACATATTCCTTCACACAGAATCACTTGGTGTGCACCTGAATATAGAAGGCACACAATATCGAGGACAGAACTTTGATTATAAAATGTCAACAGGTAAGTATCGTTTTTTTCTATACCTCACTCCACATATATGTACCTACGCGATACATATATCTTCAAGGTGAGTTATTGTGGAATTAGGAATAGGAAATCCATATGACCGTATTTATACTTACCTTTCAATAGTCAATATTCTGTCCTTGATATTCTTGTACTTCGATATTTGATGGTGCAATCAGTATTTGGGAGAGAATGCACCTATAGGGCACAGCTTTAATGTTTGGTCATAGCTGATGCCCATGCCCCCCTAAAACTAAACTTCTGGCTACGGGCCTGATTGAAGGTAAAATAATTTTTGAGAGTACACTAATTTTTCTGGTGACTACTTGAGAAATGTCTCTTTTCTTGCTCTAGATTTAACATCACTTTCAAAAATTGCATCTGCATCCTTGGTAGCAAGCCACAACAAAAAGTCCTGGTTTGTATCTGTGATGTCACTTTCCTTTTTTGTGCACCATGCTTTACTAAAACAGGATCTATCTCATTGCCTGACGTCTCTCTTTCTGCGGTCTGTTCCTCCCTAATGCCCGTGTCCTTTTTGGAAGTATTGAAGGTTGTACGCATCCTGAAGGATATGTGAAAGAATATCAACTGATGTACTTTGGCAGATTTTTTAATGGTGGAAATATGAGATATGTTTGTGTTATCATGGCAGCCTTCATGATAAAATGGCAAAATCTGAGTGGCTAACTTGGACTCTTTGGGCCAGATGTATCAAAATTAATTTTTTTGTTTGCTAAATAACAACTCCATAGAAATTGGTATTTAGGAAATGCTAAATGATATCTATGAAATTACCAATTTCCTAAAAGCGATTCCGACAGAGAAGGAATCACTATTAGGAAATCACATGCCATTTGTTTTAATGTACCAGTTTAGCATTTCCAAAAAAGTAAGATTTTAGGAAATCACTATCTTGGAATTGCAAAACCAAGGATAGCTATAGGCATCAGACCACCTGTGATGCACCCCAAAAAAAGAGGTGCACATGTAGAGCACAAATATGCCCTATGGGCATGTGCACACTCTATCACACTTTAAAAAAAGCATTTTTGGGTGCTTTTTGTGTATTACACATGGTTACCATCGACTTGGAGTCAATGGCAATATCATTTCGTAAATGCCCAATTCGCATTTAGGAAATGCTTTGTACATGTGAATAGGAATCACAAATAGGTAATCTGTATTTAGGATTTCCTATTTAGGGGATCACAAATTGTGATTTCTACTGGGTAAAAATTGCAATTTGCGGGTGCTTACGGGGCTTTGTACACCTGAAAAGTCCATTTAGCATTTCTTAATGACCCGAAATAGCGATACGTGCAATTACATTTTCACTACACACACATGGATGCATGTGAATGATCTGGACTTAGTGATTATAGGTTACTGTTGTGTTGCTTTTTAGATTTACTTTACTTTATGTTACTATAATGGCCCATAGCACCACACTATGTAAGTTTGGTACATGAAGGTAATTTTGAAAATTCTCATGCTCTGAAATTATGTACACAATTATAGATTATAGCAAGTATTGAGCCCTTGAGAACCAAGACTAGAGTTTCATGCTTTATATTCACCTGCAGTCACAAGATCACACTTGGTGTTTTTTCTGCATTTCACAGCTACAGCAGCCACATCCTGTGTAGTGGGGGGCATTCCACCCCCTTGTGTGCCTCACAGTATACACACAGCTTGTGGTTGCTATTCAGTGATTCGCCCACAAACGTCTTATCTTGATTTACATCTATAGCAGTGGACTTTAAACAGCTGGGTGTGATATCGCAGGGCAAAGGCACACCAGCAATAAGTATGTCAAGTCCTGTCCCCCTTTTACTGTGGTGAACTGGACTGAACACCGAAACCTTAAGTAGGTCAATGGACAGAATCTGCTTGAAAGCAACTGCTGGGCAACAGCTTCCTGCTCATACTTTATCCCTGTCCTTCCACAATAGAACAGAGTTGCATGGTAGACAGCATGTCCAGAATTTCATATTTAGCATGTTAGATACAATAACGCCCCATGCAGGTTGAGAGGTGTTTTTAAAAGGAGGAATGTGGGCGGACTAAGAGATCAACTCATCATCCATGCCGCTCATGTCATTATTTATATTTGGGAATATTTTAATACAAAGTATACCCCAAACTGAATGCAGGGCAACCTACCTGGCGGTGATAGTTCTCCATCCCTCCTCAGTGCACTTAAAAAATTTTAATGGCCAACTAACCCAGACTTCAGAAACCTAAAGAAGTCTTCATCCTGGACCTCAAAAACATAAGGCTAAACCTAAAAACTCTTGTGAACTTCAGATTCATTGTAGTCTTATTTGTCATAGCAACAGTTCTGAAGATGGCCTGCCCCAGGACAGATTCACTCAGTCAGGTTCCCTATTACAGAAAAAGCCAGGGGACACAACAGCATGTGCACCCCAAGACCCTTTGGTGTGCGCCAGTGCTATCTCAAGAGGGTGTTTCCTCATTTGCATGGGGAGCATGGTCCAACGCAAATGAGGGAATCCCTTTACCTCTGCACCCATGCCATATTATGGATGTGGGAACAAAGGCAAAGAAACTGTTGGGAGGTGCACTGCAAGTTTGACCCAAAAAGGTGCCATTGCACCCCCTGATAACAGCCCCCTGTGGGGGGAATAGAGGGTCCAATGGACCCACAGAAATCCACTTACAGGTGGGTGCAGTCACTGTCTACAAGGGGGACTTTCTCCCCTTTTTAAAGTGCAGGCAAACTGCCACCTGCACACTCAAACACGGAGCAGCTTTGAAGCAGCTGCTACATATTTCACTTAAATGTGGTGCCCCCAGAGCAGCACAAGCTTGTGGCTGCCCTGAGGGCAGCACATTCACTGTAATAGAGGATACTTTCCCTGTTTGTGCATGGTGCACCGTTTTAAAGGGGTGCAGTGGTGCAAACAGGAAACGTGTCTGTAATAGGGCCCCTGGTTGTTGTAGCACCATTTAAAAGTATGATTGTCAGCAATATTTAACATCCTCTATTGCTCAAGATTATGGCCCTCATTACAACCCTGGCAGTAAATCCCGCTTACCGCCGTGCTGACAGCCGCCAACATACCGTGTCCGCAGCAGAAATCCGCAACGGGTATCATGACCCACACTGAGAATTCCGCCACTATACAGACACGCACACAAGTCCGCCACACCAAAGGTCAGTGATAAACTGGCGATAGCAAAACCCACACTGTTACGCCAACAGGAATACGCCCAAAGTACACGACCCACGGATCAACACGGCGATCCTACAACTGCAGTAAATCATTGATGGTACATACTGCCGGGCTCAAAATACACACACATGAACAAAACTACACCACATTAGACATTTCAAAATACACACACCTGACACACATACACACACCACACCCACACGCTCACACCACTATAAAACACACACCCACATTACCCGCAACCCCTTACAGTGAAAAATTTTGAAGAAGCAGAGAGAGAGAAAAGCAAAGACCACACCAGCATTCAGAGGCACAGAACACCATCTCCCATCCACCATCCATGCACCACACTCCACACACCCCAACACATCACAACAAACATCACCTCACACATCACTCACACCACATCATGGCACCTCAAAGACACACCAAGTTTTCTGAGGAGGAGCACAGGGTCATGGTGGAGGAAATCATCCGGGTGGAGCCACAGCTATTCGGATCACAGGTGAAGCATACGTCCATTGCAAGGAAGATGGAGCTATGGCAGAGAATTGTGCACAGGGTCAAAGCAGTGGGACAGCATCCAAGAATAAGGGATGACATCAGGAAGAGGTGGAATGACCTGGTGGGAAGTTACGTTCCGTGGTATCAAGACACCAGGTAGCCATACAGAGGACTGGCGGTGGACCCCCACCTCCTCTCCCCACAACTAACAACATGGGAGGAGCAAGTCTTGGTGATCATGCATCCTGAGGGCCTGATTTCAGATTAACATAAATTCAAGACTGCCTTCCACTCATTTATTTAGGCACCTTAAACTTACTTTTTGCCTTGTATAGCCAAGTAACTAGTACACCAGTAAAATATTGCATCCAATTTGGCTGAGCCCGTCATGCTGAGGGGTGGTATCAGAATGCCAGATCAGAATATTGCCTTACAGTTATTGTGTCCCAAATGCCATTTGCAGTAATCTTGCCCTGTTATAGCTATTGGTAGAACAGCTACACTAGGTGGCATGATATTATTTTAAGCAATATTTAGGACATAGCAGTAACGTCGAAGCACTTGTAAACAGAAACAAGCTATAAAACACACTATTGACTATATATAGAAAGTGACATGCCAGGCGTTTTCAGCCATTGGATGGCTTGACGGTCAATCGCATTTTAGAACATGCCACGAGAGAGCTGATCAATAGTAAATGTATAAGAAAAAGTACCAGTCTTCAACAAATGTAGTTTTGTCTTTTTACAGCATCAGCAGACTTTGGCTAGCACTTATATGGGTTCGATTGGTGAAGCACAATTATTGAACTCAATTCGTACTTGCTCGAGTCGAGAAGTGAGGTCCAGTATGTAATCAAATTCCTGTTGAAATATGCCACGGCTAGAATCTATTGCAAAGGATGAACATTCAGAGAAGACACTTGCAGACTTCACCTTGTGACCATGATTTATTGATGATATTCTGTTTTTTTGATCAGGAGATGGAGATTGACTGTGAGCCCATCTTGTCAAAATTTGCATCCTTCTACATTGACTAATATATTTCTTAGAGAGGTGTAATAGGTAAAGAGATTTACGATTATCTTGCCAGAGTCATACTGGTCTGGACTGAGAATTAAAAAATGGAGTGGCTGTTCCTGGCTTTCAGTGGTAGGTACAAAATATGCAAAGCGGTAATACTCCCAGAAGTGATGGACAATCAATGGAATTCTACAAAGGATGTATCTACCTTCGTGCCCCACATCTGGGTTCACATATGAGAAGGCCAGGCATATCCGTGTAGTGTCGTAACGTTCTGTGCATGAGGCACTTATGGTGACCCTACCCAAACTGGACAACCCCTTCCCTCAAGATGTGAATCATGTTGTCTACTGTCTCTCATAAACACTCGTACAATGCATTCTAGCTAACCTTACCTGTTTTACCTCAGGTCTTACCTACATTTCCTTGAGGTCTAGTTGGGTTTCATACCAGGACCCTCTACCTCTTGCATCCTGCATCCCTTGTTACTCTTGCTGGAGAAGTTGAGTGCAGAGGCGAAGGCTGTGTCTTTGTTTCTGGATGAGGGTGAGGTGTTTCACTCCATTGTGTGGAGGCTTTTCTTCATAGTGGTGAAGAGCATGGGGGGAGCATGACAACTCTGAGCTGGGGCTAACTCACAAGCAGCCAACAGCTTGCCTCAGACTCAACTGGGCACGCTACTCACCTCTCCACATTGGCAGTGGCAGACACGAGCTATGTTCAAATATATTTTCCAGTGCAATAGAGCAAGTGTCCTTCACGAATTCCACACATGGTAAGTGGGGATAAAAAATACACACCGAATGAATCGAGTGAGCAGCAAATATTGCCATAGATCATACAACACAACACAGAAGATGCTGGGACAGTGCATTGGCAGTGGTGTAGGCATGTATACTCTGGTATTGGTGGTGACTAGCAATTCCAGTGCACATGGAATTGTTCAACGAAATGCTAACTTTTTTCTCATATAAAAGAACTTGAGACAACACGGACAAAGTCAATGTGATATGGTCACCAATGCTGCAGAACTGAGATGAGACAAAGAATCTCATTCAGGCCTTGACGTACTACTGATTACTAAATTTAGAGATGGAGGCCAACCCAGCATTTGTCTCTGGATGCTGAAAGAAACTTCCCTCACAATGGTTAACTTCAAGGTACAAAACGTTTGTTGAACGGCTACCAAACAAACTATTATTATTTTTTGTTTTTCAAAATCAATTCTCAAAGTGGAAGTTTGTTTTTGAAAAAACAAAAACTAATGACCCCAATTTTGGGATTGAGGAGAGTGCAGATGAGTTTCCTGCTAGGGTGTGGGGGTTATTACTTTTTTTCTGAACCTCACAGCCAGGTTTTTCCTGGCGGTGACGGGCAATTAAAAAAGGACATCACACCTTTCAACTTAAAAAGGGGGGAGGCTGTAATGCCTTTCCTCTGATGACCCCCACTGTGTCGAGTCACCGAGGAAGCATTCAAGTGAAAGCGTAGCGTTCATTGCTAAGTGAGGCGGGCGGGCAGGGCGTGTGACAGACATTTGCAGAATCCGTGAAAGAGTACCCTGTCTGCCAAACTCTAAATCAAGTGCATGAACCAAATATCAACAACTTACAACAAAAAGCCCACTCATATCCCAGTTTTACCAGCTTCACACCCAAGGAAAGCTAATCTCTCAACAACCAAAAGGGAAACACCTATACCAAAAAGTACTGAGACTGCAGGCATGACATATGGAACAAAATGATCAACAGCCACACAACATACAACCCAACTCAACCTACTCCCATCCCTCCTCCCATCCCCAAAGCAGCCTCACCAGTGCAGACCGGGCAGGCTACACACCTCCTAAACCTCTACGCCCACTGCACAAAACCCAACTGGCTTATGATTTTACACGGCAGTTCACTGAGTCATGGATTGTTTTAATACATCTGATTTGTAGCTATGCACAGGAGAAAACTGAAAAGGTCTGACAATAGATAAAATACCTAGTAAAGGGTTGTCTCTAAAAGTTATGGAAAAGATTATTTTCCCCGAAGTTTATCTCTTTCTTTCCTTTTATATTTGAATTTTTCTATATCATATACTACTGTTGAAAAAAACACGCGGCTCTTCAGTTACACAGTAAAAGACTCCGTGATTATATAGGGCAATGTGAGGTGGTATCGGCTGCCAGACTCCTGCTGAGACAGAAAAAGCGCCGGTATATATACAAGTCCAATTTTATACAAATCTCCATGGTAAAAGTGAATTTGGTTTCCTTCAAGTTGTGGCCTGTCAAACATAGGCCCGTATTTGTACATTTTTTGCACAACATGTGCATCATTTCTTGATGCAAAAGTGGCACAAAATTACAAAATATAACTGTATTTTGTAAGTTTGCGCCGCTTTTGCGTCAAAAAGTGACGCAAATGTGATGCAAAAAAAGTATAAATATGGGCCATAGTGATTACAGCATGCCAAGTGAACGACTTAATACAAACAATACTTCCTGCAACTACAAACAGTTCCAGCTTCTCAAGACAAGACAATTAGTAAAACGTTAAGCCTTGCGCAGTGCAAAAAACGTGCAGCAGATGTCTTAAAGCAAGAAAGGGTTGCTGTGCATTTTCCAGGGTCAACAAACAAAGTAAATTGAACATAAAGCTGGAAAGAGAGCACTCATGAAAATGGCAGTGCAACATTAACTGCTGTAGCTGTTTCTCAATATTGTAAGCCGTCTTAATCGTACTGCTTTATTACTTTACTGCATGTGAAAGAGTAGAGAATGTCCATAATTATGGAAGTGGACAACTCTAGCATCCATATTGGAGGCCCAATGCAAGCAGCAACACACAGATAAGTTATCGCAGAGTAGGATCCTAGATCCAAATCATGAAAACACCACACAGAACTTTGGAAAAAGTGCTGCTTTCTGCTAATCTATAGCTTCTCTGACTGGAGATGGAACTAGTGTCTTCAGCCAAGCCACATGCCTCACATGGATTCTTCTCAGGCTCACAAAATCAGCTATCCTTTACCGTGCCTACATGTCTTGCTGGTTGACGTCTAATGAAGGTCTCCTTCTGTGCAACACCTTTTGCACAACCTACCTGTAACTATAAGGGGTGTATGTCAATGTCAGAGCCTGCTTCAAATTCATATAGTTTTGCCCAGTTCTTTTGTTCAAATATAATTTAACTGTTCAACTTTTGTCACAATGATATAGTGAAATTCATTGTGGGATCTTCCCAACATCCCCTGTAAAATGACATTTAACTTCTGTTTAGTTTTAACCATTGTTGCAGTCCATCCTAAAGTATTTAAAATACACTGTTTGTCACTAATTTCCCAAAAAGTTCTTGATGGATATGCTCCAAGCTCTCTTGGTCACAATTAGGATATTCCACACTTTATGAGTCAGATGAAGTTTCTTAGATTTACGTGAGGTAAAGTTTATCCCTTTGGGCCTTCCTGATGTAGAATATTCCTGGTAGGACATCCTCCAGGAAAACAATTTTAAGTGTGGAAGCTGCACAAGAGGAGTGGGAAGAGGGCTCTGAGCGGAGGCTAATGTATTTTTTTTAAAAGAACTTCATAAGCTTTGCATTGGACAAAGCTTGAACAGTTTAGAAAATACACAAAGTTGTGACCCTTATACTTTATATCTCATCTAATGAATATAATTTAAAGCTGGACTGTGAAAAGTTGATAGTGTGTTTTAATATGTACCTTACAAAAAGCCACATATTCCTTCACACAGAATCACTTGGTGTGCACCTGAATATAGAAGGCACACAATATCGAGGACAGAACTTTGATTATAAAATGTCAACAGGTAAGTATCGTTTTTTTCTATACCTCACTCCACATATATGTACCTACGCGATACATATATCTTCAAGGTGAGTTATTGTGGAATTAGGAATAGGAAATCCATATGACCGTATTTATACTTACCTTTCAATAGTCAATATTCTGTCCTTGATATTCTTGTACTTCGATATTTGATGGTGCAATCAGTATTTGGGAGAGAATGCACCTATAGGGCACAGCTTTAATGTTTGGTCATAGCTGATGCCCATGCCCCCCTAAAACTAAACTTCTGGCTACGGGCCTGATTGAAGGTAAAATAATTTTTGAGAGTACACTAATTTTTCTGGTGACTACTTGAGAAATGTCTCTTTTCTTGCTCTAGATTTAACATCACTTTCAAAAATTGCATCTGCATCCTTGGTAGCAAGCCACAACAAAAAGTCCTGGTTTGTATCTGTGATGTCACTTTCCTTTTTTGTGCACCATGCTTTACTAAAACAGGATCTATCTCATTGCCTGACGTCTCTCTTTCTGCGGTCTGTTCCTCCCTAATGCCCGTGTCCTTTTTGGAAGTATTGAAGGTTGTACGCATCCTGAAGGATATGTGAAAGAATATCAACTGATGTACTTTGGCAGATTTTTTAATGGTGGAAATATGAGATATGTTTGTGTTATCATGGCAGCCTTCATGATAAAATGGCAAAATCTGAGTGGCTAACTTGGACTCTTTGGGCCAGATGTATCAAAATTAATTTTTTTGTTTGCTAAATAACAACTCCATAGAAATTGGTATTTAGGAAATGCTAAATGATATCTATGAAATTACCAATTTCCTAAAAGCGATTCCGACAGAGAAGGAATCACTATTAGGAAATCACATGCCATTTGTTTTAATGGACCAGTTTAGCATTTCCAAAAAAGTAAGATTTTAGGAAATCACTATCTTGGAATTGCAAAACCAAGGATAGCTATAGGCATCAGACCACCTGTGATGCACCCCAAAAAAAGAGGTGCACATGTAGAGCACAAATATGCCCTATGGGCATGTGCACACTCTATCACACTTTAAAAAAAGCATTTTTGGGTGCTTTTTGTGTATTACACATGGTTACCATCGACTTGGAGTCAATGGCAATATCATTTCGTAAATGCCCAATTCGCATTTAGGAAATGCTTTGTGCATGTGAATAGGAATCACAAATAGGTAATCTGTATTTAGGATTTCCTATTTAGGGGATCACAAATTGTGATTTCTACTGGGTAAAAATTGCAATTTGCGGGTGCTTACGGGGCTTTGTACACCTGAAAAGTCCATTTAGCATTTCTTAATGACCCGAAATAGCGATACGTGCAATTACATTTTCACTACACACACATGGATGCATGTGAATGATCTGGACTTAGTGATTATAGGTTACTGTTGTGTTGCTTTTTAGATTTACTTTACTTTATGTTACTATAATGGCCCATAGCACCACACTATGTAAGTTTGGTACATGAAGGTAATTTTGAAAATTCTCATGCTCTGAAATTATGTACACAATTATAGATTATAGCAAGTATTGAGCCCTTGAGAACCAAGACTAGAGTTTCATGCTTTATATTCACCTGCAGTCACAAGATCACACTTGGTGTTTTTTCTGCATTTCACAGCTACAGCAGCCACATCCTGTGTAGTGGGGGGCATTCCACCCCCTTGTGTGCCTCACAGTATACACACAGCTTGTGGTTGCTATTCAGTGATTCGCCCACAAACGTCTTATCTTGATTTACATCTATAGCAGTGGACTTTAAACAGCTGGGTGTGATATCGCAGGGCAAAGGCACACCAGCAATAAGTATGTCAAGTCCTGTCCCCCTTTTACTGTGGTGAACTGGACTGAACACCGAAACCTTAAGTAGGTCAATGGACAGAATCTGCTTGAAAGCAACTGCTGGGCAACAGCTTCCTGCTCATACTTTATCCCTGTCCTTCCACAATAGAACAGAGTTGCATGGTAGACAGCATGTCCAGAATTTCATATTTAGCATGTTAGATACAATAACGCCCCATGCAGGTTGAGAGGTGTTTTTAAAAGGAGGAATGTGGGCGGACTAAGAGATCAACTCATCATCCATGCCGCTCATGTCATTATTTATATTTGGGAATATTTTAATACAAAGTATACCCCAAACTGAATGCAGGGCAACCTACCTGGCGGTGATAGTTCTCCATCCCTCCTCAGTGCACTTAAAAATTTTTAATGGCCAACTAACCCAGACTTCAGAAACCTAAAGAAGTCTTCATCCTGGACCTCAAAAACATAAGGCTAAACCTAAAAACTCTTGTGAACTTCAGATTCATTGTAGTCTTATTTGTCATAGCAACAGTTCTGAAGATGGCCTGCCCCAGGACAGATTCACTCAGTCAGGTTCCCTATTACAGAAAAAGCCAGGGGACACAACAGCATGTGCACCCCAAGACCCTTTGGTGTGCGCCAGTGCTATCTCAAGAGGGTGTTTCCTCATTTGCATGGGGAGCATGGTCCAACGCAAATGAGGGAATCCCTTTACCTCTGCACCCATGCCATATTATGGATGTGGGAACAAAGGCAAAGAAACTGTTGGGAGGTGCACTGCAAGTTTGACCCAAAAAGGTGCCATTGCACCCCCTGATAACAGCCCCCTGTGGGGGGAATAGAGGGTCCAATGGACCCACAGAAATCCACTTACAGGTGGGTGCAGTCACTGTCTACAAGGGGGACTTTCTCCCCTTTTTAAAGTGCAGGCAAACTGCCACCTGCACACTCAAACACGGAGCAGCTTTGAAGCAGCTGCTACATATTTCACTTAAATGTGGTGCCCCCAGAGCAGCACAAGCTTGTGGCTGCCCTGAGGGCAGCACATTCACTGTAATAGAGGATACTTTCCCTGTTTGTGCATGGTGCACCGTTTTAAAGGGGTGCAGTGGTGCAAACAGGAAACGTGTCTGTAATAGGGCCCCTGGTTGTTGTAGCACCATTTAAAAGTATGATTGTCAGCAATATTTAACATCCTCTATTGCTCAAGATTATGGCCCTCATTACAACCCTGGCAGTAAATCCCGCTTACCGCCGTGCTGACAGCCGCCAACATACCGTGTCCGCAGCAGAAATCCGCAACGGGTATCATGACCCACACTGAGAATTCCGCCACTATACAGACACGCACACAAGTCCGCCACACCAAAGGTCAGTGATAAACTGGCGATAGCAAAACCCACACTGTTACGCCAACAGGAATACGCCCAAAGTACACGACCCACGGATCAACACGGCGATCCTACAACTGCAGTAAATCATTGATGGTACATACTGCCGGGCTCAAAATACACACACATGAACAAAACTACACCACATTAGACATTTCAAAATACACACACCTGACACACATACACACACCACACCCACACGCTCACACCACTATAAAACACACACCCACATTACCCGCAACCCCTTACAGTGAAAAATTTTGAAGAAGCAGAGAGAGAGAAAAGCAAAGACCACACCAGCATTCAGAGGCACAGAACACCATCTCCCATCCACCATCCATGCACCACACTCCACACACCCCAACACATCACAACAAACATCACCTCACACATCACTCACACCACATCATGGCACCTCAAAGACACACCAAGTTTTCTGAGGAGGAGCACAGGGTCATGGTGGAGGAAATCATCCGGGTGGAGCC